>NW_026991716.1:109635014-110260014 GCF_029215605.1 Mirounga angustirostris
GTATCCACTCCTCATGGTTTGCTGTCCAATTTGGCATAAATTGTCCATTGAACCCAATTTTATAGGAGAATATAGTTCTTCTACTTCATGCTCTAGATATTTGCTTCCTTTCTGCACTGTCTTTGTGTCATCCTTATTCTTCTCTTGGAGAGTTGGCCTTACTCAAGTATTCACAGAAGGAGATATCCAACTTTAAACAGTGAGTAAACAGGAATGTGCCCTTGTTATGTTCTCAGTGGAACCATGCAACTGGTCAACAAAAATGAGGGTAAACGAGTAATGGTGTTGTAAGGTCATTATTGGTGAAACATCCAGTTCAGCTTTTCTCCCAATTCAAGAATCCCTCTTAGAGCATTCCAGACTACCACAGTGTGACCACTTCCGGGGACAGGAGGCTAATGACTTTTTTCAGACCCTTGCTTCATTAGTGAATAGTTAAAGAGTTCCAGTGTTAATATTGTTTTTAATACACAAAATAGAAGAAATAGAGAAAGTGAGTAATTTTTTTTCTTAATTACCTCTTAACCAATGATGTCCCAGTTCTGTACCATTCATTTAATGATCCGAATGTAACTTAAATAACCCTTTTTGTTATCTTTACATGTTTTCCAAAGTTTCCAATTTTCCAGAAATATTTTTAGAAACTAATATTATAGATTCATACTACGGTATTTCTCTAGGAAAAATTCTCTTCCTCTCAAGGCTTTTTAACTATCCCTTTTTATTAGAACTTTTTAATATCTGAACTCATAAGTTTTGAATATTTTCCCTCCTCCTTCCTCAATGGAATTATCTAAGACTGTCATTAGAATTTCATTATTTTAGGGGCACCTGGGTGGCTCAGTCAGTTAAGCATCCAACTCTTGATCATAGCCCAAGTCTTGATCTCAGGGTTGTGAGTTCAAGCCCCATGTTGGGCTCCATGCTGACAGTGGAGCCTACTTAAAAAAAAAAAAAAGGAATTTCATTTTTAGAACCATTTATCATCTGACTAAGGATTCCTAGCTATAATTTTAAAAATCTTTTTTTCTGAAGTCTAAATACACATTTGCCTAGACCACCTTTGCAATTGTGAAAAAGCACTAATACTCGGGTCATTTTCACATCATGTAATTTTTTTTTTCTAATTTAGTCCTCTTGGTTCTGGCAATAAATGAATACTAGACAAAGTGACAGCTCACAAACTTTGATTTTTATTTTTCCATTTGCTTTCTTGGAGGTGGTTTTATTTGTTTGTGCTAAAAATCCACTGCTTTTGCATCATTAATATCAGGTTGGTAGATATGTCCTTAATTGGTAAAAGATATAATATCATTAAGTGACTTTGTTGCTCTATTCTTTTTTAAAAAAAGATTTTATTTATTTATTTGAGAGAGAGAGTGTGAGAGAGAGCATGAGAGCAGGGTGAGGGGCAGAGAGAGAAGCAGACTCCCCTCTGAGCAGGGAGCCCGATGTGGGGCTTGATCCCAGGACTCTGGGATCATGGACCTGAGCCAAAGGCAGATGCTTAACTGACTGAGCCACCCAGGTGCCCCTATTGCTCTATTCTTTGACTAAAATCATTATGTTATAACTGAACATGAAAACTAGCTTAAGAGTGGTTCAGTAAAGTTCATTTAAGTTCACAGAAACTTAAATTCACTTATTTAGTCATTTACATTTAACTCTGTGCTACCTTCAGATACCTGATGGTAACTATAAAAGCATGTGAAAAAATGTAAGGCAAAAGCATTTAAGTTTCTAAAACATTTAGGTTATATTTTTGGGGGTTGCATGAAAGACAGAATTCTGCTCTAAAATAAGGATCCTTTAAATCAGAAGGCAGCAAGAAAAGTTAATGGAAACATGTTTTGTGGAAAGAATCCTATATCATCTAAAGCTGTTTCAGTTATTGCAAATTAGGAAGTTGTATGAACATAAATAGAATGATAGTATCTTGCAGATACTTATTTTTGTTAGAAGTGCAGAAATCTGGGGCGCCTGAGTGGCTCAGTCGTCCTGGGTCCTGGGATCGGGCTCCCTGCTCAGTGGGAAGCCTGTTTCTCCTTCTCCCACTCCCCTTGCTTGTGTTCCCTCTTTCACTGTGTCTCTCTCTGTCAAATAAATAAATAAAATATTTTTAAAAAAGAAGAAGAAGAAGTGCAGGAATCTGTTACAAGACTCTGGAAAGCCATGATTGAAAAGGAGAGATTAAAACATACAGAAAAAGGGGGGAAAAAATCTACAGAAGCTTTAGAAAAATTAATCCATTCATCTTAGAAATCACTCCTTCAAGTTAATTCTAGAAGCAGTTTATCAGCTGAAATTGACCCAGAATCCACTTAAAATAGATGCTGCTATGCCTGACCCATACCTGTTAATAAATGATAATATTTAAGTATTCAACTGCACATGAAAGACAGTGAATCCAGGCCAACAACCTGGATGCCTTTTTTGCTTAACCATTCTCTAGCTGAAGTTCTCAAAGTGTGTTCTTTGGACCTGCAAATCAGCACCACATGTATTGTTAGAAATGAAAATTCTCAGGCCCCATCCCAGACAACTGAATCAGAAACTCTAGGGGTGGGATCCAGCAGTCTGCCTCAGCAAGCCCTCCAGGTGATTCTGTTGCACACTGAAGATTGAGAAGCAGATCTGCAGCACATAATAATGACTAGTCTATCAAGTTATGGTCAGGATCAATCAATAACTGTAGCAGTGCTCTAGGAATTATGAAACATTGGTCAATTGTGAGTAATTATATTAGTGCCTGGGTTTATAAATCTACAGTGAAAAGTAAACCTAATGCAAGAATGAGTTTACCTGACATTATGAGCACTAAAAACATGAAAACATTATATTCCTGCCTTTCCCTTTCTCTTCATTTTCTTTAAGTCATCTTGCCCAAGTTTGTTCTACAGGATTTCTCAGAATTTGAGCAAGTATTCAGAGAGGCAAACCTTTTTGTTTATTGAACAATTGTGAAAATATCTGTGAGCCCGCTGAGCCTGCTTCTGCTGTTCTGTTTCAGTGCACTGTGAGGCAAGTGAATGGAGTCCTTGGAGTCCATGCATGAAGAAAGGAAAAACATGTGGTTTCAGAAGAGGGACTGAAACACGGGTCCGAGAGATAACACAGCATCCATCAGCAAAGGGTAACCTGTGTCCCCCCACCACTGAGACAAGAAAGTGTACAGTGCAAAGAAAGAAGTGTCAGAAAGGAGAACGAGGTACAATCATTACTAGCAAAATGTACTTATTGGAAGTCTCAGAATTTGAAGCAAATTTCACTTACTTCTTAGGAAACATTTAATGCTATTGCTTGTGTCTAAAACCCCAAAATGTATACCAACCAAAGCATATGTTGGCTGTAAATTACAGAATATAGATGTGCAATTTTTAAAAATAGAGTCTGATATCAAAACTATAAACTACTGTAGATGTGTGTTAATTAGATCATGATGAAAAGGGATGCGTTATAGATTTTTAGGCCTATGTTTGTCTTTTGGGTCATTATCTTTCTTATCATCCTTCTTAGTACCTAAAAAACTTTCGAGAAGCTTCATAAACGCAAGATCTCATACCATTTGGTACAAGACCATAGTGAAGAGACACCAGCCATAAACTTACTTCTTTTTTCCACTGTCTACAAATCTAAGTAGTACAATTAGTTTGTAAGCTTTTGTAGCTAAAGATATTTTAAAGGTTACATAGCATTTTTTAAAATATTTAAATGGATGTATGTTTCTACAGTATTTTTTTATAGATGTACTTATTTATTTGAGAGAGAGAGTTAGTGGGAGGGAGAGGGGGAGAGAATCTGAAGCAGACTCCCTGCTGAGCACAGAGCCCAATGCAGGGCTTGATCCCATCACCATGAGATCATGACCTGAGCTGAAACCAAGAGTTGGACACTTAACTGACTGAGTCACCCAGGCGTCCCAATATATGTTTCTAATTCTGACTTTACATTTGAAATAAATCACCAAGGCTATATTTTACATATATAATACAAGCATTAATGACATTTGATCCCCAGATTATTTTCATGTTACACTAACTTTATAAACCAGATTATAGAACCTATTAGATCAATAGTAAATAACTGTGTTAGAGGGGCACCTGGATGGCTCAGTCAGTTAAGCATCTGCCTTCGGCTCAGGTCATGATCCTGGGGTCCTGGGATCAAGCCCCGCATCAGGCTCCCTGTTCCGTGGGAAGCCTGCTTCTCCCTCTCCCTCTGCTGCTCCCCCTGCTGGTGCTCTCTCTGTCTCTCAAATAAGTAAAATCTTAAAAAAAATAATAATAACTCTGTGTTAGAGCTTGTTCTGAAGTCTTTTGATTGCCAAGAAGAAATATACCATTTAATATAATGTTTTAGGGTAATTAAGCTTCAATTTAGAAGATCTGCAGCTGTGGTCCTTTAAAATATAATCTTCCATCTTTCTCACTAATGTCCTCCGTTCCACTACCTACAAAGATAGTTATGTAGCTTTATGTACCTATTGGTAGTTCTCTTGAGCCAATAAATGATCCTCTCAATGAATTGCAGCTTGAAAGGAGTTTGGCTGCCTCTGTAGTTGAACTTCCTTTGCTTTATTTCATTCATTCATTCATTCAACATGGTTTTATTGAATTTTTACTTTGTGGCCACACACAGTGCTAAGTCTTGGGGATTCACAACTGAATAGGGTACTCTCCCTATCCTGAAGGCATAATCAGGGTCCAGTGGAGGGTTGAGATTTTTAAATAGACGATCACAATAGCATATACAAAAGGAAGATTATAGATACATGAACAAAATTCAGTGGGAACAGAGAGGAGAGTGTTGTGCAAACTCGAACATTGATCATTTAAGAAAGAACTTGGGTCACTGGTACTTTGCAAAATCTCTTTCACTATACCAAAAGAATTGGCCATTATCAGAATGTATCCAGCCTACTGCTGCTATTAGTAATCAAATAGTTAATGTGATAAAAATTTTGAAGACATGGATGATTTTAAAGGGAACTTCAAGCTTTTGTAAATTTGTAAGAGGTTTTGATTAAAATTAGGTTTAAGGAATGAAAGTTGGCTAGTGAAAAAGGTCTTTCTGGCATTCATTACCAATTAATTTAAAACATCTTAAATTTTAAAAGTTGGATTTGGAAATCCAATATTTCATCACTCGACTTGTTGGTAAACTCCCATAGCTGTACATTTACTTATATTTGCTACATTTTCTTGAAATTTAATGACTTACAGGTGGTCCTTGTTCATATTATTCTTTCACAAAGATTCTACATTACTAATCAGCATTCAGTATACTTGACTTTAAAAATGTAAGCGAAGAAAACCTTATCCAATAGAAAAATTAAATTATGATACTGATTTTTCATTTGAGAATGTGGTCTTCTAATATATTTTGCTAGGACTTGACTTAAATAGTAACATTGAAAATGTCAGTTTTTAAAACCAGCTATAGATAAGATAAATAATGCCACAAGAAGTTTAAAATAATAACCTGTGACATAAGCTTGACTTAAAAGTTTCTTCTGGTCTTTTTTTTTTTTCTCTCTGAATAGGATACAATGACATTTTACATTTACTAAGAGAACTTCATCCAACTAGAAAAATTTAGGTAGATCACATTTATAATCCCAGATTTAGTTCCACTTTTGTTTAATCTTTATTCATCTTTGTATATGTCTCAAAAAATTTTTCTCAAGGGGCCCAGAAATTTAACATAAGAGGGAAACCACTTCTCCCTTCATTTCTTACTTCTCTAACTTGATATTTTTCTTAACTTCTCTTGATGATAACTTACCAAACTTTCTATTTGAACACAAAGAAACCAAATAGAAAAGTAATAATGAATTCTGGACAGGCCACCATATCAAACATCACATGAAAATAATAATGTTACTTGGAGTCTTCTCATTTAGATTCTGAGATATATATTATAAATATTTATTAAGATATATGAAGATAATACAATAAAGTGATAAAGGCTTGATTTTTCCTACCACTAGAATAGCTGTTACCCAAGTTGCTCCTAAATGCTTATAATAAAATAAGATCTTTTAGGTTCATTGTTTCAGCATTTCTAGATGAGTAAGCTAAAAGATTAAGTTTTTAAAATAAAATTTGGCCTGAAAATCTTGAATTTAAACTTTAGTATATCATCCCTGTCTAAGAGGCTCACAATAGACAGAGGTAGATAACTCATATTTGGAAAAGGTATGGAGCATGTGTTCAGGATTTTTTTCTGCTGAGTTGTAATTGCCAAAAGCAGGGTCTCTAGGGAAGAATGATAAGATCCAGAAATGACTTTCCAAAATGTACACAAAGAAGCTGAATTGAAGGAAGTGTAGCTTTTAGTAACAGAATGAATTCTTCAAGTTGTGAGATGTATTTTAATATATATGTTGAAAAAATTGGTTGCAAAATCTTATACACACACTTTTTCTAACATCCTTCTCATGTTTAGAATGCAGTAAATGAATATGAGGATATAAATGTAATTTTTGTAGCCCCCTAAATTTTTATCTGATGTACTATTTGTTTGCATCTTCTAGAATTTTTTCCCTTACCTTTTAATCAGTCTTAACTGCTCCCTCAATTACCAGCTTTAATAAGAAATTAGTACCATTGCAATATTTTCTAACTTGAGTCTATCTCAGTGGAACTATGTATCTGAAATGTCCAGTATATAACATATATTTTAAGAGAGTGTAAAGGCTAACATATAGAGTAGTCTCACATGTGCATTAAAACAATGTTGAAATGGAAGTAAACAAGGAGAAAAAAATGCATGTTCAACAATTGTCAGCTTATATTTATTGACTCTTTTGATATACTGGACCTCACCATCTTAGATAAAGGGATGTGAAACGGGACAAGGAAATATATATGTGCCTGTATTTGATGCAAAAGGGTGATACTATGTGTGTAGAGGTATGGAGGTGTCAGAGAAAGGAGGACCACTAAACATATTTCTCATTCATTTGTACATTTCTTTAACTGAAGAGAATTTCCTATAGATACTGGGTTTTGAGGAATTTCACAAAGAATGAAAGAAATTTTGTTCTTTAGCAATTGCATTAAGAAGATACTAATTAATTACATGTAGTGCATGATCTTGGGATAGAAAAGAGAAAGAAGAGCAGAGTCATGGAAGAAATGGGGCAGGGTCTACTTTCTTGATTAAAGAAGAAATAGCATCCCTCCAAGCAGAAAGAGAAAAGGAACCATTAGAATATAAAGACAGGCGGGTGCCTGGGTGGCTCAGTTGGTTAAGCGACTGCCTTCGGCTCAGGTCATGATCCTGGAGTCCCGGGATCGAGTCCCGCATCAGGCTCCCTGCTCAGCAGGGAGTCTGCTTCTCCTTCTGACCCTCCCCCCTCTCATGTTCTCTCTCTATCTCATTCTCTCTCTCAAATAAATAAATAAAATCTTAAAAAAAAAAGAATATAAAGACAGGCATATCTCAGAGATACTGTGGGTTTGGTTCCAGACCTCCATAATAAAGCAAATATTGCAATAAAATGAGTCAAATTAATTTTTTGGTTTCCCAGACATGTACAAGTTATGTTTACACTATACTGTAGACTATTAAGTGTGCAACAGCATTATGTCTGAAAAAATAATGTACATACCTTAATTTTAAAATACTTACTTCATCGCTAAAAAAATGCTAATGAATCATCATGAGCCAGTTCTTATCTTTTTGCTGGTGGAGGGTCTTGCCTTGATGTTGATGGGTTGCTTACTGAGCAGGGTGGTGGTTGCTGAAGGCTGGGGCAGTTGTGGCAATTTCTTAAAATAAGACAAAAATGAAGTTTGCCACATCGATTGACTCTTCCTTTCACAAATGATTTCTCTGTAGCTTGCAGTGCTGTTTGATAACATTTTACCCACATTAGAGTTCCTTCAAAATTGGAGTCAATCCTCTCAAACCCTGCTGCTGTTTTATCAACTAAGTTTATATAATAATCTAAATCCTTTGCTGTCATGTCAAAAATCTTCAAACATCTTCATCAGAAGTAGAGTCCCTCTCAGAACACCACTTTCTTTGATCATCCATAAGAAGCAACTCATCCATTCAAGTCTGATCATGAGATTGCAACAATTCAGTCACATTTTCAGGTTTCACTTCTCATCTCTAGCTATGAAAGCTCTATGCCGCCATCCTCCAATATAAGGCTGTTTGGTCTGCATTGAAAATCTGTGGTTTAGTGTATTTACCTTCCTTACTGATCTTAGCCAGATCTTCTGGAGAACTTGCTGCAGCTTCTACATCAGCCCCTGCTTCTTCACCTTTCACTCTTATGTTAAGAGATGGCTTCTTTCCATAAACCTCGTGAACTAACCTCTGCGAGCTTCAAACTTTTCTTCTGCAGCTTCTTCACTTCTCTCAGCCTTCATAGAACTGAATAAAGGTAGGATCTCGCTCTAGATTAGGCTTTGGCTTTAGGGAATGTTGGGGCTGTTTTGGTTTTTCTATCCAGACCAATAAAACTTTCTCTATAATGGCAATAAGACTGTTTTGCTTTCTTATTATGCATTTGTTCAGTGAAGTCGTACTTTTAATGTCCAACAAGAATTTTTCCTTTGCATTCACAATTTGGCTAACTGGCACAAGAAGCCTAGCTTTCAGTGTATCTCAGCTTTCAAAATGCTTTCCTCACTAAGCTTAATCATATCTGGTTTTTTATTTAAAGTGAGAGATGTGTGACTCTTCCTTTCACCTGAACGCTTAGAGGCCATTGTAGGGCTATTGATTGGCCTAATTTCAATACTGTTGTATCTCAGGGTATACAGAGGCCCAAGAAGAGAGAGGGATGGGGGAACAACCAGCCAGTGGAGCAGTGAGAACACACATATTTATCGATTAAGTTCACCATCTTGTGTGGGTGTGGTTTGTGGTGCCCCAAAACAATTACAGTAGTAACCTCAAAGATCACTGATCACAAATCTCCATAACAAACACAATAATAATGACAACATTTGAAATACTGAAGGGATAAATATGATAGAGAGGCACAAAGTGAGCAAATGTTGTTGGGAAAATGGTGTCAGTAGACTTGTTGGACGCAGGGTTGCCACAAACCTTTAATTTGTAAAAAAAAAAAAAAAAAAAAAAAAAAGAAAGAAAGAAAGAAAAGAAAAAACACACTATCTGTGAATCACAACAAGGCAAAGTGCAATGAAATGAGGTATGCTTGTAAATAAAATGTCCAGAGATATTTCCAGGGAAGAGATAAGTATGGGAATTATTGCATTACTGGAATACATTATAGGTCGCCTTATGTACCCAACCCAAATTAAAAGCAAAGTTGTAAAAGTCATCTTGGTTTCACATAAAGGAAAGTGTTATCTGTTAATTTATAATCACTATTAATCATTTCTTCAAATACCAGTATTATAGATATGCATTATGTTTATCATGAGCACTCTATTTAAAATTACAGCAAAATCAGTTTTTAAAAATCAAGCAAATAAAAAAATGATGAGTCTGCTTTGTTCCTAGACTTGCTTCTCTTTTAGTTTACTTCTTAAAATCTTTATAACAACTATTCCAGTAAAGAACAGTCCAGTTTTCTACAGGAAGGATTTATATTAAATATTCATTCAAATTCAAAATAAGACATTTAGCAAAGATTCCCAGAACAGTTCATCAAAATCCAAATAGATGGACTCATTAGCTCAAATTTGTAGTATGCCAGTTGGCTAGAGTATTTAGATGTCCTCTCCCCACCTTCACCTCATGGAGGAAGACCAGCTGGCCTATAGACACTCATCCTGTGTAAGCACTGGAGGATGGGAGCTTTCTGATCTTTCCCTACACCCAATTAATAGACTAGCCCTTTGAGATAGGTCAGAGAAAATTTGAGAAAATACAGAGCAGAAATAATAATGACATTAGAGATGGTTGTTCTCAACCAGGTGTGATTTTGCTGCCCAGGGGACATTTCTGATTATCACAACTTGGGGGAGGGAAATACTACAGACATCTAGGTAGAGGAGGTGTATTCTGCTAAATATATTTGCACAGGACAGGTGCATACAACAAAAACTATCTGCTAATAGTGCAAGCATGAGAAACCCTGACATAAACTCAACAGTATCTCTCTGTTATCCCTTGTTGGGGCTGACCCAGCCCCTACTGAAATGGGTTGTTTGTTCAAATTCTGGGGCAGGCCAGTTGCCACCATTGAAAATCCTCAAAAGGTGTGAATCCTTGGTAAGAAGGACAAGATGGTAGAACAAAGAGGGAAATCTTCCTCACCAATATAAAGGGAATAATCAACTTTATTAAAAATTAATAGTTTAATTTAAAATATTGCAGCACAAAAATATTCAGGTATATTTAAAACTTCCAAGAAAGGTAGTCTATTGCAGTAAATAACACCCTTCACTCTCAGAGAGATGTTTATTAGTATAAATGTATATACCTCCTCTTAAAAGCTAAGCCAAGGGCGCCTGGGTGGCTCAGTCGTTAAGCGTCTGCCTTTGGCTCAGGTCATGATCCCAGGGTCCTGGGATCGAGTCCCACATCGGGCTCCCTGTTCAGCGGGAAGCCTGCTTCTCCCTCTCCCACTCCCTCTGCTTGTGTTCCTGCTCTTGCTATCTCTCTCTGTCAAATAAATAAATAAAATCTTAAAAAAATAAAAAATAAATAAAAAAATAAAAGCTAAGCCAAATTTTTCTTTTTTTTAATTTTATTTTATTATGTTATGTTAATCACCATACATTACATCATTAGTTTTTGATGTAGTGTTACCTGATTCATTGTTTGCATATAACATTTAATGTCCCCAATGGAGAAGCTTGGCAGTTGTTTAATCACTACTTACCTTTCTTTTCACCAAAACCAATTATGTGGACATAGCCATCTCTTGTTTCAAACCCTCTCCTATCTATTAGGTTGAACCATATGAAATTGCCACTTTTCTAGGTCATAAATGGGGCCAAATATTAGCAGTTTCATATGGTTCAACCTAATATTTCAAAATTTTATCTCTCTGAATTTTGTTAAGTACTAGAACCAGCTCCAGAGTGTGGTTGTTACTGATTGAAAGATTACAGTTTGTATATACCTCAACCTATTGTAAGGTTAGGCTTTTAAAAATAGTATGGGTGTCTACTGTTTTTGAAGACTGTGGGCACTACTATTAATCTCTCATGACCCCCATAAATTCTTAGTTCATCTTCAGATCCTTTTCAGTCATGGTCACTCATGGCCTCTTCCCTTAATTCATTTGATTACGTTTCCTTCTTCTTGGCTATATTACTTACCTTTTATTCCTTTTTCTTTCCCACCAACTCCCATTGAATCCTTGAAGCATCAACTCGGTTTGCAAACTCAATGGATAAGTGTCAGAATTTGTTATCCATCCAGATAAAAGGAAGTTACAGCTGCTGTACAGGCCCCAACCCTTTTCACTGTTTTTTTCTGACATTGACATTACAATGGCAGGATCTTTGTGAGGATTCTTTGCTGCCCAGGTTTGTGGTTTGAAAACCATGCCATGATCCTTTATATGCACAGTTTACTCCCTTCTGTAATAATGAAGCAGAAGGATTACAGCCAGCACCTAGATAGAGGTTGAAAAAAAAAATGAAATGACAGTTACTAGGTTTCATGCCTCTAACACATTTTATAATTCCATTGTATGTTCTTAAACTTCTCAGTGTTAAAGGAAAATCTCTGCAGAAAATGAGAAGGCTTTTATTTCATGCCTGGCAATCCTAGGCACTATACCATTTTTATCATTCAACCAGAAGTTATGAACTCTTTATAATGAATGCCAAGTTTATATCATTCCATTTTTGTAGGCTATCTAAGATATTTGAGACATTATCCATGGTGGTCAAATTCATGTGGATGTATTTATGGGGGAAATACTTAAGTGTTAGCACTGTCTGTGCAGTCCCTTCCTTGCTATGGTGATAGAATCATTTTTAGGCTTCTCTGCTGTATTGGTGTGCACCTCAGCATCCCTATTCTAAAGACGTCTTTATAATAAATTATCCTTGCAAATGCCTGTATTTTCTGAGACTTCTTTTTTGTGATGTTTATAAATAACAAATGCTTTTTAACCCATTGGTATGTGTAACATAGCACATACTGGTCGGTTTATTGAATTGAGTAGTAGCTGTACTATACAAAGCATTCTTCAATCCCTAAGCAAGCAATGATCTTGCCATTGTTTAGATCCTGTGCACAAGGGTAAAGTTGTTTCAGTTAGCTT
The DNA here is from genome assembly GCF_029215605.1 of Mirounga angustirostris. NCBI lineage: Eukaryota > Metazoa > Chordata > Mammalia > Carnivora > Phocidae > Mirounga > Mirounga angustirostris. The sequence goes on from NW_026991716.1 coordinate 109,647,229, forward strand.
TTGCTACATAACAAATTAACCCCAAAACATAGAAGCTTAAAACAACAACCGTCTATTTAACAACAAATGTGAGTGGGCAGTTCAGACTGAGATTCACTGTGCAGTTCTGGTTGGGCACCTTCATGGCTGGTTAGAGGACTGAGGAAATTGTGCTAGGTCTCTATCATCAATGATGTGGCTAGGGGATCTACAGGGATCCAAGAGGGAGAGTAGAAGGAATTCCTTTTGAGGCTAGGCTCAGAACAGACACAATTTCACTTTCACCAAATTCTTTTAGCCTATGCAAGTCATAAGGCCAGCCCTGATTCAAGATTTGAAGAAATAGATTTCACCTTTTGGTGGGAGAAGCTGCAGAGTTGTAAGGTGGTGTGCATACACAGGGATGATTGGAGAGCCACAACAATTTTTGCTGTTTACCCTAAGGTCTTTCTCTGGTTTGTAATTATATATATATATATATATTTTTACTATCTAAGGTACTATCTCTTCCCTTGTAAAAATGCATTCAGTGGTTAATACAGGAGATGTTGTATTTCTGTTTCTGTATCTACAATATTTCTATTGTACTTTCCAATTTGTAATGGGAAGAATAGGAAGAATAAATAAAAGTCCAGGCCAAGGTGCCTTCATACACTCAACAAACATTTACTGAAGTACCAGCTACGAGCTAGGCTGAGGATATAGCAATGAACAAGAAAGGCAAAAGCCCCTCCCACCACGGATCTCTTCTTCTAGCTATTGGCATCATGATGTCATTCCACAAGGTAGTAACCACCAATTATCAGCTCACTTGTAGCATTTAACTGTGTTGTTTTCACCTTTGCGATTTGCTCCATCAGTAACTGCAGTCTTAATTGTAGTTCTAAGTGACTAAGTGACTAAGTGACTAAGACAGTCACAAAGACATTCATTTATGCTGGCAAAAATGAAATATCTCTGCCTACTTTTGTTTTGGTTTCAAGGAGAATATATGTCTTTCTTCCGTGACCACCGTGTTGATGTGCTAATGTGTTTGTAAGATGGCTAAGTAGGGTTAAAGATACAGATTGTGGCTGTGGAACAGAGCGGAGTTAACGGGCCCCTTGGAGAAATGACCCTAAGACCTTGGCTTCATTTGCAGCCTGTTCTAGCCAGCTGAAATCCCTGCCAATTAGGAGGGTTCCCTAGAGAGAGACTCGGAGAGCATCAGCATAAATTTAAATTCTGGACCCCCAAGTATAGTTTCCAAAAGAGCTTTCTTGTCCTTTGCTAATTACAAAGTAAACATTTCTCCAGCAAAAAGACACTTCCTCCTTTCATGCTTCTGTCCTCCCTCCCACCTCCCTAATACAGCCACTCCTTGAAACTGCTGGTGTTGCCGAAACCTCTTTGGCAGAGAAGACACCCAACATTTGAAGGCACAAAAGAATTATTCTTTCCCTAGATCATTATCTTGTCCTCGTTTTATCTACTCCAGCAACTGCTTCATGGAAGCGTTACAGACTAACTTTGTAGATTGTTGTAGCCTTGCAGAAAGGACTCAGGCCTCCCAAGAGGTGTGATCAGGCAAATATAACCAGATTACAATTAAATTCTGTGACATCACTGGAACAGAAACATTCTCAAACTTGTTTACATTAGAACCATATCATGTTTAGCATCATGAATGGAAATTCACCATTCAAATGGTTTAATCTTTATACATTACTGTCAAACCAGACCCCAAATAGGGTGAGGTATAATTTTTAATTTTTTTAATATTTTTTTCTTTCAAAAAGCTTTATGTTTTATTCATTTTTTATTTTATTTTATTATGTTAGTCACCATACATTACATCATTAGTTTTTGATGTAGTGTTCCATGATTCATTGTTTCCATATAACACCCAGTGCTCCATGCAACACGTGCCCTCCCTAATACCCATCACCAGGCTAACCCGTTCCCCCCATCCCCCTCTCTTCTAAAACCATCAGTTTGTTTCTCAGAGTACATAGTCTCCCATGGTTCGTCCTCCCCTCTGATTCCCCCCCCTTCATTTTTCCCTTCCTACTATCTTCTTTTTTTTTTTTTTTTAACGTATATTGTATTATTTGTTTCAGAGGTACAGGTCTGTGATTCATCAGTCTTACACAATTCACAGCACTCACCATAGCACATACCCTCTCCACTGTCTATCACCAAGCCACCTCATCCTTCCCACCCCCCACCACTCCAGCAACCCTCAGTTTGTTTCCTGAGATTGAGTCTCTTATGGTTTGTCTCCCTCTCTGGTTTCATCTTGTTTCATTTTTTCCTCCCTTCCCCTATGTTCCTCTCTCTTGTTTCTTAAATTCCTCATATCAGTAAGATCATATGATACTTGCCTTTCTCTGATTGACTTACTTCGCTTAGCATAATACCCTCTAGTTCCATCCACGTAATTGCAAATGGCAAGATTTCATTTTTTGATGGCTGCATAATATTCCATTGTGTGTGTGTGTGTGTGTGTATGTATATATATATATATACCACATCTTCTTTATCCATACATCTGTTGATGGACATCTAGGCTCTTTCCATAGTTTGACTATTGTGGACATTGCTGCTATAAACATTAGGGTGCGCATACCCCTTTGGATCACTACATTTATATCTTTGGGTAAATACCCAGTAGTGCGATTGCTGGGTCGTAGGGTAGCTCTATTTTCAATTTTTTGAGGAACCTCCATACTGTTTTCCATAGTGGCTGCACCAGCGTGCATTCCCAGTAACAGTGTAGGAGGGTTCCCCTTTCTCTGCATCCTTGCCAACATCTGTCATTTCCTGACTTACTAATTTTTGCCATTCTGACTGGTGTGAGGTGGTATCTCATTGAGGTTTTGATTTGTATTTCCCTGAAATGTACTCTCTATCCCTATGCTCTGAAGAGTTTTAATCAAGAAAAAATGCTGTACTTTGTCAAATGCTTTTTCTGCATCTATTGAGAGGATCATACAGTTCTTGTTCTTTCTTTTATTAATGTATTGTATCACATTGATTGATTTGTGGATGTTGAACCAACCTTGCAGCCCAGGAATAAATCCCACTTGGTCGTGGTGAATAATCCTTTTAATGTACTGTTGGGACCTATTGGCTAGTATTTTGGTAAGAATTTTTGCATCCATGTTCATCAGGGATATTGGTCTGTAATTCGTCTTTTTGATGGGGTCTTTGTCTGATTTTGGGATCAAGGTAATGCTGGCCTCATAAAATGAGTTTGGAAGTTTTCCTTCCGTTTCTATTTTTTGGAACAGTTTCAGAAGAATAAGTATTAATTCTTCTTTAAATGTTTGGTAGAATTCCCCTGGGAAGCCATCTGGCCCTGGGCTCTTGTTTGTTGGGAGATTTTTGATTATTGCTTTAATTTCCTTAGTGGTTATGGGTCTGTTTAGGTTTTTTATTTCTTCCTGGTTCAGTTTTGGTAGTTTATACTTCATTAGGAATGCATCGATTTCTTCCAGATTGTCTAATTTGTTGGCATATAGTTGCTCATAATATGTTCTTATAATTGTTTGTCTTTCTTTGGTGTTGGTTGAGATCTCTCCTCTTTCATTCATGATTTTATTTATTTGGGTCGTTTTTCTTTTCTTTTTGATAAGTCTGGCCAGGGGTTTATCAATCTTATTAATTCTTTCAAAGAACCAGCTCCTAATTTCATTGATCTGTTCTACTATTCTTTTGGTTTCTATTTCATTGATTTCTGCTCTGATCTTTATTATTTCTCTTCTTCTACTGGGTTTAGGCTTTATTTGCTGTTCTTTCTCCAGCTCCTTTAGGTGTAGGGTTAGGTTGTGTATTTGAGACCTTTCTTGTTTCTTGAGAAAGGCTCGTATTGCTATATACTTTCCTCTTAGGACTGCCTTTGCTGCTTCCCAAAGATTTTGAACAGTTGTGTTTTCATTTTTATTTGTTTCCCATGAATTTTGTTTAATTCTTCTTTAATTTCTTGGCTGATCCATTCATTCTTTAGTAGGATGCTCTTTAGCCTCCATGTATTTGAGTTCTTTCCGACTTTCCTCTTGTGATTGAGTTCTAGTTTCAAAGCACTGTGGTCCAAAAATATGCAGGGAATGATCCCAATCTTTTGGTACCAGTTGAGACCTGGTTTGTGACCTAGGATGTGATCTATTCTGGAGAATGTTCCATGGGCACTAGAGAAGAATGTGTATTCTGTTGCTTTGGAATGGAATGTTCTGAATATATCTGTGAAGTCCATTTGGTCCAGTGTGTCATTTAAAGCCTTTATTTCCTTGCTGATCTTTTGCTTAGATGATCTGTTCATTTCAGTGAGGGGGTGTTAAAGTCCCCTACTATTATTGTATTGTTGTCAATGTGTTTCTTTGATTTTGTTATTAATTGGCTTATGTAATTGGCTGCTCCCATGTTAGGGGCATAGATATTTACAAGATCTTCTTGTTGGATACCCTTTAAGTAGGATATAGTGTCCTTCCTCATCGTATGAGGTATAAATTTTAATGATGGACAAATCCAAGCCTAAAGTTTCTAGCACAGTGTCTGGCACCAGTGGGCTATTATTATTAACATGTACAAAATGGATGTATATTGCAAAGTCATCAAAACATCTTAATCCACTATGTTTCTGCTCCCTTCCATGTATATTTCTCTTTCCATTTAATCTTCAATTCACTTCCTTTTACTTTTTGTGTAAAGTACCCCATTTCTCATGTCCTACATTGAAAATCGTTTTCTGTACTTTTTCTTTCTTTGAGTTTCTTCAAAAACATTGTTTGCTAATATAGGTGATTATTTCTCTAACAGAAAAACAAAGAGGGGCGCCCGGGTGGCTCAGTAGTTAAGCGTCTGCCTTCGGCTCAGGTCATGATCTCAGAGTCCTGGGATCGAGCCCCGCATCGGGCTCCCTGCTCGGCGGGAAGCCTGCTTCTCCCTCCCCCACTCCCCCTGCTTGTGTTCCCTCTCTCGCTGTGTCTCTCTGTCAAATAAATAAAATCTTTAGGGCGCCTGGGTGGCTCAGTTGGTTAAGCGACTGCCTTCGGCTCAGGTCATGATCCTGGAGTCCCTGGATGGAGTCCCACATCGGGCTCCCTGCTCGGCAGGGAGCCTGCTTCTCCCTCTGACCCTCCCCCCTCTCCTGCTCTCTCTCATTCTCTCTCTCTCAAATAAATAAATAAAATCTTTAAAAAAAAAAAGAAAAAAAAGAAAAACAATATATCAGTATATGTCCCCCACTGATAAATCCTTTTTCACCAAGCTCACTGTTACCCCATCTGTATTAATTAGGACATTTTAGTTAAAAATGACAGATTTCAAATTACTTTAAGCAAAAAGAAAACTATTGGCTTTAGGCACATTTGGCTCTAAGTGCTCAATATCATTTGAGTCTTTCTCATCATTTCAACTCATCCTGCTTCTGTTTCTCTCTGTTTATTGGCCTTGCTCTTCTCTGCTGCAGCACTTCTGTCTACTCAAGGGGAAAGCTGGCTCTGGGCAGTCCTAATTCTTTATCCACATTGCTCTCAATCCAAAAGGATAGTGTGCTCTCCCTTTTGGTGTTCATTCGTGCATTCTTATTAAGGGACTCAAGTTGACCCTGCTAGGGTCATATGTCCATCCCTTTGAACCATTCACTTGCAAGGGAACTGGAGTCCTACAATTGGTCTGCCTGAGTTGCATGACCACCCTGGAAGCCAAGGGACATGTGGGCCATTTTGAGGGATAGTTCTACCTAGAAATAAGGATGCTAGGCTGACAAAAACAACAGATACAGATTACCTCCCTCCAAAAAATAAATTCAAAATTTTAAAAATTGAGAAGTTTATACTCTTTTATAGGGTAATCCCTGCCCAGTATTATTCATGGGGGCAGAAATTTAAGTGAGGAAGAGTAAGTTCTTCTCCCTCTATTTTAGTTCTTCTCCCTCTATTTTAGATTAGAGAAACATGATCAGCATAATACTAATAATATTTTAACTAATTTTTTTTTCTGATTTCTCTGGTTTTCTGGAAACCATTTCTCCAGTTTTATGTGAGTAAAGTGGCTCTGAAATGAATAGAAAAAGAAGCCGTAACTCGTATGAGTGGTTCCTGGGATTGATTTGTGCAAGCTTAAGTAAAGACGTGTCCATTTCCATTTCTAGCTGCTGAGTGTTCTGTGTGAAATGTACCAGTGTGGGTAATGACCTTTGGCTTGATTATGCACCAGGTCACTGGAACTTTAAAATTAACTCAGACCTAATTACTGAACTCTTGTGTTTATACTGTGTATACACCACCCGGTCATAACTCTAGCCTCTGTAAGCCCAGACTGCCATATTTGAGAAATATGCCTTGTAAATGGTTGTTTTGTTTATTTGTTGTTTCTGCTGGAAAAGCCTGCTTTTCTTATTTTTGAAAAGGATCAAATTCAGGAAAGTTTCTGAACAGAGTCCAGTTACATTTTATATCTCAATGCAAGACATGTAAATTTCTAAGTAAGATATTCTTTTATTTTTGCATTATATGAAATTTAATGTCTAGAAACATAAAGCTATTACTTTTCACTGATATTTTGAATAATACCACATTTTAGGCAAGAAAATATCAACATACTAAACCCACATTTGGGAAATATGAATAATTGTGAATAATTCCAAAAATAAGACATAAAATATATGCATACTTAAGATCAATAGTTAATATCTAATTAATTTTGCAACCTTATTATCCTAATTGACAGAAATAATAGCCTAATTTTCCATAATGCAATTAGTAGAATGTTAATTGGATAGCTAATTATTTTACAGAATATGTATATACGATAGTGAAATATCACTCAGAATAATAAATACATACTATAAACATCTGACATGATGCATATCATATCCAACCAACACCAAAATCATAAAGGGATTTGTTTTTTTCAAATTTTGTTTGTTTCAATAGCTAAAACACAGCTTACTAAAGGATTTCATGGGCAAACCTCTGGTGGATTCACACTTGTCCAATTTGTCAAATTTTGTTTTGAATTGGGTAGGAAAAGGGAGTTTTTATATTTAATTTCTCTCCCTTAGCCCTTTGGCTTCCTACCATGTTTGATGCCTTTAGTATCCTTCCTCCTGCCTTATCATCCTTTCCTTCCTGCAGACTTCCTCAATTTTCCAAGAATCATTTCATGTTCACAGAATTCAAAACATAATATTGAATATTTGCAGTGTCAGCTTGGTGAAATAAAAAAGTACTGCAATAGTCAGGAAGGCAGAACCATCTCAGTTCAACTCTGGACTTGCTGTTTATTTGGGTTTTCATTTAGTTTTCACAAAAGCATTTTTTTTTAATATCAATAATGATATACATGCTACATTATGTATACATACAATAATGGCATATATACCAATGTACCATAATGGTGTAATAGATAGTAAAATTTGTTCCTGTTTACCCTTACTACTAGTAAGGCTAATCACATGGTTATTAGTTATTTGGATTTCTATAGGGCACCTATTTATATGTTTACCCACTTTTCTATTGAGTAATTTCTGAATCAGTTGTAGGAACTCTTTGTATAGTAGAGATATTAATCTTTTGTCAATTGGATAGCAAATATTTTTCTTATTCTTTTACTTATTTGACTGTTTAGAGTGTGTTTTCTTATCTTTTAAGTAATTACAACTTTTCCTTCTGGGTTGCTGATTTTTTAAAAACGTGTTAGATACTGTAATCTTAAATGTGTGGGTATTTATTCAATAAACATTTGTTGGGCAGCAATTGTGTGCAAGACATAGTGCTAGAAACACTAGTGTAATGTATTAAGGTATACCTATGGTGATCCATTTATATAAGCTATCTCACCCTACGTCCCTCATAAATTCACTTTTGCCTCTGGCAATGTTATTAAAAGGACATGTGTATTAGGAATAATCTTATTCCCCTTGTATAATGGTAGTATCATACAAAACATCAGAATAAGAATCAAAAAAACCATAGAGATGAATGATTTGTTAGTCATTTTTTGGCAATAAATGACACCAAGACCTAAAAAGAGTAAGTGGCTTTGCCCAAGTGACCCTATCACAAGGCTGGTAATGACAGAAGAGGAATGAGAATCCCAATACATTGCACTTTTCACTATATCATGCTGCTTTATCAACACAATATTTTCCTGTAGTATTCTTTTATTACTTTCCATGAACAACTGTGTTGATGTTATTAACTCCCTTTGTGGAACTATATAGATATTTAATAATGTATCACTGCACTAACTTACCTGCTTTCTCCTTGTTTGAATCACTTCTTTTCAGCCCTATTTTTAAACAACAAAAAGAAGCCACTTACTTAGTTGCTACAGTGGAAAGAGAGTCTCTCTTCAATGAAATAGGTCTTTCCCAGTGAGCTTGTTCTCATTGCCTGAGGTGACTTAAGGCCAGATATTTTGGAAAGTAGATTTGAACATTGAGCTAAGAGTTCTCCTTTGAAATGTGGTCTGGAAAGGGTCACCAAAAGGGATCAAAAAAAAAAAAGTAATGAAGAAGCTTCTAATAGGTATCTCATAGGGAGAAGAGTGGCCTTTTTGATGGGCATTTTACTGAGTCTTGTTTGCTCCTGGTAATAGATTGCTGGGCAATTTATAGATGCTTGCAAAATGAGAAGATTGGATTAGAAAAGTAGTTTTAAAATGGGTTTTAGTAACAGAACCTTCTGCTTTAATGAAATCTTATGCACATTCCAATAAATAAAATAGAGAAAAATACAAGTGCTTGTTGTTGGTAAAGATATGGAGAAACTGGAACCTTTGTGCACTGTTGGTAAAAATGTAAAATGGTAGAGTCACTATGGAAAACATCATGATGGTTCTGCAGAAATCAAGAATAGAATTATTATATGATCCACCAACTCCACATCTAGGTATATACCCAAAATGATTGAAAATAGGATCTCAAAGATATATTGGTACCCCCATGTTTATAGCAGCATTATTCACAATAGCCAAAAGGTAGAAGCAACCCAAGTGTCCATCAACAGATGAATGGATAAACAAAATGTGTATATACATACAATAGAATATTATTCATCTTTAAAAAGGAAGGAAATTCTCCAGGGAATGAAAAGGTAGTTCAATATCTGCAAATTAATTAAAGTGTTATACAGCATTAACAAAATGAAGGATAAAAAATCATATGATCATCTTAGTAGATGCAAAAAGCATTTGACAAAATTCAACATCCATTTATGATAAAACCTCTCAACAAAGTGGGTGTAGAGGGTATACCTCAACATAATTAAGGCCATATATGACAAGCCTACAGCTAAAATCAAATTCAACAGTGAAAAGCTGAAAGCTTTTCCTCTAAGGTCAGGAGTAAGACAAGGATGCCCACTCTCCCCACTTTTATTTGTCATAGTATTAGAAGTTCTTGCCAGAGCAGTTGGGCAATAAAAAGACATAAAAGGCATCTAAATTGGATAGAAAGAAATAAAACTGTCACTATTTGTGGATAAGATGATTTTACATATAGAAAATTTTAATGACTATACCAGAAAAAAACTGTTAGAACTAATAAGTGAATTCAATAAAGTAGCAGAGTACAAAATCAGTATACAAAATTTGGTTGCATCTCTATTCACGGACAATGAGTTATCAGAAAAAGAAATTTAAAAATAATCCATTTACAATTGCATCAAAAAGAATAAAATACCTAGGAATAAATTTAACCAAGGTGGTGAAAGACCTATACACTGAAACAATAAGTTACTGATGAAAGAAATTGAAGAAGACAGAGAAATGAAAAGATATTTCATGCTCATGGATTGGAAGAATTAATATTGTTAAAATGTCCATATTACCAAAAGCAATCTATATATTCAGTGCAATCCCTATCAAAATTCCAATGATGTTTTTCACAGATATAAAACAAACTATCCTAAAATTTGTATGGAACCATGAAAGATCCTGACTAGCCAAAGCAATCTTGAGAAAGAACAAATATGTAGGCATCATGCTCCCTGATTACAAACTATATTACAAAACTATAGTAATCAAAAGAGTCTGGTATTGGTATAAAAACAGACACATAGATCAATGGAACAGAATAGAGAACCCAGAAATAAATCCACACACATATGCGATCAATTAATTTATAACAAAGGATGCAAGAATATAGAGAGGGGAAAGCCACACACATATGTGATCAATTAATTTATAACAAAGAATGCAAGAATATAGAGAGGGGAAAGGACAGTCTTGTCAATTAAATGGTGTTGGGGAAACTGGACAGCCACATGCAAAAGAATGAAATGAGACAACTATCTTATACCACACACAAAAACTAACTCAAAATGGATAAAAGACTTGAATTTAACACCTGACACCCCTAGAAGAAAATATAGTTGGTAAGCTACTTGACATCAGTCTTGGCAATAAATTTTTGTATCTGACTCCAAAAGCAAAGACAACCAAAGCAAAAATAAACAAGTGGGATTACATCAAACTAAAAAGCTCTGCACAAAAACAGAAACCATCAATCTAAAAGGTAATCTACTGAATGGGAGAAAATATTTTCAAATCATATATCTGATAAGGGATTCATATCTAAAATGTATAAGGATCTCATACAACTCAATATATAAAGAGCTCATACAACCCTATTCGGGGAATCTGAATAGACATTCTTCCAAAGAAGATATACAGATGGTCAAGAGGCACATGAAAAGATGCTCAACATCACTATTAGAATGGCTATCAAAATAACAGGAAATAACAAGTATTGGCAAGGATGTGGAGAAAAGGGGACCCTCATGCACTGTTGGTGGGAATGTAAATTGGTATAGCCACTATGGAAAACAGTATGGAGGTTCTTCAAAAAAATTAAAAATAGAACTGTCATATGATCCAGCAGTTCCACTTCTGGGTATTTATCTGAAGAAAATGAAAACACTAACATGAAAAGATATATGCACCCCCATGTTTATTGCAGCATTATTTACAACACACACACACACATACACACGGTGGAATACTACTCAGCCATAAGAAAAGAATGAAATCTTGTCATTTGCAACAACATGGATGATGGATGGAACTTGAGGGAACTATACTAAGTGAAATAAGTCAGAGAAAGACAAATAATACCATATGATTTCATTTACATGTGGAATCTAAAAAGCAACTAACCAAACCAAACAACAAAAATCATAGATAACAGAGAACAGAATGTCTGTTGCCAGAGGGGTGGGATTTGAGGAATGGGCGAAACAGGTGAAAGGGATTAAGAGGTACAAAATTCCAGTTACAAAATAAAAAAGTCTTGAAGATGTAATGTACAGCATGGTTACTTCAGTAATATTTGAGAGCATACTTGAAAGTTGCCAAGAGAGTAAATCCAAAAAGTTAACTTTGTATGGTGACAGATGGTAGCTAGGCTTGTTGTGATGATCATTTCACAATGTATACAAATATCAAGTTGTTGTGTTGTACACCTGAAACCAATATAATGTTATGTGGCAATTATCCCTCAATTAAAAAATTTTTAAAGGAAGGAAATTGTCACATTCTACAACATAGATGAACCTTGAGGACCCAATGCCAAGTGAAATAAGTGAGTCACAAAAAGACAAATACTGTATGAGTCCACTTATACGAGGTACCTAGAGTAGTCAAATTCATTGAGACAGGAAGTAGAATGGTGGTAGCCAGGGATTTGGGGTGGTGGAGAATGGGGAATTGTTATTTAATGGGTTCAGAATTTCAGTTTTTCAAGGCAAAAAGATTTCTGGAAATGGATGGTGGTGATGGTCGCACAACAATGTGAATGTACGTAATGCCACTAATCTATGCACTTAAACATGATTAAGAACGTAAATTTTATGTTATGTGCATTTTACTGCAATGTGAGATAATTAAAAAATACAGAAGTGCTTGTCTTGAAGTAGGACTAACTAACCAATAGCCATGTGCTAGAGTACTCTATAGGAAGTCATTAAACAAGATGGTTTATGAAATCTATTTTCTGTTTTTGCAATTAGATTCAGGTAAAATCTGAACTTGACATTGCTATGGACACTTTACTAGAGTAAAGCACAGTATTTTTTCTTAGGAAAATTGCTTGAATCTCGGAAGGGAAAAATATGTCAGTGTGCCCCCCAGTGTGCGTCATGCAGAGGTTATGTCAGACATCGTAATATATATTATGCTGTAGCAGTAAGATGTTGTAGGGTGACAAGAAATAAGTAGCTATGAACACTAGCTCTTTCAGGAAATACTAACATGATGGGCTTTGTATTTATCTGTTTCTTGGTTTTTCCTCAAATTTGTATTCACTTTCACTAATTTATAGAAGTCTAGCTTCCATATTCCATCTAGATGTATAGCTTCCATCTGAAACAGCAAAACTATGGAAGAAGAGACATTCCTAACACATACACTTGTACATATAACCTTTAACTTGTAATAAATGTGTGGCACTGGATCATTTTGGACATCTTTCCTTATTATTGGTCCCACCCAATCCCCTGGCACAATGCTTTTTTCAGGATTTCTGTCATTTATCTCTCCTTTTTTGATTGCTAAATGCATAATCTAAAATACTAGGTTGCAAATCAGCCTAAACTTGGCTAGGAGCTTAGGAGCTTAGGAACACTTTTTATATAAACTCTAAGGAGGTCAAATTTAGAAAAATCTCAGCTGCTGTACTTGGATCCCATGAGCCACTGACCATTTATAATTAATATTAATAAATGGCAGATGACAGATGTTTATTGCTTAACTAAAATTGTGTGTGCAATACTCAACTTTTAAAAAATAAGTTAGTTTAAGACCCAAAGGACTTGAATATATATATACATATGTATGTATATACATATTTTTTTTAGAATAATGAAAAGAATAAAACTACCAACATGTGATCCAGAATCCTCTAACTACAAACACCCAAAGTTCCATAGGAAACATAAAAATATTTTTAATTCATCATATTAAGCATTGGATTGCCATGGAACTCTATTCCTTTACATTTAAATGCCTGTTTCACAAGCATTTCTTTGGGAAGGAGGCTTATGAATCATTAATATGTTCTTAACTATCAATCTCCCAACCTAAAACCAAATTGTTTAATATGTAGAGCTCTTAAATCAGAAGTTTTAAAAAAGCAATACCAAAATTTTGAGTTAGTTTAAATCCTTTTATTCCATGGAGCCTCATTAAATAATATAATAACTGGAAGAGAATTTATTCACCTCTGGATGCTAAAGAGTTAGGACACAGTAGTTCAGTTATCTAGTTATATTATTCTTGGAACTTGATAAGATGAGTAAAATAGTGATGAGACTTCTAGTTTGAAGAAGAAGTAAAAATGGCTTTCCAGGGGAATTACAATGGACCAAAAATCATGTTACAATAAGGCAAAAGGCAGGAAAATAATTTGCTTAAATTGTATTCCTTACTCAAATGCAATAACCAAATCCATTGACATAGATTCTTTTCAGTTGGGCTGTATTTAGTAATGATTTGTCTAAGCCTTGTCAGTTTTACGTAATTAGCTCACGTAGTCCTTTAAATACTCTAGGCATCTCTGCATAGTTGTTATCAACTCCATCTTTTAAATGAGGAAGTTGAGTCTCTGAGTGTGAGTGGTTGACTTAAAATCACACATACTTAGTGGCACACACATGACTCAAACCCAGACCTGATGCCAAGTCCAGTGAGATTTCAAGTTACTGAGGTGAAAACTGTTGATAACTACTTTAAGAGTGTTAGCTAGTAAATAAGTGAATCAGGATTAGGACATGGATCTTTTGTCTATTAATCCAACCTTTGTTCCTTGCTGTCCCTTTCCAACACTCCTGCCACATGTTCAAGATGATCATTTATTTCTGTCTGACCTTTTCTAATTATACCCACCACACATGTGGTTGGCATTAGCCATTATTTCTTATTATTGTCATTTTGTTGCTGATAAAATTGAGAATGTTATATTTCTACCACCAAATTTGCTAAGGCTTTCTGTTTTGCAAACATTCTGTTGTTCAAAGAGCAAGCTTGAACTTAATGAAGAAATTGGCCAATGATTCCCCTTTTGCTTCAAATCACACTAATGCTTTAAAGCCAAATGGTTTTCACAAACTGTCAGCATCATATTCAAATGCAGTAAAGCTTATGTGAGCAGCATCATGTTGTCTAAACAAAGACGCTGTCAGTCAATAGTGTCAGTAACATTCAGGCTCTAAGAGCTTTGTGCAGTTTTCACAGGGTTATGTTTAAATATGAATCCTAATAAAGATCCTCATTTGGCTTTTTAAAAGGTTATGAAAATCAATACCCCATTCAAATACACTAAAATAGCATTGAAAACATGAAATGAAATTCACTAAAAAATGTATTTCAAAGGTTCAGATTTTTGACTCAATTTACAAAGTGTGTATGGTCTCCCAAGTGTTGTGTGAATTAGTGGGTATGCCAGACAGGGAGCAAAAGTTCCCACCCCAGGAGGCTTCCAAGCCTGAAGCAAGATCTAAGTGGATAGAGTTCCAAGATAGAACACGCTGTGCATGTTTGAATAAAGTAGATGCGGCATGACTTTCGGTTTGTTCTTTGAGAACTCACGACTGTATGGAAAAATCACATGCTTCTCTCACTTGCAGTAGACATCTGCTGAAAACACGTGAGATTGAGGCTCGGGAAATGGTGCAAGATATTTGCTAGAATATAGTAGCTTAATTTTGGAAACTGGTTGTTATAGAATGAGAATTTCTCCCTTGCATTATAAATGTACAGCATGCTCACCCATGCAGGCAAACAGAGCACAGTAAGCTATTTGTTTGTAAAAAGATGGGAGCACTTTTTTCCTCCAGTAGTATTATTTATATCTATTTACAGCCTTTAGTTTGGGCTGTCAAAGAACAGCCCGTTTCTAATGGTGTGAGTGTTTGTGATACCTTGCTTTTGCAAAGGCTTAAAAATTTAAAGAGGCCTTTAATTATTGCTTAGACATGAAATTGAACTCACAAAATAAGCTTAATGGCAAGTTAGAAACACATGGATATATTTCCTTTAAATTATATACAGATTTTTTGAATTAAGATGTGGTAAAACCTACTAGTGGTCTATTAAGCCATCTAAAGCACTGGAAACAGAATTAGAGATTTTCAAATTCAAGGATGTCCTAATGGAAATAAGAACAAATTGGTGGTTGCCATTTTGGCATTGCTCGTGTATTTTTTTTTTTTAATTAACATAACGTATTATTTGTTTCAGGGGTACAGGTCTGTGATTCATCAGTCTTACACAATTCACAGTGCTCACCATAGCACATACCCTGCCCAATTCTATCACCCAGCCACCCCATCCCTCCCGCATCCCTCCATTCCAGCAACCCTCAGTTTGTTTCCTGAGATTAAGAGTCTCATATGGTTTGTCTCCCTCTCCAGTTTTGTCCCTTGCCCTATGATCCTGTCTTGATTCTCAAATTCCTCATATCAGTGAGATCATATGATACTTGTCTTTCACTGATTGACTTATTTTGCTTAGCATAATACCCTCTAGTTCCATCCACGTAATTGCAAATGGCAAGATTTCATTTTTTCTGATGGCTGCGTAATATTCCATTGTATATATATACCACATCTTCTTTATCCATTCATCTGTTGATAAACATCTAGGCTCTTTCCATAGTTTGGCTATTGTGGACATTGCTGCTATAAACATTGGGGTGCATGTGCCCCTTTGGATCACTACATTTGTATCTTTGGGTTAAATACCAATAGTGCAATTGCTGGGTTGTAGGGTAGCTCTATTTTCAACTTTTCGAGGAACCTCCATACTGTTTTCCATAGTGGCTGCACCAGCGTGCATTCCCAGTAACAGTGTAGGAGGGTTCCCCTTTCTCCACATCCTTGCCAACATCTGTCATTTCCTGACTTGTTAATTTTAGCCATTCTGACTGGTGTGAGGTGGTATCTCATTGAGGTCTTGATTTGTATTTCCCTGATGCACTTTTTCATGTGCCTGTTAGCCATTTGGATGTCTTCTTAACACTTCATTTAGCCTAGTGTTAGCATAGTGGATATGCTTCCATCAGGAAAAGACCAAGAGGTGTGAAGAGGGCAAAAGAACATGAAATGTTAAGAAATGAGGGCAATAGATACATATGAAACTGCTTCTATGCTGGATTTTGTTTTGTTGCTGTTGTCCTTATGGGAAGATGTCCTATGGCTTTTCAGGTTGACCACACTGCCATCATATTCTCTAGAACCATTAGAATGGAACTAGTCTTCATTTTTCTCAAAGTTCAAATATGTGTGTGCTGCACAGTAATTTACAATAATATGTATGGAGTCAGAGAACTGGAAACATAGTCACCAAGACATTTCTTAAACAAAGCCCATTTTATGATCTATTTGTATTTACTCTCAGCCATATGATAGATTTCCATTTTAAGTATTCAGTAAAATTGTTTTAGGCCCGTTTGCAAGGAAGTCTGACAGAAATAATGTTTAGATTTATGGAGAAGCTTTCTATCTTTGGGCGGCTTTATTTTACTCTTTAAACTAGCCATGACATCATATGAGTAAGGAACTCCTAGACTTCATTCATTTATATTCCTGACTTTAATCACAGATGCATGAAAATTCATTCAATCTTAAAACTTTTTAGTGCTCATTTCAACATGAAAAGAAGTGATTTCCCCAGCTTATTGAAAGCAATCAATGCTGACCTCCCTCTCTTTATATTCTATAATTTATTTATCCTTTAATACATACATTTTCCAAGTATAAGAGTTATTTATTGATCTGTGGTCATTTATTGATTTGTGGTTTAACCCTATATTTGTTTCTTATCTTCAACTATTCCCATTTGTTTTGTTTATTTGTCTAACTTAGAAAATAGAAGTCCTTTATTGGAAGAACTTTTTCACAGTCCCAAAGCACATTATTTAGTTTTTTTCTGGGCAAGGGAAGATATCTATTTTGCTGAATATTGAAAACTCCAGAAATCCAAAGAAGAGCTTTGCTCATGAGAATTAAAGAATATGTTTGAAAGACATTCAGCTGTGTTACTTTCTTAAATTGCGGATGGTTAATCTGTTGCTGCCAATTGGAACTTGGTTAGATGACTGCTTCAGTTATCAACTAATACTTCCTGGACAACACTGATTATTTTTGTAAATGAGTACAAAGTGCTGGAA
This sequence comes from Mirounga angustirostris, assembly GCF_029215605.1. Classification (NCBI taxonomy): domain Eukaryota; kingdom Metazoa; phylum Chordata; class Mammalia; order Carnivora; family Phocidae; genus Mirounga; species Mirounga angustirostris. The sequence goes on from NW_026991716.1 coordinate 109,664,357, forward strand.
GACTTTATACTTTCTGATAATTTAAACAGCCATTTGGTTCAATATTGAATTGCTTAACAAACCCTTCTTCAGGGTCCCTGACAGTATTGCAAAGGTTAACTTCAGCACACATCACAGTCTATTCTAGATCATAGGCTCCAAATTCATGAACTTAAGCTGATTTCTGCATTTCCATATTAGTCTCAGTCTGAAAACTACTAAGAATAGGTCTAGTATCAAATCTGGATATTCTTAAAGACTATATTCTTTAAGACTGGCTCACCAAATTGGCTAATAATGGTAAGTGAGGACACGTTACATTGCATGAGGGTATTGTTAACCATATTCTTTCCAAAATTCATCTTAAATTGTTTCCTTATAAATATTGTGTATTTATCATCAAAGTTCATCACTATTATTTTAAAACACTTATAAAGTACCTATCTGAAGATGATATGCTCTTGGATTCTTTGTAACGTTAAACAGATGCAGACATAAAGACAAAAGCAAATTCCAGAGTATGTTTGCAGCCATGAAACCACCATTAAAAAAAAGAAAGGTTTGTGACCCCGATGTTACCTTAACATTGTCTTGAGCATTTCATATTTAATTATAGTAGATTACTCACCAATATAATAAATATAGATTTATGAGATACTTTAATGTTCTTAAAACAAATGAAAACCACCCAAGAGGAGACTTACCAATCCTGAGGTTGTCCAGACTGCACTAGCTAAGATTAAGTGGAAGATCATTCATCTCTAAGAGTCATGCAATTAATCTCAGAGTGGGAGTTAAAGCGATGACTAAGCAGAAAAGGAAGCTGAGGTACAAGCCTATTAACAAAAGGGGTGGGAGCTCCAGTATCAAGAAACTTATTTCCTTTTTTGTGAATAGACCTAAAATACTGACTCCTTCCTATCAGCTTCTTTGGGTACTAAAATCCCACTTGTTTAGGTTAGCTATTTTTCATGACCATAACTGATATGGTCAAACAGGTGGAAAAAACAAGCTTTATTTAAAAGAGCACAATATGTTTTACTGTCAAGAAAGAAAAAAAGACACTTTATCTCAGGAGTCACCAGTAAGTATTTTAGGATAGATTTATGATAATCCAGGGTTTGGACAATAAGAAAGCTCAAGACACAATTTAAAGAAGAAATATTCTACTCCAGGGTTTAAATATTTATTTAATTTCAAATAAAAGTAAAAGTTCATCTTAAATTAGCTCAGGTGACACCTTTTGCAAAATATGAATTCCTTGTGGACAAATTACTATACTCTTGATAATCCCAATGATTCCCAGGGGCAGCAAATTTTTATTTTCAGAAAACACTTCTTGTCCCCCCCCCCCCCCACCCACCACCACCAATCTACAACTTCTCTCAAACCTTACATTATAAGCCAAGACTTCTTTTGAACTTGGTCCTTCCTTAATGGTAGATCTTTTCTCCAACTGGGGAGAACCCTGACCCAAAATTGCCCTGGCTTTGGGGGTTTTATGTGATGTGCCATGGCCGATAGCTCATGAAAAGTGACTGCTAGGTCTATTGCTCACTTCAATGTTCCCACTGGATATTTTGCTCATTTCTTGGGAATTTAAAAGAATAACAAATAACCAACAAATCATCAAAAACTATAACATGTTACCCAATTCTTGGGACTGAGCCAATGAGACTAGAATCTTCTTAAATATCACAAATGTGAATTCTCAGCCTTCCAGCTACCAGATTGTCCTAAATGCTCACCAATGGCAATTTCATATCTCAGCTGTACAGAAGGGGCACATTCATCTGGTAGCTGTCAGCTATGAGGTTCTGCCACCTCCTTAAACCCAGTTGGCCATACAGCAGGCAGGAGCCACATATTTGTCTCAAGACCGCAGAGAGCAATACCCTGTCAAAAAGAGGATGTGGATACCGATGTAATCTAGAATTGATTTGAGGTTGACATCAAACGTTCCATGACAGTAATAAGTGCTTGTCCCAAGAACTTAACTCTGTATTCCATTAGAATTATTGATAAGGTGTGAATATAGTACATAACAAACTCTAGGAATGAATAATAAGAGCTGGGTGAAAAACTGAAATGATGAAACAAAAACTGAAAAGTTTTAGAATTGTAAGTTGATAAGATTTGCATCTACTTTCTCTCTTTTTATAACTTGAGTAAAAGAGATGAAAAACAAAGGGAGAACAGACTCACAAGAAGCCAAACTTGTTACAGATGGGTTTGTTTTTTCCTCAAAAGCCAATTATTTAATGGCTGTCCAGAGAAAGGAGTCAGAGAGAGCCAATGTTCTTTTGTTTTTGTCATTGGGGTTCTGTTGTTGTTTGTTTGCTTCAACAATGGAATAAAATAATAAATTTGATTACACTAGTATCAGTCTCATAATCTGTGGGATACAGTCCTTCTTTGACTCATTTCTGAAATAGCAATGAAGTATGACATAAACCTGATATTCATTTAATATTAATAAATATTTACTTAGCTGCTCTTCCAGGACTGCTCATCCTATGAGACAATCTTTATAGTTACCTTAAATCCAAATTTCAAAATGCTAACTAATTCTATTTCACTATATAGATTTTTAAACACTAGATTATATATTATAGTTGACAAATAGAGACATTTTGTAGAGTTTGGACTGAACAACAACTATAAATGTTAGAGACAACTCCTTGAATTTTCCTGAAATATACACACAAGCTTCTTTATTACTAAACTCATAGCAAAATGTATGTCTTAAAGCAGTTTTAATTTGCGCACTATTTTTTCACATCATCATAAAAATAAAAGATAAATAATATGACTAAATTGGGAGCAACTTAGTTTTAGGTATCCCTTCAAAGAGTTCCCTAAAATGATTGGAAGCCTGCTAAATAAAAACATGTTGTAAGTATGTGCAGTTATAAGTCAGAATTAATAGTGTAGAGTATCAGTTTCTTAAGAATTTTCAAAGAAAAATATGCTGGGCTAAGAATCAACATCCACATGGTATGACATTTATTGCTTTCTATTACACATTACATATAATATAACATTATGTTATATTACATTATATAAAATTTTAGGCATTTCCAAAGGACGTTTATATTTTGTGCACTTCTATAATGAAATTAATAAAATAAGTGGATAAACAAAATACATATTGTTCTAGATTTCAACTAGATTTTTTCACATTATACTTCAAAAGTATGAAAATATTGCTGAGAAAGGAGCATCTGTGTCTTTTCACATGTAACTTTTCTTGATTATTTTCTAGGAAGGCAGACTAAACATGCAGTTCTGACATAGTGCAGCATTCCATTTTGATTTCTGGTGAGCTCAGAAGCCTTCACCGGCTAAAAAAAAAGTCTCTGAAAAAGGGCAAAACTTTTTGACCTCAGGAGGTTCTGATAGGAAAAACTGAAGCAATGAACACCAAAGAGTACAGAAAACATTGGAATAAATTCCCCAAAGTTCTGTAACCACATTGGTGTGAGTGCACGGAAGAAGGCATAATTTCACTCTTAAAGAATCTCCCTGTTTTCACATTCTTTCATTTCTGTTAAAGCTGATCATGCAGATGATATAGTCCAGATGAATTCTGCTTAATAGGAACTCTTGTTCACAAATTGACACTGAAAATACATTCACCATATATGTAAAAAAATAAAATGGTGAGGACCCCTCTTGTTTCACAGTTTGGCTTATAATTTATCAGATAATTTTTAGAAAAAGCACACTTTTGGTTTTCATAAGGGTTGGATAAAGAGAGGAGGTATGAACTTTAAAAAAATTAGTATGTGTTTCTTTTTGACACTTGGCTGCCTTTGACCGATTTATTATTTTGTGTCTGTTATCAATAAATTCAATTTCTCCAAATTTCCTAGATTAGAGTTTCCAGAAAGGAATTTAAGGTACTTATGCTTTCTAATGGTCTGTGTAGACAAGTTAGGTGCTGTTCATAACGAAGATGATCCATTCAGGTAACCTAGAGCATTTGAATAGTCGGATAGCAGTCTTCAAAAAAGTCTTTGGCATATTTTTATGAACTAAATATAAGAAAACCATTACAAAGTTTAGGCCTGTATTAGTTTTCTCTTGCTGCCATAAGTTACCAAATATTTAGAGTCTTAAACACCACAAATTTATCATCTTACAGTTCCATAGTTCAGAACTATAGTTCTAACATAGACTTAATAAGGCCAAACCAAGGTGATCACAGGACTGTGTTTTTTTTCTGGAGCCTCTAGGTGAGAATCCATTTCCTTGCCTTTTCCAGTTTGTAAAGGCTGCCCACATTTCTTTACTCAAGGCCCCTTCCTCCATCTTCAAAGTCAAAACTAGCAGATTAAGTCCTTCTCACATAACATCTCTCTGACCCCCCTTTTGCCTCTTCTTCCACTTTTAAGGACTCAAAATTAGACTGCACCCACCTGAGTGATCCCAGATAATCTCTCCATCTCAAAGTCATTAGCAAACCTTAATTCCATCTGCAATCTTAATTCCCTCTTGCCATGTAAAGTGACATATTCACAGCTCCCAGGATTAGGACATGGGCATCTTTGCAAAGCTCTTATTCTGCCTACAGAATAATACCATAGGGTTGTTCCAGTAAAACAGGCCATACTTCTTGGAAATCTGAAGGGCCCCCAATTTACATAATACTCTCTTAATGGACCCTTGGTAAGTGGTCAACAAGCCAAGGACAAACATTAACTGGCATTGCTCATTTTTATGAAGTGAACACTCAATGGTGATGATTTCCTTCATGAGAAATTGTTGACCGATTCAGCTAAATCTGCCCAGTTCTTTCATTATTCTTGCTGTGTCCCCTCTATCTTCCACTGATTTAAAGAGGAAAGTTAATCCTTCTCATAAACAGACTGAAGAAAAATATGACTAAATCTATCACCCCGTGCTCAGCATGCATGCGTTGTGTATATTAATCAGAGGACAAATTGGAGCCTAGAATTTGGAAGCTGCCTGCAGTGATATCAAGAGTAAGTCTTGTATCCTCACTGCTCCCAGCTGGGGTGATGCAATGACACCATGCCTCATATAGAACAATTTTATTTATTAGATCACCAGAAAGAAAAGATTTCTTTAATGAAAATAGCATAAAGAAACTGACAAAGCAATATAATTGTGACAGAGGAGAAGTAGATCTAATAAAGTACCTTGTCCTACTAGAGAATTAGTGTTTGTGAATAAAATGGTCATTAAACTCTTCAGTTTAAGCCTTGTGGTGTCACCACTTATCTTGCTTTGCATGATTCTGGCTCTGAGCATTCTGTCTATTCATCCTTTCATCTGATTTTATGTATTTGGTAATTACTATATGCCAGGGCCTGTGCTAGATGCTAGAAATAAAAATGATAGGGAAGATACACAAATATATATGAGACTCATTTGAGAGTTCATAATTTAATGGGAGAGTTGATTGTAAGCAAACAATGGCAAAATAGATAGATGGGTATGATGTTCTGGAAACAAAGGAGGTAAATTGTTATTGGCTCTTATAGAACAATTAGAATTTTTCCAGCTAAAGAAGCTCTCCATTGAGGAGCAGCATTAAGGCACAAAAGCAAGAAAGAGCATGATGTGACCAACTAATCATGAGATATGTAGTGTGGCTGAAGCAGAGGCAAATTAGGGAAAGAAATAATGCTCTATAAAATTTGGGAGTACGGGCGCTAGGGAAATTTAAAAACAAGAGACTAACAAGAACAACAGACCAGCACCATGTGGTATAAGAAGATAGCCTGTCAGCAAGGTGAAAATAACTGGAAGCAAAGAACAGCAATGTCCCCAGTTTTGCAAAAATACACTCTTGAGATGATAAGAGGCTAGAACTAAATGAGAATAAAGAGAGAATAGCACCTTTGAGAGAGATGTGAGAGATAAAATTTTCACAATTTTACTAAAGCAGATGGATTTGAGTGGGTTAAGGACTTCCACCAAAAGTCTTAACAGAATTAAATTCCCCTGAGGTTTAACCTTAGTCAAATTAAGGCTGTTTTATTTTCGAAGGTGACTTGATTCACTCAAATGTTTCATATTTTCACAGAAATCATCATCATCACCATCATCATCATCATCATCATTATTTTAGGAGTTATAATTTCATAGTTCTTTCCACTTTCTAAGTACTTATATATCATTTATTCCTCACGCCTACACCAAATAGTGAGAATAGTAAGAATGATCCACTCTAACTTGTAAATTAGAGGCAACTGAAGCACAAAAAGTACTTTGAGGCACCTGCGTGGCTCATTCAGTTAAGCATCTGCCTTCAGCTCAGGTCATGATCCCAGAATTCCTGGATGGAGCCCAGCGCCTGGCTCCCCACTGAGGAGGAGCTTCTTCCTCTCCCTCTGTCCCTCCATCCTGCTTGTGCTCTCTCTCTCTCTCAAATATATAAATAAAATTAAAAAAAAAAGTACTTCATTTAAGATCACATAGCTGATAAGTAATATAGCCAATTCTCTCTAAAATGCACATTTTATGATACTCATTTCAAATTTTTTACATTTAATTTTATGCCACCCATATTTTTAAGCACACATTTTTAAAAAAATAAGGTCTTGGGGTTTAAGTAACATCAGTCAAGAATAGACAATGGCTAAATGGTTTGACAGAGAATCAGACTCAGACCTAACTTCAGAGTCCAAGGTCACAGAAGCTATAGTTTCCTGCTTCCCTGCTTACCTGCTGGAGAATTATTGGGGAAGACTTCATGGAGAAAGCAAATTTTAAAATGTATCTTTAAGGATGTATATAGGCAAAGCGTGATTTTCAAAACACTTAACAAGTACAGTGCAATGGGTTAATGTATTAATCCACATATGAATCAAAAATCTCAAATACACATGCATAAAGAATGCAACTGCTTACCATGTGTTGTAAGCGATAGTGAAAATCATCTATGATCTAAGTGATCTCGGAAATACTTGATGATTTTTAGAAATCACAGGTATCATTTTCTTTTTGGACAGAATTGCAAACCCATACCCAGACGTGTTTATAGTCAAGGAAGGCTGTCCAGGAGACTTTTTTGCTTAACTCCTCAAGGTTCTGCTACAGCCAAAAAGTACCAACAGAGTTTGCAGGGCCCCAAAATGCATTTGATTTGAAGGTGACCCAGGTGTAAGGGAGAAGATTCTCCCTCTTATCCACCACCCTCCTAAGCCCCAGAACAGCAGAAAGACAAATCTGCCAATCTTACTTCTGCCTTCCTTAAGTATTTTTACTTCTCAGTATTTTTAATCACGTCCTGACTACTACCCCTTTTCTTAAAAATTCCCTGAAGATAAGGGAAGGATTTATATACAATCATTGATCACGTGTTCCCTTTCTACCTCAATATGGTCTTCTGGCACACAGGAAGACTGTTTACTTTGCTTAGAAAAGAAACACCAAAAACATGGGCTATCAAAAATTCTTTATCCCTTTAAAACTTTTTTTAACTTTTTTTTAAGACTATTTATTTAAGAGAGAGAGAGAGAGAGAGCACGAGCTGGGGGAGAGGCAGAGGGAGCGGCACAAGCCCTGGGATCATGACCTGAGCCGAAGGCAGACGCTTAACCCACTGAGCCACCCAGGTTCCCCCCTTTAAAATTTTTTTATCAGTTGGCCTTTTTATTTCAAAGATCATCTTATTTGATTCTTAAATATTCAAACAAATATTCATTTTCCAGGGAGATTGAGTAAGACAGAGTTTATTCCTTCAGGAATTGTCACAGTTTCTGTAATTTTTAGCTCATTTGTTTAAGTCTCTCTTAGGACTTTCTCTCCTCATTAAGTGCATTACACATACCATTTGCTGCCCTTGCTACACCCTCTTAAATTGGAAGTTTCATCATACTACCCAATGGCCCTCTATTTGGGTGGAATTCCACTGACAGCAAAATTCAATAGATTACAACAAAAGCCACAGTCATTCAAAATCAAGGGGAAAATCAGGCTTCTGAGACTGTGTAGTGCCACTTCAAAAGCCCCAAGATTGGGTCAAGATGAGCCAGGATTATATTTCATTATTTTAAAAGAAGACTACATTCCCAACTCCACCAAATAAAGCATCATTTATGCCTGCTATAGAAGATAATTTAAGGAAGAAAAGGCTATTTTGCCATCTTTCAACTTTTCACAATCATCCAAAGTCCCTTCCTCTCTTCTTCCACTTCCCCTTTCCCTCCCTCTGACTACTTACTCTCCAGTCTCAGAAACTTTTTGTTAGGCCACTGTTTCCCCTCTTGGGGCTGGGAGATGGTCCACATTCCCCACCTCAGGGAAACTTTAGAAACTTCAAATCCCTGAAAGTGTTCTAGGATTTAAATTCCTTTTCAGAATAGAAGAAGAGTAGGATAGCTCTCTGTTGCAATTTAAATTTCTAAGGTCTCTTCTTGAAGCAGGCTTAGGGACATTCTAGTTATTCATCTTTGGTTTGGTCCTAAAGATGAGCTTCTAGAGCATGGTAAGTCAAAATTATTTCCTTGAGACCATGATGTAGCTCTCCGGAGTGGGCTGTTGCCTCTTGAAGCCGATATTGGAACAGAAGTGGCTTACTGGCTGAGGACTCTGTAATAATAAATGGCACTCATTAACACAAGTTGTTTGAGAGGCACCTGGGTGGTTCAGTTGGTTAAGCGTCCAACTCTTGATTTCGACTTTGCTCATGATCTCAGGGTCGTGACACCAAGCCCCATGTTGGACTCTGCACTGGGCTTGGAGCTTTCTTGGGATTCTCTTTCTCTCTCTCTCTCTCTCCTTCCGCCGCTCTCCCCACCCCCTCCATCTCTCTCTCTAAGGAAAAAAAAAAAAGACAAGTTGTTTGATCAAAATACTGAGCAATCATGGCATGCTTGCTTGCGTATGTGAGAATAACATCAGAAGCATCTTTCTGTTTACCTGTCCTTCTCCAACCTTCCCTCGAATAAAATGATGGGCATGAAATCAGGGAAAGAGAGTATTACTTATCTTTCATCTAAGTTTTTCAACAAATACTTATTGAGTAGCTACTGAATACAGGTTCTTGCCAAAAAAAAAGAGTGGGGGGGAGAAGCTACCACACTCGTTGGAGCAACGGTAACATTGTTTACCTGTTTACCTAGTATGTGGGCCTCATACACCTCAAGGTCTCAAGGTTTTCCGTGTACAAAAAAATGCAAATGAATCAGAAACCCTCTGCTAGAAGCCCCAGTATTATCTACCTACCACCAAAGTAACCTGTTCTGTGAACTGTGTTTCCTTCTGAAATATTTTTATAGGGAATCAAAATTAAGGTTGGGTTTCTACTAAAATAAGTTGACCATTTTTGCAATTATTACTACATGTTCTTCCTAATATTACAAAAAATAGTATAGTTCAGTATCACTTTGACATATTACAAAAATGCTAGGAATATAGATAAAAATTCAGTAGATAATACATCATGATATATTTAGGGACCCAGCCAAAACAGCGGAAAGAATTGAACTAGTTAGGAAACGAACTAGTGTGCTACTAACTCATTAGTAGCAAAGAGGTGGGAAATTGTGCTTCTAATGATCATGGCAGTGTTGGGAGAGAAAGTCCACATACAGAAGGTTGTGTATTTGAAAAATGAAAATAATTATTTAATTTCTTCTGCATTAATCAGATGCCTATTAGAGGACCTATATTTTGTTTTCCTCACAACATTTTGAAAGTTCGTCAAGAAAAAAGAAGATGCAAGTGTTAATTTGACATATAGGAAGTAACGTTTCATGAGAAAAAGTTACAAGTCATGTAGCCTGGCAGAGCCTGTTAATTTTAAAGGATCAAGTTTCTGAAGAACACTCATAATAGGATGAATCTTCTTGTTAGACTGGTTGAAAATTAAATGGGGAAACAAGCTTTCTGTCTTTGAGCTGGTATTTTAAATTCACCAGAAAAATAGAACTTTTCCATTTATGGTGGGAAGGAACCTATAAAGAAATATGTACATATATAGTTATATATAATACACAAGCATGCACACACATTTGCTACACATGTGCCTACCCTCCTGACTCTCCTCTCCCACCCTAATGCACCTTAGTGCCGTGACAAAAGGACAGTGAAAGCCATAAAATGAGATACGGTAAAATCTTACTAATCTCACTTAATTATAAGGCCAATATTTCTAGGTTAGCAAACATTCAATTGCCAAAATATCTTAGAGAAATTAAACCAGTTGTATTCCACTCAAGTATATGCAACCAGTATTGATGACATAATTGCAAGGAGCTATCTTGCTGGTTTTGGAAAATGCATGTGGAAAGTATTTCTAATTAAGAACAGATATTTGCACCAAGAGAGCAGGATAAAAAGTACCTAAAACAGTTGCATCATCTGCCACAGGTGAAATATGCTGCTTATGATCTTATTTACATTATGAATAAAATTTATTTATTACAAATGTTAATAGAGGCTAAATGAGATTTTTCTGCTTTCCATCCTAGCTTAAGAAATCAATAGTTTGAGATAGAGTCTGTAACTCAAAAAATGTTTTAAATACTAAAGTAAGGTGAAAACATTTGAGAATGTACTGAAGGTACATTAAAAAAAAGTGAACTTCACATAGGTAATCAATAAATAGCTGAAAATATTAAATTATAGCTATAAATGCGTGTGACATCTCTACTAAAAATATCCTGGAGTTCCACACGCTAAATAGGAGACTTGGTAGTTGTTTTTCCCTCTGTGATGTAATTCCAGATTCAAGTTTCATTTTTTCCCCCATAGAACAATAAAAAGTTTCAAAGAAAGGAAGAATGGGCTGTGGTAGAACTAGAATTAGACATCAGAATCAACTAGGGCATAAAATGATGAAAGAGATTAGAATAATATCAACATTTCTGGTATAATCAATCACTGCAAATGTGTCAGCAAGTATGAGACCATCCCTTTCTGTCAATACAACCGAGTAGACAATTTGAGTAAGGGAGGAAGTAGAGTCCAGTCAAACATGGCTATCAACACTTCTCTTTCTGTCTCAGAAGAGCAAAATTCTGAGGAAAGTTCTTGGAACAAACAGAAATTTATCCAAATGAAGTCAAATGATAAATGCCAAGAGAATATTCTTTCTTTGGAATTCTTTCAGTTCTTCGACTTAACCAGCTGGAATGAATTTTCAAGTAGCATTTTGTTCAGCCTTTTGAAATGAAGGACTTTCCTGTTAATTGGAAAGCTATATTTCATCAAAGATGAAGACAGTGCTCTTGGCTTAGTTATTCTCTTTAAAAAAGAAAAAAAAAAAGGCATTTGGTGGATATATACCCTTAACAAACTCCAGAATATGCATTTCAAATGTGAAGGACTGAACTGTGAGCCTATATACCAAACTAAAGAAAAATGGGGAAAATTCAAATACCAATGTTATTCTAAGCTCTGCATGAAAACTCGCTGTTATACTGTGCTCTCTCCTGAGAGGAATATGTAAGGATGGAAAAAGATTTGAAAAACATTAACATTCAGAATCAAATATTGATACAACTGAGGTTTTTGGTTTTCTAAGGTAAATGAATTGGGTAAGTCACAAATTTAAGCATTCTTTATTGTGTTACTTTAAAATGTGTTTTGAGGACAGGGATAGCATGATTATCAACTCAGAAAGATTTAGAGCAAGAAAATAAAATTAACCAGGAAAAAAAATATTTAAGACTCAGATTTTCCAACTAACCTACACTTTAGGCAGTACTTTCAACTTAATTGCTGATTAGTGATATGTTAAATACACATTTAAAATTTAAATTGACACAGAATTAGACAGCCTGATTTATCACAAGAACATGAAAAGTTTTAAAAAGGAATTATAATGTAATACTAAAGAAATAATGTTTTCAGACTTCTTAAGGGAATCAATAAGTAGTCTGGAATGACAATTATGTATTTTGCTTTAAAATAATTTTATGAGAAAACCTATTCATGATACTATTATGTACTTTGAGTCTGGCAATATGTATATGATAGGCATTTTCTTATTTATTTATTCATTTTTATTAACATACAATGTATTATTTGTTTCAGGGGTACAGGTCTATGATTCATCAGTCTTACACAATTCACAGTGCTCACCATAGCACATACCCTGCCCAATTCCATCACCCAGCCACCCCATCCCTCCCACCCCCCTCCACTCCAGCAACCCTTAGTTTGTTTCCTGAGATTAAGAGTCTCTTATGGTTTGTCTCCCTCTCTGGTTTCATCTTGTTTCATTTTTTCCTCTCTTCCCCTATGATCCTCTGCCTTGTTTCTCAAATTCCACATATCAGTGAGATCATATGATAATTGTCTTTCTCTGATTGACTTATTTCACTTAGCATACCACCCTCTAGTTCCATCCACATCGTTGCAAATGGCAAGATTTCATTTTTTGATGGCTGCATAATATTCCATTATATATAAATATATATATATATATATATATATATATATATATACATATATATATATATGCCACATCTTTTTATGCATTCATATGACAGGAATTTTCAGAGACTATTTTACTGGCTTTTTAAAATATTTAAATTGCTATAATAGATTTTTCTTTAATTTTCTGTTTGTCCAATTTAGTTAACATATAGTGTGTTATTAGATTCAGGGGTAGAATTTAGTGATTTATCAGTTGCATATAACACCCAGTGCTCATTACATCAAGTGCCCCCCTTAATGCCCATCACCTTATTACCCTATCCCCCTACCCATGTCCCCTCCAGCAACCCTCAGTTTGTTTCTTATAGTTAGAAGTCTCTTATGGTTTACCTCCCTCTCTGTTTTCATCTTATTTTATTTTTCTTTCCCTTCCCCTATGTTCACCTCTTTTCTTAAATTTCGTGCCCTCCTATGTTTTTAAAATATTATAAAATAAAATACAGGATACCCTTTACTTTTATAATGCGTAGGTTGTAAATATTGCAAATAGTAAAAAATCTCTGGGCACTTTCTCCTTTGTGCTTTTAACTATTCTTTTAACACTGATGATTTACGTCCTGGTATGCCTAGTATGCAATATCCAGTATCTTTAACAGTTTCTTTTGGACTCTAACTAATGTGCCTCTTGAGTGCAAGGAGTCCAGGCTAGGGTTCTGGGCAGCAGAAGCAATGAGATGGAATAGAGTTACCTTGGGTGAAAGGGCCATGGAAATTTCTGTCAGCACAGAGCTAAAATTCAAAATTTCAGATCCTGAATCCTCAGTGAGTGATGAAATTATTTGAACAACAGGAAAAAAATCTGTCAAGGTGAACTAAAAGTAATCAGTTCATAAGGAAAGTATTCAACTTGACAAAAGAAAGTTTATTATGCAAAAGCAGATTATGAAAATAGAAGTTCTAAAAATTTGTCACCGTTGGTGTTTATGACATTTGCTATAAAATGAAATGATTTATAATAGGACTGCATTCATGACTCACTAGGATTTTTAAATCTAAGTACAGTTTTTCTTTCTCTCTTTTGTTGTTAAGTGTAACAAAATATAAAAATCTCTGATAATTTTATGAGGATTTCAGAAATGTAGCAGTGGTAGTTTAAAGGTAAAATAAAGTTTCTAAGTTATATATAAATGACATAATAGGTAAATAATTTCCAAAATTCACATATACTACATCCTACCTTTTTACGACTGGGAAGGGGATGGAAATACTGAAAAATACATAGACTGTAGCAATAAGAAGAGAGGAGAGAATGAGGTGACTGGCTGGTACTGACATAGAACATCTCTTTCAAAATGTTGTTAGGATCTGGTGAGCAAATTGCTGTTCAGAATTCAAATTCCAAGAGGTTAAAAAAGTATATCCTAAGCCATAATTTTTATAAAACTCTCTGTTGTATTAGGTTAGTCCACACACTTTCCTTGCCCCCCTTTTTTGACTGAGTAGCTTACGCGTGAAATAAAACAAGATGCCATACCACACGGTGCTCTGTTGAGATGTGCCACAAGGCAGAAGGGCACGGTGTGGTTAAGAGCCTCATTTTCCTCAGTGTTAGGTGGAGATAGTTATAGTAGAGCTTGTAGACATGGTGCTCTCACTTAGAAGCATGCCTGCTACAGGGGCGCCTGCCTGGTGACTCTCCATTTTCAGCTCAGGTCGTGATTTCAGGGTTGTGAGATCAAGCCCCGCGTGGGACTATGTGCTCAGCAGGGAGTCGCCTTGAGATTCTTTCACTCTCCCTCTGCCCCTGCCCCTCCCCACACCTGCTCACTTGAGCTCTCTCTCTCAAATAAATAAATCTTAAAAAAAGGAAGAAAGAAGAAGAAGAAGGAAGAAGAAGGAGGAAGAAGGAGGAAGAAGGAAGAAGGAAGAAGGAAGAAGAAGAAGAAGAAGAAGAAGAAGAAGAAGAAGAAGAAGAAGAAGAAGAAGAAGAAAGAAGGAGAAGAAGAAGAAGAAGAAGAAGGAGGAGGAGGAGGAGGAGGGGGAGGAGGAGGAGGAGGAGGAGGAGGAGGAGAAGAAGAAGAAGAAGAAATATGCCTGGTACATATAAGTGTCCATTAAACTTTAATTACCATTACTTTTACTGTTTCTAGAAACAGACCACCCTAGTCATTTTCACTGTGCTTACTGCAAAAGGCTACTAATTGGGAGCTTACTGAGCAAAGAGGGTAGAAATATCAGTAACCTAATCTAGGAAAAGGTGAGTGAGAGAGGAAGGTCCCCTGAAGGAGTGACATGTGGCAGAGAATTAAACACAAAGTCTCTGTTAGAGCAAGGGATGCTAGAGAATGCATTCTAGTGAATGTATCCAACACAGGGGATCAGTAAACATAGTGGGTTGTGGTGAGTGAAGTGCAGGGGTGACTAAGAAGAGAAGTATGAGGCCACTGAAGGGAGTGACAAAGTGAGCAGGGGCCAGGACAGAGGACCAGGACCCTGAGTGCCATGTTAAGACAGCTGGGTTTATCCCCTTTCACCTCCTAAAATTTACACTCGGTGTTTTACAGTCAGGACACTCTTGTTTCTGTATTCCTAAAAGAATGTGACACAAATGGATTGCATCTCTTGTATTAGTCTTTTTCACCTGTTGAGAAAATGCTATTTCGATCATAATATATTTTAAATGATCAGAGCTAGCTTTGCAAAAATGGTTCAGGGTAATTTCCCAAATTAACAGCATTCGGTAGACTATGTAATTCTATGCCAAATTATTTTTCTGTGAATGATTAATCAGAAGATCTTGGAAGTTAAATAGAAATGCAATTAAATTAATTCAGGTATTAAACTACAGAAAAAATAATTCAAGTAGCTTTTAAACTTCAATTTGGAGAAATTAAGTGTCTATTTACAAATCCATTCCTTCATATTTTCACTATATTTGCTGTAAATTCCTAGGTTAGAGTAATGTCAAGGAAATAAGTATTTCTATTTTTTTAAAGACTTATGTATTTGACAGAGAGAGAGAACACGAGAGAGGGAACACAAGCGGGGAGAGAGGGAGAGGGAGAAGCAGGCTTCCCGCTGAGCAGGGAGCCCGACGAGGGGCTCGATTCCAGGACCCGGGGATCATGACCTGAGCCAAAGGCAAACACTTAACCGACTGAGTCACCCAGGCTCCCCTATTTCTATTTTATTTTTAAAAAACAAACAAACAAAAAAAGGTTTGAACGCATTCCTGAAGCAAATTCTACTGGGTAATAATACAGCTGAAAAGGAATTTGGCCTTTCTGACTTTCAACTGTGTTCTTTACCACTGGGTCAGGCTGTTCTGTGGTTGTATAGTCCACAATTCAAAAGCCTTTATATATTGTATGTAACTACGTACCAGATCGTAATTGCTGAAGAAGTTAGACTATAGCAATTTCCCCTCCTCTGCAAAATTTCCCCAGTGACATATTAACTTAAAGGAATAAAATTTGGAATTTTCATCCTCTATACATAAAATTCAGGTCAATTCTAGATTAAAAATCATTAGATTAACCCCATTTTCACACAATTTGTGCTTTTTTGAAGGTATAAAACCATGCGTTTCCAATTGAACCTCATTCCACAACCAATAAAGAGAAAACATCTAGCAATACATTATATTTTAATGGGCTATTTATTTAATTGGTTTTAGTTATAGATTCAATAATATTTAGTCCTCCGTCTAGAATGTGAGATACACTTCAGCTTTTTGAGAAAAATAATACAGCTTGTCTTGGAAGTGGAGCTATTGAAAGCTCAATAGCTCCCCTTAGTGGTGTCATGCAAGAAATTCACCAAGAAGTCTCCTAAAGACCTCTGCGCGCATTTAAAACATTCAGAAAATTGTGAACTGATATTCACAATTTGAGTAATTCCCAACAAATAAATTCTATCTGTGATTCTGTGGAAGCAAATTTTTATAACCTTATTACATTTTAAAAGGTAATTTAGCATTTTTTATAGTTTTCATTTTTCACTTGGAACTTAATACATAATTTAGGAAGAATAATTCAGGACTGTTTCCTTCTCTCTTTGTTCTTTTTTACATGTTTATTCCTTTTAGTTCATATTTGTATTTGAACAGGTTTTAAAAAGACAACCTGCAACTAATTTTCATTTTGTATCTAAGTGTCTGTTCCAAATGCACCTAATCAGAAAACTTGCCTTAAAATTAGTAGCTACAGTACGTCAAAAAACATACTTTATATATATAAAGAAATTAAATGAGAAACCATATGATGTGAAATAAACTTTGAGAGTATACATTTAAAGAAATTGGACCTTCTATTGGTTTACAGCTATGGGTCTTATTCTTTACCAGAATAAACTCAGGGTGAATTTGTTAACTACAGGTTCCTGGGCCCCTCATAAGACCTACTGAATCGTAAGCTCCAGGGGTGGGACCTAGGAATATGTATTTCTCAAAGTCATCTATGCTGGGAACCCTGGCCTGCAGAAGGCCCTAGGAGGTGCTTAGATAAATGACTATGTATTTCTGTCCTAATAGGAAATAATTTCAGTATCTCAAAAATATCACCTATTCAATCATGTGATACTGATCTGCAATGAAATCTTAAATAATATGTGGCTAGACTGATCTGCACAGAGATTTTAGCTACTCTTTTAAAAGTTAAGGCTCAACACTGGGTATTATATAAGACTGATGAATCACTGACCTCTACCTCTGAAACCAATAATACATTATATGTTAATTGAATTTAAATTTTAAAAAAAAAGTTAAGGCCCAAAAATAAATACCTGTCACTGTGTACACACCCTTTATGGATTCTAATTACAAAAGTGCCCCTGAAATAGGAAATAAGGCCACATGTCAGGATATCCTATTGGCCTTTTCTAAACTAGTCACAGAAACATCCAAACTCTGCCCTACTCTCAGATTCTGATACTTGCCCTTTTCCCATTTTGAGTATCACTGATACTCAGGACAAACTCCCAACATGGCAAATGAGTCCTGTACATCGTTCCAGCTTCTCTGAGTAATGTCCTATATTTAGACTCTGATCAAACCACGGAAGTCTACTTTTTCAGTCCCCCGGATTCACCGTGTCCTTGCATGCCTTCATTGACATACTGTTCACTGCCCGACATCCCCTTTTGCCCTCTTCGGCCTGGCAAACGCTCACTCATTCTGTAAGGCTCAAAAACATCACCCCATCTGGGGAGTCTTTCTCGATCTCCATTGGCAGAGGTCAATGCTTTCCTTGCTGTGCTCCTATTAGGAGCTTGCACACGCCTCTCTCTATTTTACCATTAGTTTGTAACTACAATTATTGTGCCTATCTCCATGTCTCATTTGTATCCCCAAGTTGTAGCTCACGTTTTGGCATGGAGTAGAAGCTTAATTCCTATTTTTGTAATGCGTTAATAACATCAGCTTTCATTTTTCCATGATTAATGTGTGCCAGGCCCTATGCTAAGTGCTTTACAAGCATCTCGTATAAACTTTACAACATTTAGGAAGTAGTAATGATTATCCACAGGTTAAATATCAGCTAATCCTGAGAGATACCAACAAATTGCCAAAAGTCACACAACTAGTTGGTGGCAGACCTAGAACTTGAGCACTGTGCTTTTCTGACCATAAAAACAGCAGTCTTAAACAAATGTTGCACCATAAAGGCTCAGGTCACACTTGATTGCTAATAGCAATTTCTCTTGGATGGTCTCTATCCGACATCAACCTCATACCTGGAACACCGAGGGATGACGATCATTAGAACACTCTACAACCCAATTCTGGTGCATGTGTACACATGCATAATCAGTGATATTGATTGAATATCAGTGATATTGATTGATTGATTGATTTGAAACGCAAACACATATATAAGATAGTGATAAGTTTTCTTAGTTTGCAAACTTACCAAAAAAAGTATAAAACAACTATTGACCACATCAATAAAAAGTCATCAGAATAGAAAAAGAAGTCCGCTTTAATGAAAACCTTACAAAATTTCCCAAATTGCACGTAATTTTTAGTGGATTGCAGCCACTCTCCTGCATTTCTATTTTATTTCTTGGACAAGAGGAAAATATATTATTTATGCAAAAGGGTAGTTAGTGTTTACAACCACTAACACATGGTGTGTAAAAAATAATAATCCCGTTTTTCTATTGTGCAATAGCCCTCTGTTGGGCAACAATCATGTACAATGTGCTAGTTTCCTGTTACTTTACTAGAGCCTCCCTTTACACTCACTGCCCAGACTAAATAGTTATTCCTTGGCTAATAAAACTATAATACTGAGTTTCATGCTACTTCCAAAAATGTTTCTGCCTGTCTTAAGAATAGTTGTATCAGTTTGCTAACAAGCAGAAGTGCACTGTAAGTTGAATATGTTGTCACATGTGGCTAAAAAACATATAAACCAATCTGTGGCCAAGAAAGAAACAATATATTTCTTATGCGTTCAGAATATTATGGTTAAGATCACAGCTGTAAGACGTTGGACCATCATCAAGAGAACAATGTCAAACACTGAACTTTTGGATAATTTCCATAAAAATAACATTTTGTTTGGGGTCAGTAGTTTTTATGGAACTTTGGAATAATTTTCACTGACAATTTTTTTTAGAGTTGAACTTGAACACCTCCAAAATGCTCCTCATAATGGAAATACTATGTAATCTAACTTTTGTGACCAGGTCCTTCTGAAAACCAAGCACATATCATGAAAACCAGCCTTTCTCTCTTTCACTTTGTACAGTCTCATGAAAATTAAATTATGCTGCATACTCAGGAAGGTAAATTTACTCTTCAGTTTTCTCTGTTTAATTACCAAGTTCAAGTCATCAGCACCTCAAATGTGTAATAATTAAAGCCAGAATGAGAAAAAGAAACTAGATTCCTTCCTCAGAAATTTTATCAATCCAGCAAATTCTTTCAAGTGAAAAGAATAATGGCATTGGTCAATCAGTGTACAACTAGTTAAGCTCTAGGCATAATGTCTTTTTAGAGTCCAGAATTTGGAGGTGCATTATGTTTAGCCCAACAAGGCAAGTTTTCATAAAGTAGTTGGAAGATTTTATAAATATAGTCTCAGACAAAGCTCGCTGTGGCATAAAATCATTAATCCAAGGAGATTTTGTTGGCCCGGGATACATATGCAGTATTAATAATATTGCTCCCTAGGATTCTGTAACCAGAGCTCAAGAAGAAGAAAGCCAAACCACTGTATTCAATATTTCCAGCCTATTTCAGGACATGAAAATATTTTGGTTCTCTCATACAAATAAATTCTCCAAAATACTTGGTCTAAAATGATTTTTTGCAGACAGATACTAATTGCAAATTTTACATGGCTCAGTCTGTGGGGATGCACATTATCAGAATTTGTCCCACATCAAGGAGTGGTTGGTTCCTAGTTTTCATTTCCTATGATATTGACTTAATTTAGTAATTTCTCATTGGGATATATATACATATATATAGTGATGGATGCTACTAAAACCATGCCCTCAAAAATTATTTTGCACTGTAGACTAAATATATATATATATATAATGTTTAAATGATAATAAAATGCTTAGTTAATTCACTGTCTAGAAATAAATGAAAATAAGAAACAAAACAAAAAGAGAAAGAAATGAAAACAGTCCATCCAATTTGATGCAAGTCTCATGCACTTTGCTCAAATTACTCTCTTCCCCTAAAACTCTTAGCAATTTTCCAATGCCAACAGAATGAAACTCAGTTCTTCTCCCTGCCTCCAGTCTACCTTGCAGTATGCCTTTCCACACCAAAACCTTTAAGGTCATGTTGATTCCACTTTTTAAAATGCCCCATACTGTGACTCTGAACTAAATCTACACTTCAAACCCAGTTCAAGACCAGGGATCTCCATGGAATCTAGTGTATATCCAACAAATATTTGCTCATTTGAGTGAGAGAGACACAATGTTCCTGCCTGCATAGCTGATACCATAGGGTTATTGATAAGTTATAGTTAGCACTCTGCATGTAATTGCAAAGGAAATTAATTTCAACATATAAACATTTGCGTTGAAATAAAGTACAGTTATCCTGGTATTTGCATATTTGTTATGTAAAGCAATTCTCCTTTAGTAGATGGCATGCAGTTATATCAGCAGATTGCAAATATGTAACTGCTCCTTGGAAAAATTTGAATACAAAGTAGTGCCTTAAATAGGAATCAGATAACATATACACATTAAAAATTTCTTATATGGCAAGAAATCTATTCAAAACTTTATATTAAATATTCGTAAGTAACTACCATGTAAAATAATGATCAAACTTATAACTATAGAACCTTCTACTGTCCAAAACTATCATATATTAATTGTTTCATTATATTTTGTGATCCATGTTCACATTTCTTGAAATATGGTACAGATTTCAACAAAAGTAGCTGAATGAATGATCTAAATGTTAGATACTTGGTATCTATGGGTATGATATCCAACCTAAGAGAAATTTAACTCGTTTTTCAAAACTTAGAATAACCAAATAGAACATGATTGATGTATTTTTAAAAGGTGTATTCTTTCATTTCAGGGAAAAAAGGAAGGGAGAGGAAAAGAAAAAAACCTAATAAAGAAGAAAGTAAGGACGCAATACCTGATAACAAAGGTCTGGAACCCAGCAGAGAAACTCCAGAACAACGAGAAAACAAAGACAAACAGCAGCAGAAGAAGCGAAAGGTCCAAGATAAACAACAGAAATCGGTATCGGTCAGCACTGTACATTAGAGGGTCCATGAGATCGTTGTAAACTCATGATGCTGCTATCTCAACCAGATGCCCAGGACAGGTGCTCTAGCCATTAGGACCACAAATGGACAACGTGTCAGTTACTGCTCAGTCTCAACAACATTCCAATTAGTTGCTATAGTCTTCATACAAGCATAGTTAACAACAAAGAGCCAAAAGTTCAAAGAAGGGATGTTTTCAAATGGTTATCTTACAGGCTTCTGTGCATTTCTAAGAGACAAGAAATTTTGTACATAATTATCAATAGGCTATAAGATGTAACAACATAATGATGACATCTGGAGAAGCAACATTTTTTCCCTCTAAAAATCATTTTCAAGCTATTGCTTTAAGAAGCGAAAGATAGTTCTGCAAATTCAGAGATGCAGTATCCCTTCAAAGTAAATAAGAGGTCAGGGAAGAGAAGCATCTTTCAAAGTATGGTGTTGTTTTGTCCAGGAGATCTAGAGAGTGCTTAAATATTAGGGCCTGGCATTTGGGATCATAGGAATTATCCCCACAGAAACGACTGTTTTCAGATCGGTTCTATTGCTCTCACCATGTCCTTCTGCAAGAAACAGGAGAGTGTACACCAGAGTTAAGCATTATGTATGGGATTGGAGAAGGGCAAAATGTGGAAGAAACCATAGCGTTGGAGATGACTTCTGTGCTTTACAAAACTGTGAAGGGTTGTGATTACCTGGAACAGGTCTCCAATCGATGTCAGCACTGTGTGGTTCAGCCTCTGCTACCCCTCGAGTTATAGAAGTCTGTAAACATGGACCTGTAACTTCCAAAAGCAAAATCATACTTATTAGAAGAAAATTCTGATTTCATAGAAAAACAAAAACTAGAGCAAGGAGAATAGAACATGTTTGCAAAGTCATGTGTGTTCTGAGTGAAAAACAGTTTTATTACCTGCTTAATGGTCCACCTGGAACTAAAAGGGATACTTCTTTCTAACAAGGTGTATCTAGTAGGGGGGAAAGCCACCACAATAAATATATTTGTTGATAGTTTTTAAAGTTTTGTTCATTTTGTTTTATTGTTTGTTTTATTGGAAAATTGTTACGCTTACGAACTCATGAATTAGGAAAGGGAATTCTGTATCCTATGTAATCTGAACATATTACATTTCTCAATGCTTGCTTTTGGAATCCACCTTTTGTAAGTAGATAGAGATTTACTTATAGGATATTAGGAGATATTTATTCAACTTTTCCCTTAATCAACAAAATTCTAATTCTAGGTACATAGGCCTCCCGAAATGATTTCACTGCTCCCCCTTCATTGCTTAGAAATTAGCATCTTTCCTTGTATGTCAGTTCCTCCTGCATCTTGAACATTTGGCCTTTTCTTCTCCATATTTTCTCAGTCTGTGGATCTCTTTTGGGGATTGAAGTCACCCTAGCTGAAGCCCTCACCAGTGTTTCACAGAAGACACAGCCAGCCCAGGGCAGGAGGAGACATCTCTGAGCAAGCAGCACCGAATCTCGTGGCCCACCTTAACCTTCCTCTTGTAGTGGAAGGACGCACAGCTGCTCTGCCCACCATACTTCCTAGCCCTCTAAAGATCAATGCTTTCTGAAGAACTGGCAATGGAATCTGGCTTCTGGCTGCCTATCTCTGGTCACTCTTTTTCCACCAACTGTACTGTTCATGTGGACTGCTTGGCTTAATTCATTTTTCACTTCTCTTGTTGTCTTCCAAGATATAAAATTTTTGAATGATGCATTTCTGTTTCTCACTTTGGTGTTTTCTTTCCTAGTGTGCATGAGATAAGTGTTTCAACTAACTAGATCTATTCCCAATGTACAAAAATAATTCTATTTTCAACTACAGCTTATATCACCAAGGAGAAATAAACCTTTTCCTACAAAACTATATTATACGGAAGTATATTCCCATGTTCTAGAACTTTCAGATGGCTTCAGACTTCATCTTTGTCCTCAATCTTATCTAGTCAAGCATAAGCGGCCAAATTATTTGTCTCTTTCTATGTTAATCATTGTCTCCATTCTTTCAAAAAGCAATTACTGGCAAGGTCTAGGCATGCAAATGCAGTGCTGGAAAAGAGTTAAATCAACCAGGACACAACAGTTGTGGCAATGACTATCATGTCTTCCTATGTGTTTTGACTTAAGACTTTTCTGAAATCCTCCAGAAAACAGCAGACAATCTAAGTCCTTGATGCGGCACTTAAATAAAAGTAGAATCATTGCAAAGGAAAGAAATAAAAAGTAGCACTCATATTCATACTTTTGGGGAAATATAAATGAAGGCAAAGATAACATCAATTTTAAATGTACCTGTAATAGATCTCGAGGCACATGGAAACATTATGATCTTCAAACTGGCAGCCTACTCAACTTTGAGCAAAAACTCATGATCAACTCCTGGTAAATTTCCCACACTAGTCACAGATAGCGTTAACTCTCTGCTCTGATTATGTCTCTAGGATCTGGTGAACCGTTGATGGTAATGGATGGCTGGTAAATTCTTGATTCAGAGAATCGAAAGAGTGCAGCAACATAAATCTGGCTGTGTCTGATCCACACTCCTGGTCTCCAAATTTTGCTTTATAACTGAGGGGAGGTATGTCTTCTATAGTCAAAGTAAGGTTCTAGTCCCAGATATTAGCCATTAGCAAATCACCTGAGTGTTTTGGGTTCCCATTTTCTTTTTTTTTAAGATTTTATTTATTTGAGAGAGAGAGAGTACGCAAACAACCTGGGGAAGAGGCAGAGCAAGAGGGAGAAGCAGACTCCTCTCTGAGCAAGGAGCCCAATGTGGGATTCAGCCCTAAGACCCTGGATCCCAGGACCCTGGGATCATGACCTGAGCCGAAAGCCAATGCACCCACGCGCCCCATGGGTTCCCGTTTTCTTAAGTGCAACCTGAGAGAGGTGGGCTGAAGATGATTACTGGCAGGGGAGCATGTGACCTCTCTGTTAGCTCAGGGTGATGCCCCTAAGGAGTCCTTATCAGTGGCAGTGTCCTCTGGGTTCCTCAACCCTGCTTTTTCCCAAACGTGAAAATGTTTAAGCTCATAAAGGATACAGATTGAACTCTGATGTTATTGAATTAAAAGTTGTTCACATTAGTGGGTATTAAAATATTGAAATGAATAACACTGAGAAGGAAAAAAAGGAATATATAAATACAACTTACACCAGAAAGCTTTCAAAATATCCTCACAAAGGGAGATCTCAAAGAAAATGGGAGGTTCTCTATAGCTGAAGTTAGGCAGTCTGGGTTAACATCCCAGTTGTGCTACTTAATTGTCATAAACTGTGTGACCTTGAGCCAGTTGTGTGGGCTCTCAGAGCCTCCATTCCTCATCTGCAAAATGGAAATGGCAACGCCTACCTTGGAAAGTTGTTAGGAGAATTGAAAGGCTCATCACTCAATATAAGAGTAAACTATTCTGTATACAAATAAGTATCACTAAAAAGTAATGACTCATTTCACAAGTCACACATATAAGTCAGTTTTATTTCTTGAGTAATAATAAGTGATAATATCCATGTAAATGTACACATGTAATAATTTCAAGGTATATATGTGAGAATCACCAAAATGAAATCAGTAATAGTAACTAAAATGTAAATACCAGTTTTGTCTTAAAACCTCTTAAAATTGAGATATTACTCATTCCTTAAAGTATGCATATGCATTTTATCGGTAAACGTAAATAAAAACACTCCATCTTTCCCATGGATATTTTAATAGAAGAGGAACTGACTAGACTCTTTCTCAAAACAATGGCAACTATTCTCCGCAAATTAGGAGAGAAAAGTCCTCTTTCTAAGGCTGATTTGTTACTTCAGAATTCATCTGGAAGCCAAATCTATCCTTCACTGAAAGAATAAAATTAAATAAAGCTGGTGGTCAGATCAGTTGAGACTTTTCCCATTGCAATCATAACACTTCATCTCACCAAGTTAGATGTACTACTTTTTACTATATTTCTAAATTAGGAAAAAAGAAAGAAAGAAGACAAAAGAAAAGTGAACCTCCTTCGTGCTCGCCACTCACCCTTTGGCTAAGTTATATTATGTAATTGTCCCAAAAGCAGTATGAGAGAATTACTGATCTCCTTATTTTAAAAATGAGGAAACTGGGGCACAGGGGAGTGCCCAATGTCACACAAGTAGCAACAAGTAAGGCTGGAGGTCCCTCTCAGCTCCTGCTGACTCCAAAGCCCATGCTCTCTCCCCTACATCATATCCCATTAAAATCATATTTATTATTATTTCCAAGAATGTCCATGACACACATTATGGAAGTATTTTCCTGTGATCTGAATTAGCACCTCATGGAAAAGAAGCTAAGAAGTCCAATCGTAGAGGCCTTAACCCAGGATAAGAGCCAACTCGGAATGTGTGTGTAAATGTGTGTGTGGGCCTGTATCTGCATCTACACAGCTGTGAGCTGACATTATTTAACATCCAAGGAATTTTCCTCCTGTGATAACTTCTTAGAAGCAGATCTTGTTTATCACTAAGTTTGCTCCTACTGATCTTTCTCTCATAGTAAAAAAAAAAAAAAAAAAATGGTTTTGACTCACTTTGGGAACACACCAAATACTACAAGAAAATAGATTTTAGTTTTATCCAAACCAGCAGTGAGAACAATTTATGATTCCAAAAAGACATAGACAAGAAGAATCCACTTAGGAAAGGGAGTCATTTTCATGCAAATGAATTCTAACTTTCTCAATTGCCATCCTAGTCTCCTTTTAAATGTTGGAGTTTTTAGAATGGGAGGGGGAAAATGAATTATTGGGGTAAACCAAGATTTCCAGTTGTTGATTGTGGAATATTTAAAGTATAGCTTAATATACAACATGGGAAAGGGCCAAGAGAATAGAGTTTAATTTAATATCCATATGATCCGATCAAATTTGAAATGGTAATATTTATAGAAAAGAAGAGATCATTAGAAAGTGCTGTTCTAGGTCTCCAGATTTCCAAATTTATTATGAAAATTATCCTTTCTGCAATCATGAAAATAGATTGCTTGGTCATAAACATTCCTGCAATCCAAAGCAATTTGAAATTTAGACCATAGCACCATCCATTAATGAGGTATCATTTAAATAAATACATAATCAAAGTATAGATTCTGCCATCCTTATTGTATAGCTAACTAGCAACAGAGCCACCCAGTTAGACTTAGTACTTTCATATGTATAGGCTCCACAGATATTTTCCTAAAATTTTCTAGCAGGTCTGTAGGTAGAAGTTAAAGGCCTTGTGTTATTTTGTAATAATTGTTTTACCAACCTTTGCATCCATAGTAAATATTAATGTCTTCCAGTCTGTACAAATTATAAGAAGACATAGTATTGCTTTTGTAGTTATGGAACTTTATTAGTTTTGAGGCCAAAAATAATCAGAAAATGTGAAAACACAGAAGTCTAACTTTACAGAGATAAAGTGATTTAATTATCAGTTTGAAGGAAAACACCTTTACCTATAAAGGCAATCATGACTGAACCACAGCACTACCCAGCAAAACTATACAAAATTTAATCACTAAGTTAAAGGTGAATTGAGAAGAATGCTTCAGAAAACAAATTCATTCCCAAAATACTTCGTAAAATGTAGAAAGAAAAATAATATTAAAGAAGAAAATTAAAAGTGGAATCCCCTATATATTTTTTTAAGATTTTATTTATTTATTTGAAAGAGAGAGAACATGAGGAGTGGGGTAGAGAAGAGGGAGAAGGAGAAGCAGCTTCCCTGCTGAGCAGGGAGCGCACAGCAGGGCTGGATCCCAGGACCCTGGGATCATGACCTGAGCAAAGACAGATGCTTAACCGACTGAGCCACCCAGGTGCCCCCACTTATATGTTTTAATTTACAAGATGAGGCTTCAATCTTACTGCAAAGTGCAGCACGTCTGGTTCTAAAGATGCCACACCAGCCCTAATCCCAAACTGTCTTCAGTGCTTCCCCAGCCTTCACTAGATACCGTATTCCCAGCTTCTGTTTTGCAATGCCCCCAGCCTGGACTACCACAGACTCAGTGCTGGATTTCCCAATAGGAAGACTAAGCACACTCTGAGGAACTCCACAAAGCAGAGGTAAGGAAAACAATTTCGGGGGGGAAAAATTGCTGTTTTATATTACGAAACAATTTTTGAAAAAAAAAATGCTATTCAATATTACCAAAGTGGTATTGAACTAGTCACAATGGGAAAAATGAGAACTTTGTTGAACTTTCTCATACTGGTGTTACAGTTTAATATTGTTTTATTTTGCAACACAAAGGAAAAGGATAACAGAATCTTTCAGCAGGGGGCCTCCACAACCTTGACAGAGCTTTACTGAACACACACAAACACCTAGTGCCCTGCCCTTCCCTTGCCCAATAGCCAGTCAGTCCTCAGCCTGGTTTAAGATGCACCCGTGATTCTATCAAAAGTCAACTAACTTCTCTGTATCCTGGGAACCTTGGGACAATCTCCAGTTTCACCTTTGACAGGAGCCAGATTCGTAAGCAAATGTACTGGAGGCCCAGCCACCCACTCCCCCTTGTGTTTCTTTCATTTCCTGTGTAGAATAATACCTCCAGGAACTCAACTCTTTCTCACAGGGTAAATCATGCAAAACCTTATAAGATTAAAGGAAAAATAAAAGGAAGTCCTTATAACGAAAGGAAATAAAAGGAATAATATAGAACACACTACAGAAACCCAGCCACACGCATTCTTTCTAGTGCTATGTAGCTTAACCCACACCCAAAGTAAATTGTCTTCACTTCAAGAAGCTGCCTATAAATAAACTGACCAATGTATTTTGAAAACATAGAGGTCTTGGACTGCCATAATAAACATTACAAAATAAATACAAAATAACATCCGGACCCAAAGCTTTGGATGGGGTGGAATGAGACAGAGTGCTAATTTTTCTTAGTTCTGATAATGAAGTATAGATTTCATTTTTCTTTAAATTAGGAGATGCTTTCCATTATTAACCAAATACAAACCAAGGACGTACTGATTTTAATTTGAAATCCCAAAGAATTTAATACTGTCTGTCCGTAACATCTTTTCACAGGTTGGGCTAATCTTAGCGATGTTTTAATTCTTTTTAAGTGCTCAGTTACTGAGCCAGTACATTTAAATATGAAAATGATTTATTTTTTGCTCTAATTATTATTGGTACTGGTAAATAAGAAGCTATCACTTTTTGCCTTGGGAACCCAAAACCTCCAATGTAATATAGTAGGAAAACGAAACACTTCTATTGTAAGAGAATATATAGTAATTGTTACGTTTACTTGTTATTCATTGCAATGATAAGCAAAAAGACCATGTTTTATGTGCTTCTCATATAAATCCGACTTGGTGTGGTGATCCCATTCAATTGTTTATAGAGACCCTACAGCAACCAGTCAGGCTCTCTTCCTGTGCAAAATAATTACATAGAATGCTTGAGTTTCTCCTAGTAAATTTAAGGATTGTTAGGTACTTGCCTAGGAGTCACTTGGCTTATTTTCTGTAATGCTCTGATAAAATTTTTGTAGGTGACATCATAAGCGTTGTATGTCCAATACCAAAGAAACAAAAGCATTAAAGGGATGCCTGGGTGGCTCAGTCAATTAAGCGTCTGCCTTCAGCTCAGGTCACGATCCCGGGCTCCTGGGACCAAGCTCCATGTCGGGCTCCCTGCTCAGTGGGGAGCCTGTTTCTCCCTCTCCCTCTGCTTCTTCCCTCTGCTTGTGCTTTCTCTCTCTCAAATAAATAAAAAAATCTTTAAAAAAAAAACAAAAGCATTAAAAACTTATGTAATTTGTGAGTAAATTGTAATGCCTCCTAAAAAATCTTTATGCCTAATTTATAGTAAATAATAATAATAATAATCAGCTAAATTATTCCTAACTTATATACTGTTATTTCTTGTTACCAGTTTATAAATCGTGATTTTTAACAAATGAAACAAACCTGTTAATAACTAGTGGGCTAATAAATATTTCACATTTAGTCAAGTAAGTATGTAAGAATATTTAATCTCTTATAAGTAGTTTTAAAAAGTGTACTTATTTTCTTTCCATAAGCAGTAGTGTTTGCAGAGGAAAATGAGACATGGTCCGAGACTGCTCCCTATGACACATATTTATTGCGTTTCTTACATATGACCTACAATGTACCAGCAAAATGGAGAACTCTGTTTTCCTTTTAAAAAATTATCTTTTGAAAATAGCAGGTGTTTCATTACATATTTTTTCTTTATTTTTTTGATTAACTCAGACACCAGTTGTTAAAGGATGTTCTAAATTCTAATCTGTCTTTTATCAGATACAGTTTTGCAAAGGTTGGAGGTAGGTCAAATTTACCCAGGCTACAAGTTGTAACAAGTTGAATAAATGGAGTCACTGAGAACACCAGGAAATAGGTCTGGGGTTGCGTTATTGAATGAAAGGTAGTGAAAAGAGCCCAGGCTTTGGAGATAGGAAGACTTACATTTTTTTTTTTTTTAAGATTTTATTTATTTATTTGAGAGTGAGAGAACAAGCAGGGGGGAGGGGCAGAGGGAGAGGGAGAAGCAGGCTCCCCACTGAGCCCAACATGGGGCTCCATCACAGGGATCCGGGATCATGACCTGAGCCAAAGGCAGACGCTCAAATGGCTGAGCCACCCAGGTGCCCCAGAAGACTTACATTTAAGTCCTCCCACCACAGATTGGTGGCAAGGCGGGTCAGCATTGGCTCTTTGCTGGGTCCCCAACGGATTGGTCTGGAGGGTCCCATAGCCAGCTGGCTACTCCCGCCTCTTGGTGGAGGAAGGGGCCCTGGGTGGTGTCTGGGGCCACAGAAGGAGCTCATTTGCTAGCTCCTGAGAGCAAGACCACCGAAGGACCGGGGCCACAAAGAGCTGCTGGAGGGTGAGTAGGATCCCTGAGGCTTGGCGCCTGAAGCCCCTTCCTCGCTGTCCCCGCATGGGCCACTCTGCTGGGGGATACCTCCCTGGTTCCTCACAGTGACCACACAAAAAAAGATGTCATTCTGTTAAATGGGGTAACAAGGTAGCCCCCTTGCAGGTGTTTCCCACCCCCCAGTGTTCCCGATGATGATGTGATGACAGGAAGCGTGTGGCTCATTTGGTGTGCTATACACAGTGAGTTCTGTATTCTCCCCTCCCTGCAACCTACCAGGTGCTCCCATTTTCCAGAGGAGACAGTTGAGGCCCAAAATTGTGGCTGGAGAGGCTAGCCCAAAGCTACACTCAGCTGCCATGTGCAGAGCCAGGATTTGAACCATGAACTGACCCATGTGTTTGGCTTTCTCCACTTGGGCACCTGATGGGATCTAGTAGGGGTCCTTCCCATCTTCCAAACCTGGGGAGCACAGCCCAGTCCTAGCACCCTCCAGAGGGAAGCGGGGACATTTGTTGTTCCTTCCCGCCCCACCGTCCTCTCCCTCCCAGATGATGTTCAGTGTTTCTGGCTTCGGCTCCTGCCCCATGGCTGCAGCATGCATCCAGCAGCCAGGGGTAAGATGGGGGAGCCTTTAAAAAGAAAAACTTTATTTCAGAAAATTCCAAACATATGGAAGACAGAAGACCACCAGACCCCTCAAAAATAAAAATAAAAATAAATCCTTCCTCCCGTAGACTAACTGTGCGACCTTAGAAAACTAATTTAAGTTCTTTGAATCCTGGTATCCTCTTTTATAAAATGAATATATTATTACAGGCTATATAACCTAATTGCTCAAATATGAGTAGTTCTTTGCCAGTGAAACAAGGTAGGAGAGGATTCATGGCATCACAGGCCATGAGAAGAGTCTGATGTGGAAAGAGCATACACTGTTTGGGGAACTCTAAGTAGCTTTTGTGTTCTCTGGCAAGAGACTTGGGAGGCGTGTGGGCTGGGCACAGATGACAAATGGCTGTCTATGCCATGTACAAGACTTGGGACTTTATCTTGAAAACAGTGACAAGTCTGGTAAGGGTGTTAAGAAGGGCAATGAAACGATTCTTTTTGCCTTACACAGATGCCTTTGGTGGCAATGAAAGGATTGAATTTTTTAAATAATAAAGAAAAGAGGATTCAGATGAGCAGCCCTTTTAAGTATATGGGTATAAAATTGTATTATTCAACTTCAAAATAAATAGAGCATGAATTAAGTCAGAGAAAGAGGTGAAGGAGAGGAGGGGATAGACGTCATTTGGAGGCAGTAGGCACAAAACATGGTGGCCAGTAGGAGGAAGCAGGTGAGTGAAGTGAATCCCACGTTTTTTCTCTTGGCGGGTCTGAGGAGGACAGGGTCACTACCCAGAGAATCCACCACTGGCAAGAGGAGGATAGCTTGTTTGCTTTGTTCTTTTTGAGACGTGTGAGACATTCAGTGGAGACGAACTCAAGGGAGTCTGAAATATAGGTCTGTTCTTGATTAAAATGTATGAATCGTGGAGTTATCGATTGAAGAATAATCATCTAGCAAATAAATCTGAGGGCAGGGGTGAGAGAAGAGATTGAACACAGTTGACACCATCTAACCAGAGAGCAGAGGACAAGGAAGTGATGAAGGAAACTGAGACAGACTGGGAGGTAAATAAAGAACACAGAAAGTGAGAACACGCAATTGCTGGAGTTGGGAATTAAAATGTGTGATTATACCAAATGCCACAACAAAATCAATCGATCCTAAAAACGCTGTGTGCCCGGGATTTACCATCTGGTCATCTTTCAGAACTTGTTTCAAGCGCCCCGAGAACAGAGCCGGAGGCTGGGAGCTGCGGATTGCAGCCTGCAAGGGAGGAGCCATTCTGGTGGTGCAGGAGGTGGGGCGCCCAGAGCGGGGCGGAGTCAAGGCATGATTGACGTGGGTCTGCTTTACGAAACAAAAAATCAGACTACCCACTACAGCAGAGGAGAAAAAAGAATTTCCTAGCTTGTCAGGCGTAGAATCGTGTAAACCTGTGATAAACTAAAAGGGCAACTAAAAATACTGTATTAAGCAGGTGGACAAGTATCGATTAAAACAGAATTGCCATTCTAACCTGTTTCTCCCAATACATCTTCCAGTTCTCTCTCAAATGCCTGTATCACTTCATAATTCTCAACAAGGTAATTTTTTTTAACCTTTTCCTTTATTTCACTGTCTCCTTTTCTTTTAAAAAGCATTCAGTAATGCGGATTCATCATAACTGGCCTTCCTATCTGAGACTAATCTATATTACTGCCCTCCTTAACACCTAGGTTAACTTTCTCAACTTTTCGGCAATATTGCCTACTCAACTTTTTGCCCAGAACTTACATATACTTTATGAATTTCCACTTTTGTATATGTTACTTTAGAAATAAATTGCAGATAAAATAAAAATGGGTGTAGTAGTCCTTTTAAAATGTAAAATACAAAGTACAATAAAATACACCAAATACATATTTAATATAAAAATATAAAGTATAATAATATTACTAATATCAATTTAAGGATGCCTTATCTCCTCCTCAATCAAGTTGTAAGCTAGTAAGCTTACACTAGTAAGCTAGTGTTTGAATCATGCATACAAATCATTGACAAGAAGGAAAACTTTTTATGGCAATTTATGACGACCTAAATTAAGATCTATTAAGTATTATTTCATATTAAGCATAATTTTTTCTTTTTTTATATTTGGTTTTTTTTTTATATTTGCTTTTCTTTTTTCAGATACATGCAGTGGCAGCCCCCTTATATGCAACCTTATTTAATGAAATCAGTTATGTTTTGTTGCAGTTTATAACACCGTCTTTGACCTATTGGCACACTTTCAGCTCTGCTATTAAAAATTAGATGTTTTATTAATGTGTTTAGTTGCTGACAGGAAGCATCTTGTTCTTAGCATATTCAGCA
The DNA here is from genome assembly GCF_029215605.1 of Mirounga angustirostris. Lineage (NCBI taxonomy): Eukaryota > Metazoa > Chordata > Mammalia > Carnivora > Phocidae > Mirounga > Mirounga angustirostris. Next base: position 109,697,303 of record NW_026991716.1, read on the forward strand.
AAAATAGGGCTAAAATGTCTCCATTAACTTATTTAATGTCTACAAACAGAAACTTAATGTAATGCTTATAGTATAGATCCAATGATAAATATAGAATTTTAGTTTTCTGCCCAATAGAAGCTCAGATAACTAGTAAAAATGTCCTATCTTCACAGTTCCTCCTAAATAAAAAAGAGAGAAATGCTTGCTTTCAAGTCCTAAATCATAAGATCAGGTATACAAGGATCAGAAAATCAAGCAATTTTCTCATATTTATTGTACATTTTTTAAAACAATGAATTACCTTTTATCACCATCTCAAAACTGCTCATTTTTTTTTAATTCCCTTATTTTCAAAACAATTTTTTTTTCCCTAAATAACAGGGCTTACCCTGGGAAACGAAGGTAGATTCTGAAGACTACGCTAAAGCTGTGCGTTTATATCTGACAAAATTCTAAAGCTAATATTAAGCTTTGATCTGGTTGCAAGACCAGACTTTACAGTCAAAGGAAACTATATAGGCCACCTGGAATCTCCACAGGTCTCAGACATCAAGGTCTGCCTTAAAAATTGCACTTTCCTGTCATGTTTATTCATTTGGTTGGTTGGTTGGTTTGGGAGGGTTTTTGTTTTTTTTTTTAAGAGTTTTTAAAGTAATAAATTAGGGAAATTTCATAGACCACATCTTGAATTTAACAAGGGATTTGACAGGGTTTCTCTGAATATTTTTATGAATAAGATTTACAAAAGCAGCTACAGTTAGATGGCTCCATATCTGGCTGAGCAACTCTGTGTAAGGAATAGTGATCAAATTACCTGTGTCAACCTGCAGGTTCTATAATGGTGCACCAAAGTCTTTGTCCTTTATTCTTTACTGTTACTTCATCTCAGTAGCTTAGATGAAGCTAAAGAAAGCATGCTTACCTAAATTTGAAAAAAATAACAGTGATGGGGTGCCTGGGTGACTCAGAAGGTTAAGCATTTGTCTTGGGCTCAGGTCATTATCTCCAGGTCCTGTGATCCAGCCCCACGGGGCTTTACACTCAGCAGGGAGTCTGTTTGTCCTTCTGCCCCTCCCCCCTGCTTATGCCCTCTCGCCCCCCCTCTCTCTCTGTCTGTCTCTCTCTGCATCAAATGAATAAATAAAATCTTAAAAAAAAAAAAAAGACAGTACTGAGAGAAATAACTGATACTTTGGATGAGAAAATTAAAAATGGAAAAGAGCCAAATAGTCTAGAATGATAGACTGGGACCTAAATGATAGAATCAATAAGAAAAGAAAGCATCAGTCCACATTAAAGTTCCAGGAACTACACAGGAACAAAGGAATTAATGGTTATTGGCATAGGGGGAAAAAAAAATCAAGCCCTAAAAGTTTCACTTGATCACAAGCTGAATAGAAGCTGAGCATCTGATGAGGTGCCTAAAGGAGGTAGTGCGGCTGAGGTGCCGTGGACAGCTTGCTGTCCATCAGGGATGCTATTTTCACCTTAGGCTCAGATCCTGGGAAGGAGCTAATCTGAGTGTCTGGGCATTTTCTCAGAGGCCCATAATAAAATCCCTTTTAACAGTTAGTTTGGAATCTTGAAAAGTGACAATTTACTTGCATCCTCAAGCCACTGCCTGTTCAAGTTCAACCCTGAGCTTTCTTGGGAAATGCGAGGCCAGGAAATCCCAGCACAATGAGGTGGGATTTTTCACAGGAGGGGAGAGGATTCAGGTTTGCCTAATTAATCACCAGCTCCTCTCTCCTGTCCGCCCCTGTCTTGAAAGAATCATTCAAACTTCAGCTAGAGCAAGGAAATGGAGGGCTCAATTTACAAAGAGTTTGGCAATGTGTTGGATTCTAGGTATGGGGTTGGGAGAGATGAAAGGGAGGAGTGGAGGAAATTCAGTTCAGACTTGGAGCAACACAGATTAAAGAGGGAAAGGAACAAATTTTGGTGGGTGATGGGAGATCAGGGTGGGGGGAGGTGTGCGTGGAGGAAGAAGAGCCAGAAGAATGAAATTTCCTGTTGTTGCTTTTAAAGTTTAACTTCTCATTGAAACTCAGGACATCCAGCAGAATCCTGAACCAGACCAGTCATCAGCTCAACTTTTCACCCCTCTTTCTACTGCATCTTGGATGACTGTCTTTTCTGTGAAGGTAATATCTCCAGCACTCCAACCTCATTGTCTATGTCCCTCTATATGGACACGCTGGACCATACCACATTCAAAACTTTCCCAGCTTTAGATTTATAATTTCTGGATTGCCACTCTCTGTCCACAATGTCCTAAATTTTCTGCTCCCTCAACATGTTGGTCTACAGGCAATATTCTTCAATCTCACTAAGGACTATCATCCTTGGTCCTTTAATTTATCTTAATTTCTCATCCTCCTTCTGATTTCATTCACTTATTCAGCTCAGCTTCATTTTTCTCCTTTATAAATGACAGTAGCCATAGTCATGTCACATAATTGACCTGAGGATTAAGTAATAAGTTATATAAAACACACCACATTTTTCCTTGCTAAGAGTAGGCATTAAATGATCACTATCAATGCTGGTCCACCTAAAGCTTGGGGTTTATTACTTAAGAAACTCTCTTGCCATTACTCTCAGTGTTGTTGCCCTTTACTCTTCTTCTGCATCTAATTAGTAAAACTCTGGCCCTGGATCAACCAGTTACTCCTTTTCCAGTTTCATATCTGACTGCCAAGCACTCCTGAGAACAAATGCCACAACCACAGGCCTGAGGCCACTGCCAACTGAAGGTCTGCCCCACCAGTTGAGCTATTAACACTACACAGTAAAACTTTTGATCCACTTCTTCTCTCATGCCCCACAATAATATTTTCAAACATTCAATCTGATTTTCTCCATCACACTCAGCAAATGAACTGTACTTTAGTAAGAAAATAGAGACCATCACACAAGAACATTCTCCACTTACTGTCTCTTCGTACAACACGAACAAATGTAAGTAAGGAATGTAAGTATAGTTAGAGCTAGACTTGAAGTTTCACTCTGGAGGGGAATGGGGTGGCAGTTGGCAAATTTAAATAGAACGGACTGAGAAGATTTTAGGGAAGTGACACTTGAGTTTGGGGACTTTGCTCTGAGATAAATGGGGAGCCGAGAAGTATCCTGATCTGACTAATATTTCAACAGAATCAACCTGGCTTCTAGGCTGGGAATGAATGTTAGGGGAAAAGGAAGAAAGGAAGCAGCTAAGAAAAGATGGTGTCTTAGAATAGAGTGGTAGCAGCAGAGCTAGTGTAGAAGGTCAGATCCCGGAATTATTTTGAAAACGGAGCTACTAGATTTGTTCCTAGGTTATAGGCTGTAAGTGGGGTGTGGAGGAAACAAAGGAGTTAAGGATGACTCCAGTATTTTTTGATGAGAGCAACTGAAGGAACTGCATGGCAACTGATTGCGGTGGGGAGCACTATGGGGAAGGTCTTACTTACTTACTACGGGTAAGGTCTTAGCATTTATTCTCTCTCCAAGTGAAACCTTTCTCTTCAATGAACTGTAAGTGTTATTTTATATCAAAGCTTTGAAGAAAACAAAATCTTGATCCCTGGAGAAAATACAATATGAACCAAGCAATCCCATCTCTAAATGTACAATAAAATAATGACAAGTTGGATGGATCATTGTGTTCTAGATACTCTGATAGCCCGTATGGTCTACAGCATAGTACAAATCAAACTGCATCCATAATAAATGAGTCACAGGCAGGAACTGTTTAGGACTTAGAAAAATACAGTATAAATACAAATGGATTTTAAGATTTACTGTGAAAAAAAGAACCTATTTTTCTTTACTTTGTGTTATAACCTTCCACCTCTCTTCTATTACCTTCTAATTTGTTCTTCTTTTCTCCTTTCTAAAATTGTATTTTTTTCTTGGCATTGGTTTTCTCCTGAAGTTAAAATGTGATTTCCGGAGCATATGTGGATTAAAACTCATCCAAATCCATCGTGTTTTATCCTAATCGGCCTCCTATTAGCAAAGCAAAAAGAGCCAAACCTACTACAAAGCCTAATTGGTAACAGAGGGGGTGCTAGTGACTCTTTCATTGAGAGTAGGTGGAATAGGTACTTGACTCATGATTTGCCCAAGGAAAGTATACACACTGCTTTAAAAATAGCAAAGTCCTAGGATGAAGAGAATCAAATATTTATGTCAGCCTGAGAAAAACAATGCATAAATTTTAAAGCCAGGAGACTTGGGAACTTGGCGTTCTATCTTGGAAACTGATTTTAGGCAAGTCATTTAGCCTCTCTGAGTCAGAGTTTCCCCAGTTGCAAGGCATAATTCTGTACTTTATCTTTTTCTTCCTGCTTATCTTACTCTTTCTTCCTCTCATCTATACTTTCTTTCACTCTGTCTTCCCACCTCATCTTCACTCTCTTTTTCTTCCTTCCTCCTTTCCTTTCCTTCCTTCCTTTTTTTTTTTAAAGATTTTATTTATTATTTGAGAGAGAGAGAGTAGGGGGAGGAGCAGAGGGAGAGGGAGAGGGACAAGCAGACTCCACGCCTGAGCAGGGAGCCCAATGTAGGGCTGGTCTGACCACCAGAGACGCTCAACCGACTGAGCTACCCAGGTGCCCCTCCTTCCTTCCTTTCTTCCTTTTTCCTTCCTTGTCTGCTTCCTTTCTGCCTGTTAAATCTCATGCTGTACAGGATTGGGAGAGATTTCAAAAGAAAACAAAACAAAACAAAAAAACCACTTCCAATAAAATAATGGGGAAATGAGAATAGGAGTAAAAAGACAAAAGTACAAATGAATACAAATCTGTCAGCCTAAAAGCACCGACAGAGCTCTGATAGTTGATCTCTAAGCAATTAAAAGTTAAAAAGATTTAGCTTAGGTTATTATACTCTGCTTGGAATGAAGAGATTCAATCAACGCCGTCAGTCGGCTGGGGGCAAACACGCCCCCTTGTGGCGGGGTTTACACCTATCAGTTCCCGGTCAGCTCTATCACTTGAACACACGAGACAGATACTTCCATTCCATTTCCATTATGACCTTCTTCAAACTCCCTATTCTATGCACTTCCTCGGTGGATAAATGCTGGCAGGGTGTTTAAACTCTCTGAAATCAGTTTCACTATTTGCAGACACTGAGAGAAACATAAATCTGTGTATTGCTCTAAGAATAAAATAATGTATGTGAAAAGGTTTGTACCGATTTTCCATTGCTATATGGCAATATTGCCACAACCTTAGGGGCAACAAATTTATTATCTCGCATTCTCCATGGCCAGGAGTCTGCGCGTGGCTTAGCTGGACCCTCTGCTCAGAACCTCATGAACTTGCATTCAAGGTGCTAGCCATGATGCCGTTATCATTCGGAGCTCAGCGTTCTCTTCCAAGCTTATCCAGATTGTTGGAAGAAGTCTGCTCTTTACAGGTGTGAGACTGAGGTACCCACTGTTTTTCCGCCTGTTGGTGGGTGACCAGGGGCGACCTGCAGTTCTTTGCCATGTAGCTCCCATAGTCAGTCCACAACACCGATTTTGCTTTCTTCCGGGCCAGTTGGAGTGAATATGCTGATTTTTTTTTATCTCTTTCAAGAGTTCATTCCATTAGGTCAAGCTCACTGAGGATAATGTCCATTTTGAGATTTATCAGTCAACTGGTCAGTCACCTAATCATAAGAGTGAAATTCCATTATAGTCACAGTTTCACCCACTCGTAGGGTGCAGGTTATACAAGGTTATGGGTCATTGGGGGTCTCTTAAAATTCTGTCTGTTGAAGGTAACCTATCATGACGCCCACTTCCTACAAAAAGGACACTTAAAAGATTTTCTCAAAAGTGCTGTCTGATTTAATATTTTTGACACACCTGAATCTTGACTATGTTGAATCATCAGTTCAGTCCAGGTGCCATTATAGGAAAATGTTACCTCAAGGATTTCTCAATTTCATAAACTTTTGCTTCCTTCTTCCGTCTCCGTTAATCTTCATTAACCATCTACTGCAGGCTGCACAGTGCTGGTCTCAGCTGACAATAAAATAGGCGTGGTTTCAGCCTTCACAGAGCTTGTAGTTAGTACAGGAAGAATAAAACAAACAAAAACCCCAAGCAAGTAAGGAAACAAATGGATACAATCTTTGCTAAATATGATCAGAGCTGTCAGTCATTGAAGGACACTTAGCAGGGTGGTGATAGTATTCAGATGGCAATTTTAGAAGATGACCCTGAACATTATTAAGAAATTAATGTTTGTTGAGAATGACTAGACCCATTTATGAAATTGAGTAGTTGGTACTCTTTACCACACATACACATAAATATGTTGGTTTTAGGGAAAACTCAAACATCTTTCATCAGCCTACCTTAAATTCTACCTACAGTGAAGAAGAACCCTAGTCTAATTTTGTTCAGGGCTCAGAGCACTATATTGGACCACAGTCCTAGTGGGTGCAATAAAGATGCATCAGCAACAGTCTGGTCACTGAGATCCCTTCTCTTTAGGGGACCTTCTTGCTAGTAGATGTGATTTCACTGGAATTTTCTCCAACTGGAATGGCTCATCACTTAGAATTAGTTTGGCTGCGTATAAAAAAATAATAGTGACTTAAAACAAGATAGTTTATTTCTGTGTCATGTAAAAAGAAAAAAAAAAAAGCCTGAAGATATGTGTTCCAGGGCTGGTAGGGGCTCCGTGATGCCAAAAACCTAGGTTCCATGAACCTCCACTCGTGCCTTCTACCGCATGGTCCACGGGAACTGCTCAAGTTCCAGCTGAACTATTTAACAACGAGCTGAAAGGAAGGAGACCTGAAAAAGAAAGGGGCCAAGAGCATACGTCAGTGGCCCCTTAAGAAGAGTTTTCAGGATCTGTAAAAGCAAAAATGAACAAACAAACCAAAAAAACCTTCTCCTGACTTCTCATTCACCTCGACTGCATGCCATGCCTAGCTGCAAGGAGAATTAGAAAATGAAGACTTTTTTTTTTTTGCAGGCAGCTTATTTCCAACTAAAATTCAGAGTTTCCATTATAAGGAAGAAAAGGAAAATGGAAACTGGAGTAGGCGACCAACAGTCTCTGTCATGTGGTAAAAGCCAAGAAACGAATTTGAGTGAAGTAGGCAAAGTCTGCAACTTTGGGTCAGTTTTATTCTAGGCCACTCAGGCTAACCCAGTCTAGACAAAAGGGGTCCTTTATGTGTGCTGGCCTCATCAACTAGAGTTCCTAGTATAGAATCTGAAATTGGAGCTCCGGTTAGAACTGGTATAGCAGTTTTTTATGCAAAAAAAAAAAAATAGAACAAATGAAAGTCTTGATGTATCAGATATATGTGACAGAAACCCACATTGACCTAGGCTAAGCAAAAGGGGAAGTTTTATTGGAAAAATATTCCTTTCATGCTCAGAACTTAGAAAAATACCAAACAACCAAGACTTCGGAAGAACAGGTGTTGAACTAGCCTCTGAAAGGGATAAACCAGGCACTGAAAGGATCTTCTATTTATAGTGATATTCTCAGGACTTTCTCCATACTTCGCACTTCTATTTCAGCGGGTTGGGGAAGTCAGCTTTATTTTCTTGGATTTCTCATTATGGTGAATCTGTGGAATGCGTCCCAGCTATCCAATCACGCCTAACCGTTCCTGACCAGAGAAGAGATAGAAAGAGATTCAATTCCTGTAAAGGGATCTGATTTGCCCAGTTTCGGGAATATTTCCATCCATGGACCAATCACCATCAGTCCCCAAGTGAGCCAGGTGGATGAAAACAGGAATGCATAGGCGCTGTACATGAGGAAGGAGGAAAGCTACTGAGCAAATAAACTCACCAGTGGTCTGCTAGACTTGGAGCTGACATACTAAAGCCTTGGAAGTCCTGAACATCCGTTCCAATAGCAGAATGAGAAGCAAAAAGAGAATAAAGGTTTCTGTGTATATTTTAGAATTTTAATATTTCCTTGGGAATAATGTGAGAGTAACATCTATCTAAGGAATTTTTCATTTCTCTGTAGGAATAAAGGATGTTCTTGACTAAGAGAAGAGATCCAATTTTTTGGTTTTATGGAAAGAAAACAGTTTGCAGACGCATTATATTTCTGGCCTCATATAACTGAGCTGGGCTTTTATCTGATGGATATTGCATAACCCTGGCTAGTTCTTCCACCCAGCTGTGTAAGAAGAGCCAACGGAGCTCCCTTGAGTTCCTCTCCCAGCCAACCCAAAAAACAGAGGAAGGGAATCCGACCACTTCTGCCCTATGCCTGGGCCAAACACTTTCTTGGTTTTCTCTGCTTTCTTCCACTGTTTGTTGCTAGACTCAAAGAGTGCTGACATTCCGAATTCAGATTTAAACTTTGAAGCAGAGGCAAAGAAAGCAAGTAAGTCTTCCACATGAGTTTGATCCTAGGCTACTTAGGCCCAGTTAGTCAAATCGAAAGAATCAATGTATGGTCAAGGCTAGCCCACCCGCCGGAGCTCTCCAAAGGAGTTTGAAGCCAACACCACATAGTAATAAGGTGTTCTTTGGTTTTGATTTCAGTGCATGGTTTTCGTTTTTGTTTTACTTGTGGGTATGGGTATCTGTTAAGAATAAAATTAAGGTTCTTACGATGCTGTGTCCTAGCCATGGCTAGCCATATCTCTTTCCATAAAAATCTTTTGCAGTTCATATATATATACATATATATACACACACACTCACACACTCATATACTTTATTACAACTAAATACATATGTATGTGGGGTTCCGATATCCTAGTATAGTAGAGTTCTAAAATTGGCTTTTAATTTCTTTCTTTCTTACTAAGGAGTTTATGAGACCCCCTCAGTCGGTGTAAATGAGGATATACAGTATCTGTACTGCTTCAATCTGGAATCCTCTTATATTCTCTTCTATGACTGTGATAGTTTTTAGCAGGCCACCTACGTTGGGATTTATGTCTTATTTAAAAGCCCTCATTACTATTTTCAGAGTCATCTTTTTCTTTTATACCTACATGCTCAAATTTCACAATCAGTTGATTTCTATAGAGAATTGACTCCTCTAATTTGTTCTATAAAATACTTTCAGCCTGCTTTACTTCTTAACCTTGACATGATCTCTCTTCTCTCTCTCTCTCTCTCTCTTCCTGTCTCTTTCTTGGATAGATGATGGATGGATAGGAAGGAAGGGAAGGAGGGAGAGAAAGAGGAGAAAAAAGAAAGAAGAGAAAGGAAGAAAGATGAGAAAAGAAAGGAAAGGAAAGAAAAGAAAAAAGAAAAGAAAAGAAAAAAAGAAAGGAAAAGAGACAGCTCTCAGAGAGCACTGGTATTATATTCCACAAACATGGGCAAGAGGAGTTATCTCTAGCTGGGTTAATAACTTTCATATTGACTAAAACATGAATATGATGCATGACATGGTCTAGGTCAACACTGACTACAACAGTTGAGAAAGTATCTATTTAACAATTTCACCCATAATACCATAGAGGTTAAACATAGTTAAAATTCAGTTTCCTTCTCTTTTGGTAGGAGCATAACCACAAAGGCAATAGATTTACAGGTGTCCCAGAGGGGCCAAAAAGAGGATCAGAAGACAGAGACTCAGGCTGCCAAATAAAAACTTCACTACCTCACTGCTCAGCTTTTTCTGTGCCTTAGAATGAGTCAGGGAGAGGCTTTGAAAAGCCTGGGGGTGGGTTTAATGGCCCATGTGGCACCTCTGAAGTCAGGGAACTGGAAAGAGAGGGCCCCTCTCTTGACTCCTATCGTTTCTTGGTGGCCTGGGTCATGTCAGATAGCTCAACACAGTCGGAAGTTAGCTCTTGCCATCTCATTTAGAAGTCCTCTTGACCTGAAAATGTTATAACCTGTGATATAGGTTAACCTTGGAATGACTCCTCTTCTCTTTCTTGTATCATTATTACTTGTGACAGCTTTTACATACAATTACAATGGAAGGAAAATAAGTTTGAATTAAGGCACAGATAGATTGTAGTTACTATTCTTAAGAAAGAATGGAATTAGTGTCTAATCTAGTTAGATATAAGCTGTGTTGTCGTGACTCAAAGGTATGGCAAACAGATGTGGAGGACGCCACCTGCTAAGTGTTAAAGCACCAATACCTACGAATAACTGAAATTTAAGAGTAAATCTGAACGGATCCAAATTTTATAAATAAATAAATAAATAAATAAATAAATAAATAAATAAATAAATAAATAAATATTTATAAATAAAACTTGGCACTCTCGTTTTTGCATTTTGATATGTGTAGGGCTGGAGACACTTAGTGTTCCATATAGACCTCCTTGGATGCCCTTGACCATCCCTGAGTGGCCCTCTGCCAGTTTCCTGTGCCTGGGACACTTTTGTAAACCTGCCTGAGGGCTGCTGGAGCTGTTTTGCCCACAGACTTCGAGCCAAGGAGCTGAAGGTGCCTGTGAGCCTCTGCACCTCCCATCCCCGCAGCCCTTGGCCAATTACTTACTGACACAAAAAATATGAATGCCCGGCTCTTTTCCCTCCAATCAGGACAAATTCTGAGGTGAACTTTACCTTTCAGAGGACTTGACATTCTCTGGGAAGCAGGCTAAGGCTCCTCCCTGGCTTCCTTTGCTTCCCTGTCCTGCTAGCCCTACTCCCTTCCTGGTGTCTCCCATGAGCACTTCCTTTACAACTCATGTGTCTGGGGGTTGGTATGCTTCTGAGAAACCTGGCCTAAAACAATATGCTGTCCTGAATAGAAGAGAAAATGATAAACTTGGACATGGTTTATCAGAAAAGGCACAGGCTCCAAGTCCACCCACAGAACTGTCCCTCAAAGGAATGTCATCTGTCAGACGTCACCACAAAAATACAGTGTTGAAATCCTCCCAAAACTAAGCCTGGATGAAGAATCTTTTTATATAGTCAATCTTTGTACCAAAGGAGAGAGAGAAAAAAAAATAAGTGAGTGTTCATACAAGTTTAAAGATTCTTATATCTAATTGTGGAATTTTTATTTATTATTGAAGTACAGTTGACCAAAGGTGGAATTTTTTAAGAGAGAGAAATGAATCAGAATCTATTCATTTTTAAAATGATTAATGGGAATGTAGAATTCTATGGATTTACTCCAAAAAATTATAAAATTTCCATTTCAGTTACTTTCTAGAGAAAGGTGAAGAAAAGGAGGAAAAGAGCAGGGGACACAGAATGGAGACAAGGAGACACAGTGAAAATCAAATTTGCAATCATGTCTAATGCTTAGTGTTGATTTGGGGCCAAGTATCATCTGAATACACACACATATATGCACATATACATATACACATGTACATTTAGATACACATGTGTCTGGAGGTGTGTATTTATCCACCCACCACTCTATGAATTGGGGACTATTATTATTATCATATTTCAGATGAGTTTAAACTATGTGGGCCCACTTACAAGCAATTTTTTTTACAATACAGTACTATAAATGTATTTTCCTTATGATTTTCTTAATAACATTTTCTTTTCTCTAGCTTACCTTATTGGATAGTATGTAGTATATAGTACATATAACATACAGAATATGTGTTAGTCAACCATTTATGTTATTAGTAAGGCTTCCAGCCAACAGTAAGCTATTAGGAGTTAGGTTTTGGGGGAGTCAAAACTTCTGTGGATTATCAACTCCATGGGGGGTGCCCCTAACTCCTGTGTTAGTCAAGGGTCAACTGTACACACATCCACATAGAGATATACGTGTGTGCGTATTTATGTATCCACCTACAGTTCTATGAGTTGGGGACCATTATAATCTTCATATTTCAGATGGGAAGTCTGCAACACTGAGATGTTAAGTTTGTCCCAAGGTCATCACACAGTATGTGGAAGAGCTGAGGTCTAGGTCCCAGCAATCTGACTCCAGTGTCAATACTCTAATCCACTTCACTCTGCTGCCTGTCCTGGGAGAGAGTGAGAGAAATAAGTAGAAAGAGAGAGACTGAGAAGGAAAAATGGAAAGTTAATTAAACATGTAAAAACTGACCCATACATAAAGATTAAGGCTCGGGCAGAAAGGTATCAACAGAGAGAAACACACACACATCCCACAGAGGCAATGTGATATTGATATAAAAACTCATATTGTAACACAATCACAGAGAGATATCCATACATAAAAATAAGGCATGCACACTTTATAAAGACAGACTGATAGACAAACCAAGGCAGGAGAAGATGTACATATTAATAATCAAGACTCAAGAAGAATGGGATGTGCCAACTAAAGGATTCTGGGAACCAGAATTCAGGCGGACACGTCTTTAACTATTGCAGGAATGGCTTTGTTGGTGTGATTTGAAGGGAACTATCTATCTTCAGAGATAGAGAGAAGAGAGAAACTGACGTGAACTATCCCACAAGGGAAGTTAAGTCCAAGATTCAGAATATCCACTTGTTTTCATGATCTACAGCTGTGTAAAAATGACTCCCAACTTAATGGCTTAAAACAATAACCATTTTATTATATGTCATTATTTTGTGAGTCAGGAATTTGGGCATACTTACCTGGGCGAGGGTTTTGTTTACAGGGCTGACTCACCAATTTTCAGCTGGTGGCTGTGCTGGGTGGAAAGATCTAAGGTAAGCTTCCCTCTTATACATGGTACCTTGCCACAGTCAACTAGAAGGATGGGCTCAACGAGATCGATCTCTCTCTCTCTCTCTCTGTCTCTTCATGTATTCTCAGGCTTTCCATGTGGTCTCTCCAGCAGAGTAGTCTGACTTCTTATTTTGTGTCTTGGGGCTTTAGGAGCCCAAAGCAGAAGCTGCTACCCTCAAAAAACAAGGTATAGAATTTCCATAGTCTCTTTCACATAGTCTCTATTAGTCAAAATAGCCTCATGCCAGTCCCGATTCAAGAAGAGGACAAATAGACCCTGTCTCCTGATAAAAGGAGTATCAAGGAATCTGAGGCTATCCTTCATCTGCCATACCATTCAAGCAGAGACAGGTCAGTAACACACAAATGTCTGAGAAGCCAGCAGGGATTCAAACCTTGGACCCTTTCCAGAAGGAAGTGCCATGGGAAGCTAACTTGAAGAACAGAAAATGTCTCTGAGGTAACTAGTGAATCTGAGGGTTGGATAATTAGGAAAAAGGAAAGAAATAAGAGGACAGACTTGTGGTTAGAGCCACACACTTTGTTTAGAACTAGCTAAACATGCTACAATTACTTGGCCGCAAAGATTGTCTGCATGTTCTTACGCGTCCCATTGTACATATTGTCTTAACTGCCTAGTGACTTTCTTGTTCAGACCCTACAGCCGTGTTTTTAAGATCCTAAGTTCTTTTTTTTTTTTTTGAAAGATTTTATTTATTTGTCTATTAGAGAGCGAGCGAGAGAGAAACAGCATGAGAAGGGAGAAGGTCAGAGGGAGAAGCAGGCTCCCCGCTGAGCCGGGAGCCTGACACGGGACTCGATCCCAGGACTCCAGAATCATGACCTGAGCCGAAGGCAGACGCTTAACCAACTGAGCCACCCAGGCGCCCGAGATCCTAAGTTCTAATAATTTTCATTGTCCTTTATGTTTCTGAAGTACCTTCCATCTGTAAATATATTGGGGTATATATGATTCATTAATAGTACACAGCCCCAGTCAGGATGACTGTCCTGTTCTATTTGTTAATCAAGAGACATACACAGAAGTAGGAGTGGAGACATGAATAGTAACAGCACTGACAATTATGCAATTATATTAGCAGGATTTTCTTTTTGTCCTCAGGTCAAAATAGAATAGTTCAAGGCAAAATAGGTGGTGTTCACACAAGCTCTGGAGTCAAGTAGAAATCTACCATACCATTTGCAAGATAGATGACTTGTTTAAGCCACATTTAATGTGAACTTAGCACTACTTATTTTCTAGGATTGTTGGGATTATCCAAGAAAATGTATATTGTGTGGATAGCACAAAATAGTCATTCAATAAATAGTAGCAATCATTATGAATATTATGTCAACTCTAATATCATAATGCAGTAGGAAACTAGAATAAAAGAATAAAATCCAGAGGTGCAGCCCATGGATCAGGTTAAACCTTTGTGCCTCTAGCACTTTAATTTCTAAATATTTTAATTATTTTATATCTGCAACTTATATAATTACACCTATATTATGCATATATAGTTTATCAGTGTAACTCATATTTATGTATTCAGAAAATACATGTTACATTACGGGTTTCGCCAAAATTTCTTTTCAGAATTCATTCTATTTCAAATTTGATTTGACCAATGTCTGATTTCTGATATGTTTGCTCATCCATTCTTCACGAGCATAAAAACTGAGAAGATACTGTTGTTAATGGAAAGCGGTGGATTAAAAGTGACATTCTTTCTCTTAGCATATTCTTTAAAGAACAATGATTTCTTGATTATTCTAAGTGTACTTAAAAGTAATTCACTTGAAAAATGTATATAGTACCTCAAAAGAAAGTTCCCAGTAGGCTAGTTGTCTTTGAATATAGAAGAGTATTTAAAATAGACCCTCGCATCCCCTTAGTGTGGCATTTCCTGTTCATTACCAGAGTCTAATCTCCAGGTCATCACATGTTATCTCTTCCATCTTCTCTGTAACCTCCAATGAGAATTAATCTCTCCCACATACACCTTTGTTTTTAAGGGGCGTATCATGTATTTTTTTAAAAAAATAATTTTAACATGTTTACTTGATGCTTTATTGAAGAATTGTTTGTGTTTATGCCCATCTCTTCCACTTGATTACAAGCTCCTGAAGGCAGAAGACCCTAAACCCATGTTCAAAATACAAACCAAAATGCAAATCAAAACACTGTGTATGTAAAAGATATTCAATAAGAGGGATTAAATCTGCTAATGCCCACACATAAACCAATCATGTGCTTCATTAACCAACCAAAAACTGACGGTACCATAAAACAATCAATACTAGCTTTTGACAGCAACATAAGTATTTTTTATGATGGGCTATTTAAATAACATACAGCCTCACTGGAGTATTTATGGCTAATTTATTCCAAGAATACATCATCTTGTATCTTGAGACAGAACTACAACTAGTGTAATCTCTGGATTGTTGACCCGGGCTACTCCGAGTGTAGCCTGAGGGACCGCGGCAGCAGCTAGACCTTGGAACTTGTCAGAAATGCGAATTATCTGGCTGCACCCCATCTGCTGAGTCAGAATCTCTGGATGCAGGAATCAGAAATCTGTGTCTTAACAAACTTCCCGTAGGACTTTGATGCACGCTAAAGTTTGAGAGATACTATTCTAAACATTCATTAAATTGCAAGCTAGAGAGAATTAGGGGGACTTTCGGTCCAGCTCGTTACCTACTGGATGAGAAATGGAGGCCAAGAAGGGATATGGTACTTGATTAAACAGCAGAACCAGGATCACAACCAGAATCTTTGATTCCAGACCAGTGTTCTTGTCAATGTTCTCTAACCCCCTTAAAAATGTTATTTTCTCTTAAAACAAAATGGTTTTAAATTAATACTAGGTGGAGTTTGAATGAATGATGGGTGGAATTTGGGATCCAAACTATAGTCACTTGTTACAAATTGTTCAATTGGCCAAAAGTTATTATATAAAAAGAAGCATGGAAAAGTTGCATTCTCTTGGCTGCTGGGAAGGCATCATGCAGTCTATGACCTTTCTATTCATCCTGTCACTGAGCAATAACCACACAGGCTCTTGCACGTGTACACACAGTTATACACAGGAAATTTCACTCCAGATATGCAACACCATCACAATGAAGCCATTCCTCCTCCAATGACGCATTTAGGAAGATCAGACATCTATGTCTTGTTCCTGACGTAGTTAGAGGGCAAACATTTGTTATTTTACCATTAAGTATTATGTTAACGGTGGGTTTTTATAGATTTCCTTTTTCAAGGTGAGGGAGTATTCTTGTGTTCTTTCTTTGCTGAGTATTTTATGAGGAATAGATGTAGAATTTTGTTAAGTGTTTTTTCTCTGTGTTGAGATAAGTTTTCAATATGACTTTTCCTTTTTAGCTTCTAATATAGGGAACACATTGATATATTTTCTGTTAAACCAGCCTTATGTTCCTGGGATAAAGCCCATTTGGTTATGATGAATTATCCATTTAATATATTTGGGGGCTCAATTTGCTAAAATTTTGTTTGGAACTTTTATAAAGATACTTATGAGGAATATTGATCAGTAATTTTTCTTATTTGTTTGTTTTGTTATGTTTCTGGGAATGCCTTTGCTGGTTTTGGAATCGGTTTAACAGTAGCTTCATAGAACAAGTTGGGAAGTATTCCTTACTCATTAACTTTTGGAACAGTGTGCATGGAATTAATATTGTTTTTCCCTTAGATTTTTGTTAGAGTTCACTAGGTAAGCAATATGAGCCTGGAGTTTTCTTTGTGGGAAGTTTTATAACTACAATTTCAATCTCTTTAACAGATATAGGAGTAGTTAAATTATTTATTTGTTCATGAATGAGCTTCGGTAATTAATGTCTTTCAAGGAATTTGACAATTTCCTCCCTCCTCTTGACCTGGAAACTCTCTCAAAGCACTGTAGTAAGGATATCTTAGTACTCACCTCATTTGTTTCCCATCTGTCAGAAATCACTCTCCTTGTAACTGTATGTGCAGTGTTTGGAAATTATTGTTTCATATTACTTATACACTTCCTTATGTGTAGGTAAACTCCATCCCTGTTTCTTCACCATGGCCAGAAGTGAAAGTCCTCCACCGTTCTTTTGATTAGCCTTTGCATGGTATTTATTTTTCCATGCATGGTCTATCTTTTGCCACGCTTTTACTTTTAACTTATTTGCTCTTTTCTTTTCTTTTTTTAAGATTTTATTTATTTATTTGAGAGAGAGATGGAGAGAGCATAAGCAGGTGGAGAGGGAGAAGGAGGAGAAGCAGAGTCCCCGCTGAGCTGGGAGCTGGATGTGGAGGCTCGATTCCAGGACCTGGAGATCATGACCTGAGCTGAAGGCAGATGCTTAACCATCTGAGCCACCCAGGCACCCCGTATCTGCTCTTTTTTATTTAAATTCCATGTCTTGTAGACAGCATATAGTTGGGTCTTTCTTTTTAAAAAAAAAATCCAGTCTATCTCTGCATTTTAACTGGTGTATTAGGCCATTCACATTAAATACAATTATTGATACTAATGGATTTAAATCTATTATCTTGCTATTTGTTTTCTTAGTTTCCCATCTGCAGTTTGATCCATTTTTCCTGCCTTGTTTTGGATTGTGTATTATTTTTTATTCTATTTTATTCTTAGTACTAACTTATTACCTCCTCCTTTTTATTTAATTGTTTAGTGATGACTTTAGGCTTTACAATATACATCAACATTATAGTCCACCTTCAGGTAACTTTTTTTTAACTCGTGTATACGAACCATAAAATTGTCTACTTCCATTTCCCCCTTATCCTTTGTGCTATTTTGTCATACATTTTATTCTATGAATGCTTTAAACTGCTTAGCACATTGTTACTATTTTTGCTTTAAACAGTCATTACATATTAAGAAGATTAAGAAATGAGTTAAGAATAAAATATTCATCTTCGATTTATTATTTCAGGTGCTTTTCATCCTTTAACTTAAATCCAAATTGAATTCTGATATTATTTTCCATCTGCCCAAAGAGTTTTGTTTTGTTTTGTTTAGCATTTCTTGTGGTACATATCTGGTGGCATGAATTCTTTCAACTTTTATTAGTCTGAAATAAAGTTTTATTTTGCTTTTTTTTTTTAAGGTTTTTATTTATTTATTTGGGGGGGCACAATTGGTGGGGGAGGGGCAGAGGAAGAGGGGAAACAGACTCCATGCTGAGCAGGGAGCTCGATGTGAGCCTCCATCCCAGGACCCCAAGGTCATGACCTGAACTGAAGGCAGACACATAACCAACTGAGCCACTCAGGTGCCTCTATTTTGCTTTTGAATTTTAAACATATTTTCACTAGCGAAAGAATTCTAGTTTGACCATGTTGTCTTTCAGTGCTTTGAAGATGGTACTCCCTCCACTGTTTTCTGGCTTCCATTGTTTCTGCTGTTATTCTTAGATATGGTCCATTGTAATGTGACTTCTTCTCTAGCTGCTGTTAGATTTTCTCGTTTTTTCTGATTTTCTATAATTTGATTATGATGTGATTTGACATGGTTTTCTGAGTAATTTTTATAGATCAGTGGGTTTATAGTTTTCATCAAATTTGGAAAATGTTTACCCATTATGTCTTCAAATGTTTTTCTGACACCCTCACCCACCCCATCCCTTTCCTCTGGGATTTCAATTACACATATATTAGAATGCTAGATATTGTCCTACTGGACATTGATTCTTTGTTTTTTCAATCTATTTTCCCCCTGTACTTCATTATGGATAGTTTCTATTGCCATGTCTTCAAGTTCACTGATCTTTTCTTCTACTGTATCTAGACTATTCTTAATTCCACACAGTGCACTATTCTTTTCTGATATTGTATTTTTCCTCTCTAGAAGTTCCATGTCAGCCATTTTTATAGCTTCTATTTAAAAGAAGATTCTCTCCTCATCATTTCATGTTTTGCTCTACCTTCTTGAACATGTAGGTCATATTTATAGGAGATATTTATATGTCACAGCTAATTTCAACATCTCTGTTATTTCTGGATCAATTTCTATTGATTGATTTTTCTAATAGCTATGGGTCACAGTTTTTTACTCATTTGCAGAAAACTTTTAATTCTGATTTTGATTGTGGATTTTATAGTATCAGTTGCTCTATTTTGTTATATGCCTTTAAACTGTGTTAAGTTTTGTTCTGGCATGTTGTAACATGTAACCTATAGGTAAGTTACACCACAGGAGAGTTACTTATAATCAGTTAGATCATTCTGAGGTTTTTTTTTTAACTTTCTTATAGTGTGGCTATAGTGTAAAAACTAAAATTTCAAACACTGCCTCGTTACCTTGAGCCTCATAGGTCCCCACAGGCCTAGCTATGTGTTCCCCTGCTCTCATCAGATATACACTTTACCCATTGGGAAAGGCTGTCCATCTGGCTAGTTCCCCTATCAGCTGGACCAGCTGCACTGCACTTGGTCCTTGAATTAACATGTCTCATCTCATTGCCAGGCCACAAAATTATTCAAACAAGCCAATCACAACATCCCATAAGAACCACGGGACACCTCTTATAACTACAAAGCCTGCCTCCCATAGCTGCATTGGGGTTATTTGCTCCCAAGGGCAACCCCATGTAGCCCTGCGTAGAATTTGGTGTCCACTCTTAAGCTGTGAGTATATGTGGCCCATAAACTACTGCCAGTCTCTTCTGTCCATTGTCAGGTGCCATGTGTCTGACAATCTTATACTATTTAGGGTGCCATGTGTCTGACAATCTTATACTATTCACCCCTCCTCCACCAACAGGGTGGATAGGAGCTCATCAGAACAGTGTCCAGAGCAGCCCTCAGTCTAGGGCTAATGTAGTCCCATGAAGGTAATACTCTTTTGAGAATTCTATCAGATGAGCCTTTTATTATGTGATCTTCACACATTTTCAGGTAGGAGCATGAACCATTCCCAAACCTGCGTGATTTCTAGGAATTATTCTTCTACTCCTTCACGGTGGTGCTTTATGTGATCCTCAGGTAGTTTTCAAAACCTTTTACTTACTATATGTAGATAACTTTTCAGCTAAAGACACATGAGATCCCTCTAAAAATCTCAGGAACTTTTTCTGTGCAGTTGTTTCCTCTCCAGTGATCTCACCAGCAAATTTTAGCCAACTCAGCCTCCCTAATCTTTAATTTTTTTACTCTCCAACTTAGCAACTCTTGGGTTCTGTTTGGGTTCCTATAACTTGACTGCAGCATGAAAATTCTCTCTAAGCTACTAGTAAATCATAGGGCTCATACTATTTACTTCTCTTCTCCCAGGGGTCACAACTCTGTGCTGTTTGCTATCCAGTATCTGAAAACTTTCATTTCTTACATGTCTCTTTTTAAAGTTGTTTAAGGCAATGGATGTGGGTAAAATCTGACCTCTATTAGTTCATCTTGACCAGAAGAGAAAGTTCTCATCTAAAATTTTAAAGTGTATTTTTTAACAAATAATGATGTGCTCAAAAATGGAAAAAATATTTATTTTTCAAATAGAAGTAGAAACTAATTTCCCCTT
Source organism: Mirounga angustirostris (assembly GCF_029215605.1). NCBI lineage: Eukaryota > Metazoa > Chordata > Mammalia > Carnivora > Phocidae > Mirounga > Mirounga angustirostris. The sequence continues at coordinate 109,717,410 of NW_026991716.1, forward strand.
TAAAAATTCTGAGAATTTATAGATGTGTGAAGGACTTTGTTTTGTTTTGTTTTATTTATTTTTTCTAAAGATTTTATTTATTTATTTGACAGAGAGAGACACAGTGAGAGCAGGAACACAAGCAGGGGGAGTGGGAGAGGGAGAAGCAGGCTTCCCGCTGAGCAGGGAGCCCGACGTGGGGCTCGATCCCAGGACCCTGGGATCATGACCCGAGCCGAAGGCAGACGCTTCACGGACTGAGCCACCCAGGCGCCCCAGGACTTTGTTTTTAAAGACTTACTTTGAAACCCTGGAAACTGTTGATTTTCACCAAAATGTATGTTATTCTCTGGAAAGTTTCCTAATTTTTTTCAATTCTATCTCTCAGGTCTCTTGCCATCATATATCTTTAGATTAAAATAAACTTCTATCTGATCTTTCTGGCTCCACTCTTGACCCCATGTCAGATCTCTTGCCCATCAGTACAGAATAGATTGTTCTTTACAGCTATCTTCACCATAATATTATCCTGCTCAAAATTGAAAGATATATTTTTAATGCTTACATAATTAAATCAGAACTTTCAAAATTTAGATTATTTTAAAAACTGAACCACAAAACAAATGTTATTTATTAATAGAATTATACTCTGCCTAAAATTAAAAAGCCCTAACTTATTTCCACTAACAATGTGAGTCACAGACTCAATGGTATTAAACTGGGATATGTTTAGCTTCCTGTTTTTTTGTTTTTAAGTTTATTTGTTAGTATTTGAATGCTACTTTAGGGATAATTCTCTTCATTTTTTTGATCTAACATGTATTGAATGTTCACTATTTTCCAAGTGCTATATTACATATACAGATACATAGATGATAGATATTATAGGGTTATATATAATATCATAGTTATGCACTTTACATATAATAATCATATAATGATATAATATTTAATTTTAATACAATCTTATAAAGTAAACTCCACACCCATTTTCATTTTACCATTGAGGAAATATTCAATTAGAGAGATAAACAGTGATTGTATCACAGAAAAGAGATGTATATACGATCTTTCTGTTTCCAGAACTGATCATCTTAACCATTATATATAAATGGGCAACATAGAATATAAATGTTGCAATTATTTATCTGTTCATGGAATCCTGAAGTAACAAATTATAATTCAAGCAAAATATTACAGGAAATGAGTGATATATAGTAATAAAGTATAAAAGCCACAGTGATTATTTAACAGTCATGTAACTTTAGGGGCACCTGGGTGGCTCAGTCAGTTAAGTGTCTGCCTTCACCTCAGGTCATGATCTTGGGCTCCTGGGATTGAACCCCATGTGGGGCTCCCTGCCTCCCTCAGCAGGGAGCCTGCTTCTCCCTCTCCTTCTGCCACTTCCCCTGCTTGTGCTCTCTCTGTGTCAAATAAATAAATAAAATCTTTTTAAAAAATTCATATAACTTTATATACCATTGCATCTCTTATATATCACACCACTTTTTAAACCAATTTATTTAACTACCATTTGAATAAATACCGTTCGAATAAATACCGTTAAGAATATAGCACAAAATATTTGAACAAAAAATTTTCAGAGGCACAAAAGGAGTAAATAAATGTACCATGTCATTCTCAGTTCATTATGGTCAATTAGGAGAAAAACTGTAAATAGAGGGTATAACCAAATATTCTCATTAATAAGATTTATATAATAATTACATGTTGACTAAATTCTACAACAGTTACATGGTCTTTTCAAGCATACTTTTATATAGGAAAAATTTTTGAGTGCCTAATTTTGCACAAGTAAAACCTCAGTAAATTTTTTAAAAGATACAGAAGAAAAAAATAACAATGCTACAAATTAAACTAAGAAAATTATATTTAAGACACATACCTCTCCTAAAAAAAAATTCTTCACAGAGAAATCAAGTCTTAAGCACTTTTATAAAATTAAGTACAAAATAATGACAAGAAAATGAGGAGTGAATCCAAGAGGTTAGAACAAAAAATAAGAAAGATGTAGAAGAAAAGAATCAATAAAGCTAGAAGTTGGAATTTTAATCTCAGTAAAAAGAAATTACCGTTAGAAGGGAAAAGTAGAAGAGCGTGAACAAATAGCAAGCTGAGATGGCTTCCCTCTGACCATAATGAAAATTCTGGATGAAATATTTTCTAAATGGTGTAATGCAACTCTTAGCTTGAAAGAAAAACAAGAGGAGCCATAAACATAGAAATAAAGCAATTAATAGAGAGGGAAGGTGAAGCTGATGTCCCGGCCTATAGAGTATTCAGTCAGATATATATATGCAGGTGCTCGGGCTCTAAGGCAAGCCGGAAGATTGAAGTGTGGCAAAGTATTTACATAATGGAAAATTTTAACACACTTCTCTCAGAAACTGGTAGTTAAGCCATAGTAACTGATAGTTAATATTAAAAAAATTTTTTTAAAGATATGAACAACAAAATTAATAATTTAGAGAACAATTAGGGAATGCACATTCTTTTCAAGCTCAAATGAGATATTTTCAAAGGCTGATCAGGTTCTGGACCACAAAGTATTCTCAGTAAATGCAAATCAATTAACATATACCATTTTCCATAACTACTCTGCTACCAGAATGAAATCAGAAACCAATAATTTACAGCCTAAAAAAGTAAATAAGTCAAAGTTATTGTAACAAATATCTGGTAAGTCACAAGTCAAGTAAGAAAGCACAATAGACAGTGCTTATTATTTTTTTTAATTTTATTTCATTATGTTATGTTAATCACCATACATTACATCATTAGTTTCTGATGTAGTGTTCCATGATTCATTGTTTGCGTATAACACCCAGTGCTCCATTCAATACGCGTCCTCTTTAATACCCATCACCAGGCTAACCCCTCCCCTCCCCGCCAGAACCCTCAGTTTTTTTCTCAGAGTCCATAGTCTCTCATGGTTTGTCCATAGTCTCTCATGGTTTGTCTCCCCCTCCGATTTACCCCCCTTCATTTTTCCCTTCCTACTATCTTCTTATTTTTTTTAACATATAATGTATGATTTGTTTCAGAGGTACAGGTCTGTGATTCAACAGTCTTACACAATTCACAGCGCTCACCATAACACATACCCTCCCCAATGTCTATCACCCAGCCACCCCATCTCTCCCAGCCCCCACCACTCCAGCAAACCTCAGTTTGTTTTCTGATATTAAGAATTCCTTGTATCAGTGAGATCATATGACACATGTCTTTCTCTGATTGACTTATTTCGTTTAGCATAATACCCTCTAATTCCATCCACATCGTTTCATTTTTTTTGATGGCTGCATAATATTCCTGTGTGTGTGTATGTGTGTGTGTGTATACCACATCTTCTTTATCCATTCATCTGTTGATGGACATCTTGGCTCTTTCCATAGTTTGGTTATTTGGTTATTGTGGACATTGCTGCTATAAACATTGGGGTGCACATACACCTTCAGATCACTACATTTGTATCTTTGGGGTAAATACCCAGTAGTATAATTGCTGGGTCATACGGTAGCTCTATTTTCAACTTTTTGAGGAACCTCCATACTGTTTTCCAGAGTTTATTAAACATTAAGTTGCGAATTATAACTAAAGCCCAATATAGTAAAGCTGTGCAATGTATAGTCTTAAAATGCATTTATTACAAAACAAGAAAAACTAAGAATTAATGAGCTATTCAACCAAGAACTTAGAAAAATAACAACAGGAAGCCACCTGGGTGGCTCAGTGGGTTAAGAATCTGCCTTCAGCTCAGGTCATGATCTCAGGGCCTGTGGTAGGTTGGTGTTGGGTTCCCTGCTCAGCGGGGAGTCTGCTTCTCCTTCTACCCCTCCCTGCTGCTCGTAAATCAAAAAGATATTTTGAAAAATATGTAACAAGACAGATGGGAGAGACAGGAAGATAGAGAAAGAGGCAGAGGAGGATGTGGAGAGAAAGAGTGTTGTGTAAAACCAGCTCTCTCTGGTGTGGGGGTATGCCTCAATTTGTGAGATTTCTGACTTCCATAGTGTAAATATTGCCACTATTGCTGATTTTAATCTACCAACATGATGTCACCGTACGCAGATTGGGAAGAGATGCACAGATTTGGCTCTGGGCAGCCAGTCTAAGCCAGCTCTAGCACACCACTGGAGAGAAGTCACAAACAAATAATATCAGGACTGAAAAAGAGTACATAATGCAGTAAAAATTTAAAACATTGTAAGAGAATATCTTGAATAATTCTGTGAACATAAGGGAAAACTTGGGAAAAACAGATAATTTCTTAGAGAACTATACCTTACTAAATAGACCCAAAAGCGAGCTATACTAGAACTAGTCTTCATACTTATTAAATTAGAATTTCTGGGTGTGAGGTCACGAACTCTGTATGGTGATGCACGCTGCAGTTTAAGAATGATTGCTTCAAGGAAAAGATCAATCTAAAGTCACACAAACTATTTTAGAGGCTAGAAAAAGAAGAAATTCCCCTATGAGGCTGATAAAGCCTTTCATCCAGAATCAGACATAAAGGGGTGCTTGGGTGGCTCAGTCGGTTAAGTGTCTGCCTTCGGCTCAGGTCATGATCCCAGGGTCCTGGGACTGAGTCCCGCATCGGGCTCCCTGCTCAGCGGGAAGCCTGCTTCTTCCTCTCCCTCTGCCTCTTCCCTCTGCTCATTCTCTCTCTCTCTCTCTCTCTCTCTCGCAAAAATAAATAAATAAATAATTTTTTAAAAAGAACCAGACATAAATACTATAAGAAAAATTATAGGCTGATATCACATGGGATATAAACCTTCTAGCTAAAGTGTTAACTAATAATGGAATCCACCAATGCTTGTGTGTATTTCTCTCTGTTGGCGTGGGCCATGACTAAGTTGGGAATATCCCAGGAACCAAAAGATGTTTTTATATCTGGAAATCAGTTACTATATTTGTCACAATAATAAATTAAAGGGGAAAAGCCCTATGATGATCTCTATAGGTAGAGAAACTATTTTTGGTAAATGTAAATATCCACTCATGATAATATTTTATTATTATTAACTCTTAGCCAACTAGAAATAGAAAACTTTTAACCTGATCAAAACTATCTTTAAAACCTTTAAAAACATAATATTTTGATAAGATTATAGATATATTCCTTTTAAATTAGGAACAAGACAGATACCTGCTATTACCACCCCTATTCAGCATTGTATTGGGGGGGTCCCATTCTGTGCAGGAAAAAATAAAAGAAATAAAAGGATATCAACCAGAAAGACAGAAATTTCATTCTTTCTCAGTGATATTATTGTGAATACAAAAATTCAAGACACTTTGTAGACAAATTAATAAAGTTCAAGAAGATTATTCAATATGAGATCGCTGTACAAACATCAACAGGACTGCTGCAATAACATTACATCTCATTCACAATAACTTTAAAATTTTTAAGTCACTTAGGAATAAATCTAACAAAATAAGCAAAATATACAACCTTAATCATTTAGTGATCTAAACACTAAAGAGATGGAGAGTTTAGAGTGTTTGTGAAAAGGATGACTCAATATTTTAAAGATGTTATTTCTTCCCAAATTAGGGTTGCCAGATTTAGCAAACACAAAATAGTGAATACTCAGTTAAACTTCAATTTCAAATAAATAATGAATAACTCTTTTATATAACTATCTCCCAAATATTGTATGGGACATACTTACATTAAAAAATTATTGCATGGATACATCTATCTATCATCTATCTATCTAGATATATACACACATAGATATAGTATTTATTTATTTATATTTATATAATTTGTTATTTATCTGAACTTCAAATTTAACTGGGCATCTTGTATTTTACTGGGCAACGCTATACTAAATTAATCTAGTGACCCAGTATTATCCAATATAGTCCCAACAGGATTTTTCATGGAATTTAGAAATAATCCTAAAATTCATATAGAAGAGTAAAGCATGTAATATATAAATATGAAAATGGCTTTTCCAAGAATAATGGGTAGTATAAAGAAAATCTACACTACTCCTGGGTCTCTCCTTTACTCTCACATGATACGACATTAACAACTCTCTAACACCAGCTATGGGGGGGGGGGGTCACACCAAGGAATTCTGTGACAGCAGCTGGGTGACCTGCAATTTAACTTAATTCTGACACTATCTCCTCGGAGAAAGCATCAGATCCCTCAGGTTAGGGCTGTCTCACAAGAGGGCCCCCAACCTCAGCTGTCAATAGCAAGCCCAGGTTGTTTCCTGTACTTCTGGCCAATCAGCTATGACTTAGAGGTTCCCATTTGTTAGAAGGTGGAAGAGAGACAGTAAAGTATCACCCACACTGAAAAGGCACTTTGAGACCAGAAATGAAGCTGGCCACTCCATACAGTTTACACAGAGTTTTATTCAGGAGAACTTACGGACAGGGAGCATTGGGCAGAGAATGATGCATGGCAGCTGCATAGTTATTCCTTGCAAAACCCGGACCTTAGTCCACAGATTTTATAGAGTGGGGGAATATGCAGAAGGGCATTGTGGTGAGATCAAAGGGTCTGCACGCACCTCAGAGGGTTGCAGGCACCTAACTGACAGCTACTCTTCAGTTAGATCTTGCGGCACCACCTGTGCGTCAGGAAGGGGAAAGACTATGTTATCTCTAACAGATTCACGGGAGGCCAAAACAACTCTCCCCCCATCCTGGCCTTGGTGGGCATTTCTAAGGTATGTATATTAATCTCCCAGGGGCCTGGAATGTGTAGCCCCAAGAGACATCACCGAGCAAACATGAACAAAATGGAGGGCCAAAGATGGAGTCGGTACTGTCAGCACTCCTAGAGCATTACACCCTCCTCAGGTTCAATTAATTTGCTAGGGCAGCTCACAAAACTCGGGAAAAGAGTTTACTTTCTGTTTACCAGTTTATTATAAAAGGATATGATAACGAATGCAAATGAGCTTCCAGATGGAAGAGATGCATAGGGAAAGTTATGTGGGAGGGGGCACAGAGATTCCATGCCCTCTCCAGGAGCACAACTTTCCCGACACTTCCACTTCTTCAACGGCCTGGAAGCTCCCTCTACCTGATACTCTTGGGATTCTTATGAAGGCTTCAGCATGTAGGCATGATCATAATTTACTCAATTCCAGCCCCCTCACCCCTTCCTGAAGGATAGGGGATGGGGCTGAAAGTTCCAAGCTTCTAATCATGTCTTAGTCTTTCTGGTGACCAGTCCCCATCCCAAAGCCCATGGAGATTCATCTCATAAAAGACACCGCTATCACCCAGGAAATTCCAAGGGATTTAGGAACTCTGTGTCAGAAATGGGGGTTAAACATCAAATATCAGAACAAAAGATGTTCCTAGTGTCCTTGTCACCTAGGAAATTATAAGGATTTTAGGAGCTTTGTACAGGAACCAGGGCCAGAGACCTATATATATATATTTTTTCTATTAATTCATGGGTAGGTTTTTGCCTTAGACCTGGATGATTAAAGAGACATTTTTAAGAAGTCTAATACAAAGCAAGGGAATGTCTTCCTCAAAGATAAATTCAATCTTTTTACTCCAGACTCAGAAACCTCAGCCCTGATTACACCTGCATTGGCCTATTCACTGCTGCCAGGTGGCAACAAGAGGGGGAAGGAGCACCTCCACATCACAGACATTGCTTTCATCTGTTTTCTTCTCTTCCCACCAGGGACTCAAAGAGTGTGTTTGATTTGTGGCAATAAAAAGCAAAAATGAAAGTATTAGAATTTGAAAATGAGTCATGACAGTCATTTGACCTCAATAACCGTATTCCAGGGATGATCTGATCTTATCCCCCCATCCTCCCCATCCTGCGAATAGATCCAGCATCTAGGAGAAAAGTAGACCAGATGGGAGGATGGTGTCAGTAAAATCAATTTGGAATTCTCCTCGTAGATAGATGTAACCAAGTAACAGGAAATTTGGAGAAAAGTCATTCTTTTTTTTTTTTTAAGATTTTATTTATTTATTTGAGAGAGAGAGAATGAGAGAGATCACATGAGAGTAGGGAGAGTCAGAGGGAGAAGTAGACTCCCCGCCGAGCAGGGAGCCCGATGTGGGACTTGATCCAGGGACTCCAGGATCATGACCTGAGCCGAAGGCAGTCGCTTAACCAACTGAGCCACCCAGGCACCCGAGAAAAGTCATTCTTATATAAAACTGCAATCATGAGTAGAACTTTTATCAGTTGGGATTCTTTAAGCACAAGAAACAAAAATCATCTCATCTTAACAAGCACAGAGGAATATGTTGGAGGATTGAAGAATATGGGACATCTTTACACAATCTCAGAGTCAGTCTTGGAAAAGTAAGGAGCCAAAGGTATCTATGGGGAAAATGGAAAGGAACAGGCAGTCACAGCCCAGTGGGATTGATCAGCTCCAACTGCTTTTTCCACCTTTCTCCACATTCCATGTGAGCTTTAAATTCCAAGGAGAGGAAAGCATCTGATTGGTATAGCTTGGGTCACATGTCCATCCCTTGGCCAAGGGAAATGGGGACATCTTGATTGATAGTTCCTTGTTGTATCCAATAGCGAAGAAGTAGTTTTCCCAACGATAGTTCAGGGCACCATTTCAAAAGAAGAGGAAATGGATTTTTGGCAGCCATAAACAACAGATGTCCACTGCATGATCAAATAACACAGATTTGGGGAAATGTACCAGTGTAAAATATTGACATTGTGATTATATGACATTATGACCTTGATGCAAGACTGTGATTTATATACATATAGAAAGATTTTCTCAAGATTAATCATTCTAGGAAGTGGTTAATACTAGAGTAGAAAATGAGTAGGGCTGGAGGCATTCTGCTGTCATCTAGATGTTATTCTAGAACTACTCCTGCTTGCAGTGGCTGCTGGCAGCTCAGCTCTGTGAGGTGCAACAGCGACAAGGAAGAAAGATAAGCTACTCTCTCAAGTTTCCATCTCTGTGATGGTAGTTGAGAATCCTCCCAGGTCAAGGAAGGTACCTCTTGGGTGAGTGGCAGATAACTGGTGCATGGCAAAAACAAAACAAAGCCAAAAATGCCCTCCCCATAACAAAACAAAACACTCTGGTTATTTGGACTGCATGAGAGTTTTCTTTGCCTACAGTTAGGATGGGGTTTCCCCAGTGGGGATCAGTAGAAGGTCTGTGGCCAGCAGAGAAACACTGGAGAGAATCGGCAGCAGCCTCATAACACAGAAGCAAGATGAGCATGCCAGAGAGAAAGACTCCACTTACTGCAGAGCAAGCACATATACCTGCACATCAAGGAAAATCCATGTGACCATTCTCCCATAACAAGGGAACGAATAAAAAGACAAAGAAGAAAACAGAAACATAGGTACATATATAATATATAAATGTGTACACATATGTGTATGTGTATATGTAATAAACATAATGTATATTTCACTTAGGAAATAATTGCTACTAATATTCCCAACAGTTTTTCATTCCCCATTTAATTTAAGGTCTTTTTGTTGTACAGAAGCTTGCCATTTTGAGGGCATCAAATACTGGTTTTTTTCTTTGTAATTTCTTCTATTTCTTTCATGCTTGGAAAGTACTCTCCTGCAAAAGACAATATTATGTCCATAATTCACTATAAAGGTGTTGGCATGGACAGTGCGCTATCAGGTAGGTGCTACTTGGCTTAGGCTACACATTATGTGCAGTCATTTGCTGTAATCAGGATTTCCCATCTAAAGGGTGATTAGCTAGCTTTCTGTCAGAAAGGCCACACTCCAAAGACTACATATAAGTGCTTCAGCTAGTTTCTCTCTGATCACCACCAGATATTTTGCTAATGAATATAGGAATGGTAGAAAAGGGTTTCTGTTGGTGAGATGGATTCTTATTGATGGAGTTAATGACATCAGATACAAATTTCAGAGACACTTTCTGTTCTTGTTTGAACAGTATACAAAAATCGAGGGAATCCTATATCCTGTTTGCTCAGGGATGGCACCAAGACTTGATCCTTAATGAGGTGTTTTGCCTACTACTACTAATTTGATAAATGGTTGCATGTGTGGAAGAATTTGGTCTGGGAATTACTTTCTTTATAACCTGATAGAGGTTGTGGGGAAGTAGTTAATTCTCAACCACCTCTAACCCTTGGAGACTACTATTAATTAACAAAAATAACTGAAGAGCTATACAAAATCAAATTGGCTTAGGCCAATTCATAAGAACCAGTTCAATATCCACCTGTGTTTTCTTCTAATTTATTTCATGTTTTATCTTTTAAATCTAACTCTTGGTCCATCTGGAGTTTTTAATTTCAAATGCCTACAGGAGTGGAGCCATTCATATAAATGCATGAGACAAGCTGACATTGAACAGGAGGTAGGAAGAACTGTGCCAATTTGCAGAACCCAGGGGGCCACCACTCCTCTGTTCATGCCAATTCTGGCCATCTGGGGATGACAGTCTAGTATTGCTATATTTTCTGATTTACTTTTTCTTCACAGTTTTTCTTAAACATTTATATTTTGTTGAAAATTTTTCTGATTTTTAGAATACCATGCAACAAACAGTTTATATTTGTGGCCCAGTTATGGTACAATGGTGACCAGTTTATAATATTTGCTTTATCATGTAAGAGGTGAATTAATATATTTTTTCCCTCCAAGTAGGCAATTTTCCCCCAAACTGTTGAAAACACAGCCTTTCTTTTTAAATTCATATTCTTCCTTTACCAAACACTGTATACTTGCATATTAGCAGCTATTATTTCCCCTATGTTTGGGTAAATTTGAGAATAACTTGTCCATCTCCAACAACATTCAGATTTTGACTTGGAATTTTAATTGCAAATTAAGTCCTTATTGCTTCAAATAATTTTTAAAACAAACAAATTTTATTTTATTTTTTTTTTAAAGATTTTATTTATTTATTTGACAGAGAGAGACACAGTGAGAGAGGGAATACAAGCAGGGGGAATGGGGGAGGGAGAAGCAGGCTTCCCGTGGAGCAGGGAGCCCGATGCGGGGCTCGATCCCAGGACCCTGGGATCATGACCTGAGCCGAAGGCAGATGCTTAACGACTGAGCCACCCAGGTGCCCCTAAAACAAACAAATTTTAAAACAACATTAATATTTAATACAATAAATATTTTAATATTTTAATAAAAATATTTAATTTTTTTGTATTTGTTTTGCTTCTAAATATTTGACTTAAGTTTTTTCTAGTTCTAAGAATTTTAAAATTTATTCTTTTAGGTGTTCTAAATATATAATTGAATAATTGGTCATCACTTTCTGGGCTAGCAAACATTTTAAGTAACATGGAGAGTTTTTATTTGTTGAAAGCTTGCAAGGGCTCAACAGTAAAACTGTCATGCCTTGGAACTATTTATTTTTTAAGATTTTATTTATTTTTTTGAGAGAGGGAGAGAGCATGGAGGGGGGGTAAGGGCAGAGGGAGAAAGAGAAGCAGACTCCCCAGTGAGCAGGGAGACCAACTCGGGGCTCAGTCCCAGGACCCTGGGATCATGACCTGAACTGAAGGCAGATGCTAAATCACTGAGCCACCCAGGCATCCCTGAAAGTGTTTTTTTTTTAAGTAATTCCATAATTATTGGATATATGTCTTATGATGCTAGTCATTTTTATTTTCCTAAAACATTATTTATTCACTTATCAGAAGTTTTCAATGGAGCTATTTTTGCTCTTTTAGTAATTCACTTTTGATTTTTATTCAGATAACTCATAATACTAAGTTTTCTGTAGAGAATAAACAACATTTATTGATACCAACTATGTGCCTCTGTTCTATGAGCTTCGGGCAGTAAAGACATTCAAGGCCCCTCTTTTCAAGCAACTTACATTCTCAGAAGCAAAGACAGATAATAAACCATGAAATAATTCTTTACAATATCAAGTAATGAAAAATACTCTGGTGAGATTAAGAGTGTGATATGAGGGGCGCCTGGGTGGCTCAGTCAGTTAAGTGGCCACTCTTGGTTTCGGCTCAGGTCAGGATCTCAGCATCATGAGATCGAGCCCCGTCTTGGGCTCTGTGCTCCATGCACGGGGAGTAGGCTTGGGGTTCTCTCTCTCCTTCTACTTCTGCCTCTTCCTACACTCTCTCTCTCTCCCCCTCTCTCTCAAATAAATAAATAAATAAATCTTTTCTTTTCTTTTTTCTTTTTAAAGATTTTATTTATTTGACACAGAGAGGGAGAGAGCCAGAGAGCACAAGGTGGTGCAGGGGGAATGGCGGAGAAGGAGAAACAGGCTCCCCGCTGAGCTGGGAGCCCAACGGGGGGCTGGATCCCAGGACCCTGGTCATGACCTGAGCTGAAGGCAGACACTTAACCGACTGAGTCACCCAGGCGCCCCTAAATAATTTTTTTTTTTTTAAAGTATGATGTGATAGGAAGTGACTGCCTGAGGGATGTGGAGGAATTATGGGTAGTCAGAAAACAAAAACAAAACCAAAAATAAACCACCTCTCTGAGGAGTTGATATTTAAGCTGAGACATCATTGACAAGAAGGAACCACCACAGATCCAGAGAGATTTATCTTAGTCCACTGGGGCTACTGTAACAAAATACCACAGACTAGTAGCTTATTAACAACAGAAATTTAATACTCACAGTTCTGAGGGCTCTAAAGTGAAATCAGGGTGCCAGCATGGTTGGGTGAGCTCTCTTCGAAGTTGCAGACCTCTCCTTGCATCCTCACAAGCAGAAGGGCTGGGGAGTTCTGTGGGGCATCTTTTACCAGAGCACTAATCCCATTAAGGAGGGCTTTACCCTCATGACTCCATCTTCTCCCAAAGTCCCCATCTACTAATACCTTCACCTTTGGGAATTTAGGATTTCAACTTAAATCTTGCAGGGACACAAACATTCAGACCATAACAGGATTCCACGTAGAATGCACAGTTAGTCCAAAGTGTACGAAAAATTTCTCTGTGTACAAAGAAGGTTAATATGTTCCAGGTTACTCATGTGACTTGGAATTTTCAAATTTATTAGTACAGTGTTATTTAGTAATGCTATCTTCCTCCATATCTATGGCTGTTTTTCTTTCTCATTCTTAATAATATGTATTCGCAGTTTATATCTTTTTACTTTTATTTTTAAATCAAACAAAACTTTTGGATTATCAACTCTACCTTGATTTTTATATTTAGGATTTTATTCCTCTGTTCTTGTGTCTTTTTAAAAAAATTCTTGTTTTTAATCTTTATTTTTAGTAATAGAAAATTGTAAGACTATGAAATTTTTTCTGGTAAGTTTTGCCATGTTCAAAAAAATGCTGACACATTGTGCTCTTGTTTTTCTTATTTTAAGATTGTCTCAAATTATATTGATTTTATTGCTGGCCCAAGATTTAGAGACTTTAAACTTTGAAATGATAGGCAATTTTCCCCCATTTAATGCTTTATTAATATCCAGTTTAACTACATTGTTATCAGAAAATATGACCTGAGAAGTTTATTGAAATATTCTTTGTAGTCTAAGTACATGAGTTTCTCTTCTTCCTTTTTGTTTCATAATTATTACACAGGTATTGAATATAAGGTATATTCTTCTCTTGTGGATATAAAATTTATTGTATATCTATTGATCAACCTTAAAATATCATGCAATTTCTCCTTGTCATTATCTTTTCAAAAAAGCTATGTACTCTATCAAAAGTTGAAAGTTGTTACCGGTTGTACAAAACAGATGTGTTTTTTTTGTTTTTGTTTTTTTCAGTTTGCCTATTTCTAATGGCTTAGTAGGAATGAGAGAGCGTGGGAGCCAGAGATACAAGTTTGTAGCTAGAGTATGGGACTCTTTATTGCCAGGTCTAGGAACTGTATCATGTATCAGGATGTTTCTTGTTGCAAATACTACCCAGAAAGTGAACTCAAGCTGACTAAAACAATATAGGGGCTATATGAGCTTACATAATTGAGAATTTCAGAGAAAAGGCAGCCCTGAAGTGTGCTTCCATAAGGCTTCTGGCATTCTCTCAGTCCAGTTGTTCTGTCCCTGTCAGTTTCATCTTCAGGCTGGTTTTCCTCATGGTAACAATACGAAGGAGGCAGCCCAAGGTGTAACCTCTGCACTTGATGCCATCCAGAGGAGGAGAGGGTCTGCGTCCCATAGCTCTCTGCAAAAGTCCCAGAATTTCAGGATAGCACTGTCTTGGGTCTAATGCCCACATCTTATAGTCATTAGCCTGGGTTGGTATATACTCACTGACTTAGTCCAGTTTCATGCTCCATTTATCAGAATGGTGTAGTGTTTCTCAGCATCTCGTGGACCCCTTATGGAAGGTCCATAGGACGAGGAAGAACAAAAGGGAAAACTCAATACTAGTTCTAGTAGCAGCAAATACCTTCTCTGTTGATGCCTAGTCTCACACTGGCACGTCTCTATTCTGCTTGATATCTAAGGGAGCTGGAGAGTCATTTTCCAGAACCCGCTGACTGTTGGTTTCCTGTGTAGTTCTACCAATGGAAAACACTCATATGCAAATAGGAGGTGGAAGGGGGAAGTTGATTCTTTTCTTGGTCCTGGCTCTGGTAGTGGCAGGGGTAGGTAAATCCTAATTGCCATAAATTCCTGGATCCCTGCAGCCTCGGTGAGCTTATGAGCTCCTGGCTTACTATTGCAGCCGTTCAACCAGCAGCTTAAGGGACACATGAGTGGTCCTGAGAACACCAGAAAGCCCTCTGCTCCTTTGACCTCAGGAGAGCTTAGTGACTTTCTAGTTCCTGATTTCACGGAATCCTCATCTTCCTTCCTTGGCTCCTCCATTTTTTCAAAACTTGCAACCAATTCACTGCATTAAGTTCCCTCTGTTTGAAATATCTAAGGTGGTTTCTATGTTCCAAATAGGACCCTGACTGATACACTGCTATGCAAAGTATTTCAAGTTTTTAGGTTATAATTTTATTAAGCTGATAACTGATATGCATATAATTTCACAAATAAACAAAAGCCCAAATATGCATGATTATAAGTCCATTTAACATTGATTCCCTAAACCCTAGCCATTTTGAGGAAAATGTGATATTGCAAAACATATTTGCTGCCTGTATGAATGTAAACTACTTCCTTTTATGTAATATGGTGCAAGTTTCAGTTTTATTAAAATAATAATCAAGCTTTAAAACAACAAATGATTCTGTCAAAAAATAAAACAGAGCACTTATCTTTCAATACCATACTCAATGAGTGGTCATGTCATCCAACAAAACAAGCAGGGATTTGGGAGATAATAGCTAATATTGTCAATATAAGACATCTAAAAATCAATACATACATCATGTGTTCATACAACAGTTAGGAAAGGCATGCTTGACTTTACAGTCAAACTGTAAAATTTTGACCCAGTGACTGTTTTGTGTTGCATTATTTCCCAGGAATACAATTGTCAGAATTTGGTTGTTACTTCTGGGGCTGCAGTAGGAACATTAAGAACTAGTCAAAGAGAGAGCACTGATTATCACATTAGGTAAAGGAAAAACACAAGTAAAACTGTCTACTATACTATTACTTACAAGGGAATTCTACTGGGAAAGTATATTTTATTTGATTACTGTAAGTAGAATGACATCAAATGTTAGGACAGAGACCAAGCTATGTATTAGCTCTTGGAACAAAATCTTCAATTGAGATGGAAAAGTTTGCATTTCAAAACTTCCCCTTGGCTTTATTTGTATTCATCTGCTAGCTATAATGACAGGTGCATTTCTGAATCTGGTTTCTCCTGTTTCCAGACATATGAGAAAGTTGTGTCCACACAACTGATAACACTTATCAGATGATTGCGGGCATGCAGGAAGAAACCTAGCTTAGAGTGGGTACATGAAATTGGCTAAGGCCAGTGTTCTCAAACTTTTTGGTCTTAGGATCCCTTTATACTCTTTAAAATTATAGAAGACTCAAAATTAACTGCTGTTTATATATGTTCATCAGAAAGTAAAACTGAGCACTATTTAAAATATTTATTCATTTAAAAATAACCCCACGGGCGCCTGGGTAGCTCAGTCGTTAAGCGTCTGCCTTCAGCTCAGGTCATGATCCCAGGGTCCTAGGATCAAGGGCCACATCAGGCTCCCTGCTCAGCGGGAAGCCTGCTTCTCCCTCTCCTACTCCCCCTGCTCGTGTTCCCTCTCTCGCTGTGTCTCTGTCAAATAAATAAAATCTTAAAAAAAAAATAAAATAAAAATAACCCCATTGGGGTGCCTGGGTGGCTCAGTTGATTAAGCATCTGACTCTTGATTTCAGCTCAGGGCATGCTCTTAGGGTCCTGAGATTGAGCCCTGCATTGGGCTCTGCACTCAGCGGAGAGTCTGCTTCTCTCCCTTACCTTCCACCCCTCCCCCACTCATGCTCCCTCTCTCTAAAATAAAAAAAAAAAAAACTAAAAAAAATAATAACTCCATTAAGTATAAACACAGTACCTGTTTAAAGACTTTTGTTTTTACTTTGTTTTAGGAGGCCATGAGAGACTCTGAACAGAGAGAGGAGTGGTATGATCTGACTTTCTTTTAGTAAGTTTACTTTGTCCTCTGTGTTGAGAATAGACTCAAAGGAAAGCAAGAACAGAAGCAAGAAAACCAGTCCCTGGGCTACTGCAATAATCCAAACAAGAGATGATGTAGGTTGTGTAGAAGTGGTAAGTAGCCATTTTCTGAATGTGTTTTGAAGGAAAAATCAACAGATTATTTGCAAAGTGGATAAGGGACATAAGAGAAAGAGGAATTAAAGATGGATTTGGATATGGAAAGATGGAGCTTTTCACTGATAAAAGATTATAGGTGTGGCTGAGAGACAATTTGAAGCCTGAAAGGGCATTGTAGTGAGATTCTTGTTAATTCTTTTCTTCTGTGTAGACGGATAGAGTATCAATTATATTTATTTGCAGAAACTGTTCTAAATATACACATAGAGCAATGCAAGACTCGTGAATAACTTTTTCTAAACTAAAAGCATTTATGGATCAATAAACATGCTTGTGTTCTGACCCCATTCTATCTTGAACAACAAAGTCTTTAAGTGAGTCATTTAACCTTGTTATATCTATTTCTTACTTGATAAAATAAGCATTGAATTAGGTGAACTCCTACAGTCCCTGCCTAGATTCAAATCCTAGCTGTGTCTGTTTTTGTAAAATGGGAATAACAATAGTACCTACCTTAGAGTTTATTGTGAGCTAATATGTGTAAAGCACTTAGAATGATGGCATTCAGTTAGTTAATATTAATATTATATCTTAAAGCTGGCATCTTCAAGTATATATCAAATTTTTAGTATTATTTGTTCATGGGGTGTGTAGGATAGAGGGGTAAGACTGGATGGCTAAGGAGAACATAAAGACAGGATTAAGCTTAAAGCTGGAGAACATACTCTTCAACATTATTACACTTAGAGAAGTTGTAAAAAAATCTTGTTTTGCTTACATTAAGCATCATTGAGCTAGATGGCACTCTTCAAGAGCTAGTTATATATTGATATATATAAGAACCTTGAAATATATTGATTTCAGAAGAATAAAAGAAAATGTAAACATGTCTATATATATGGACACTAAAAATTTCCAGCCTTAAGTGAACAGCTTATGACATTTCAAAATGCAACAGTACTGAAAGTAAGATACTGCCATGGAATGTTGGAATATATACTCTTTTAAAGACAAAACGCATGCTATTCCACCCTCCTCATTTTACTATAAATTGAGAAAATATAGTCAGTTCCAAGAAAGACAATGTATATGCTAAAATGTAATGGAGGATACTGCCAAGGTTTTGGCGTTTAAACCACACGAATGCAACAAGATAAGCCATTCCTTTAGTTTTAGATTCTTCTGCTGATTGATCTCTTCTTCAGCTTCCTATGCTCTAGTCTAAGAAAAATGGGTCCAAAAGGAAATTAAGATCTATTTTTTTCCGATTAAATTGCTCAACCCTTCGGACGGTGAATAAACTAGATAGAACTCTCAAAGGACCCCTTTGTTGTGGTTGTTAAGAGAACAAGCAGTACTCTGCCAAGGCCTCTGCACCCCAAAATCCAGCTAGGCGCCCAAAGGCTTCTCTTGAGTCTCGAAGCGGGGCTTCTGAGCAGCACCACCTGCTGGTTCTACACGCGTCTTACTTCCTTTGCCCCAAATCTCTCTCTAGTGGACCTGCACTCTTTCAATCTTCGGCACCTAATTACAAGTAAAGCATAATACAAAGCAGTTAGAACGATCCAGGGAGAAACTGCAGGTCTCCAAAGGCAGGAAAAAGTAAGTACCCAACCGCTCGCCTGAGGACTGGGTCGCGAGGAAACAGAGCGGAGGGGCTGGCGCGAGAGCCCCAGTACAAGGCTCTACTTCCGCCCCGCGCGGCCCCGCCCCCCCGCGACGCGACGGGCGGTCATGTGACCGCCGCGCGCGTTCCCGGCCGCTGCGGGCTCTCAGGCCGAAGAGGAAAGGCTGCGAGACGGCCGCGGCTGTGGCTAGAGAGGTGGGAGTCGGGGTGAGGTTTTCGCGGGGAAGGGTCAGAGGCAGCCACTGCGACATCCTAACCCAGGGAAAGGCGTGATGGCTCGCGGTGTCACCTCCAGCCGCGACGCGCTTCGGGTGGGCCCTGCGCTCCGGGCCTGAGAGGGGCGGCGGCGGGGTCAGGGGCCGGTACGTAGGTGGACGCCCTTGGGCTGGCGCGGCCGCGGCTCTCTGCGCCCAGGCGGGATAGGGCAGTTCAGCCCTTCCCTCCGCCCCCACCTTGGCTGTTGTCGCAGGCAAGAAGACTGTGATGGGCGCTGCGTTGTCCGCGGCCGCCGCAGCCCCTGCCCTGGGCGACGGCCCGGAGCTGGTCACGGTCGGGGTGCGAGAGGCGGAGCAGCGGCCATTACTGCGCAGCCTCTTCCGCCGGGGTCCTCGTCTCTGCCTTTGGTGGCAACCAGGTCCCTCTCCTCTCCCCTTGTCGGTGGGGTCAGGCCTCTACTCGGGGAACTTCCGGCCTCAAGATTTAGGGGCGGCTATGGTTTGAAGGGTATCCTGTCCCTGTCTTCCCGTGTGGAGGCCTCTGCCCGGGCCTTGGGTCAGATCGCAGCCAGGGCGTACAGTCCCTTCATTTTGTCTTTTTCCGGGAGTGTCTTTGGCTGCTGCCTTCTCTTCCCTCTCCCTCCTCCTCTGCTCAGAGTCTGGGTCTTGCCTAATAGGAAGAGCAGTCCCTCCACCTTGCCCTGGTTAAGCCCAGCGCTGCGTATTGTCGTGGTTTTGATGATTAGTAAATCATCGGAACAATTAAGAGACCTCTTGATACCCGTTGAGCCAAAAAACAAAACACCACACCTCAGTGCATCTTAAAAGCGGGGGCTGTTGCTTTGTTCTGGTAGCTGAGTAGAGTTCTCTCCCTACCTCGCCCCCCACCCCCCCCCCGCACCCCCCCCCCCCCCCCCCCGCACCCATCCCATCTAAAAGAGTACGTACGGGTCTTCCATTGTTGTCGCTGTTTTATTTTCTGTAGGAGTCTAGAGAAGGCTGCAAAGTTGTTTTGAGTTTACACACACATTTTGACAACTAGAGCCTTCTCTTGTTAACCATTTCGTATATGTTTTTATTTTTCTTCCCTAAGTGCCAGTTTAGTGACACTTTTCAAGTTTCGAAAGTACTTACATTTTGTTTAATATTTTTAGTAATAGTTTTGTAATACTGAAACTGTGGAATTGAGGGAAGAAGAACGCCAAGAAATGACAAATAGCGTTGTCTTTATAGTTTGACATTTCAGGTCCTTGGGCGCACTCCCTCCCCTCCAGTGTGTGTACTTTTAAATAGGATGTGAAAGTATAACATTGGCATTGAAAGCAGTGTATAATTACAGAAATTGGAGGACTTAAGACTTTTTGTCTTTTTAACAAATGAATCTATGTTTAGACTCTTAAAAAGACGTGGAATATAGGACACATGAAGAAAATGACCCACAGAAATAACAGGATTTATGATGTTGACTCTGCTGTTTTCATGACCAGCAAATACTGTTTGTCTTGAGTGTCTGAGTGCTCTAAAAACACATGAAAATAGGTCAAGTAAATCTCTTTTAAAGAGAAAACCAGAAAAGTGAAAGCTACACTAGAAATAGATTTTTGGATGTGTTTGTTTTAGCCTTGTGTATCTTAAATTGGAATATTTTGTTAAGCCCACTCTTTGATTTAGAATTTGTGTTTTAAATGGGCCAATGTAAGTTCTGGGCAAAATAAAAATAATGGTAAATATTTGAAGGTTTTTGTTACTTACTGGTTGTTAAAAACTTGGTCATCAGGGAAACTGTTTTTCCAAATAGCTAGTCATCAGACAGGAGGTCAAAAAAGGAAATGGCTTTTTTCTTTTAGGAGACACGTGTCAACTGGTAAAGTATTTTGTTACAGTTTCCACCAATTTGAATTGTTAGAAGAATAGGACAGATTTTTTTTTTAAAGGATCCAGAAATGATTTTTTGACTTAGTATAGAAGAAAAAGTATTCAGTCTTTTCTTTTCACAGTATTAGTCTGCTTAGAGAATATTATTTTATGTATTAGCCATTTACTAGCATGAAATGCCTGACACAGTCAGCTGGTATTTCAATGTTTTTTTTTTTTCCAGCGTCAGTAACAGAGGGTGCTGACCATTTATTCCATTCCCGTACCTGGTTCTTGATTGTGCCTAAGGAACATGAATTTGTGAAACAACAGGTTGGATTAGGAATAATCTTTGTGGGTATGGAAACCATTTTATTAACATTCTTCTACAGCCACCTGTGCCTATTTATGGAATATTTAGTGTTTATGGCTTATTAACTTTTGGATTAGTTAAATAAAACCTGTTGTTAAATTCGTGTTAAAGTATTTAGAATTACAGAAATATTGAATAGGGTGAAGTAACACGGGAGTTATGACTTGACCAGGGTCACACATATTAGTAATAGAGCCTTTCTCATTTACAAAATGGCTGCAGGCTCTGAAACTTCTGTTTGATAAGATTAAAAGTATTTGTTCATGTTCACATTTCATGTTTTGTTTAAAATAAAATGCAAAGGCCACAGTTGGTGGGGGGATGTAAAGGTTTAATGCTTGAATATGAAGATTGTGAAGGTCATAGATTGCCATACAGTTTTTTTAAGGTTTTTTAAGGTTTAAGGGAAGTACTAAACAATAAGGGAAGTAATTCTTTAAGATAGTATAGTGTTGGGGCTCCTGGGCAGCTCAGTTGGTTAAGTGTCCAACATCTGATCTCAACTCAGATCTTGATCTTAGGGTCCTGAGTTCAAGCTCCATTTTGGGCTCCATGCTGGGCGTGGAGCCTACTTAAAAAAATAAAAAGTAAAATAAAATAGTGTAGTGTTAAGTATTGGCCCCATTTAGTTGAAATGAGGTTTGACTGAAGACTTTTGTTTCCCAGGATGACCTGTGCTTTCTGTAAGCTTGAGTTTTAGCAGGGGATGAGAGGGAGAGCTAAAAATGGAAACATTAGGGCATTTAGTTACCTCTCTCAATTTGAGACTCTTCCTCAAGAAATATTAAGATGTATCTGCTAAATTACACCCTGTCTCTCTATTCTTTCGCTGGTCTTTGCTTTTTCCTTTTTTTTAATTTTTTTTATTTTTGAGTTTGTATACCACAAGTTGGAAAGTTTGAAGTATTTTTCTTTTCTGTCACTGCTAGCTTTTATATAGAACATTTCCTGTTTTGTGTATTTTGAATTAAAAAAAAGTAAAAACTATTAAACAGCTGTCATGACGTAATTGGAAAAATATAGGAAGTCTTCAAATCTTTATAATTTGAAATTTTAACTGTTATATACTTATCTTTTTCTTTGATTAGTTCTTTTAAAAAGATAATCATTTATTTGAATCTATTATGTGGAAAAAAATGATGGTTTTTTGACTTTGTGACTGACTTGAAAAGTGGAATTGTAATTAAGTCTAGGTATTTTCAGAGAAGATAACAGCATATGCAAATAATAAAAGTGTGAATTTGTTGCGTGGTCACAAATTATAAATAGTACGGTATTACTTCATTTTCAGTTATACTTATTTACTAATCGGTTGAGTGGATAAATGACTTAAAATCACTGACAGTCTCTAAACTCTTTTATATATTTTGAAATTTAGTCTGTCACCTTTTTCCCCCAGAATTGTTAAGAGGCAGAAATATGTAATGTAGTTTCAAATCTTTTCTCTTTTTATGTTACCTTCCTAATAGTTCTTTTCTGTATAAATTTTCACCTAAAGAAAGAACCTTAACCCATTCACTAATTGGTATTTGCGTATCAAAATACTGTGGTAAATTTTAGTTTGGTATATAATTTATAAATCATTGAAGTGAGAATTACGTATGTTTGAATTATTTATGGTTTGTCAAATTAATTCTGGCTTATAGTTAGAAATTTTGTCTTACATCTTTGGATGAAAGTAAAAGCCTCCCTTTCCCCTCATTTAAAAAAAATCTTTGGTTTCAAATGTAGAAATTTTCTGAGGACTATTACATATGACCATTTTGAATATTACATGCTATTCCCTGTGTTGTGCCCACTTGGCTTTATAATTGTCAGAGGTTATAGTGGATGGATCAGTTTGGCAGAATTGGTATCACTGAAACCAGTCAATTTTGATTACAACACAACATGCAGTTTTCTTTTTAATCTGTGCCAGCACAGGTGTGGATAAAGTAACATGAAGTTCATTTTTTTTATTCAACAATCCTGGTAGTAAATTGCCAGTTTTGTATTTTTAAAAATTGTTAATATGCAAGACATTCTAAACCAGCATTGTCCAGTATGGTAGCCACTAGCCACATAGAGCTGTTGAGCACTTGATATGTGGCTAGTCTGAACTGAGTTGTGCTATATGTGTAAAATACACACCAAATTTCAAAGACTATACACACACACGAGAATATAAAATATCACATTAATAATTTCTTTATATTAAATACATTTGGAAATGGTAATGTTTTAAATATTTGGGGTTAAATAAAATATTTAAATTAGTTTTACCTGTTTCCTTTTATTCTTAATGTGGCTAATAGAAAATTTGAAATTATAAATGTGGCTTGCATCATATTTCTGTTTGATGATGCTATTCTAGACCTTTTCTCTGAGATACAGTACACTGAAGAAAAGATTTTTTTAAAGAAACACTTGGGTTTGAATCCCATCTCCCAATATTGATAGCTTTGTGATTTGGGATTAAATCCTTTGGGTTTGGGTTTCCTCATTTATAAAATGGGTGTAGTCATATCTCACAGGGTGTTTGAGGTTATCAGGAGCTTCATGAACTTTTTGGTACGCATATGAACCACCTGGAGATCTGATTCTGTCGGTGGAATGGGGCTCCAGATTTGTCATTTGTAAGGGACTCCCAGGTAAATGCTGATTTAGTTGGTTGGGGACACAGTTTGCATAGCTAGGATCTAGAATACTACATAGATTTTAGTTTATTTTCCTCCCCCCAACCATAATTATCCATTTAGAGTCCACTTTGAAAATTAACCATGGTATATAGGAATTGGAAAAGTCACTGTATCTTGCAAGAGTTACTAAAACTGGTTTTATTCTTGTTTTTTTATCTGCATTCTGGAGAATTCATTGCCAGCGAACAAAACCTTAGGTAAATGATGAGCTTGTCAAAAGATATAAAGATGGCTTGAATCTTACATTTGTAAATGTATTAACTTCCCTCTGTTATATTTTAAGCTCTTTAAAGAAATTATTAGAACTTGGGTATCTTTATATCTTTCATGGCTGGGTGCCTTGTTCACAGAACTCAAATGTGTTATGTGAATGAATTTATTTCAGTATTTTTCTCAACAGTTACTTTAGGAAGTTTTTCCTTCATCCAAGAAGTAACACTTCAAGTCAGCAAAAACTGGCAGTTTACTAGCCACTTACAGATAAAAGACAGTCTGTATCTTCAGGAGGTTGATGGTTTAATAGAACAGTCAAAAGCAAATCAATAATTTCAGTGTATGGGATAACTTCAGTAATAGAAGAATGTACAATATATAGTGGAGGGAACAATTTTGGGGAAGTAGAGAAAGTAGTAGTATGGTAGCATTCATAAGCTGTAAAAGAGATGGATTATACCAGGAGGAGGAAGTATAGAACTATAAAGAGAGGTTTAGAGAAGTATGAATAATTTGGTATAACTAGGTTATGAATCTGTGAGAGTCGTGGTAGGAGATAAGACTAGAGAGAGATTTAGGTTTCAGGTCATTAAAGCCTTTGAATGCTGTCCTTAGGAGCTTTGCCTTTATTGTATGGGCTAGAGAACCAGTATGGGGCTTTGCATATGGGAGGCCCATTTTGCCTTTTAGTGTATCACTCAGAGACTTAGTGAATAAATTTGAGGGGTGTTGCTGAAGCAGGATAGACTGGACCATAGTTCAGGTGAGAGGTGATGTATGTCTAAACTAGGACACTAGCAATGGCAGGAGAGTAGAGTATAGATTCCAAAGGTGTTAGGGGTAAAAGTTGACAGAATTTGGTTGGAGAGGAGATGAGAAAAAGGATTTTGTTTTTTTCCATCTGCATTCCTTGATTAAAGCATGGAAGCTGAGATGTCACTTGTAAGATTCATGCAGACATGGGGGTTTGTGGAGAATGTGTAAATGAGAGACAGATGTGAAAGCCAAATCTTCTGTTAAGAAAGAAGTTAAAATGGTTGGGCTCCAGATTGGGCAGGAAAAGAAATGAGACTGGGAACTGACTAAAGAAAAGGAGGCTGTCAAGAAACTAGAGATCCTTGTGAAATAAAGAGTAGATGTGGGAATGAGTAAATTAGCTGGAAGGACCAGAGCTTGTAATCTAAGAGTGAGATTAAGATTTTAGAGAGGCGGCACTCTAGGTGGCTTCTAGTTCCAAATGTATACATCATATTTTGTTGCTGGATGGACAGGGAGGTGAAAGTTCACTGAATTTAGGATTTTAGGAATTGAAAACATACAGTTTTTCTCAAAGTGGATTCGATGGATTACCTGCATCGCTTTCACTTAAGGTGAGATTCCTGGGCTTACACGCCATCCACGTCCACTGGCCTAGAATCTCCAGGGTTAGGGCCTGAGAATGTATATCTCTAATAAGCAGCCTCATTGGGGCAAGTTTTAAGAACCTCAGAGTTAGGAGTTGGGATGGGTCATATTTAAATTGGCTCATAGTGATGTGTCAGGAGTTAGGATGGAGAGGATGATGAACAGTGAAAATTAAGTCACTGCCTTAAAGGTTAATCTAGAAGAGATGTAGGGGATTATATAGTCAGTGATGAGCCTCCAAAGAAAGTCTTCCCTCTTGCTGTTACTGTGAGGCTTACGATCTCTTTAGTCATCATGTTTGCTTGATTCTGAGTTCTGTGTAGTATGATGTGCCTCCTGCACTGACTGGGCATCCTGAAGTGGCAGGAGAGAATACTAAAAGAGAAAGGATTAATGGCTGAAATGATGTTTTGGTTAGTGCTTCTGGATTCCCTGAATAAGAGGCATCTTGAGAGAAGTTTGGCTTAATGATTGTAAACTTGGATATACATAAAAATAGCAGGAGGTTCTAGTTAATGTGATGGCCTCGTCTTTGCGCACACTACTTCCTTTTAGAAAGGCAATGGCTATATTCCATATGGGCTAATTTGTCCATATAGATGTATTAACTTTAAAAACATTTTTCACTTTAAAAACATTTTTATTGTGGTAAAATATAAATAACATAAAATTCACCATTTTAACCATTTTAAATGTACAATTCAGTGTCATTAATTACTTTTACAATGTCATGCAACCATCTCCACTATTTATTTCCACAACTTCATCATTTTATTTATTTTTTAATTTTTTAAAAGATTTTATTTATTCATTTGAGAGAGAATGAGATAGAGAGCATGAGAGGGGGGAGGGTCAGAGGGAGAAGCAGACTCCCTGCCGAGCAGGGAGCCCGATGCGGGACTTGATCCCGGGACTCCAGGATCATGACCTGAGCCGAAGGCAGTTGCTTAACCAACTGAGCCACCCAGGCGCCCCACAACTTCATCATTTTAAACAGAAATTCTGTATCCTTTAAGCAATAACTGTTTGCTCCTCTCCTTAGCCCCTGGTAACTTATCTACTTTCTGTCTCTGAATATGCCTGTTTTCAATATTTCATTTAAGTGGAATCACAAAATTTTCCTTTTGTGTCTGGCGTATCTCACTTAGCGTAATACTTTCAAGGCTCATCCATGTTATAGTGTGTATCAGAATTTCCTTTCTTTCTATGGCTGTATAATATTCCATTGTATTTGTATACCACATTTTGTTTCTCCATTCTTCTGATGGGCGCTTGGTTGTGTCTACCTTTTGACTTTTGTGAATAATTCTGCAAAGAACATTGGTGTACAAGTATCTGTTTACGTCCCTGTTTTAATTCTTTTGGGTATATACCTGGGAGTGGAATTGATGGATTATATGGTAATTCTGTTTAGTTTTTTTGAGGAACCACCATACTTCACAGTGGCTGGACTATCTTTCATTCCCATCGACAGTGTACAAGGGTTCCAGTTTTTCCACATTCTCGCCAATGCTTATTATTTTCCTTTTTTTTTTTTAAATTATAGCCATCCTAATAAATGTGAAGCGGCAATTCTTGTGGTTTTGATTTACATTTCCCTGATAACTAATAATGTTGAGCATCTTTTCATGTGTTTAATGTCAATTTCTACATCTTCGAAGAAGTATCTACTCAAGTCTTTTGTCCATTCAAAAAAACTTTTTTGTCCTTTTGTTGTTGTAGGCATTCTTTTATGTATTGTGGATATTAAACCCTTATCTGTATATGATTTATAAAGATTCTCTCCCATTTTGACGTTTAACTTGCTTGACAATGTCCTTTGATGCCCAGAAGTTTTAATTTTGATGAAGTCCACAATTTGTTTTTTTCTTTTGGTGTCATTCATATCTAGGAATCCATTGCCAAACCCAACATCATAGAGATAAACCCCTCTGTTTTCTTCTAAGGGTTGTATGGTTTTACCTCTTTTTAGGTTTGTTGGTCTGTCTTGAGTTAGTTTTTGTATGTGGTGTGAAGTAGGGGTCCAACTTCATTCTTTTGCATGTGGCAGTTCACTTGTCC
Source organism: Mirounga angustirostris (assembly GCF_029215605.1). NCBI lineage: Eukaryota > Metazoa > Chordata > Mammalia > Carnivora > Phocidae > Mirounga > Mirounga angustirostris. The sequence continues at coordinate 109,744,473 of NW_026991716.1, forward strand.
TAGCATTTGTTGAAGAGAATATACTTTCTCCCATTGGATGGACTTGGCACCCCTTTTTAAAAATCAGTTGGCGGGTGCTTGGGTGGCTCAGTTGGTTAAGCGACTGCCTTCGGCTCAGGTCATGATCCTGGAGTCCCGGGATCGAGTCCCGCATCGGGCTCCCTGCTCGGCAGGGAGTCTGCTTCTCCCTCTGACCCTCCCCCCTCTCATGTGCTCTCTCTCATTCTCTCTCTCTCAAATAAATAAATAAAATCTTTAAAAAAAAAAATCAGTTGGCTCTACAAGTAAGGGTTTATTTCTGGACTGTCTCTTCTTTTGGTGTATTCGCCTATTCTTGTACCAATACCACACTGACTTGATTACTGTAGCTTTGTAGTAAATTTTGAGTAAATTTTGAAATCGCGAAGTGTGAGTTCTTCAGCTTTGTTCTTTTTCAAGATTGTTTTGGATTATTTTAGGCCCTTCACAGTTTCATACGAATTTGAGGATTGGCTTTTCCATTTCTGCAAAAAAGGCTGTTGGAATTTGCCTACGGATTATGTTCAATCTATAGATCATTTTGTTTAGTATTGTCATCTTCAGTCTTCCAATCCATGAACAGTTGTCTTTCCATTTAATTAGCTCTCCTTTAATTTCTTTCTGCAGTGTTTTTTTTTTTTTTTTTAAAGAATTTACTTATTTGAGAGAGAGAATGATATAGAGAGCATGAGAGGGGGGAGGGTCAGAGAGAGAGGCAGACTCCCTGCTGAGCAGGGAGCCCGACGTGGGACTCGATCCCGGGACTCCAGGAACATGACCTGAGCCGAAGGCAGTCGCTTAACCAACTGAGCCACCCAGGCGCCTCTGCAGTGTTTTATAGTTTTCAGTGTACAAGTCTTTCCCCTCCTTGGTTAAGTTGATTCCTAGGCATTTTATTCTTTTAGATGCTATTATAAATGAAATTTTTGAGCATTCTCTAAAATGCTTTCTTGATTGCCTTTTTGGATTATTGACTGTTAGATGTAGAAACACAGCTGATTTGTACATTGAGCTTGTAACCTGCAACTTTGCTGAATTTATTACCCCTAGTAGTTTTCTTGGGGATTCTTGGGATTTTCTATATAGAAAATAGAGATAGTTTTACTTCTTCCTTACCTTTTTGTATGACTTTCATATCTTTTTCTAGTCTAATTGCTCTAGCTAGCACTTCCAGTACTGTGGTGAAAGCAGGTATCCTTGTCTTGAAATTTTGTGATTTCTAACCTAAATTTGCCACTGAATTTTGTTAAAGGGTCATACATAACTAATTTTATTGATCTTAATTAGTCTGTATAGAAGTTGATGAAATAACTTCTTTTGCAGCACAGAATGAAACAGCAGTGGAAGACAAAATACCACACACTGTTTGACTGCCGGTGAAGATGAGCTTTTGTTTTTGTGCCAGACAACTGTGGGATTTGTAATAGAAATGTAAGTATGGCATCATGGTTTGTCCCAAAGATGCAGTAAATTAAATGAACTGATAAAATGCAGTAAGCCAAGTTATATGTTTTATTTAGATCTAATTACACAAAATGAGCATTTTGTATTGTTTTAGATGTTTTATTGAGTTAGTAATTTTATTCATGTGAAATTACTGTTAACGTAGATATCCAGAAATCTTACCAGGAAAAATTTCTATAAAAGTCAGTGAAACTGAAGACAGAAGAATTTTCTCGTAGGGTAAAAAACTGGAAAGATTTTTAGATCTTCTAGGTTCTCCTTTCTCTTTACATAGTAACTTACTTAAAAACCAAACTAGGCAGACAATATCACCTTTTATAAATAAGAGGGACTTAATGGGACTTAAAAACACTTATTATTAAAAGCTTGTTTCACTAAATTAAAGTTTTTTAAATTAATTGATTTTTTAAAATAAAGAACTATTTAGAGAGTGTGCAGGGGAGGGAAGGGCAGAGAAAGAGGGAGAGAGAGAATCCTAAGCAGACTCTGCGCTGAGTTCAGAGCCTGACGTGGGGCTTGATCTCATGGCCTGAGCTGAAACCAAGAGTCAGACACTTAACCAGCTGCACCACCCAGGCGCCCCTAGATTAATTGATTTTTTAAAAATTTAGTATATTGCATTTTAATTAATACTGAATTCACTCTAGCCCCCAGTTTTACCAGTTGTGTTTTCCTATCATTTAGTTTTTGTGAAATATGCTTTAAAATACTAATTACCATGATTGTGCCCATTTTGAACATCATTCTATTCTTGATAGATATTTTTACATGATGAACACCGTATTCTTCCAAGTTAATATGAACATTATCCAACCTGTAGATACTATTTCACATGTTCTCTCAGTTTGACATGTAACTATTGCTATCTTCTTTTCAATATGATGCTTTAATTATATACTAAAAGTATGGCAATATCATTCTTAGTGTTGAGAATTTGATAAAAGTAAAATGAAACCTATATGTATTTTTCTTTAAAATTGGGGCAAATATATCTTTTATTTAATCTTGTTCATATGTTATTTGCCGTTATATGTATAAAGTCTCTCTCTATATATAGAGAGAGAGTTTCAAAAACCATATTTAAAAAACCATGTGTATATATATATGTAGGTTAAATATTATAGGTGCTGGCCATCAAGGGACTAGACTATGGTCTAGGAAGTGAAACATAATTAATTATTAATTAAACAGTGGAAGAAATGCCATATTGAGGTAACAATAAGATGCTTTTGGAACTGAAAGGATTTAGTCCATCTGAAGGTTCAGAGTGAGAAGAACTTTTAGCTTGATCTTAAAGAATAAATAGAATTTTACTAAGTTGAGAAAATTAGGAAGTATTTTTTAAGGCAAGGTAATGAGTGAGGGGCACAGTTGCCTAAATATCGGGGCATCTTAGGGGAGTCAGGGAGCAGTCCCATGTAGCAAAGTGGGGTAGGGAGAAAGAGACTTCAGAGTTGGTAAAGGGAGTGAATATTCAGTACTTGCTGTATTGCTAGGTACTTACTGGGTATTTTATTTGGATTATTGAAATTAATCACTGTGAAAAATGGTAGTTAGCTCATTTACTGGTGAAGAAACAGAATTAGAGAGATGAAGTCATTTGCCCGAGGTCAGTGTTTCCCAATTTTCTCTGAGAATAATCCCATGGGGCACTTGTTAAAAACACAGATTTTTTAGACTGTAACACAGATACGTGCAAATTTCCAGGGTGGAGCACATCAGCTGATTCTTACTTTTGGAGAAATCTGGGAAATGCTCTTCTAGGTCAGTGTAGTGAGAATAAATGATGGAGCCAGGATTTTAGCTAAGTCTGTTTTACTCTAAAGGCTATATCAATATACTTGGAAGCCAGTGCTTAGGAATTTGGATTAGATAATGTAGGCAGTAGAAAACCATTGAAGCTTGGAGAGAAGACTAATTAGACATGAACCGAGAAAAAGGGATGAGGAGGAGAAAGGACTGAAGTCAGGGAGGCCACTTAGGAGGTTAGTACAAGAGTGTGTCCAAGAAGCCAGAATTGGGATCACAGGCTTTGGGAATGAAGGGGACACATTCTAAAGAAGTTTCTGTCCAGAAAAGAGAAATGGCCAAGGAATAAGGGAGTATTGAGGATGGCTCTAAGTTTTATGCAAGTTCAAAAAAAAAGGAAAGAGGAATAAAGGTTTAGGAGCAGATAATTTTGGTTTTAGTCCTGTTTGATTTTGGGTTCTTGGAGAATATTGAGGTTAATTCTTTGAATACATATTGGAAACACAGTTGGCATGGTTCTGGATATTAGATTTTGGGAGTCACAGTGGTATATTTATTAATCTGAAATACTCAGTAAATTGTCTAGACATAGAATGTACTGTGAAAATAGGGCCACACACAGGGCCTTTGTGAAGAATACTGGTACTTAAGGGCAAATAGAGAAAAGAGAAAACAATATAATAGAAAGGAGAATTGGGAGAGAGTACCATCATGGAAATGCATAGTATAAAGTTTTAGAAAAAGAGTTGGTGGTCATTATCATTCGGTGCAATAGGATCAAATGTATTGAGACTGAAAGAGATCATTAGACTAAGCATGGTAGTTGATTTTGTAATTTAAGGATAGAGAATATTAACCAAAATCTTGAGGGAATTGGGATGGTACTAACACCAGAAATTGAGGGGTTAGCTTTTCAAAACAACTAGCACTATCCCATCCTGAGCCAAGAGGAATGATGATAAGGTAGAGTGAAGATAAAGATAAATTTCAGGATTCACTCTTACCTAATTTTTTAATGATAAAGGAGTCCAGGATATCTCTAAACTAAGAAGTTGGAGAAGTTGTGTAATAGTCTTTGGGGGAATAGGGAAAGAAAGTTGTCTTGACTGAGTAAAAAGTTACTGATAGGAGGCTTGACAGTCTCTGGGAAATCAAAATAGCTGATTATGTGTGGTGCTCACAACTTTTACACCATACATTTCACTATAAAAGTGGAAATTTTCATGAGTTTAATAGTTAACTTTTGTTAAGTCCTCTCCTTGCTTGACTCTTCTTTTTTTCAAATGTCTTCCTTGTAGCTTTTTTGGTGGTGGTGTCTCTTTATTCCCCATCTCTCTCTGACCACTTCTTAACATCTTTTGTAAACTGTTTTGCCTCATTAGTAAATATTGAAATAATCCAAGGTTCTGTGTTTGGGCCTTTTGTCTGTTCTCTCTACAGGTTTAATTTGGGCATTCATTCATTTTCATGTCTCTTAAGAACCACGTATAGGTGATTCATCAGACTTTTTTCAGCTTAGATTTTACTTTTCCCCAAGTACTGATGAGCATTAGCCCTTCTCCATTTTTGTCTTAATGAATAGTATCAAAATGGATGGATGGCTTTCTTATTTTCTTCTTCTTAATTGGAGCTTTAAATAAATATGGAGATACAAAAGATTTTCAAGAATTTCATTGACAGCTAATTTCTTTAACCTAAATGGGAAGGGATGTAAGAATATACATATTACTTGTTCTCCCATTCTGTAGCTAATTTAGTTCTTTTTCTTCCCAAAAGTTAAAGTTATACTGAGGTTTAAATGTAGCAATAAGGGGCGCCTAGGTGGCTCAGTCGTTAAGCGTCTGCCTTTGGCTCAGGTCATGATCCCAGGGTCCAGGGATCAAGCCCCGCATCGGGCTCCCTGCTCAGCGGGAAGCCTGCTTCTCCCTCTCCCACTCTCCCTGCTTGTGTTCCCTCTCTCGCTGTGTTTCTGTCAAATAAAAAAAATCTTTTTAAAAAATAAATAGATAAATAAAAATAAAAATAAATGTAGCAGTAGAACCTGATGAATTAAAAGAGGCTTTCATATACAGGTTTATGCTTTCATTTAATTTATTCACTTTACAATAATTTTTATTCGAACGTGAATTATCCCCATTTTACTGATGAGAAAGCTGAAGACCCAGAAGCACCTTGTGTGATTTTTAAAAAACCTCTTATAGCTATACTACGAGCTGCTTATATTTGGCAGAATTGAAATATACATAGACTGTTACCACAGTGTAAAGTTACCTGGAGCAGACAAAAGTATTCTGAATCTTTTGCCAAATGTAAATTGAAATACGTGGTATTCTGTCTCGTCACTTTGGGAAGTACTAAGATTTTGTATTTAAGAAATACGTATGAGTTGTGGGGAGCCTAACAAAATGTATTGTGCATGGCCAGTTCTTTTTAGGGGAAATAGGTGGACAGCATTGATTAACCAGTTGAGAAGCAAGCACTTTCACTTATAACTTAGATTGTTAAGTTACAAGATCTTTGAAGGCAAGGGTTTATGTCAAAATACTTTGAGGCTCCTCTAAGTGCCTAACACATATGAAGAGTTCATATCTGGTAGAACTTACCATAGGTTGGGAAAAAGTTGTACTTTACTAGTTTGTGTGACTTAGAGTTTCTGGTAAAGGAATTGATTGGAAATGGAATTAAAGGTTGAAAAAGAGTTTGGAAATCAAGTACTGCATAGTGATCAGTTCTTTCCACTGAGACTGTGCCACTTCCTTTTCTAGGTAAGTACAATCTTTTCCAAAACTTGCTATCATTTTGAACCTTGTCTATTGAGGAACCAGGGACACAGAAAAAAGCAGTAAGAGAATGGATTGTTGGACTGGATGTACTGTGATGAAAACCTAAGAGGACTGTTTTTCAAGTTTTGATGAGCATAGTAAACATTTTTTACTGACTACACCTTTTGTAACCACTGTACCCATTTTTGAATGCTTGATCTTAGAAAATGGCAGAAATCCTTATGGTGATTAAATTCTAAATATTCCTTGTTTAAAACAGCAGAATCAACTGGTACAGAGAGATTGTCATTCATTTTAAGCAGCAGTTAATTAATGGTTGCCAATCTCTGTGAGACCTTTACCTCTATTTACGTATCACTGGTGCACTTCCTCTTATCATTTTCTGCCCTTTTAAAATATCTGTGGTTTCCTGATAACTATGGGATAAAATCCAATCAGATGCTTCTTTAGCAGGCACAAAAAGACTTCAATGATTTGGCTTCTGATTACCTTTATACCTTCATCTCTTGCTGTTCCATTGCTTATTTGACTCAGGGCCATGTATATGGCTCTGACCTCAATTTCTTCCACTCCCCAGCCTCCTCTGCACCCCATACTTTTAGCCTATGTCCATCTTCTCACCTCTCTCTATTACTTTTAATAAGTATCCTAACACATTACTGTAGGAATTAGGCCATATTGTGATTATCTGTTTTGCTTGCATGTATGTTTCCTTATTTAACAAAGTAGGTGTGTATCTTTAGATCCATCAATACTCAGTATTGTATATGGATATGGTACTTTTTTAATAAATGTTCATCTGACTCAATAAGGCAGAAATGAACAAATTTATGTGAGTGTTTAAGCCCGGTACCATCCAGTTGGACAAATTTTGTCCGTTTCTTTCCCTTTCTTCTGCTTTAGGGCAGCCTAAGTATTCATGTCATTTCTCCCTTGTTTTTACCTGATTGTAACATTTGTGGAGCTTTAGTGATTACAAAGTGTTTTCATTTGGTATTTTTGTTTTGTTTTGTTTTTTGTGTATTTTGGCTATTCTCACCTAAGTTTTATGAACTCTGATTTGTAGGTAAGGAAATTTAGAGACTATGGATTTAACTGGGTGCAGAAGAGTAAGGGAGAGGGAGACTCAGGTTTTTAGATTTCTTATCTAGCAGTGGTTTCCTTGTATAATAGCTGCCTTGTTTCACGTTATCCTTTCTCCCTTGGCCATCTGCAATTTATCATTATAGTCTTCAGTGCGCTGCTTCAGGGCTGATCTTTAAGTGCACTGACAGAATTTTTATACATTCCCAAGGTATGTGTAAGTAAATTCTTTAAAAAAAAGTTTGTCAACCAGATGGTTAATGTTATTTAAAGTAAAATAAAGGGACGCCTGGGTGGCTCAGTCGGTTAAGCGTCTGCCTTCAGCTCAGGTGGGATTGAGCCCTGCATCGGGCTCCTGCTCAGTGAGGAGCCTGCTTCTCCGTCTGCCTGCCGCTCCCCCTGCTTATGTGTGCTCTCTCCCCCTTTATTTATTAATAAATAAAATCTTTAAAAAAAAAAAGTAAAATAAAACTCAAAACATCTATTTTTTTGATGATATTGTATCCTTCATTGAAAAACATACTCATTTTCTTGGCTAAATATTTGACTGTTCTCTATCTGCCAGGTCTTGTATGAGAGTACGGAGACGAGCCAAAGTGATCTGTTTCTTGCCTTTACAAAGACCACCTGTTTATGGGGAAGACTGACATTAACAAAATAAACACACACATAAATGTAACAGTGCAATTCTGATAAGTGCTAGGAATGAGAAGTACATGGTAGTAAGAAATTAAAAAAAAAAAAAAAAGGGTGATTTGACCTAGTCATGGAGACTTTCTCAAGAGGGATATAAGATGGGTAGTAATTTGTCCATGGGGGATGTGGAAGGCAGGAAGTGAAGAACTGTGCATACAGAGAAAATCTATTGAAGGGAGTGGCCAGTGTAGTTGGAAGCCTGATCAAGGGAAAGGGAAGTCTTGGGGCCTCTGGGTGGCTCAGTCGTTAAGCGTCTGCCTTCGGCTCAGGTCATGATTCCAGAGTCCTGGGATCGAGCCCCGCATCGGGCTCCCTGCTCGGTGGGAAGCCTGCTTCTCCCTCTCCCACTCCCCCTGCTTGTGTTCCTCTCTCGCTGTGTCTCTGTCGAATAAATAGATAAAATCTTTAAAAAAAAAAAAAAAGGAAAGGGAAGTCTGATAGAGATGAGGCTGGTGTGGGAGGTGGGAGGCAGGACCATTGCAGGGCTTACAGATCCTAGTCTTTATCCTGAAATCAACTTTTGAAGCAAGAGGTAAGGCTAGACCAATTAAGAGGCATATTCAGTAATTCAATAAACAGCATTTATTTGGTGGCTAGGGAAGGGTAGAAATGTAGGTGGATTCAGGAGATACTTAGGATAAAATTGATAAGACCTGCTGATGTTTTGGATACAAGGACTAGGAGAAGGGCTATTTCAGTGATGGATTTCTGGCTTGAAAAAGCAGATGGATAATGGTGTCATTGGGGATGGGTAGCTTTTAGGGAGTAAAGAACAGATTATGACTTAAGTTTTTGGGGGTTTTTTCGCCCTCAAGACATCCAGGAAGAAATCTAAAATAGACCATTAGAAATCTAGATCTAGGGCTTACTGCCATGTACTTCTCATTCCTAGCACTTAATCAGAATTGCACAGTTACATTTATGTGTAACTGTGTGTTTATTTTGTTAATGTCAATCTTCCCCATAAGCAGGTGGGCTTTCATTTTTGCTTTCACATAGTCCACTGTGTAGCCCACATATATAATAGGTGCTTAATAATAATCTGAGTTGTTGAATTAAGATATTGGAAGAATTGAAATACAGTTTTAATATTATATGTATTTTATTTTCTTAGGATGGCTGGCTGTGGTGAAATTGATCATTCAATAAACATGCTTCCTACGAACAGGAAAGCGAATGAGTCCTGTGCGAATACTGCACCTTCTCTAACTGTCCCTGAATGTGCCATTTGTCTGCAAACATGTGTTCACCCAGTCAGTCTGCCTTGTAAGCATGTTTTCTGCTATCTATGTGTAAAGGGAGCTTCATGGCTTGGAAAGCGATGTGCCCTCTGTCGACAAGAAATTCCTGAAGATTTCCTTGACAAGCCAACCTTATTGTCACCAGAAGAACTCAAGGCTGCGAGTAGAGGAAATGGTGAATATGCATGGTATTATGAAGGAAGAAATGGGTGGTGGCAGTACGATGAGCGCACTAGTAGAGAGCTGGAAGATGCTTTTTCCAAAGGTAAAAAGAGCACTGAAATGTTAATTGCCGGGTTTCTGTATGTTGCTGATCTTGAAAATATGGTTCAGTACAGGAGAAATGAACATGGACGTCGCAGGAAGATTAAGCGGGATATAATAGATATACCAAAGAAGGGAGTAGCTGGACTTAGGCTGGACTGTGATGCTAATACTGTAAACCTCGCGCGCGAGAGCTCTGCTGACGGAGCGGACAGTGTCTCCGCACAGAGTGGAGCTTCTTCCGTTCAGCCTCTAGTGTCTTCCGTAAGGCCCCTGACATCAGTAGATGGTCAGTTAACAAGCCCTGCAACACCATCCCCTGATGCAAGCACTTCTCTGGAAGACTCTTTTGCTCATTTGCAACTCAGTGGAGACAGCATCGCTGAAAGGAGTCATAGGGGGGAAGGAGAAGAAGATCATGAGTCGCCATCTTCAGGCAGGCTACCCGCACCAGACGCGTCCATTGAAGAAACCGAATCAGACGCCAGTAGTGATGGTGAGGATGTATCTGCGCTTGTTGCACAACACTCCTTGTCCCAACAGAGACTTTTGGTTCCTAGTGCAAACCAGACAGTATCTGATCTATCAGATCGATCAGGAACTGATCGATCAGTAGCAGGGGGTGGAACAGTGGATGCTGGTGTCAGATCTAGAAGGCCTGATGGACAGTGCACAGTAACTGAAGTTTAAATTAAAAAGTCTTCAGCTTCATGCTCAAAGTTAAAATGGTTATCTGTAAATTTCTGCCCACATAACATTATACTCATCCCTGGTAGTGCATTTTTGGGAGTTGGGGTGGGAAAAGGGGGAAGACAGACCTGTAAATTAAAATGTCTAACATGTCTCTGTTGAGGGATTTATTTAATATAAGGAACTTGGCGTTAATAGTGGAGAGCTGTTTAGTAATAACCCCGTTTTCTTGATGTCTGTTTATTTTACAGTTTTTTTAAATTTGTTCAGTTCTTTTGGCCAGCGTGTGTGTATTACCTGTGCATTAACAGTCCTCATCTGACTCTTGCATTGTGTCTTATTTTTCTGCATGGATTGACGTAAAACCATTACTAAAATTTGGCACCTATGAGATGTCTTGTATTGGTATGAACAGGAAGCTTAATGTGAGAATAGATGTGAATCTGGGATTTTAAAATAGATGAATAACAACTATTAAATAGTAAATTACTGAAATGGAGATGTGAAGAAAACAGCTAATAACTCACGTTTCAGAATCTTGTCTGTAACATACTTCATGGTGTTTCCCATAGGCTTTGCTGTCTAGTCCTTGTAGTTTGAGGTTTCTCTTGATCTGCATTTTTCTTTTTGATTACAGAATTTATAATTTAATAAATACTAGAGTTTATCAAAAATAATTTGTCTGTTGTTTGAGTCTGGAAAGAGGATGGAAACATTTTGACATTTGTGGCCAAAATAAACAGGTAGCGGTTTGAACTGGTTGTATTCAGCTTAGTCACCTGCTCAGGAAAGTTTGATTTTTTTCAGAGACTATTTAAACAGAATCTACAAGCAATTGCATGGAATAAGTATGTATGGAAATCAACCTAAAGCTCGTGAGACTTAAATTTCTTACATAACTAATAGTAGAGACCATATATGTATTTAGATGTTCATTGCCAGTCTTCATTAGTGGTCTGATACTAATGAATTAAATGGGTAGGCTTATTTTAAACAGCATTAGTAGATACAAATTTACTTCACACAAAATGTAGAATCTGTGACAAAACAGGAAGTCTTGGGTTAACCTGGTAATCCAGAATTGGGATCTGAAAAATGGTAATGTGAGTTTGTCTTACTATATTTTAATTCAAAACAGTAGGATCGTGTTGAAGCATACGCAAGTTATTTTTAGTATGTTTTTCAAATGTGACTTGAATGTTACCATAGCAAATAAAAACTGTCACTACTTTGAAATTAATCTTTTATCTCTTGTTGTGATAGGTTAGAATTGGGAGTTAATTCTTTGACTTACATGTTTTTTAAAGCCTGTATTACAGAGATGATCATGAAAGTTTGAGTTGTGCATTTGTATTGTCTACTTTTAAAATATAGCTAGTTACGGAAAAGAAAGGTTAGCTACTTTAACATATGCAAATGTTACAGGATGCTTCATGAGTCCCTCTGACATCTTAGGAAGTTTTGATGTAAAGTTAAATTTTATTACTATGTAAACAGTAGTAAAGTAGTACTTACTACTAGTTTGGAAATCCCAGGGCACATACATAATGGCCAATTTTGTAGAGTCAGTAGACTTTCCACATGATGTCTATTGTTTAGTAGAGAGTAAAGAAAACTATTAAAATATCAAATAAGACCAAATTTGTAGGAGGGTAAGGTGGGAAGCATTTTTATTCAAAAGAACCATAAAAAAAATAAAGGAGGAATAAAAGAAGAGCCATTCACCAATTCTTTTTTAAAGATTTTTTATTTTTCATTTATTTTTAAGTAATCTCTACATCCAGTGTGAGGCTTGAACTCACAACCCCAAGATCAAGAATCACATGCTCCATACCAACTGACCCAGCCAGGCGCCCCCTCCCCAAATCTACCCCCCAGCTGCTTAGAGCAGAAGAAAATGACTGATCATATAGCTTTTCTTATCTTGTCCGTGACCCCTCTCCATTTTTGTTCTTTAGTGCAAGTTTCATTAAGTTATTTTTGTAAATTATTTCCAGGTAGGACAACAACCCAGGAATAGGTTTTGTGGAAAGGTTTTTCCTTTTAAAAATTGGGGTTGGTTATAGGGTAAGAACTACTGTGGGGATTGATAACTTTTAAGCCAAAAGTGTTACATATTTTAGCTAAATGTTTCAGATTACTTGATGAGTTCAGCTATTCAAAAAACGATTAAAAACAAATACTAGTGTAGCCTTCAAAGTAATTCTGGCATTTAACTTTTATAAAGGTTAATCATTGGAGTTTTACACATTGTATTTTTTTAAAACTATTTATTAAATTTTCCTTTCCTAGCAATAGCCTCTTTATTTGCAGGCCCACCCCAAACTGTTCCTACAAGATCTTTTTCAGTCTGTAATGCTTCCTCTAAACAAAGCTCTTTGCCTGAAGAAACAGATCTTTTCAAAGCTCTAATTACTTCCGGTGGCCCTCTGATAAACTGCTTTAGCCACTCTTGTGCCTCTCCCAGACATGCAGTTTCATCTGAAGACTGCAAGACCTCTTCAACCATTCCTATGTTTAAAGCTTTTTTTGAATCCAGTTTGAGGGCCCCACTTAACACTTTGAGAGCCTGCCTACTGCCAATGATTTCAACTAGTCGGGCAGCACCGCCCCAGCTTGGTATTATACCCATCTCTTTGTGGACAAATCTGATCTCACTTTCTGCAGTCATTAATCTGCAAAAGAGAAAAGAAAAAACTTCATCTTAACTAAGTATATGTGCTTTAGTCATAAAGTACTACTCATTATCTAATCTGAAATCTCCATAGATCTTTATAGGTAGATTTGTTACATTAAAACCTGAAAGTTCAAAGAATCTGGCTAAGTATACAATTCAGTTTACTACACAGTCCTTAATATTTGCCTTTGAAAACAATATCAGCATTTTTATTGTGCTTGTTTATCCTTTGCTTTGGCAAGTAAGAATTTAGTTTTTATTTTATGTTTATTTCTAGAAGCCCAAATTATCTTTCTAAAGTGAGTAGTGGCCTAATTAGAAAATCTGGATTGAGTGGAAATACGGGAGTAGGAAATGTTAGGGTCATACTGTAGAAAAAAAAAATGCATAATAAAGTTAAAGTCAATAGTTGTCAGGAAAAAATTGGTTCTTAACCCAGCATCTATACAGTCTTCAAGCAAGTATTTACTAAGCTCTACGTATGCCAGCTTGTCTAGATGTGGGACTACAGGAATGACCAAAATAAAACCCTGAGCTCAGTTGACATTCCTGATAGGAGAAAAAGACACTGAACAATATAGGACCAGTGGTGAGAAGTGCTATAGAAAAAAGGGGGGGGGGTGTGCCTGGGTGGCTCAGTCGTTAAGCGTCTGCCTTCGGCTCAGGTCATGATCCCAGGGTCCTGGGATCGAGTCCCACATCGGGCTCCCTGCTCGGCAGGAAGCCTGCTTCTCCCTCTCCCACTCCCCCTGCTTGTGTTCCCTCTCTCGCTGTCTCTGTCAAATAAATAAATAAAATCTTTAAAAAAAAAAAAGAAAAGGGGCGCCTGGGTGGCTCAGTTGGTTAAGCGACTGCCTTCGGCTCAGGTCATGATCCTGGAGTCCCGGGATCGAGTCCCGCATCGGGCTCCCTGCTCTGCAGGGAGTCTGCTCCTCCCTCTGACCCTCCCCCCTCTCATGTGCTCTCTCTCTCATTCTCTCTCTCTCAAATAAATAAATAAATAATCTTTAAAGAAAAAAAAGAAAATGGGGCAAGGGACTAGAGAATGAGGAGATGTGTGTTGGGGGTATTAACTAATGTTAACTAGTCCTCAGAACTAGCATATGAGGAGGTATAATTCGCCATTTTACAGAGGGAAACTGAAGCCACAGAGACTAACTAAATCGCTCACTCAAGGCCATGCCACTATGGCAGAGCCAGAACTTAAACCCAGGAAGGTTAGCTTCTTATGCGTGCTCCCCTCACGGTACACCTAACAGCGAGACTAGGACGGAAACTGGGATGCCATTAAGAAAGCGGACAGTGGCGTGGGTTGGACTAACAATAATGATTGCCTATAGCAGGGATGCATTTTTCCAAAGCAAGGTTTTTATGAGTAGGGTGATTAAGAAGCAAAGTGGAACAAGAAAGGGGAGTGTTAACATAAATCAGTGGACATAGTAAAAGGCTTCACATTTGCCAGTTAAATATCCATTACACCATTAACAGAATGCACAAAGCTATCCTGTGTAGGAAATACTGCCTATGAATTTTATTTTGACTGCATGAGCTTTCACTGTTAAAACCTCTAATTTGGAACAAAGGTCATGTCTGCATTTTAATTTTTTTAAGAAAAAATGTAGCTGTCAAACTACTCACTGTGCAAAAGAAGGCCTTATGTTAGTTCTGCTTTCCAAAGTGTAAATGCTCAGCTGCAGGTGTTTTGGTTCTATTAGCACCAAGAACAACAGACTCTTAGTCTTTGACTCTTTAATCAGGAAAAATATTCCAGTAAATTCTCACAAAAGCCTATTTATTAACCCACTGGGAAAGAGAACTTTCTCTTCACAGCTGTGAACTCCTACAAGGGAAAATCTGCCTCAATTATGAACAATTGCTTTTAGAGGCAAATAGCCATGAAAACAGTAGTTTTCAATAAATTTAAGTGGGAAGGAAGAAAGAACAAATCTCCTAAGAATCGAATCTAGCCCAAAATTGTGAGAGGAGTACTGCCTTGTTATAACAAACAGAAAACAATGTCAAAAATTAAAGTGGAATAGAAATTACAGAAATGTCCAATAGTCTTGGAGATAGGAATACCGTTAATACTGAAAACAATTCTATAAAACTTTTCACAGCATAAATTGAGTGTGTCACAGTCCTAAATTATATCCTAGAATTGACAGCTGATGTTGGCTCAGAGCTATGCCTACAACACAGAAAAGGATATGTCAGAAATACATTCACTTAGAATCTGCTGAACATTTAAAAGCTGGTTAACGCCCAAGATGTGGGGACAGTGTAGATGAGCTTATGACAACAAAAGTTATTATCTATGTAAGCACACTGATACTTGGAATTCTCTGCTTCTAGAGAAGAATATTTCTATACCATGTATTTTTTTTCCTCTGCCATATTTTACAAGGTCAAGTATGCTTTTTGGAATCATCTTTTACAACTCTAACAAATCTTGAGGAAATCTTTGTAAAAACTACCTGTTGTGATCAAACTCTGACATCCATTTTTTACATATCATCCCTAGGGTGTGTTTGTGTACTGATACACATTTAATATACATTAGCAAATACTACCGAAAAATTAATGACAAAAGAACACAAGGTAGTTTACTCTAACAATGAGAGAAATATGGAACATTCAGATGGTAACCTTTCACAAAACTCTATTAATCTAAAAATTAAAATTTAAATATAAAATTTTAAATGTTGATAACCATAATCTACAAAGAAAATGTCCAATATCCAAAAATAGAAACAGCTTCCTGATAGACCTTCCAGGATTACACACTAATTACTTCTAGAATTTAGATGCAAGTGTACCACCTGTAATGTAATTTACTGCAAGTGATTATACAGAAAACTGGAAGACCTAAATCTTAAAATTCTGAAGATTTAACAGCAAACTCAATTTATAAAATATTAAACTCCCTTATTTTGACAAGTAAAAGAATTACAAGTATCTTCTCCTTATCAGTGTAATTATTATTGGCAATGTTTGAAATCTGTGACACCTTGGTAGAGATGAGGGGGATGAGGAAATTAATCAAATATTGATACACTCCTCATTACTGTGTGGATGCAACAGTAAACTACCCGTAGTAAGAGAAAGTATCACCTTCGACAGGTGTTGCAAAGTCAGTGATGATACCTCAAAGGACTGTTCGGTGTGCTAGTACTTTCTAATAAGTTAGCTATAAGTTGCAGGTCTTTGAACAAATGTATTCAAGAAAAACTTTTTAAAGATTTTAAATATTAGAGCATGCTCATGCAAGCGGGGGGAGGGGCAGAGGGAGAGAGAGAGAGAGAGAATCTCAAGCGGACTCCCTGATGAGCGTGGAGCCTGAGGCCGGACTTGATCTTACAACCTGGGGATCATGACCTGAGCCGAAACCAAGAGTCGGACCCTCAACCGACTGAGCCACTGAGGCGCCCCCGAGAAAAACAATTTTAAAACAATTATCATGTTTTGCTTAAAAAGGAAATATTTTAGTAAAAGTTAGAAAAGGTTTTTTGGGGTGGCTCAGTCGTTAGGCGTCTGTCTGCCTTCGGCTCAGGTCATGATCCCAGGGTCCTGGGATCGAGCCCCGCATCGGGCTCCCTGCTTGGCGGGAAGCCTGCTTCTCCCTCTCCCACTCCCCCTGCTTGTGTTCCCTCTCTCGCTGTGTCTCTCTCTGTCAAACAAAATCTTAAAAAAAAAAAAAACCAGGTTTTAAAAATTTTTTATTTTTAAGTAAAAGTACTTTTAGTGAACTCGGTTAATAAAGAATTGAGAAACCAATAATTATGTCGGGAGACATATTGTAAATAAGACAGACTTGAACCGGACTGCCTGGCTCTGCCGCTGGACTGGCTGCGCACCACACCCAGGAAAACACAGCAAAGAAAAAGACACACGGTATAAAGGGGATGAGGAAGATTCAACTACTTAACGTCCCTGGGCTTCAGTATGCTTGTTTATAAAATAGATGTAATAGCACTACAAAATAGATGTAATAGTATAGCACCACAGAACTATGAATATTAAATGAGTTAAAATACGAAAGGTGCTTAGAATATATTTGCCACAATTTGTTTAAGTAGAAGGAATCTTAGAGGGTTGCATCTGTGTATGTTTAAGAAAAAAAAGTCTGTGATCTCTGCCTCAGCCACATCCACAGTAGAGCACAGTATTATACTTTTATTCGGAATATGAAAGTTGTATACATTTTGTAGCCTCACAGTGCCTGACACGCATTAAACTATGTATACTAGCTTGTATGAAGTTGGTTGTATTGATAGGTGGGTCACTACAAGTAACAGTGGTGTTTCTGCTAGAAAAGTAGCATAAACAAAAGATCCCAAGTTGATTAAAAAAAAAAATAGACATATATCTAAGATTAACTTAAGGAATATTGTGTAATATAAGTACAAGCATAAATATTTTTAAATTTTAAAGAAAGCATTCATGTTACAAATTAAGTAATACACTGTCATAAACCTAAAGTTTGGAATCATTGATTTAAATAAATTTTAGTCTATGGCCAGAAACTGCTAGTCCTTTTACAGTACATGTTAAGAGCCAAAGATGACAAGACGACAAAACAAATTGTGGTGACATGAGGAAATACGTTATATAAAAAGTATATAATTAGCAAGAGCACCTCTGATCACAAACAATGCTTTTAAATCATGCTCGAACATCAGCACTGACTTGTTTGCACATGTACTTTCCTGGCACCTTCTCCCTGCTTTCTACCTGACATCGCACCCCACGACAAATTATGAAAAAGAGAAGGCAAGAACCGACAGATTCTCTCCATAACCTCCCCATAATCTACTCTGAGAGTAGATTTCCTATTCTTAAGTGATTGGCCTCATGAGGCTCCATTTATTCTATACAGAGACTGCCCGAGTAAGGAAGTAGATGGTTGAATGAGTGAACTTTTGTATTCGTGTATGGAAGGGGGTGATGGTAGAATGAGGGAAGAGCAGATGGGAAAATGTTTTGGGATATCAACTCTGATTTTAATATTCAGTTAGTAAGTCTGCTCAGAGGTGAATTTTCTTGATATTAGAGGATCTAAAGTAAGAATTTCCACATAATATGGTGGTAACTGCAAAACAAGCCAACATAGGCAATGTGATTGCTTTCCTGAGGTGGACATCTCATATTCAGAGAACAGGCACTACCATATCAGAAATGAAATTTGCTTTTTAATTACTCTGAGATCTGGGATGTGTGTGTGTGTGTCTGTGTGTGCACACACAAGCATGCACATTTGTCTGTGCAAGTGTATGTTTTATATATAGATAGTCTGCATTTTATTTATAAATAAAGTTCATATTTTAAGAAAAGGGCTACCGACAGTAGCTCCCTTGGGATAAGCATGCTTACAGCTCCCTTTCTTTGCAATATACCTTGGACTAATGGGTAGCAGCTGGAAACGCTAATACCTGGGGCTAAAGGTTATTATTTAGATTCAGGAAAACAGGGTTAAAGAATGGAAACAAATTAGACAGGCAGGCTCTAAATTGCATAGTTGAGAATTTTATTTCATATGGCTGATGGGAGGAATAAAAATGTGTTTTTCACCCTGTGTATAAAGAGCTAAATCCTTGATCTTCCAAAGAAAAACAGGAAAAGAAAATGCAAACAATTCACACACACACACACACACACACACACACACACACACACACCCCCAATGAACATGAAAATTTATACATTACCAAAAACCTTAAAAATACAAATTAAAATTTAATTTTTGGTTATCAAAATTAGAAAAGCGGCTTTAAAAGATTATACTCATTAAAAGACAGGATGCTATCAAATAGATACCCATCTACTGCTGGTATATATAAAGTGGCAGAATCTTTCCTGAAGGATAACTTGGCATTATGTATGAAAAACTTTGAACATTTTCATATCCTTTGATTAAGTACTTGAACTACTTACAAGATTTATTCTAAAGAAATAATCGGAAATGTAGTAAAGTCTTATATAAGGTAGTTATCACAGCATTAATCGTAATAGAGAAAAACTGGAAACAACCAAAGGAGGATACTTTAGTACATCCATACTGATGGAATATTTTATGCTTATTAAATTCATGTTTTCCAGTATATTTAAATATACTGCAAGACTGCTTTCCTTTCTGGGATCTCTAGAGATCAATCCACTTCCAAACTTTTTCAGATTGTTGGCAGAATTAAGTTCCATGCGATTTTACAACTGAGGTCCCTGTTTCTGTGCTGGCTTTCAACTGGGGGGTTGTTATCTTCTAAAGGCCACCTGCATTCCTTAGTTTGAGGTCCCTTTCTCCATCCTGGAAGCCTCACGCCTCTAATCTCTCTCACTTCCCATTCTGCCTCATGTCTTTATTTCTTAAAGGCTCAGGTGATTAGATTGGGTCCACCCAGATAATCCAGGCTGATCTCCCCGTTTTCAACTTCAGAACCTTAATTACACTGGCAAGGTCCCTTTTGCCAAAAGTTAATACAGTTGACCCTTGAACAACATGGGCGTTAGGGGCACTGACCCCATGCATAGGGGGTTCCCCCCAACATAGTCGATTAACACATATTTTGTATATATTATATACTATATTTTTACAAAAAAGTAAGCTAGAGACAAGAAAATATTTAGAAAACCGTAAGGAAGAGTAAGTACATTTACAGTACTGTAAAAAATCTGGGGTAAGTAGACCCATGTAGTATAAACCTGTGCTGTTCCAGGGTCAACTTATAACAAGTTCTGAGGAAGAACAGAATGTGAGCAGACGTCTTTGGGGGGCCATTGTTCTGTCTACCAGATCACCTAAAAGCACAATGGAAGTACCTCGGCTTGATTTTCCTTTCATTCCACTGTGCTGTCAATTTTCCTGCACTACAGCAGCCAGCTCCCCCTACCACCATCACCCCTTTCACCTTTCACCTTCTAGGTAACTCCTGGCTAACTTACTCAAGGATTCTTTTTGTTCTATTGTTTTAGTTGTTAGTAAGTAAAGACTTCATGGGGAAAACAATCTCCATTAGGAAGAAAAAATGAGTATTTGCTGGAACGATAGCATTATTACTCTTAGGTGAATGTTAAAAGCACTCTTAACACCTGTTGAGGAATCCAGATTTCGTCAAGTGTAGACCCTAAACCTGCCTAGTTCCAGAACCCCAAGCAAGACAGAATATAAAGGCATGACTGGTCCCTTGCTGTGCTGTTACTTTTAAGAATAACACGGGTATAGAAATCTAATTAAGGCCTGACTGAATGTGAAAAAAGGTATGTATCATAGTTGGTGGAATTAATGTATTCTGCTAAGAACTTTCCTAATTACAAAATATTTCAAATACACAGAAAATAACATACTCACATACCCACTACCCAGATTTTACAAATGTTAATATTTTGCCACATTTATTTCTGAACTCTATTCTCATCCCTTTTCCTTCCCTTCCTGACTTCTTTCTCTCTCCAGTGGCAGCTAATATCCTGAAGTTAGTGAGAATCATTTCCATGCATGATTTAACTTTTAATAAATATTCTATAATCAAATAGTAAACTTCTGCATGAAGTAATAATATTTCAGTTTTACGTCCAGTATCACAAAAGACAGTGTACCCTGACTGCCAACACTGGTCTTAAATTGTTCAATATTTGGCAGGTAATTTCTATATTGAAAATGAATTCATCAGACTATCATAGTATGATGACATGAACCATTAAGATAATTCAATTAACCCTATCTACTCTGATTTATCACTTCCACTGTTGAAGGACCTTTAGGGTTATTTCCTGGTTTTGGCTATTATGAATGGTGCCACTATGAACATTCTAGGACCTGTTTGTAGATGAACATCTGTATGCATTTCTATTGGATTTATACTATATTAGGGTTTTTTTTAATTAATTAAATTCAATTTAGTTAACATATAATGTGTTATTAGTTTCAGGGGTAGAATTTAGTGATTCATCTGTTGCATATAACACTCAGTGTGCATTACATCAAGTGCTCTCAATGCCCATCACCCAATTACCCCAAATTACCCAATCTGCATACACCCCTCCCCTTTAGCAACCCTCAGTTTTTTTCCTAGAGCTAAGAGTCTCTTATAATTTGCCTCCCTCTTTGTTTTTATCTTATTTTATTTTTCCTTCCCTTCCCCTATGTTCATCTGTTTTGTTTCTTAAATTCCACATATGAGTGAAATCATATGGTATTTGTCTTTCTTGGACTGACTTATTTTGCTTAGCATAATATCCTCTAGTTCCATCCACGTCATTGCAAATGGTAAGATTTCATTCTTTTTGATGGTTCGGTAATATTCCATTATATATATGATATATATATGAGATATATATATATGTATATACATACACACACATATACATACCACCTCCCACATCTTCTTTATCCATTCATCTGTTGATGGACATCCGGGCTCTTTCCATGTTTTGGCTATTGTGGACATTACTCCTCTAAACACTGGGGTGCATCTGCCCCTTCAAATCACTTTGTGTATCCCTTGGAGAAATACCAAGTAATACAATTGCTGGGTCGCAGGGTAGTTCTACTTTTAACATTTTGAGGAACCTCCATAATGTTTTCTAGAGTGGCTGCACAGCTTGCATTCCCACCAACAGTGCAAGAGAAGGTTTCCCTTTCTCTGCAACCTCACTAACACCTGTTGTTTCCTGACTTGTTAATTTTAGCCATTATGACTGTTGTGAGATGATATCTCATTGTGGTTTTGATTTGTATTTCCCTGATGCCAAGTGATGTGGAGCATTTTTTCTTATGTCTGTTGGCCAGTTGGATGTCTTCTTTGCAGAAATGTCTGTTCATGTCTTCTGCCCATTTCTTGACTGGATTTTTTGGTTTTTGGGTGTGGGGTTTGATAAGTTCTTTACAGATCTTGGATACTAGCCCTTTAACTAATGTGTCATTTGCGAATATCTTCTCCCATTCCTTATAGTTTTATTGTTTCCTTTGCTGTGCAAAAGCTTTTTATCCTGATGAAGTCCCAATAGTTCATTTTTGCTTTTGTTTCCCTTACCTTTGGAGACGTGTCTAGCAAGAAGTTGCTGCAGCTGAGGTCAAAGAGGTTGCTGTCTGTGTTCTCCTCAAGGATTTTGATGGATTCCTGTCTCACATTTAGGTCTTTCATCCATTTTGAATTTATTTTTGTGTATGGTCTAAGAAAGTGGTCCAGTTTCATTCTTCTGCATGTGACTGTCCAATTTTCCCAATACCATTTGTTGAAGAGACTGTCCTTTTCCCATTGGATATCCTTTCCTGCTTTTCAAAGATTAGTTAACCATAGAGCTGAGGGTCCATTTCTGGGTTCTCTATTCTGTTCCATTGATCTATGTGTCTGTTTTTGTGCCAGTACGATACTGTCTTGATGAATACAGTCTGAAGTCCAGAACTGTGATGCCTCCTGCTTTCTAGTACAGTTTTTTGTAGGTTACAAGGTCCAACAAAAGACTCACTAGTTTAAAATCAAGATTTCAGTAGGGCTGCATTCCTTTCTGGAAGCTCCAGGGGAGAGTCCATTTCCCTACCTTTTCCAGTTTCTAAAGCCTGACCACAATTCTTGGCCCATGGCCACACTCCTCCATCTTCAAAGCCTGCACTGATGGGTTACATTCTTCTCATACTCATCAATTCTGATCTTGCTTCTATCACTAACCCTCCTTTTCTGACTCTGAACTTTTCAGTGTCCCTTTATAGCATTTTAGGACCCTTGTGCTTACACTGGGTCTACCCACCAGGATAATCCCCCTGTTCTAAAGTCAGCTGAGTAGCAACCTTACATCCATATGCAACCTAATTCCCCCTTGCCATATAACGTAACATGTTCACAGGTTCTAGGGCTTGGAAGGCCATTTTCTGTCAACCACAGACACATAGGAATAGAATTACTGTGTCTTAGGGTATGTGACATTCTACGTTAGTAGATACTGGGCATTTTCCACTGTACCAACTTACACGCCCATTAGTACTTTCTGAAAGCTGCAGTTGCTTCACACCCTTGCTAAAACTTGATATATTCTATCTTTTTCATCTTAGCTTTTCTTGTGGGAGTGTAATAAAAAGGTGTGATTTTAATTCCCATTTCCTTAATGGCTAATGAAATTCAGTGCTTTTTAACTTTTTTTTTTGGCCATTCAGATATCCTCTGAAAAGTTAGTTTTCTGCCCCTTTATTTTAACTGGGTTGTCTGTCTTATCACTTTGAAGGAGTTCTTTATATATTCTAACTATGTCTTTCGTCGGATATAAATATTGAGATAATCTTCTCTCCCTCCGCAAGTTGAATTTTCATTCTTTTAGTTATGTTTTTGATAGAAGTTATTAATGTTAATATAGTCTAATTTATCAATCTTTTTCTTTATGGTTAGTGATTATTGTGTCCTGTTTTAGAAATCTTTGACTATTTTAAGACCACAAAGATATTCTCCTGTTTTCTTTCAGACAGCTTCACTGTTTTACCTTTCACTTTTATATCTGCAATTCATCTTGAATGGATTTTACACATTTACATACACTTACTAAAGAGCCCATTCTTTCCTAATGCACTAACAGTGTCACATTTGTCTTAGATTAAATAACCATATATTTTGGATCTGTTTCTCAACTCTACTGGTCAGTTTTTCTACCCTTGTATGTATAAAAATCATCTGTTTAAATTAGTTTTATAACAGGTTTGCTATCTGGTAGTATAAGCCTTCTAACTTTGTTCTTTGTGACCTCCTTAGTTCTTGGTACTCTGCATTTCCATATGAATTTTGAGACTGTTCACACACACACACACACACACACACCCCAACTTGCTGTGATTTTCATTGGCACTACCTTGACTCTGGATTATTCTGGGGAAGAGGTCAATCTTTACAATATTGAGTCTTTTATTCCATGGACATGGTATATTTCTATTTCACCATTTACTTAGGCATTCTTTAATTTCTCTCAGTATTGTTTTCCAGCTTTCAATGTAAAATTCTGACATGCCTTTTGATTTGTTCCTAGGTGTTAGGTTTTTTTTTTCCGAATGCTACTCTGAATGGTATTGTTTTTTAAATTTTGTTATTTATTTGTTTGCTGCTGGCATATAGAAATGCTATTGTCTTTTATTAACCTCGCAGCCAGCAAACTTACAAAATTCACTTATTAATTCTAAAAGATTAGCTATGTATATTCTTTTGGATCACAATGATGTCATATGTGAATAATAAGATTTCTTATAATCCAATCCTTGTAACTTCTTTAATCTTGCCTTACTGAACTGTCTAGGATATCTAGTATAATTATGACCAGAAGTGGTGATAGTACTCTCCTTGTTCCTGATGTCAGAGGGAAAGCTTTCACTATTTTTATCATTATGAGATGTTTGCTGTAGGACTTTTGTAAATGTTCTTTATTAGACTAAGAAAGTTCCTTCCTAATGTCTTAAGAGTTTCTATCACGAATGGATGTTGAATTTTGTCAAACGCTTTTTCTGCGTCTATCAGCTTGTAATGATCTGTCTCCCTTTTTTGTTAATATAGTATATTACACTAATTGGTTTTCTAATGTTAAACCAACCTTGAATTTCTGGAATAAGCCCCTCGTAAGTCATGACATCTTATCATTAGATTAAATTTGTTAATATTTTGTTAAGGATTTTTACATTTATGTTTATGGGACTGGTCTATAATTTGCTTTCTTAAAATGTCATTTCTAGATTCTGGAATAAACATTATACTCATTAAAAGAGCTGGGAAGTATAACTTCCTTTTCTATTCAATAAAAGTGTATGTAAGATTGATGTTATTTCTTTCTTAAATGCTTGGAAAACTTCACCGATAAATCTGCTAAGTTTTAAAAACTAAAATTTCAAGGGTTGGTCTAGAAGATTGCTGCCAATTGATTCCTAATCTTTACACACATCCTCTCCCAAATTACAAAATTAACAAGGGGTGAAAGCAAGCCACACCAACAGGATTACTCAGAGACAGAGAATACTGCATCCTTGAAATTATCTTTAAGTACAGAAATAAACACCAAATTAAAAAATGATTTCCTGCTGCTGTTGCAAGCCAATGGGCACAAAGTGATAATGAGGAGGTTTAACACATCCATGTAAAACTGGATAGGGAATGGAAGACTTTGAGGAAGTACAGTTAAAATCCATGTAAAACAGGACAGGGAAATGAAGACTTTGAGGAGGTACAGTTAAAATCACCCCCAGAATGAGAAAATCTAACACTATGTTCTAAAAAATTGAGTACAATTTGGGGATTTGGTAGTTCACAGCATGGGCTATAGAAAAGGAGCTTGAAAATGAATAAGGCTAAAATTGATAGTTTGAATAAGCACAGCTTCTGAAAAAAGACCCAGATAAGTAGAGAAGGGGTGATTCCCTCTGAGAAATAAAAGAAAAAACTAGAGGGGAAGAATAAGGATTCTGTAGAAACAAAAGAGATACAAGCCATGCTAGCTCCTCTCCCATTTCCTAATGCATCCATTCAAAACTAAACTGTGAGAAGTTGACACTCTCAAATTAGGAATTCTAGCCACAAAATACTCAGAAATAGAAAATATCAAGCTAATTCTATAAAAAGCTACTGTAAGAATAAAGCAGAATATGTAAATTCAAACATTTCTGCTGATGAAAAGCACCTCCCTCCCCATGTAAAACCATGAAATAGAAGAAAAACTGGTAGTGACCACTCCAAAATGCACTCAATATCTTTAAATAGCATAATTTATATGAAAAAGAAAAATACTGAATCAGAAATTTAAATGCTTTTTTCTGAGACAGAGAGCACGCTGGTGTGAGAGCGGTGGGGGGGGGCAGAGGGGGAGGGAATCTTAAGTAGGCCCCATGCCCAGCACAGAGCCCCATGAGGGGCTCAATCCCACAACCCTGAGATCATGACCTGAGCGGAAATCAAAAGTCGGATACTTAAACGACTGAGCCACCCAGGTGCCCCTTGAATCAGAAATTTAAAAATCAGGAGTAGAAATCATCCCCCCACACAGCAAAAAAAAAAAAAACCACAGGGGCTGGGAGATAAAGTGAATGAGAGTTGACTGAACACAAGAAAGAAATAGAAGAAAAAGACGAGAATAGGTTTAAATAAAAATTAAATATAGGGCACTGAAGAAAAGTAGGAAAACAACCGAGAGAATGAGAATTGGTTAAAAAAAAAAGAAAAAGGAGTTAGAGAAATAAGCAAATAAGTAATATATGAATAACTGGAACTGAAACAACAAATACTGAGAGTTCATTGGGTACCCGGGAAAAGTGACTCTAAAGAATCAACTCTGAGACATATCCTAGTAAAATACTAGACTTTACAGATAGAGAAAACTCAGGGCCTCCAAGCAAAAAACAAAAACAATAAAGAACTTATAAGGGCAAAATAATTATAATGCCAGTGGACTTATCAAAAGCAAAAAGGTACCAGACCCAGATGGTTTCACAGGGTTTACCAAGTCTTTACACATGTAGTTCTGATGTCATATAGATTGTTTCTGAGATAGAAAATGAAGGAAACACCCCAATTTTTTTAGTGAAGTATAACAATGATACCTAAATCTGCTATATATAACACAAAAAATAAAATTAGAACAATTTATTTATGTATACTGTAGTGGACAGTCTTCAAGATGACCCCTAGTGATCATTGCCCCCTGGTGTTTACATCCTTGTACATGTGATCTTTTCCCCTTGATTATGGACTGGACCTAGTAACTCTCATCTAATAAACAATACAGCAAAAGAAATGGGATGTCCCTTCCAAGATTAGGTTCTAAGATTGTGGGTTTCTATCATGTCAATTCTCTTTCTCGCAGAACCTTCAATTTGGGGGAAGCAAGCTTCCAGGTTATAAGTAGCCCTGTGGCAAGCCCAGACAAGCCCAAGAAACTGATATTCCCAGCAAATAGTCAGTGAGGGCCTGAGGCATGCCAACAGCCACTGAGTGAGCTTTGAATCAATCTTCCCTCAGTTGAGTCCCAGCTGACATCTTGATTATAGCCTCATGAGAGACCCTGAGCCAGAGGCACCCAGCCAAGTCATATATAGATTCCTGACCCCTAGAAATAATAAATGTTTATGTTTTAAGCTCTAAGTTTTGAGGTGGTTTATTACTCAGCAATAGATAATTAATACAAATATCAAAGTAAAAACCCTAAATATTATCAAACAGATTTCAACACCATATTAAGGAAATCATACACCCTGAGTAAAAGGGGTTTATACTTTAATTAGTGTTAGAAATCAATTACTATAATTAATCATATTAATAGGTCTAAGAAGAACAACCATTTATCTTCATAAATGGTGAAAAGTCCTTAAATGAAATTCAATACCTCAAAACTCTTGAAAAAATAGGAACGGAAGGATAATTCTTCAGCATGAATCTATATACAAATATAAACCTCAATCCTAAAGCTAGCCTCTTACTTAAAGGGCAACACTAGGGGCGCCTGGGTAGCTCAGTTAACCATCTGACTCTTGATTCCAGCTCAGGTCATGATCTCAGGGTCAGGAGATCAAGGCCCCTGTCAGGCTCTGCACTCAGAGGGGAGTCTGCTTGAGACTGTCTCTCTCCTTTTCCCTCTGCCCCATGCCCCCCTCCCATTCGCACACTCTCTTTCTGTAAAATAAATAAATCTTTAAAAAAAAAAAAAAGGTTGCAACATGTGTACTTCACATAAGAAAAGAGACTTTGCAGATGTAATTAAGATTACATACATTAAAATAGGGAGGTTATATGAGTGAGCCCAATTTAACCACATGAGCTCTTAAAAGCTGAGAACTTTCTCTAGCTGGAGTTACAGAGATGCAGCAGAAAGGTAAATGAGAAAAACTCAACCCACCATTGCTGTAGGGGGCCACACGGAAAACATGACAAGGAATGCAGATATTCTCTAGAAGCAAAGACTGGTTCCCAGCTGATAGTCAGCAAGGAAAGCAGGGACCTCAGTCCTACAAGTGCATAGAACTGAAATCTGCCAGTTGTAATCAGGATGAGCCTGGAAGTGGTTTCTCCGCGAGTCTCCAGAGCCCAGTCCAGCCAACATACTGATTTTGGCCTTTTGTGACCAGGTTTAGAGAAACTAGTGAGCCCAGCCAGACTTCAGACCTATACATTTGTGAGATAAACTGATACTGTTTTAAGCTACTAAATTTGTGGCAATTTGTTATGGCTGCAATAGAAAACTAATACTCAAATAAGTGTTTTCTTAATTTATATTTCATTCTAAATATTTTAATTAGTCAAGATAGATTAAAATTAGAAGCAGATTATTTTATCACAGTTCTAGCTTTTTATTTCCTCACATCAATTTTATCACTACAAGGGGAACATAACATTTGAATGACTAGATTCTGAGCACTGAGGAATGCCAATTTTGAATTCATAAGTTAGTGTTTTGCTTTTAAAAATGTTTTTAAAATGTCATTTTCTCTAAGAATGTTTTATATGAAAATTATGACTCCACGGAATGCAATTTAATATAAGGGTCTATATATGCCAAGTAAACCCGAGCGTTTCTGAACTATTCTGAAATATTAATTCATTATGTGTATGATCAACTGGTGCTTACAGGGTTTGGGGACAGCTAGAATGCTGCATGAGCTCATTTTTTGCAATATTCGTATTCAGCATATCTCTCATCTTCTGAAATATTTCCCATGGGTAATGGAAGAGCAGCAGGAAGGAAAATCCTAGTTGAGTGAATTCCAGGCAATTCTCCAAGGTAAGAAAGTTAAACAGGCTAAAAAAGGGCCAACATATATCCCGAAGGAAGAAACTTGTCTTTTTAGTGGAATGCTATAAAAGCTTTTGGTGTTCTTTTGGAACAAGTGGATAAAAAAAAAAAAGAAGAAGAATTAAAGCAATTTGTCATAGAAGATAACCGACAACGTACTGATAAAGTTGGGGGAAAGATCAGCTAGAGTAACTTGTATTGACTTAGCACTTCTTTGTAACTGTGCCTAGCGAGGTAGTTCAGTATGCAGTCCTCTCTATCAGCCTCTAAGTTCTAAGAACTTTTATTTTTGATATGTAGGTTAAAAAGGGCTTAACAGCTGAAAACAGTGCTTTTCAAATTTCTGTTGGGAAGGATCAGTTTCTACCATTTGTTTTTCAACTTGTTGACTGTGAATCAATACTTTTGTAAAATACAGTAAAACTATATTACTGGAAAAATGAAACAAAATCCCAATACATACAACTTTCTTGAATGGCAGTGTCTAGTACATATGGGTGCTAAACATATGCTTAATGAGTAACTCAACTGAATGTAATTTAATATGAGGGCCTATATATACCAAGTAGTTGATCCACAAAAGAACATGTCTTCATTGGCAAGGTGAATGTATCTGGTATATTACTAAATCTATCTGATGAGAGCAAGCACCGTCAGACATCTCATAACCAATAAAGTACATATTTTATGAGACCCTAAGATACATGACACTCCCTTCACTTAGAGAACAACACAGCCAGCAAGGCAAGTTAGCAGTACTAAAAGACTAAGTAGTCTCTGATTATTTTTCCTGTGATTTTGCCTTTTGTCCTAAACCCTAACTACCCAAACACAGATCAGGAATGACTATGAAGAATAATGCAAAAGTTTAATAAATGCTTGCAGATGAATACCAGGCTCTACGTTAAAGATATCCAGAGGATATCTATAAAGTTCAATTTGTACTTACTTTTATGTAGAGGATTTTTAAGTGTAATAAGGCACATTCACATATAGCTTAGAGTATTCTTTAAATATATATTTATACTTGTAATATATTAAAAAGTATATATTTAAATTACATATAAATACCTGTATTTCAGGATAAAGTGAGAAAAGTATTTAATCCTTTCACACAGAGAACATTTTAAATTTAGTCTCACATGGTCCATAAAGCCAATGACCACTTCCTCTTCACAGAATCAAATGTAGTATCCCAATGCAATCTGCACTGAGGACAGCAGAGGGCACTGTCATATGAAATGACCATTTTTCGCTGTATACAAGATTCTTCCCCAATTAAGAAGTACTAATTTTCAAAGAGGCTAGGATCTTTATAAATTGTCTCATACACCAAAATTATTTCAATATATATATTTATGTGAATACAAATATACATTTCAATTGATAAATTGGAACCTGAGTCATAAATTATAAAAAAGAAGAAAAATAATTTAATACTTTGCATGAATAAACTTAGTGAATCTTTCCTCATACTATTTCTATTACTATATGATGCCATTTATATAGAGTTCAAAAAGAGGAAAAATAGAACATACCAGTTATAGGATAATTTCCTTTCTTAGGAAATTAGGAAATAAAAGTAAGAAGTACTTTCATAAGGAAAAAAATTAATTCTCATAAAATTTAGGGTAATAGTTTCCCTTAGATGGAAATAAGGGGGTTGTGACTTAGAAGGGGCTTATAGGAGACTTCAGGGTGCTGACAATGTTCCCATTCTTGACCTATATCATGGCAACATAGGTTCCCATTTTGTAACAAGTCATTAAACTCAACATTTCTGTTTTATACATACAAACCCAAAATAGTTTAAGGCCTTACCAAAATTACCTCAGTAGTCAGAAGAAATATACAAAAAAGGTAATGATAAAATAAATAGTATACATGTAGAAATACCTACTTTGAAAACAGGGGTTCTAAACCAAGGGTCCATGGATGAGATTTCATGCAAAGTTTCCTAAGATAGGGTTCTTAGCTTTCATTACATTCTCAAAAAACTAGAAGAACAATGTGCAATGTGAAAATGTCATCTGGATATTAATATAGGTCCAGCTATCTTACAAGTAAGTAAGTTCCGAATGACACAGAATAATGCATATTTAATATAGAAGAGTTTCTGGTTAAGGAAATCATTATCTTCATTCATGAAGTTAAAAATTCAGATGTGCTTAAATGTATAACAATTTGTGAAGTTATAATATGTGGAAGCAAAATGTATGACAACCATAGCATGAGGACAGGAGAAGGAAATAGGAGTATACTGCAGTGTTCTTGTATTTTATGTAAAGTAGCATAACATTATTTGAAAGTGGGCTGTGATGTTTAAAATGCATCATATTAACTCTAAACCAACCAGTAAAAAAAAAAAAATCTATATATGTGTGCATATGCGTTTATGTACGTTTATAAATGAGAAAATATTTTTCAGTATTTTAGAAATACGTATTTTTCTATATATGCTAGACACTACAATTCCAGAAATTTGTTATGTCTTGGTTTTCTGTTTCATTTTTCTAGGAATATATTTTTACTTTATATATATATATGTTTATACACACACATACGTATTTATATATAGACATATCTCGGGCGCCTGGGTGGCTCAGTTGGTTAAGCGACTGCCTTCGGCTCAGGTCATGATCCTGGAGTCCCGGGATCGAGTCCCACATCGGGCTCCCTGCTCAGCAGGGGGTCTGCTTCTCCCTCTGCCCTCTTCCCGCTCGTGCTCTCTGTCTCTCATTCTCTCTCTCTCAAATAAATAAATAAATAAATAAATAAAAAATCTATATAGACATATCTCATTTTATTGTGCTTTGCTTTATTGCACTTTGCAGATATTGTGATCTTTACAAATTGAAGCTTTATAGCAAACCTGCCATCCAGCAAGCCTATCAGCTCTGTTTTTCCAACAGCTCTGCTGACTTCTTCTCTCTGTGTCGCATTTTGGTAATTCTTGCAATATTTCATACTTTTTCATCATTATTATATTTGTTATGGTAATCTGTCATCAGTGCTTTGTGATGTTACTATTGTAACTGTTTTGAGGTGTCACGAACCATGCCCATGTAAGACCACAAACTTAACTGATAAATGTTGTGTGATCTGGCTGATCCACACACTGGCCATTCTCCATCTCTCTCCCTCTCCTTGGGCCTCCTTATTCTCTGAGAGACAAACTGAAATTAGGCTAATTAATAATCCTGCACTGGTCACTAAGTGTTCAAGTAAAAGGAAGAGTCTCATGTCTCTCACTTTAAATGGTTAAGCTTAGCAAGAAAGGCATGTCAAAAGCTGAGGTAAGATGAAGGCTAGGCTTCTTATACCAGTTAGAAAGCAAAACAGCCTTATTGTTGATATAAAGTTTTAGTGGTCAGGACAGAGATCAAACCAACACAACATTCTCTTAAACCAAAGCCTAATCCAGAGCAAAGGCCTAACTTTCTTCAATTCTAGGGATGGCTGAGAGAGGGGAGGAAATTGCAGAGGAAAAAAGTCTAAAGCTAGCAGCGATTGGTTCATGAGATTTAAGGAAAGAAATCATCTTTATAGCAAAAAAGTGCAAGGTGAAGCATCAAGCACGGATGTAGAAGCTACAGCAAGTTAGAAGATCTAGCTAAGATAATTAATGAAGGTGGCTACACTAAACAGATTTTCAGTATAGATGAAATAGGCTTCTACTGGAAGATGCCACGTAGGACTTTCACAGCTAGAGAGCTTCAAAGCTTCAAAGGACAGGCTGACTCACTCATTAGGGGCTAATGCAGCTGGACTCTAAGTTGAAGCCAATGTTCATTTACCATTTCAAAAATCTTAGAGCCCTTAAGAATTATGCTAAATCTACTAAATGTGCTCTGCCTGTACTCTATAAATGGAGCAACAAAACCTTACTGATGGCACTTCTGTTTACAAGACAGTTTAATGAACATTTTAAACCCACTGTTGAAACCTATTACTCAGGAAAGAAGATTCCTCTCAAAATATTACTGCTCACTGGTAAATGCAGCTGGTCACCCGAGAGCTCTGACAGAGACGTATGGGATTAATGTTGTTTTCATACCTACTAACACAATATCCATCTGCAGCCTATGGATCAAGGTATCATTTTGACTTTCAAGTCTTATTATTTAAGAAATACATAAGTCTAGAGCTGCCATAAATAGTGATTCCTCTGATAGGTCATAACAAAGTAAATTGAAAACCTGGAAAGCATTCACCACTCTAATGCCATAAAGTACATTCATGATTCATGGGAAGAGGTCAAAATGTCAACATTAACAGGGGTTTGGAAGAAGTTGATTTCAACCCTCATGGATGACTTTGGAGAGGTTCAAGACTCCAGTGGAGAAAGTAACTGCAAATGTGGTGGGATTAGCAAGAGAACTAGAATTAGAAGTGGAGCCTAAAGATGTGACTGAATTGCTGCAATCTCACGATCAAACCTGAACACATGAGGAGTTGCTTCTTACGGATGAGCAAAGAAAACGGTTTCTGAGGTGCACCTGGGTGGCTCAGTCGATTAAGCATCTGCCTTTGGCTCAGGTCATGATCTCAGGGTCCTGGGATCGAGCCCCGCGTCAGGCTTCCTGCTCAGAGGGGAGTCAGTCTGCTTCTCCCTCTGCCTCTCCCCTTCAGCCTGTGCTCTCTCTCTCGCTCAAATAAATAAGTAAATAAAATCTTAAAAAAAGAAAGAAAAGAAAATGGTTTCTGAGATGGAATCTACTCCTGGTGAAGAGGCTGTAGAGATAGTTGAAATGACAACAAAGGATTTAGAGTACCACAGGAACTTAGTTGATAAAGCAGCGGCAGGGTTGGAGAGGACGGACTCCGATTTTGAAAGAAGTTCTAGTGTAGGTAATATCCTCTATCAAACAGCCTTGCATGCTAAAGAGAAATCATTCGTGAAAAGAAGAGTCAGGTGATGCGGCAAACTTGATTGGAGTCTTATTTTAAGAAACGGCCACGGCCACCCCAACTTGTAGCAACCACCACTCCAATCATCAAGCAGCTGTTGAGACAAAACCTCCACCAGCAAAAGATGATGATTCACTGAAAGTTCAGGTGTCGGTTAGCATTTTTTAGCAATACAGTATTTTTAAATTAAGGTATGTACATGTATAAGTCATAATGCTATTGCACACTTAATGGACTATAAAATAATGTAAACATAATTTTTATATGCCCCAGGAAACCAAAAAATTCATTTGGCTCACTTTATTGTGCTCTTCGATTTATTGTGGTGGTCTGGAACCAAACACACAGTATCTGAGGTATGCCTGTATGTTAAAAGCAGGAAAAGGTAAATCTGTTGGTGTATAGAATAAATTTCATTTTCGAGGAAAGCCTGGAAAAAGACAGGTTGTCCTGGAAACAGCTGCAGTGGTCCGTGTGTGAAGCTATGTGTGCCCAAATAGCTTTATAGTCATCTCAGACATCTTAAGAATAAAATGTCACAAAATGACATGCGCCTAACATCTAAAATGTGGAATTTCAAGAAACTATAAAGAGCTCCTATCTTCTTTTTGCTCTCAAAGGTCCCCTATTCAGATCATCATAGTTATGAAAACAGGCTTTTTATGCTAGCAAAGAAATACGCAACTTTGAGGAAGGCCTTCTTGAATAATTAGGGTTCCTTTTGATGATTAAGTTAATGCAGTCAATAAATCTCTCTCCTTTCCTCTATTCTCTCCCTCTTTCTTTCTGACACTAATCCTAATATACAAACATATCTAACCCTTCACTGACAGTTCCTGATCAGCAGTATGGACTCTGGAATCAACATCCGGGGGCTCTGGGTAAACTATGGGGGTACAGAAGAGTTGATGAGAGGAGACTCCAAATTCAACTGATGTCACATACCATGTTTGGTTTGCATTTCGTACTTTAGGACACAGTAGTTTTGCTTCTGTTTCTCCAGCAACAATTTTTTTTTACCCAAATAGACTAACATTGAGTAATTAAAAATAAAATTGAGAGAACAGAAGCAGGCTGCCAGATGCCAGCATGATGCTGGGAACAGTCATGGGTTCCTCAGACACGGTCATCTCATCATTTCCTTCTCTGCAGTGGAGGAAGACATTTCCTCACTTCCTGTTTCAAAGGCTACTGTACCCTTGGCTTCCATGCAGATGCCCATGTCGCTTCCTAGCTCTTTAACACTGGCATTATGTAGAATTCGTCGTATACCTGGCAATCTAGAAGTAAACGAGTAACGTTTATGATGGCTAAATGTATCATTCACACCACTTTGAAGAAAAAACCTTAACCATAAGGTTTCATTTAGAGTCGACAAACACAATGAGGAAACCATATTACAATCCTATAGGAGTGAGATAGAATTTGATAAAGGGGGCCTTTGAAATTGGTAAATTAAGAAATGCATAAGCATTGCTTTTTTTCCCTTAATTTAAAATATATTTGAAATAAATAACTCCAAGTACACTTAACAGTAGTCAAATATCTCACAATAAATGTCAAGAGCTTGCCAAAGACCTCTCTCCTTTACCAGTCCCATATTCAGCCTGAATTACTGCTATAGTGTCCTTTGGGACTATGGTAAGTGCAACAAAACTGATCTGGATATTGACTACTGAGTCATATGCATGTGATTTTTCTACAATTTGTGGGAAAAATGATTTTTTTCAAGGAGTAAAGTGATTATTTGAGCTACTGAATACACTCCCAGAATTATTATGGCTAGGATTTAGGATGTCCATTTTACAGGCAAACATTTTCGGGGGAATAGACCAGATCCATATGAAGTAGGTTGATAAATGCAGTTGGCCTTTTGGGTTTAATTTCTTCCTTGGCTTTTGCAATTTAATGTACTTTTAAATTCATACAAAAACCCAGTTTTCACTTTAATGAAATAGTCTTATGTTGGTAGAAGTTATCTATATCCCTTAAATATGAAGATTAGTTATCATGGCATTTTGCTTTAACTAGGCAGCAGATGACTCTATTCAGAAGCAGGTATCAAAAAAGAACTATTTCTAAGGCTTTAAGCCTGTCTCGTGCCTTCTCTTGTCTTCTAGGAAAGCCCACTGATTTGTACTTTTACACTCAATGTATTTTGATAACCTATTAAATGAATCTTGGTTTCTTGATTGGTCAGAAAACATTAAGCTCATGAAGGCTTGATGCTTGATGAAATTAAAGTACAAAAAGGAAGACCAGATTATTTTCTTTTGTGTTGTATTTTAATTAAATCACATTTAAAATTGTTGCACCACACATCGAACTTTGAAAATGTGTAACTAACATTTTATCCTGTAGTTCTAGTAATTCAAATTTCTTTATAGCTCAAGGGAACAATCTTGACAAAGAAAATTAAAATTTCAGTAGAAATTATCGACTAATATCGTATCTCCAAAGATAAAATAATATCCTTCTACATATATTGAGGAAGAGATATATATTAAAAACATGAGACAGATGCTTATTTATATCTTTGGCTATTACCATAAAAGTTACAAAATACATATTGAATAATAAGCTTTTCTGAAAGAAAGGAATGTAAAAGGATGACTTTAGAATACTTTTAGTCATTAAATATAACCTTAAAAAGAAAAATAAAAGCATAAACAAAACAAAACAAATCTCAGCTAAGATCCCTGAGTACTCAAATAGCTAAAGCAGTATCAGAGATATAGGTCTGAGAGCAAATTTGAGGTACAGCCTTTGACTACCTTTTAAAAAGCTTTCCTATGTGCTAAAGCAATAGTTTTGAGTGGCTAGAGATATATTAATTCCATTTTAGCTGCAAAAGCATTTTATATTTATTTGTTTTGATTACAAAATTGTTGCATATCATCTTGGCCCTGGCTCTCTGACACGATGCCCTTTTTTTAATGTACTGGGGTGAGTTTTAATAATCTGTTTAGTTCTCACTTTCACACAGATACCAGAAGAAAAACATTTAAATGATTTTCCAATTTTACCTTCAATTTTATAACACATATAGTACAATATATTGCACCATCTAAATTAAGATATATTTTTTCAAGCATCAAATTCTAATAATCAATAATCAGCCCTTCTTCCTTATTCCTTAAATACCTCAAGAATACATTAACATATATATGTGCATATAGTTATATATTATCAATGTATTTATACATATAAGTACATGTATATATAAATGTATACCTGCATATGCATATAAAGACTGTTGAAATGACAATAAGGATTTAAAATACTATATAAACTTAGTTGATAAAGCAGTAGCTGAGTTTGAGAGGACTGACTCCAATTTTGAAAAAAGTTCTGTGGGTAAAATGCTATCAAACTACAGATGTAGTGAAAAGAAAAGCCATATGCACCCCAATGTTCATAGCAGCAATGTCCACAATAGCCAAACTGTGGAAGGAGCTGAGATGCCCTTCAACAGATGAATGGATAAAGAAGATGTGGTCCATATATACAATGGAATATTACTCAGCCAGAAAGGATGAATACCCACCATTTGCATCGACATGGATGGAACTGGAGGTGATTATGCCGAGTGCAGTAAGTAAAGCAGAGAAAGACAATTATCATATGGTTTCACTCATATGTGGAACATAAGGAACAGCACAGAAGACCATAGGGAAAGGGAGGGAAAACTGAAGAGGGGGAAGTCAGAGAAGAAGACAAATCATGAGAGACTATGGACTCCAGGAAACAAACTAAGGGTCTAAGTGGAGCGGGGGGGTGAGGTAGCCCTGTGATGGGCATTAAGGAGGGCACGTGTTGTGATGAGCACTGGGTGTTATACACAACTAATGAATCATTAAACACTACATCAAAAACTAATGATGTACTACTATATGGTGGCTAACTGAACATAATAAATAAATAAATAAATAAATAAATAAATAAATAAATAAATAAATAAATAAAATGGCACCATTTCCTCAAAAAAAAAAATGCTATCAAACAGCATCACATACTACAGAGAAATTGTTCATGAAAGAAAAAATCCATCAATGAAGTAAGTTTCATTGGTGGCCACAGCCACCCCAACCTTCGGCCAATCACCACCCTATTCATTCATCTACTATCAACACTGAGGCAAAACTTTCCATCAGTATAAAGATTACAACTCACTTAAAGCTCAGATGATGGTTAGCATTTTTTAGCAATGAAGTATTTTTTAATTAAGTATTTTTTAATTAAGCATTATGTTTTTTTCAAACATAATGCTACTGCACACAGTAGACTACAAAATAATGTAAACATAACTTTT
The DNA here is from genome assembly GCF_029215605.1 of Mirounga angustirostris. Classification (NCBI taxonomy): domain Eukaryota; kingdom Metazoa; phylum Chordata; class Mammalia; order Carnivora; family Phocidae; genus Mirounga; species Mirounga angustirostris. The sequence continues at coordinate 109,782,096 of NW_026991716.1, forward strand.
ACATGTACTGGGAAACCAAAAATTCATTTGACTAGCTTTACTGCAATATTTGTTTTGCTGTGATAGCTTGAACCAAACCTGCAGTATCTCTGAGGTATACCTCTATACAGTAATATATATAATAAATATATAAAAAATATATGTTAATATGCATAGAAAATTTACACTACAATTAAAACATTTGTTTATATATAGTATAAATGTATTACTAGAAAAATATATATTTTATATATAACACAAAGAGGTATAGTCAATATTAGAGGTAAAATGGGATCATAAAAAATAATCTAGAATGAGGGAAGAAGAGAACGTAAGAAAGAATAAACAACAGATGGGACAAATAGAAAACAGAGACCAAGATGATAGATTTAAACCCTATTATATCAATAATGATGAATATAAATGGTGTGAACACTCCAATTAAAAGGCAGAGATTGTGAGACTTGATTAAAAAAGCACACCCAAATATATATTGTCTACTAACTAGCATTACCTTTAAAAAATACAGCATAGGTTAAAATGAAAGGACAGAGAAAGATATACCACAGAAATATTAATCATAAGAAAGCTGGATGACTATATAAACAAATTAGATCCTGGACTAGAAAAAAAGACATTAGTATAACAACTGAAAAAATCTGAATGAGGTCTTTAGATTAGTTAAAAGTTTTGTAACAATATTAATTTCTTGATTTGATAACTGTACTGTGGTTATGTATGATATTAACATTTGGGGAAACTGAGTGAAAGGTATATAGGAATTATCTGTGTAAAAGTTTTTCATAACTCCGTAATTAATACAAATGGAGAAGCTAAAAATGTTTTTTAAAAAAATCTCTGCTCGGGGTGCCTGCGTGGCTCAGTTGTTAAGCGTCTGCCTTCAGTTCAGGTCATGATCCCAGGGTCCTGGGATCAAGCCCCGCATCAGGCTCCCTGCTCAGCAGGAAGCCTGCTTCTCCCTCTCCCACTTCCCCTGCTTGTGTTCCCTCTCTTGCTGTGTCTCTCTCCGTCAAATAAATAAATAAAATCTTAAAAAAAATAAAAAATAAAAAGTCTCTGCTCTTCAGGGGCGTCTGGGTGGCTCAATGGTTAAGCATCTGCCTTCGGCTCAGGTCATGATCCCAGGGTCCTGGGATCGAGCCCCACATGCCCCACACTGGGCTCCTGGCTCAGCGGGGAGCCTGCTTCTCCCTCTCCCGCTACCTCCCCCCCTGCTCATGCTCTCTCTATCTCTGTGTCTCAAATGAATAAATAAAATCTTTAAAAAAAAAATCTCTGCTCTTCAAAAGACACAAAATAAAAAGGCTGAGAGAACATTCACAATACTTATATTTACAAAAAAATGCTACATAATTGACTTATGTAAAAGAACTTTTATCCATAATATATAATAATATATAATATGCATAGAAAGGCACACTACTAAGCAACAAAATGAACAAACCACTGATATATGGAATAACACATATGAATCTTGAAAACAAACTGTAGTATATCCACACAATAAAAAAATTCAACATTAAAAAGGAATGACGTAGTGATACATGGTACATCATTGATGAATCTCAAAATAATTACACTGAATGAAAGAAGCCAGACACACACACACAAATATATACTGAATGAATCTATTTATATAAAATGCTAAAAATAAACCAAAAAAACAAATCTAACTTAGAGTGAAAAAGTGATTGGTGTCTGCCTTGGACTAAGGTGGGAATTGACTGGGCAACAGTATGTGCAAACATGTGGAGTTGATAAAAATGTTCTATATCTTGATTGTGGAAGTGGTTACACGGTGTAGAATGTAAATTATACTACAATAAAAGTGATTTAAGACTTGTTAAAATGAAGGCTAGAAGAGAGAAGCCTTTGATTAAATAATACACACCTTTAAGCATTCTTAATTATAGGTTTCTCTTTTTCTTTTTGATAGATATCTTTTATATCACCATGACTATGTTCATAGCATTTTAGTACAGTGGGTAGATTACAAGATTTAGCTTATATACTTTGATAATCTGAACTTTGAAAAACATGAAAGTTTGTGATTCAAAGAAACATAGCTGAAAGAGAATGAAAAAGCTGAATTAATTATCAAATATTTCTCCTCTAGTCTACTGCCCTACATGCCAGAGAGGAATGGCTTTCTCTTTAGTGTCTGAAAAGGAGAATCAAAATTTTAAACACTGAAAGTCTCCTCTTAGTGTATGCTCCAACATTCTCCTTCCAGGATCAAGTGTATAATGAATAGGAAAAAAGGAGTGAGGCCAGGATTAGCCTTAAGGTTGAAAATCATCCCCAGTGAAAGGAGAATTAATAAGTTTAAAACTATGCCAGGTCGCCTGGGTGGCTCAATTGGTTAAACATCTAACTCTTGATTTAGCTCAGGTCATGATCTCAGAGTCCTGAGATTGAGTCCCAAGTCAGGCTCCGCCCTGGCGTGGAGCCTGCTTGAGATTCTCTCTCTCCCTCTCCATCTGCCCCTCCTCCCCACTTGTGTGCTCTCTCTCTCTCTAAAAAATAAAAATAAATTTAAAACTCTGCCAAAATATTACCATACTAGCATTTCTGTAAAAGTATAAGAGCAGTAAGGTAATCTTAAGGCTCTAATCAGTATCATGTGTACATCAATGTGTACCTTGGTTAAGTGTTATGCTAAGCATCTACATGTTCATTGAATCACTTAAATCTATAAACATCCAGCAGAGATTATTTATATTTTATAAAGAAATTGAGACTTAGATAAAATAGTTATTAAAAGTCAAATACAGCTGACCCTTGAACGGTGTCAGGTTTAGGGGCACTTACCACCCCCCATGCAGTCAAAAATCTGTGTAGAACTTTTGACTCTCCCAAAACGTAACTACTAATGGCCTACCGTCAACTGAAAGCCTTATTGATAACAGTCAATTAACACATATTTTGTATGTTATATGTATTATGTACTGTATTCTTACAATAAAGTAAGCCAGAGGGAAAAAAAATGTTATTAAGAAAACCATAAGGAAGAGGGGCGCCTGGGTGGCTCAGTCAATTAAGCATCAGACTCTTGATTTTGGTTCAGGTCATGATCTCTAGGGTCCTAGGATCCTAGGATCGAGCACTGCTTCATGCTCTGCACTTAGCGCATAGTCTGCTTGGGATTCTCTCTCTCCCTCTCCCTCTGCCCCTACCCCTGCTCGTGCTCTCTCTCTAAAATAAATAAATAAAATCTTAAAAAAAAAAAAAAAAAGAAACCGTAAGGAAGAGAAAATACATTTACAATACTGTTCTGTATTTATAGAGAAAAACCCATGTATAAGTGGACCAGCACAGTCAAACTCAGGTTATTTGACAATCAACTATAGATAAAAGTGGCAAATTGGGATTGAATCTAAGTGTATCTAACTCCAGTCTTTGGGCTCTTTACTGTTCTGCCATTTTATCTCCAATTATGCTATGTATACCACCTTCCGTATTATAAAGAGGCTCAAGTGTGTAAGTCTGTACAGATCAAAGAACACTATACTGGTTCTCCTTATATCTGAGCTAGGAAGTCTTAGGAATGGTAACTAAGAATGTAGTTTCAAGCACATGTAAAGCATTATATTCTACAAAATATCATTCCTATAAAGTACAGCTATCCAATATTAAAAAGAATTCTGAAGACTGAGGGCTATAGGTCCCAAATATTTTTCTCTAATTTTATTCCCTAACCAGCCCAAAAGCTCCACAGAGTTAACACCAATCACAGTAAAGATAAGAAATGGACCTCAGAGAACCTACTTTTACTGGTAAGAGGACAATTATAGCAGTGCCTCTTTCTCCACTCTCTCTCTCTCTCTTTTTTTAGTTTTTTATTTTTCTCTGTATAATTCTTTTGAATATTAAAGTTTCATATATTTACTTGACTTCCTTCTCCAGGAATTTTGCTAACATGGATTTAATTTGTTCAAAATCATTTTACTTTGTTAACTTTTTGAAATGCATAGTAATAAATTAATGGGAGAGTTATTATATTAGATTGACTAAAATTTATCTACTTTAATAACTGACAAGAAGAAATCTCAGAGACATAGAGAAAATCCTGAAAGCAGCTCGGAACAAGAGGTCTGTAACCTACAAGGGTAGAAACATTAGATTAGCAGCAGACCTATCCACGGAGACCTGGAAGGCCAGAAAGGACTGGCATGATATATTCAGGATGCTAAACAAGAAAAATATGCAGCCAAGAATACTTTATCCAGCTAGGATGTAATTCAAAATAGGAGATAAAAAGCTTCCAGGACAAACAGAAACTAAAAGAATTTGTGATCACCAAACCAGAAATATTGAAATGGATCCTCTAAGCAAAGAGAGAGCCTAAAAGTAATGTAGACCAGAAAGGAACACAGACAATATACAGTAACAGTCACCTTACAGGCAATACAATGGCACTAAATTCATATCTTTCAATAGTTACCCTGAATGTAAATGGGCTAAATGCCCCAATCAAAAGACACAGGGTATTAGACAGAATAAAAAAGCAAGACCCATCAATATGCTGTCTGCAAGAGACTCATTTTAGACCCAAAGACACCTCCATATTTAAAGTGAGGGGATGGAAAACCATTTATCATGCTAATGGACATCAAAAGAAAGCTGGGGTGGCAATCCTTATATCAGATAAATTAGATTTTAAACCAAGGACTGGAAGAGATGAGGAAGGACACTATCATAATTAAAGGGTCTATTTAACAAGAAGATCTAACAATTGTAAATATGTATGCCCCTAACATGGGGCAGCCAATTATACAAGCCAGTTAATAAAAAAATCAAAGAAACACATCGATAATACAATAATAGTAGGGGACTTTAACAACCCCCTCACTGCAATGGACAGATCATCTAAGCAGAAGATCAATAAAGAAATATGGGCTTTAAATGACACACTGGACCAGATGGACTTCACAGATATATTCAGAATATTCCATCCTAAAGCAACAGAATATACATTCTTCTCGAGTGCACATGCAACATTCTCCAGAATAGATCACATCCTGGGTTACAAATCAGGTCTCAACTGGTACCAAAAGATTGGGATCATTCCCTGCGTATTTTCAGACCACAATGCTTTGAAACTGGAACTCAATGGCTTTTATGATATTAAGGTATGTTCCCTCAAACCCTACACTGTGAAGTTTTAATCAAAATAAAACCGGATCATAGGGGAAGGGAGGGAAAAATAAAACAAGACAAATCAGAGAGGGAGACAAACCATAAGAGACTCTTAATCTCAGGAAACAAACTGAGGGTTGCTGAGGGGGGAGGTTTGGGGATGGGGTAACTGGGTGATGGACACTGGGGAGGGTATGTGTTGTAATGAGCACTGGATATTATATAAAACTGATGAATCACAGACCTGTACCCCTCAAACAGATAATACATTATATGTTAATTAATTGAATTTAAATTAAAAAAATAAAACTGACAAGAAGAAAATATTCACTAATTGATCATTTGTTTAAGAATATAAATAACATTTATATTCGAGCAAAAAATAAGTTTGAGCATATTGATTATATTTATGGAGGGAGTGAAGCAATTTTTATCTTACCTGAAATCACATGCTGTAGTAAATTCTGCTCCTCCACCCAATGCCCAACCTTGAATCAGCGCAACACTTATTAAAGGGAGTCTGTTTATTGAAGGAAAAAAGGAAAATATGGATGTTAATATTTTTCATTTCAATATTAATTTACAAATATTACTTTAAAAAAACTTGAGATGGAGCAGAAACAAAATTATTGAACTATATTCATAATAACAAACATACCTCAAAGGATAGTGGAACCCTGATTGTGTGTATCATGAGGAATAAAACAGTGTAATTCTTAAGATATAGTAATTCATACTAAATGCTGTGTAAGTTTATCAACCTCCCTGAAATCATCTATTTTTAAACTTATATATGAATAATATACATAAAATATATAAAGTATATATTATAAATACTAGATGATAAAAATACCTTATGTATATTTTTATATATTACTAACTGTATTTTTTAACTATATATTGTAACTTTCTTCTAAATAAATGAATGTTTTTTATATAATATACAGCTCCTACAACTCCTCAGCCACTGGCAATCAAGAATAATTAAATGTGATCTTATTTTACTCCATTTTTATTGATGTCACGTTAGCAAAACTAAGGCTATCTCCAAAGGAAGACAGAGCTCCAAAACTGTGTTATTATAAAGATTCCTATCAAAAGTCTTTATTGCCTATTGAAATGATTGATAAAGTAACACTATATAAAGAAATGGGTCTGTGGTAAAAATAAATCTCTTCACCTTTCCTGACTGCAAAGACCCACTTTGAAAGAAGTATGTAAGTATCACAAGGTAAATACATATGCTTTGAAAGTATGGAATATTTTGTAGGTTGTAACCAAATGCAAAGCTGCACGCCTAAAGTAATGGAAAAATGTATTAACACCTTCTGCTTCCAAAGAAAAAGGATTAAAAAAACTTTTAAGATTTATCTAAGAAAAAGTCAAGTAAATAGGGAAAGGAAGGTGAAGAGGAACTAAAACAATGAAAAAAAGTATTTTAAAATAATGTTTTGATTCCATTATTCTTTCTAGGCTCTTACATATGAAGAGCACCAAAAATAGAGTGATGTCCAACTAGTAAGTATGCTAAATAATAATAATCCTTAGTTTTTATAATTTTATAAGCTCTTTAGGAAAAATGCCATGTCTTAAAATTTTTTTTATCTTCCTCTTAAATACCTATGCGTACTTCACTAACATTTAATTAAATGACCGTCTTTGATAGCACAAATAAATAGGTTATCATTAAAATAAATATAATTCGAAAATCAGGAATTTTTTAACTGGTGCAAAACAGAACAATGAAGAGCTCTTTTTGGTTTTTTTAGATTTCATATTTTAAAATGAAAGATACATTACCTCATAAATCTTGTTAAGGTGTTTTGCATGAACATACATAAGGCCATTCCATCCTTTAAAGAAGAATAAGCATAAACACAAAGGTATAATGTAAATATATTATGTAAGAAATTTTTCAATTTTTTTCAGGATTTAGAAAGTAATGAAGCCAAAAATATACCCAACTTTTTTTTTTTAAATGAGGTTTTCACTTAAAACTCTTTGATGCTGTCAGAAATGCAAATGATGCAGTATTAAATTTTGTTGACCATATAGGGCTCCTTGAGCTCAGATCTACATGAGGTAATATTAGCAAAGCCTTAGGCATGAGAGTCAGATCACATATCCCAGAAGAGTGTGAAGTTCTACTCAGGGTAATCTGGGAGAAAGAGACATAAGATGTACCCACCTATTATCTCAAATTCTGATCCCCTAAGAATATAAACATATAAAAACAAATTTCTTAAAAGTACAGTTGACCCTTGAACAACACAGGTTTGGATGGTATGAATCCACTTACATGTGGATTTTTTATAGTACAGGACTGTGAATGTGTAAATGTGTATTCTCTTCCTTATGATTTTCTTGACATTTTTTTTCTGTAGCTTACTTTATTCTAAGAATACAGTATATAATACATATAACATACAAAATATGTGTTAATCAACTGTTTATGTTATCAGTTAGGCTTCTACTCAGTGGTAAACTATTAGAAGTTAAGTTATTGGGGAGTCAAAAGTTATATGCAGATTTTCAACTGCACAGGGGTCAGGGCCCTAACCCCTGCATTGTCCTAGGGTCAACTGTAGTCTAAACTCACTGCTTCTTTTTTAACTCACATACTTCCTTCAACCTAGCGTAATCTAGTCTTCAGCCTTCTCTCAAAAGACTCCCCTCAAAGGTTTCTAATAATCTTCTATTTGTTAAATGACTTTTCCTTATCCTTATCTTCCTATCTCTATAACATAGGTATCTTGCTTTGACCAGTTTCTGTATTTTAAAAGCCTCTAATAGTTTCTACCAATACTTTCCACTCTTGATTCCCTTCCTATTTCTTTGATATTTCCCTTCCAGTTTTCTTCTTTGTCTCTCCTTATTCAGCTAAATAAGTAATTTAATACCTGTAAATGCATGTATTCCCCAAAAATCCAACCCATGATTCTCTTTCTCTTCTTTATCTACAATTTCTTCCTTGGAAATCTCATCCACCCCCATTGCTTCAACTCTTGTTCTCATGTAGACTCCCAAAACCTCCCAGAAATTTGACATTCTACCAAGACTTCAAATTCAGCATGGCAAAACCAACTGGGAGTGGGAAGAGCTGAATCTGGATCCTAGTGCTACTGCTTAATAATAACATGAACTGGAGCAAGTCTTAACTGAGTTTCCTCATCTGAAAGGAAGGAATGATGAATAAAAAAAAAAAAAATACTTGTTCTATTTGACTTAAAGGATGGTTGGAAAGATGAAAATGTACCTAGATACTCTGTAAAAGATCACATAAATATGAGTTCTGAGTTAATTAAAAAAAAGGTCTTCTGGTCATTAAGGCTCAGAATTTTGGCATTTTCTTTGATTCTTCCATTTCACAGTTCACCCACAATTAGTTACCAAGTATGTTTTTTGAAGTATTTCCAGTATAAATCCCTTCTTTTTCTATTTGCACTGCTGCTACACGGCTCAGACTTATGTTACTCATACTTAGATCATGACAACAGCCTTGTTTCCTAACTAGGAATGTATTTCCTAACTATATTGAATCAAAGTACATTATACTATACAAATAAATTGAGATGAGTGCCAAATAAGAAGCAATTCATTTCAATTGGGTCAGGGTAGTTGGGAAAGCTTTACAGAGAAAGGAAGATGGCATTTGCTAGGCCTACACAATAAGCCTTTTGAGGTTGACAAAATGCCTTCTTTATCCTCAGAAGCTAATACAATGTTTTGCATATAATATTTGCTTTTGAAGTTAACTGAATCAGATGAATTTTAGATGGAAAACTATGTTATTCTAGAAAACAAATGCAGTCAATGAAAGGTAAAAACCAACATAAATTAAATATAAATTTCCTAACTGAAAGCCTTTATCACAAAGGTCATTCTATATTATAAATTGATAAGAAAATTAACACAAGCACAAAGAGCTAGAAGGTTTAAAACTAGACTGATTTACATTCCATTAAAATCTATGCAATAGGGGTGCCTGGGTGGCTCAGTCAGTTGAGCAGCCAACTCGTGATTTGGCTCAGGTCATGATTTCCTGGCTCTTGAGATGAAGTCCTGCATCAGGCTCTGTGCTAAGCAGGAATCTGCTTAAGATTCTCTCTCCTCTCCCTCTACCCCTCCCCCTGCTCATGCTCTCTCTAAAATAAATAAATAAAATCTTAAAAAAAAAAATCTGTGCAATAAAGCCTGTTAAATTATCTCAATAAATTAATCTTAATAGGCCTATTTTCTATTATGCTAGATTTAGAGTACTTAAAATTCTGGCAGAACCATCTAGAATTGATAGAAATGAAAGTGAAGCAGGTATTAGACTGTATACTATTATAATTCTCATTCAAAAGATAAGTCACATTAAAAATGTTTAAAAGCAGTATAGAACAATGGTTAACAACACAGACGCTAGAGCTAAAATGCCTAGGTTGAATCTAGGCTCTACTACTTACCAGCTAGTCTGGCTTTGGGCATGATACCTAACCTCTGTGCTTCAGTCTCCTCACCTATAATAATAGTACCTATCTCATTAGGGTAGTTAGTAATGATTAAATAAATCTGACATGTAAAGAACTTAGTGCCTGATATATAGTAATAGAATAAGAAATGTTATCTAGCACTGCTATTATTAATATCAATAATAGCATTGGCCATTGGATAATGAATAAGCTTTGGCTTTAAGTGTATCATAAAGTAAAGATTACACTGTACTAGCCAACAAGACCTAGGGAGAAAAAAGATTAGATCTGTCCCCCAAAGCCATTGGGCCAAAAATGGTTAAATGCTCAAGCCCTTTCCCGGGCTGTAAGAAGAAAATAAGTCAATGAGAGATAAAACCCAGCTTGTGATAGAGTAAGTTGAAAAAAAAGGAACCAATGAAAAGCTATACCTGCTCTGATGAATGAAGCCCTGGAGACAGTGATATTTTCATCCAGCTAAATGATACCCTGAGGCCCAAACCTATCCTTCAGTTCTTACTTGTGTAACAAAGATGAGAAGCACAATGCTCAGCCAAAGTGCCAAAAGGAACTATTAACGTCTTATTTACTCTGAGCCACATTTATCCTGAGTGGAAAAGTGCTCAGCCTATAAAAGTATCTTATCCTAGAACCATAAATGAGACTTTCTCTTTTTTCCTCTAAGTGCTTGTTGTATGGATTTATTAATTTCCTCAAAATACAGGGAGGGTTTAGAGAAAATTAGAATAATTTGTCTATAAATTAATGAGGCTAAAACTGAACAGCAAAAGCAAAAATTTAGCAAAAGCAAAGAAGACAGATGAGCACTCTGTTTGAGGTCACTGTAGAAATTTAAGCAACAGCGAAAGATAAGGACGATGGATTGGCAGAAAAGTAACTGAAAGGTCAGGCAACAAAGGAAAATACTACCTTTAAGCTAGAGTAAGAGTATAAAGGTTTCTAAAATGCCAGACTTTTCCTTGAGGAATTATACCCATTCACTGCAGAATAAGTAGGTTTGTTTTCCCATATCTTGAAGATTATAATTGGATTTGATGATTTCTGCCTTCTGAAAAAAGACTTCTGATAGTCTACAGAACATCTGTGGCATCAAATCCAACTCTTACAATTGGGTTAATACATTAGATTTTTTTCTTATTTTATTCTTTTGTCTGCCCCATAACCTTTCAGGGCTAATGTGTGTGTTATGCTAATCCATCTCCCTGCCTCAACTTTTTTCAACCAAGGATTAACTGCCTAAAAGGGACATGAGGGTTTTACTGGATTAGTCTACTTCTACTTATATAAGGTAATTTTCACTAATAAAATAGTTTTTAAACTTTGAAAAAATACACTGGCAAAAACATCAACATAATTATCTTTTTTTCTTTAAAAAAAAAAGCCATTTAATAATCACTTTCAAGTATCTTATTATAATCAGAAGGGACTATAATCCAATTACTAAAATCATCATCTATTCTAGTTATCTCATCATCCTCAGAAAAGCAAATTCACCAGATAAGCAAATGCTAGTGATACATCTGCAACAACAAAGAGTAAGTATATTAGATAAAGAAGAGCTTCACTTAGAGAAAGGCTGTTCATAACTGAATGTTAAGAGTCTCAGAGTATCTCAGCTGTGAGGGGCAGATGCATTTATACATGCAGCTGCAACTCATACAGATGTGTGAAGCTCAAAAGTCCTGAGGCCATTTTAAATCTCAGTTTTACACATATTCATAGTTCTTTCTCAGGCATATAGAAATCAGCATGATTCTAATTTTCACTTTTACACGTATACAAAATAAAAAATCCTGGCCATATGATCTAAAGAGACAGGAACAACCTTTTAACTAGAAGAAAGCAAAATAACCTTTCACTTTTTTAGGAATGTTTTCCTACCCGACTTATATCAGACCCAAAATAATCTATTATCTCATTCTATCTATCCAGTGTCTTTTATGAGCCAAGTAAGGTGCCTAGGAATTCAATCATTTCAGAGATGAAAAATTATAATCAAATAACTTGCAGGTCATATAGTTAATCATGAGATGACCTTGGAAAAATCCATATAGTCAAATCTCCAGTTTAGTGCTCTAATCATTTGAACACAGAGCAAATTTAAGTCTAGTGGTGCTACAAATTATGGATCATTTCATGGATAATAATGTTTATTAATACTTAGATCTTTGAAATAAAAATAATAGCTACCTTTTTCAGACATTATCCTAGTATGCATTTTATATACATTATCTTCAATCCTCACAATAGCTATGTGAAATACAGAATTCTCATTTCTAGATTAGGAAAATAAAATTAGAAAGATTAAGTGATCTGTTCAATCACTTACCCAGAAGGTATTGAAACCAGCATTCAAATCCAAATCTTTCAAAATTACCAAAAGAGAGCTCTTTCCTCACAATTTTATGCAAATACAGATCATATACTACATAGAGCAGTATGACTTATGGAATATCATTTAAATGTTATTACCTACATACAGCCTACACCTATAATTAAATGGCTATGAATACTTATATTTTTTTTCCTTTTCCTTCCTTTTTTTTGGCCTAGGGAATATGGGTGGAAGTTCCTAGGTTCCTTGGAAGATAATGGAAGACGACTAATAACGGAAAATGATTAGGATTCCTTTTCTATCAGGGTAATTCAGAAGCAAATGTTTTAATTGTTACCATCTGTTGAAGCTTACTATGTGCCAAAGCTTTGCTGGGTACTTTATATGTGTACCTCATATAAAATTCCTCATCATGAGATACTAAGAGTCTTCCACTTAAAAGAATTCAAACTCTTGGGGGCACCTGGGTGGCTCAGTTGTTAAGCGTCTGCCTTCGGCTCAGGTCACGATCTCAGGGTCCTGGGATTGAGCCCCACATCGGGCTCCCTGCTCCGCGGGAAGCCCACTTCTCCCTCTCCCACTCCCCCTGCTTGTGTTCCCTCTCTCGCTGTGTCTCTCTCTGTCAAATAAATAAATAAAATCTTAAAAAAAAAAAAGAATTCAAACTCTTGCTAGTTTTAATGGGCTTTAGTGACTGTTAATCTTCTGGTCCTTCCTTCCCCCCCTCCCCTTGCCCCACTATTTCACACTATTTGCAAACCCATCTTTAAGAAGAAAGCCAAAACCTCTGATCCTTGGAAAGCTCTTAAAGAGTAGCTATCATAATAACCTTATGTAAAATATAAATATCTCAGCCACAGATCTCTGATAAACATGTGGAATCTAGTGCATAATTCATATAATACTTGCCTCTGGAGTCCCCAGTGATTTCACAGCATTCAGATCGGATCCTGAGGAGAAAGTATTTTTTGCCCCACGGACAATGAGACCTTTCCCCTCTGTCCAATTTTCCAATTCAATCACTTTTTCCAGAAGTTGTAGCATCATAACACCTGCCAAAGAGATGAGGGGAAATCAAAGCACATAAGATACTGGAAAAAGAAAAATAATTTAGAAACTATCAGGAGCCAAATAGGACTCTTAGATCCTACATTTTACAAATATTACCTGGATGTTTATTAAATGTCTATTATGTTGGTACCATGGGGTATAAATAAAAGAGGTATACTTGTAGTCCCCGCTTTAGAAGTTTACAATATGTTAGTAATCTCTCTCTCTTTCTCACTGTCTTAATTAAGAAATCATACAAATACATGGCTAAGTAGAAAATGAGAATATATCATACATGTCCTAGGAATTAGAAAATTGGAATGAATAAGGGGTATAGTGGTAAGAAAAAATTATTTCTTAGGGTAAAAGTCAAATATAGACCTGACTTCACAGTAGTACACATTGTCTTAGTCAACAAGCTCAACAAGGATTATAAAATCAACAAGCTCATAACAAGAGTTATGCCTCTATTCCTAACTCAAATATAGTACTGCCCCATGAGACTGAGATCTTAACAATCTACTGGGTATATGGTACACAAAACAAAGGTAAGATTCCTACTTCACTCACATGAGAACTATTATAATAGGATGTTCGTTCAGGAAAGGGATAGTACATATCATCTTGTTCCACAGTTGACAAACTATGCTCTAACCCAAGGCATACTATGAACGTACTTCATAGGCTGCTAATAAGATACTTACCAACTATCAATTCTATGATTTATAGATTAAATTTTTACCTTAGTATCATTCCAAAATTCTATTAGAGCTTCTTTATAACGGACAAATTTAAAATGGAAACAGCAGAGACTATAATTCTTTTTTTTTTTTTTAAGATTTTATTTATTTATTTGAGAGAGAGAATGAGAGAAAGAGAGAGCATGAGATGGGGGAGGGTCAGAGGGAGAAGCAGACTCCCTGCTGAGCAGGGAGCCCGATGTGGGACTCGATCCCAGGACTCCAGGATCATGACCTGAGCTGAAGGCAGTTGCATAACCAACTGAGCCACCCAGGCGCCCGAGAGACTATAATTCTTATCAGTGGTGATCTCCCAAGTTCATAAAGTTCATAATGCTATCAATGATTAAGTTTACTCTTTCCTCTGCTTAAGAAAATGCTTTAGAAGCCAATATAAAGTTCATGACAGAGGATTAAAGCCAGCAAAGAATCTGTACCACAAGGTTCCAAAACTTACTATATATAAGCCCCATTAAACTATGTACACTACTTTGGAATATAAACCCCATGATGTCAAGAACTATTATTCTTCTTGCCATTTTCTGAAGTAACCAATAATGAAGTGGTTCCACAATAAATGTTAGTGTTATTGATTCACAAGTAACTAATGCAGCTATCCTTTCTAATTGCTAATTATGACCTAATTAAAATAGTAGCCCTACCCAAGGATGTCTTAGGTGTTTTAGAAATATAGTTCTTGCTCTCCAAAGATTATACAGTCTAGTAGCTTTTTACAAAAAACAAACAAATAAAAACATTCATTTAGGCTAAGAATAAATCTGTATAAGTAAATATGGACCTTCAGTCATCCCTAATATTTAAGCTTCTAAAAAAGTAATGCTGGTTTTGAGTATGAGACATCTATACCAGTAGTTAATCTTGAACTCATCTTTTTGACTTTGTAAACTAAGTGTAAGAGTTGGAAGGAACCTTAAAGGAGTAACTGGTTGGGTAATTTTCAAACCAGGGCCTTGGGGTTGCCTGGTGTGTGGGGCTCACTCATCTTCTCCCAGACTAACTCAATCAAACACCATTATCCAAATCAAAGCATCTCTGCTCATATTTGTTTTAAATATTAGCCATGAAATTAATGTGTTTCCATTTGAATAATAATCTTTACTAATGTAAATTATTTATAGCTATTCAGGAATAAATCAAAATCTAGTCTAATTTTTGAGAGCAGTATTACTTTTCTAATTTTACTTACCTAGGCTAATATTAAAATTGGCTTTTATTCTCTGAACCAATTGAAGGTATGGAGATGCACTGTCCAGTAAAGTAGCCACCATCTACATCTAGCTTTTGAACACTTGAAATGTGGCTAGTCCAAACTAAGATGTGCAGTTAAGTGTAAAATACACACCTAGATTTCAAAGATTTCGTATGAAAAAAAAGGAAAATACCTTATAAATAATTTTTCATATGAGTCAATGTTGAAATATTTTTTAATATACTGGGTTAAATAAAGTATATTAAAATTAATTTCAAATGCTCCCTTTTACTTTTTTTTATTTTACTTTTAAAAATATGGTTACTAGAAAATTTTAATTTACATATGTGGGTCACATTTGTGTTTGCATTATACTTCTATTGGGTAACACTAATGGAGAGAGAGAGACATCTCTGAATTATGCTGAGAGGAAAGAAAAGTTATCTTGTGTTTTAACGACCCACCACTGATAATTTACAAAGTTTAAGTCTATTGAATTTTGTCTTGGTATGAAAATTTACTGAGACATTTTTGAGCCCAGTATTTCAAATATTACAAAATATAATTTACCCCCCATGAAGTACATAACTGACAAACGGAAATTGTCAGAGTCATCTTGACTGGGTAGTCAGCAAGGTTACTCCTTAGCTCTTGCATAATATTATCAACTACCCATGAGGTACATCACTGACAAAGAGAAATTGCCAAAATCACCCTGAAATATGCAGGAGTGCTAGACAGTCAGCAGTGTTACTCATTAGCTCTTCCATAACATCATAGTAGTGTAACTCAAATCTGAACTTTGGCACAAAATTACAAAGTACCACATGTCCTGGACTTTTGGGTTCCTTAAATATGAAATTTATACATGCCCAAGAATGTTACCTAGCAAATAGAAGGTATTTACCAGTATCTAAGTGTCAGGAAAGAGGCAACACATAGGCAAGCACAGTGTTTTCACCAATTATTGGAATTACATGGTTAAAATGAGTCTTATTTCAAGTCACAGAAAAAAAAATTTAACTAATTTCTTTTTTCATTTATAGGTTTTTCTCTTTAGTTTTCAAAAATCTTTGAAAGCTCCTTCCCCTTGTCTCCCAGTGACATTAGCTAAACTTAAACAAATGAAGTCATTAAACAGTAAATGTCAATGGAAAAAATAAGGTTAATTTGAAAGTTTCCTTTCTACCAACATCCATATTTACGGATTTTAAAAAAAATCAAGGAGTGCCTGGGTGGCTCAGTTGGTTAAGCGACTGCCTTTGGCTCAGGTCATGATCCCAGGGTCCCGGGATCGAGCCCCACATCGGGCTCCCTGATCAGCGGGAAGCCCGCTTCTCCCTCTCCCACTCCCCCTGCTTGTGTTCCCTCTCTCGCTGTCTCTCTCTCTGTCAAATAAATAAATAAATAAAATCTTAAAAAAATAAAAAGATTAAAATACAATTAGTAAAAAATGTTCCTGGTTCAAGTGATGGTTTTGGGTATTCTGTGTGAGTATGTGTGTTCTCAGAGTACCACAACTTTCAAGAATTCTGTCACCAGAGATAAAAATTATGTGATAGCAGCTTAGATTTAGTGTCATTCTTTAGCAAAAGAAAGATCTCTATACCTGAGAACGCATTCATTTTACTTGGATTGTTCAGAGTAAGAATGCCAATGCCACTGTCTTCCTTCTGAAGGTCAATGGATCCACCAGGAAACTGCTGAAGTTTTTTTTTTACTTCTTCCTCATGGAAGCCATGAGATGTATTATAAAGTGACGCTCCTGTTTGATGTAGTAATTTTGTCCTTACAGACAAAGATGATGTCGTCACAAGATTTTTTGCCATTTCTGGAAAACAGAGAGAAATATGCAGTAGTCCAGATGAACACTTTTCTAATATTATACATTTACAGACTTTTCTGTTTAATTGGGACTACCTCCCCACTTCTAAAAGCACTCTGAGGAGATGGTCGGTATGGAAATCCTTCCCTTTTCCCTCCTTCTCAAACCAAATAATTCACAAAGTATACCATTTCAGTATATCACTGAGAGATGATGATGTAGTTACAGTGCATTTACTGGGATCCAATACATGGGAAAGGTTTAGAAAAATGTTGCTGTATTTAGCACCATCTCCCTGCCTCCTGGCAAGTCTTTCTCATGATAGTAGCTCTTCTTCCTCCAACTCTTTAACTAATTGCAAAATCTAAGAATAAATTGAGTCCAATGTCCCCTTGGAAACCGTCTCTATGCACGAATGCTACAGGAGCAATCCTACTCTCTAACAGAAATTTCATTCTCAGCATTATTCTTACCTTATGCAATGCTCTGATAGGAAACCCTGAGGAATATGAGGAAAGAAGCAGGAATGTGTGCATAGTTTCTTGTGTTCCCCAGGATTTTGTCACCTCTTCTCACTTTATATATACATCCCGGATAATCTCATCTCTGCCCATAAGGGGTTTTGCCCTCTGTAAGCATTTTTGTTGACATAAAACATACATTCAAAACAGTATACAAATTATAAGTTATTGCTCAATGAATTTCACAAGGTAAATACACTCAAGTCAGTAACACCCAGATCAAGAAACAGAACGTGAAAACAAAACAAAAAAACCATGAAGCTCAAAGGTCTGTTGTGTCCTCTCTCAGTCACAAGTCCAAATAAGGATAATAACTACTCTGACTTCTAATATCCTAGATTAGTTTGTTTTTGAATTTTATACAAATTGAATAGTATATATTCTTCTGTGCCTGGTTTCAACTGTTTGTGACATCCATTATGGTTATTATGTATAATTACAGTCTAAATAATCTATTCCTCCCATTGTATTTTATTATATGAATACACCAAATTTATTGTAATAGACAGATGTATTTCTGTTGGCTAGATCTAAGAATGGAATTATTTGGTTGGGCTGCAGCTGACATACTGATTGTTAAACATTGAAGAATTTTGCAAGTTGGTTTTTCAAACCATTGGTGGCTTGAAATTAAGCATGGTGGGAGTATCAGCAAACTCTACATATCAATATTCACCTGTCTCTCTCTCCCCCACACCCTCCTTTCCTCTCTCCCTCTCTCTCTCTCTCACACACACACACACCACAGCCAGATTCCCATTACTGCATCTGTTCATTTGTTCAACTTGGAAAGATACCAAAGAGTTTTCGAAAATGGCTGTACCAATATAAACTGGTATTTCCACAGCCAGTGAATGTTCTAGTTGTTTCACAATCTTGCCATCACCTGCTAACATCTTTTTCTACTTTCTTTTCGTTTTAGGCAATCTAAAGAGTGGTATGTCATTGTGGTTCCACTTTGCATTTCTATGACCTCTAATAAAGTCAAGCTCCATTTTCATATGCTTATTGGTTATTTGCATGTATTTTCTAAAGTGCCTGTTAAAGCTTTTTGCCCATTTTTTCTACTATTTGCCTTTTTATGATTGATTTGTTGGAGTTCTTTTGTTTGCCTGTAGCTTTTATTAAAACCCATAAAACAACAAATCCCATATTTCCATCTCCAACAGAAACCTTATACCTGTGTACTCCTAACTCAAACAGAAATCTAATTCCTTATTCCTTACCTGTAGATATACCACAGCTTCTCAAAATCATTGCCTAAACCTGAAGTCATACTCTCCTAAAACCTGTTGCTCCTTCTTTATTCCTTCCCTTAACTATCTATGATATCATCAACCCTGTAGGCCACAGAAAACCAAATCCCCTTCCCCTCCTTCATCTCTCATATGCAACCTACCTGTAAAATGTCTTGCTTCTTTCTTATCTTTCCCATCCTTATTCTTTCTACTACCAACCATAGTTCAAACCTCATTACATAACATACATGTCACCAATTAGTTTTACACTACTCCTTAAAATCAGAGCTATCTCTGTAATCCAATCAAGTTATTCCAAATGTAAGTTTTTTTCAGTAGCTTTCTACTAACAAAAGGATCAAGTCCAAAGCTCACTTTGATTGGGCCCTTATTGATATCTTCGGTCTCTCATAACATCTCTACACACAGTCTATATGGACACCAAACAACTAGAATTCCACAAATTTACCTTGCTATTTTATATTATTAGATCCCCATATAATGTCTTTCCTTCCTCACTGACCTGGTAAGTACCTAATCATCTTTAAAATCTAAATTCCTAAATTTCCTCCTATAAGTGATTTCCTAAGCAAATTATTCCTTTTATTTATCCCATCGCAATATATGATTACATTTTAACACATTTTACACATCATTTTTATTTTATTTTTCATTTGTCTTCCTCACCAGACAGGAAGCTTCCTGAGAACAGTTCTCTGAGGTACTTATGCTCTGTCACTATGGCCTAGTATAGTGCTCAACACAAACAAGGTACTTAGATGCTTAATGAAGAAAATAAATCATCAGGTTGCCAAATGGAATGCCATCTCTAATATGTGAGTTATAAAATGGTATCAGAAGCAGATGGAGAACAGGTCATCTAAAAAGGATTACAATATGATCTCCCTTCCACTTTAAATTGTTTCACCTTCAAAAGGACATTTTTGTTAAAGTGTCTCAACAGAGTACTTGTAACTGTGTAAGTATCTAAAAATATTACACATTGGAATGCAATCTCCTAAACAGATATACTTCAAGAACTTGGGAACAGTATTTCAAAACTTCTTCATTAAGGTGATTTTGAATACAATATGGAGGAGTCCAAGATGTTCCTTAAATCTCATCTAAAAAAACTAAAATGTAATTCATATTAGATACAGTATGACCTAATGCACTGTGATACATGGTAGAGGGTTTAACAAAAAAGAATAGTAGTGAGTGAGGTGCTTGCTGTCTTTGAAAATAATATCCAAGAATAAGACCTTAATGCTATTTTCCCAAGAAAAAAGGGGCC
The DNA here is from genome assembly GCF_029215605.1 of Mirounga angustirostris. NCBI lineage: Eukaryota > Metazoa > Chordata > Mammalia > Carnivora > Phocidae > Mirounga > Mirounga angustirostris. Next base: position 109,801,926 of record NW_026991716.1, read on the forward strand.
CTAACTTGCTATCATAAGTGCTGTGGCTTTCAACTGCCATAACTGTATTCTTACTATCAAACTCCTTACGTTCTTAACAGTTAACCCTCTTTCTTTCCTACTGGAAGGGCACTAACTATTATATATCAAGGCCAACAAACTGCTTAGTTTATCAGAAAACAGTCTCTTGTATTTTAATACTCATGGATGGAGAGGCAATTTTTTTTTTAAGTTTAATTCTGAAGTGTTCCAAGATTATTTTTAAAAAAATAGAAAAAATAATATAACAAATACCCATTCCTCATTTTTAGTAAATGTTAACATTTTTCTCATATTTCCTTCAGCTCATTCTTTTTTTTTTATTTTTTAAAGATTTTATTCATTTATTTATTTGAAAGACAGAGAGAGCCTGAGTGGTGGGGGAGGGGCAAAAGGAGAGGGAGAGAGAGACTCTCAAGCAGACTCTGTGCTGAGCATGGAGCCCAATGCAGGGCTCGATCCCAAGAGCCTAAGATCATGACTTGATCTGAAATCAAGAGTCAGACGCTTAATCGACTGAGCCACCCAGACACCCCCAGCTCACTTTTTATTTTCCAACATTCACAAAAGTAGAGAGAATAGTATAGAGAATTTTCATCTGAGAGCTTGAAAATTATCAACATTTTTGAAAACTTGTTTCATCTAATCACCATCTCACAACACATACAACCCACTTCTGCTTCCCCTGAGTATTTTAAAGAAAATTTACAGGAAAGCTTTCAAGTGTCTGAACACAAAAGCTGAGATCTTGGACCACTGGCAATCTAAGTAAGAAGCCCTCTGACGCACTCCCTAAAAGACATTAAGAACACCTTAACTATAACAAGTTCTTTGAACCCAGAAGTTACTTAACCTAGAGGTGGAGCTTGGCACTCTGGAACTTAGTAAAATTTGTTCTTAGAATCTCTCATCAATATTCAACTTGGACATTCATCCGTCCATGTAACAGCTTTCAGAATTATTTCTAACAACTACTGGGGTTATTCCTAACAGGGTTAAGATTTCAAGGATTCTATCCAGAAGTAAATTCTTTTAGGTTCTTATCAATTCATTCCTTAAACTTATGGGAAAAGAGGACCAGGGAAAGAGGCTCTACTTATTGTAGTTTAGGCTACAGATCTAGGCATTGTCTCCCCATTCTGGAATAAAAATGACTAGAAATCAAAAAGAAAATATGCAGGATAAGTAGAAAGGATGCAAAGTGCTCACATGCATGGAAGTAAGCAGACCAGTGTTATTTAGAACAGAACATGTCCGGGGCGCCTGTGTGTCTCAGTCAGTTAAGCTTCAGACTCTTGGTTTCGGCTCAGGTCATGATCTCATGATCTCATGATCTCATGGACTGTGGGACTGAGTCCTAGGTTGGGAGCAGGGAGTCTGCTTGAAAGATTCTATCCCTCTGCCCCTCCCCCCACTCCCTCGCTCATTCTCTTTCTTTCTCCTCCTCTCTCTCAAAAAAACCCAGACACATCCATGCTCCTTTCCTCCCCCTCCAAAATGTCACTATGTGCCTTACAGATAAATAAATTACTATTTATCTGTAAGTAAAGAGTAATAAGGGGCGCCTGGGTGGCTCAGTCGTTAAGCATCTGCCTTCGGCTCAGGTCATGATCCCAGGGTCCTGGGATCCAGCCCCGCATCGGGTTCCCTGCTGGGTGGAAGCCTGCTTCTCCCTCTCCCACTCCCCCTGCTTGTGTTTCCTCTCTCATTGTGTCTCTCTCTGTCAAATAAATAAATAAAATCTTAAAAAAAAAAAGTAATAAAAGCACAAGGGACCCACTTATGGACTCTGAGTAATATGCATAGTATACTCATGGGTCAAGGTGATAAACAGACCTAATAAGCAACCCAAGCAAAGTAGTCAAATGTTACCAGTTGCAAAATAAAATATCTAAGTACTTAAAATCACCTTTAATATCTTTACCTTGCCAATTTTATACTCCTTTTCCAAAACTCATGTAATATGCTTACCTGTATAGCATTCTCCCATCCCACCGCCAGTCCTATCAGATTAGGAAATGATATAATTAAGATGATAGATTCTATGGTATTAACTGGTTTTAAGGTATCTAAAGCCTCTTGAAGATCTTGAAAGCTAGAAGGAATGCTTACCAAACATAATTCTGTAACATTACAGGACATTTTCAGTTAACTCAAGAGACATTGCAAGATTTTTAAAATAAATTTCAAAATGAACAAAACAATCCAATTATAACACAGAAATGTATAATGACACACAATAAATGCAGAAGAAATTTATATTATAGATGTTCCCACTCCCTGTATTAGTGCAATAAAAGGTACTTTATTGGTACTACATAAAATTATTGGGCAGAGAGGAAAATTACAGGATACTGTAAAACTGAAGAAAATGAGGCAATCTCTAAATGTTGACAATTATTACCACATGCTATTGGCATTGCTGCAAACAATGATTCATTTGAAATAAATAATTTTCCTGCAAATATAACTGCATGTTATTCCCCATATCTACCTTATTTCTTTACCTTGTATAGCCCCAGTTCTCAAAACTTAAGCCCGATTCAAAGGCATAGCTCCCTGCTTTGCCGAAGGAGAGTAAAAGTTCTATGGAAAGAAAGTGCCTCTATAATTATGGTCATTAGTTATCTGGCATCACTAGAATATGAACTATTCTGGTCAAATAAACTAATAACCCTTTAACTGAAAGCAAAACTGTTCTGGACAAGGACAAATCCTTTCGTTGAAAGCATCCTTGATCTCAAGTACATAGAACTATAATGTTAAATATTTCAATTAATTTCAAGATATTTCTATTTATTTTTAGGTATTTCACATTCCTAATCATATACCTCAAATGTACACCCATAGAAGTACAAATCTATGTACCTATTTTCAAAAGGATTGAAAAAATTTAAAATAAGGTGGCTTCTCATGATGAGCATGAAATTGAAGGGGAAATAAAGTAAAAAAGGTAGAAAATTTAGGTATATGGGAAGTGGGAGTGGGGAGAAAAACTTAAAAAATAAAATGTTATTACTAAGTATGAAGTGGTTATAAAAAAACACAAGGATTTTGGAGGTTTCCTAGATTATCACCCATATGTAAATATCAAGTTGCCTCAAGATCTCTTGAGCTGGCAAAAGAAGCCTACACTAAAAATCTCAGGAGTTATTGAGAATGACAAGCAATGGGGCTTGAAACAAATTTAACATAACCAATATCTTCACAACAAGATGTATTTATGTTCATAAGCTTCAGCCATGTGAATAATTTTCTCATCCCCAACTGATGAGGGATAGAAGCAGAAAAATGTTCATCTTTAGCCCAGAAAGTTGACCTATAGCCTTCATAGTTGTGACAAGGATCAAATCTGCACTGGTTGCTACATTCTTACAGGGTCTCAGGATTGCCTGTATCTCTCACTGATAGTTAATACTGAACTGAATGACAAACACCAGAGAAATCTTGCAATAGTAGTTTCATGACTACCAGTGGAAATTCGAAGAAAACATTTATGATCTAATATGCCCACTCCGCATGTCTCCTCCCTCTTGAGCACTAAGCACATAACCACCAACTTCATACAGCAAAAGTGTATCTCTTTCTGCCCAAGGGTCCTGAGACTGTGCTAGTTAAATAAACTAAGTTGCACCATACAAGGCTCAAGAATTCTTTCTTGACCATTATGCTCCACCACCATGCAAATCAACCACTGTTCTTTTTCACTCCCCTTTCACCACCCCTAGACCCAAGTTCAGGAGTCAAAGTCCATGGGAAAAATACCAAAATATACCAAAATGTACCATTCAAAATGAGTTGTGATGGGAACAGCCATCTTCCAGTAATTCGCCAAAATGATCAACACAAAGGGAAAAAGGAAAGACACCCACTGTTATGTTCTCTAGCCTTTTAGAAAACATGGAGTTGTTCCTTTGGCCACATACATGCAAATCTGTAAGAAAGGTGATATTGTAAACATCAAGGGGATGGGAACTGTTCAAAAAGGAAAGCCCCCACAGATGTTACCATGGCAAAACTGGAAGAGTTGACAGTATTACCCAGAATGCTGTTGGCATTGCTGTAAACAAATAAGGGCAAGATTCTTGCCAAGAGAATTCATGTACTGAGCATATTAAGCATTCGAAGAGCCAAAATAGCTTCTTGAAGCATGTGAAGGAAAATGATCAGAAAAAGAAGGAAGCCAAAGAGAAAGGTATTTGGGTTCAATTGAAGCATCAGCCTGCTCCACCCAGAAAAGCACATTTTGTAAGAACCAATGGACAGGAACCTGAGCTGTTGGAACCTATTCCCTATGAATTCATGGCATGATAAGTGTAAAAAAATTCTAAGCAGAAACACAACAAAAATCAGGCAATATTCCAGGTCTCCTGGAGAGTAACCAAAAGAAAACATAAACTCAGGTTTGCTTTTCTTTGTAGTACCTTGTGGCCAAAATACTGGCAGAGGGAGCCGCCCTCAAAATACTCATATATTTTCAGAGTATCATTTCTCCAAAAGATTATGTTACTGCTCATCTATTAGCATAAAAATTGTATAGTTCCACTCCCCTCCATGAAACAAATCTAGGAAAAAAAAAATAAGGTCCACATTTCCTTTTTACAATTAAAGGTTACCTTTTGTCAAATTTTAAAACAAAATGCTCTCAAAGTTCTCACTCTTTTTCTCCAAATAAATACATATTTATTTTTAAATAAATTATCAATTTATAAAAACCTTTAAAACTTTAGACATTATTTCATGTAACTCCATAGCTAGAACCATGAGCCTTCTGAACGGACAAGAACATTTTTGTACCTAGGCTATCTGATTAAATCAAAATATTTATGAGATGGTTATAATTATACACTATTGTTCATATGCTACTTCCATAAAGTATAATAATACTTTTTTATTTCCTGATTTGAAATTCAGGTTGTATTACAGTTGGCCAGAATGAAAATAAATGAGATATTAAAAATGAAGAAAGCTATTGCCTGAGTCACCTAACACATACTAAAAAAGTTAGGTTTCAGAATGTGGGTGTGTTTTTTCTTAACCTAGGTAAGAGATACACAGGTATTTTCTGTTGTTGTTCTTTAAATCCTTCTTATGCATTTTTCACTATATGTATGTATGGTACATTTCTCAATGAACTTTTTTTTTAAACTGAAGGATATAGTTCCAAACTCTGGGGGCTGTCTCTGCCTTTACCAGTAATCTCTCTCAATCTTCTAAATGGCCAATTTCAAAACTAGTTTCTTAAATACTCTATTTCTTTACATAGAAGATATTAAATAAAAAACACACAGCCGTAAAGACACTCAACAAAGAACACAGTGGCCACATAGTCTGGCAGGTCTGACAACTGTTAAAGGTCCTTATTAAAGGTAGTGATATTTCTTAAAAATCAATGTACAACCAGAAACTAGATAATAGAGAATTAGACATGAAGCTCCTGCCTCCGTATATTAAAAAATTCTTAAGGGCAGGACTGCATCTTATTCACAGCCTTTAGCACACAGTGTCACACTTAATATTTGTGGAACTAAATGACCCCTAATGTGGTTATTACTGTGTAGGGACTACAGTACCTACCCATCATTTTCTAAACTAAATGTAAGATCTCTATTTGCAAAATAGGAAAAATTATTTCACTGTTGGGTTTCAATGAAATGCAAGTCCAGGATATGTAGCTACAAATGTGCAAGGGTATGATTTTCTTTTCATGTTTACAAAATGGGTTTGCATACAACACAATCTCTACTGTTTCATTAATAAAAATATTAATACTTTTTAAGAAATGAAGTAATAAATAATAAGACATCACCCTACCTATCTATAATATGTGTAGTTGGCAATAGATATTTTACAAGGATCTGCTTAGTAATATTCTTTGTTCTTTAATATAAGATTTCTCTCACAAGAGGAATCTTAGGTCAGGTCTAGCCTGTTATATTCTCTAACTTTCTCTGGATGAGAGGCAATTTACCCAGTGGTAGATACCGAGGTTAATACCTAGTAACTGTTAGTGGCAAACTTAAAGAGGAAACCTGAGATTTGACCCACTTTGCCTCACCTTCTCTTCTTCACCTTCCAAAGGAGGATACTGGTTTTGAGCCAAAAACAAGTAATTCAGTGTGTAGCTTTGTGTACTAGGCAACAAAGTGCAACTATCTGCCCTGGAACTGCTGCTATTTTGGATTTTCTTAGTTTTGTTCTCCCTTCTTTCTGTCTGTGTGTCTGTCTCTCTAAGAGGCTTATGTGGTAAAAGCAACCTGAGGCTGCCTTTATCCTGTCCCATTTGAAGAAGATCAAATAGTAGGGCTCAGGGTTCCTTAGGCCTGCTTCTAGTCTAGGGAAAATGCGCTCTCAAGATCACTTATCAGGTCAGTTCACAAAACTGAAAGGTGTATATACAGTCAGAGCCAAAGGCAATACATCCAAGCTTTTGCCTGGATATTCTCTATGCATGTTGTGCCCCTGGAGATGTCAGATACAGAATAGAAACGCAGTGGAAAATTCAACTGAGGTCCTGATCTTTTCCATATTTACCATGACCTCAACATTAAAAAAAAGTGCCAAAAAAAACTTGATAAGGACTCTGATGGCTATTTTCAAAAATTAAATTTGCCTGTTTTCCACAATATTCTGTTTAAGGAAAAGAAAAAGCTAAGCTAGAAAATAAGGAATAAGGCTTTCAAAATCATTAGCATTTTTAATCATTATTATTTCAATCATTATTATATCTTCTCTCTTGTAAGGAGACTATTCTGTCCTCATATATTACCTCTCCAATATCCAACAACACAAGGGCAATTAGTATAGATGCCATCAGATCTATTATCTGCGTATCTTTAAATCATTACAAAATGAAATATACATATAACTAATATTTTTGCCTCGTTAGACATCTTTGATATGCTTATTTTTCTAAGTAAATCTTATAACAAATACTTCACGTATCCTTATATTAATTCCATTTTTTCTCTCCTTTCCCATTCCTATCCCCCTTCCACTACTAACTCTCCCTTCTTTTCTCTCCTCTCTTCATGTTCCCTTGTCTGTGCCACAGAAGAGTACCACAAAAACTCGAGGGCACTGCTTAAGCCTCCTAGGTTTGCTGACCTCAAGTTTAGAAGTCCAATTCTAGAAATTTGGTAATCACCTATTATGTATACTTTCATCTCAATTCTAAATTCAAAGACCAAATTAAACAAGAGTTCAGTGCTAAGGAGATGACAAAGTTATTAGCCACTAATAAACTACTATAGTATCTGAAAGTACATGTGAACAAACGGGGCTGAGATTCAGGTTCTATGTAAGCATGAGGTTAAACAATCAGCATTTTGGATTGTTCCAGAATGACAAGGCAATGAAAAAGTTCTGAGGAATTTACAATTTTATAAACTTTCTTCAGGACAAAATGTATGTTTAAAATTTGTCATGCAGGATGCTTTGCTGTCCTGCCACACTCACATCAGCTGAATGGGCTCTTAGCCAAGCCACTGGAAAAGGGAAAAAGAGAGCCCTACGGACATCTGAGATCACATGTGTTACTCTCTCCAATTTTTGTTAAAATTCTGCAAAGGTTTTCAAACAGTTCCCCTCCTAGCATAGGTAATAAGCTAGCTTTTCTTTTAAAAGCCATACATAACCCGAATGCCAGAATTACTAAATCCAGAAAATTAACACAGATGCATACTTAATAAGAAAACAATTAGCCTGAGGCAGGTGGAAAACAACAAAAAAGTCAGAAATATTCTAGACTGTCACTACATCACTTGTTTTTCAAGTTTTGATTTCGTTTTAGCTTGTCATTATGTAACCTACCTTTCAAGCTTCATTTACATGCCACCATACACACCCCTCTTCCTCATAGAGCCAAAATGAACTTTTTAGTTTCTCAACTCCTTCAGGTTTTTGCTCTTCATTCAACACTTCTACATATGTGATCCCTCACCTATTACACTTATCTCTTCCTCAGAGTAACTCCACATCATCTCCTTTAATACCTTAGACTGCATAAAATACTCTGTCTGCTTGCACAGTATTTTTATTAAGCCTCATGTAATAATTTTTTTAACAGAACATCCCCACTGCATTTTGGAAAGTAAAGTTTTTACAATGCCTAGAAGACTGCCGGACAAATAATATAAATCAATAATAATCTGGCTACAAGTATTAAGAATTCATAATGCCTTAAGAGGCTTAAGACTCTGTCCACAAACCAACTCTCCACCTACCCTTTTCCTTACTCCTATTACTCACCCAGTTTCAACTCCATAGCTCTCTGCAAGCTGGTTTCTCTTCCCGGAATGGAACCGACTATTACCTACTTCTCTTTCAGGTGAGGCAATAAGATGTCAGGAAAAGATCAACTGACTTATTACTCCTCCCACTCCCAGGAGATTCCATAATTACGTCTTTAGTTGTTGTTTCCTCCAATAGAATGCCAGGTCTTCCCAGAAGGGATCTTCTGTTACACTTGCCAATGTCCAGTTTATCTCTATACCTACAGCACCTAGAGCAACAGCTGATAAACAGGAGGTTCTCAAAAGTGAGGAAAGGAAAGGAGGGGGGATGGGGTCGATATAGATTGTTTTCCTCAAGGAACTTATCAGCCCTTTCAACAAGTAATTTAAGTAATCTGTGGTTTTTTTTGTTTTGTTTTGTTTTTTAAAGATTTTATTTATTTATTTGACAGAGAGAGACACAGCGAGAGAGGGAACACAAGCAGGGGGAGTGGGGGAGGGAGAAGCAGGCTTCCCGCCGAGCAGGGAGCCCGATGCGGGGCTCGATCCCAGGACCCTGAGATCATGACCTGAGCCCAAGGCAGTCGCTTAACCAACTGAGCCACCCAGGCGCCCTAATCTGTGGTTTTAAACCCGTATATTTGTGACGTGTGTGTGTGGCATTAAGAGGATTATCGAGGCTCAAAAGAATTTCAGGAAGTAAAGAACCCATACCAAAAATGATTTGGACATTTTGTTGTTGTTGAAAAGTCGATTGCACGAAACAAATAGTATAAGTTTTAATTAAGCGAAGTAAGAGTGAGAAGGACAAATTCAGAAGTCCTAGGAAACCCCACCCACCCAGCACAGGGCCTGGAAAGTATTTAGAATTTAAATCAGTGCGTTGAAGTCATGCCTCCCTATTCTAAAAACATAGTAATCCTGGCGGTTCGCCACATTCCTTACACAAGTTTTACTCTTTTCCCACCGCCTTCATTCACCTCGCAAAGTCCGCCCGCCGCACGGCACTGCTCCGCGGCGCTCGGCACTGCGTCCCCACACCCAGCAGAGGGCAGTGGGCCTCCGCGACGGCCTCACACGGAACGCGCAGCTGAGCCCGGGCGGGTCTCCGCTTGGAATTCGTGTGGAGAAGCGCTGAAGTCTATTACACAGCGACAAGCTAGAGTCCTCGCTCATATGACACTTAAAGTACGGTCCCTACGGCCACTCAGTCCCGCGGACCTCAAGCCCGGCAGCGTCCCCTTCCGCTCCCCCCCAGACCTTCTTCCGCTTTCCGCTCCCTTCTTCCGCTTTCCGCTCCCTTCTCCCGCTCCCCCCGGCCTCTCTTCCTCTTGCCCGGGCCTCCCTTTCGTTCCGCGCGTGCGCTCCCCCGTCTCGGGTCCTCGTCCCTTTTCCCGGCCTCTTTACGTCGCCCGCATCTCCTCTTCCGCCGGCGCCCTGTTCCGTTCTCCAGCGGGCACGCCTGATTCCGGAAACCCTGCGCCGTCGCCAAGCGCCCCGATTCTCCCGCGCTGTGGCGGGCCTGTGCGGGCCTTCCCTTGGGTGTGAGCGAACCCGGGATGAGTGGACCTGCTTCGCGATGAGGGCGTTAAGGACTGGCTGGTCCAGCGAAGCCCGTAGACTCCATTTATTTTTCAGGCTCCCTCTGTACGTGGGAAGACTGGAGGGAGAAGAAAGCCAGGTGAGGGAATTTTGAAAGAGAAGGGGAGAGGAAGGTACCAGAAGCTGTTACTTCTTGAACATCTTTTCTGCGTTATTGAACGGGGAAAGTATTTGTCTTTTTTTTTCTTTTCTAACGAGTACTCAACATATGCCCTGCGTGTGATACGGTTTTTATAAAGCTTAGCAGGCTTAGAATTCTGTGCCAATCTATGGAGCCGACAGGACTCTCTTCGGAAGACAGCTGAAAAGGAATGCCATTTTCCACTAGGATTGGGATCGCTTTGTCAAAAAGGAGGAACAGAAGGTAGATCTTAGTAAATAAGGGAATAGTCGGGTGGGAGGAACAGAAAGTGCCGAGAAGGGGAGACGATAAGCAAGTTTTAGGCTATGGAGATGTGGATGGTAGGGAAGAATTGGGAACCAAGTTTGGACCGATGAGAAGTCCAAATATAGAAAGTATTTAATTCCAATTTAATATGAAATGAGCAGCCATTACACTGTTGAGCAGGAAATTCCCTTGATTAAATGATTTGGGAGAATTAGTTTGTAGAGTGGGGGTAACTAGATGTATTGTTTATGCCCTAAATTTGTATATGGTTATATGGTACTGCACAAGTTCTGTGTATTCGTGTATGGGACTGTGGCTTTCCAAGGTTGGCAGCTGTGGCTAAGAGGTTTGGCCTTTAACATTTTTGTGTAGATTCCCTGATGGTATGTATCTTTTTTTCCCCCCCATCCCCCCACCTCCCTCCCCTCTAGAACCCTCAGTTTGTTTCTCAGAGTCCATAGTCTCATGGTTTTCTTAAGTTCAAACAAAGTGTGTTTACGGTTGATACTATCTCATGCCTTATCTTTCTGCCAAGCATTTAGTTACTTGCTAGTTCTCAGAATTTACCAGCAAGTTGAGGAGATACAATGTTTTGTTTTGTTTTAAAGATTTTTATTTATTTTTTGACAGAGAGAGACACAGCGAGAGAGGGAACACAGCTGGGGGAGTGGGAGAGGGAGAAGTGGGCTTCTGCTACTTCTGCTGAGTAGAGAGCCCAATGCGGGGCTTGATCCTAGGACCCTGAGATCAGGACCTGAGCCGAAGGCAGACGCTTAACGACTGAGCCACCCAGGTGGCCCTCATCTTCTTTAAATCAGGAAACATAACACAATCCAGTCATAATAGCTGTTGCTCAACAGCTGAAGGACTACCACTAGAAAAGGGAATGACAATCATTCATGTACTCCAACCTTATTTTCACAAAGCCCTTACTGTAACTACAGGAGTCCGATACCCCAGTTCCATGTGCTTCTTCATATGTTCTAAGCTCGTTTGCATATCCAGACCTTAATGGGTCTGCTCTCTGGCTCTACCCTCTTCTGTACTTCTAATCTCTTTCATTCCTTCAACGTGTACCTCAGATCTATTTTTTCCACAAAGCTTTCATCACTTGCCCTAGTAATACATTATCTCTTAATATATCAGAATCTCATGGTCTTTTATTCTTTATTTTTATTTTTTTTAATTTTATTTATTCATTTGACAGAGAGAGACACAGCTAGAGAGGGAACACAAGCAGGGGGAGTGGGAGCGGGAGAAGCAGGCTTCCCGCGGAGCAGGGACCCTGATGTGGGGCTCGATCCCAGGACCTGGGATCATGACCTGAGCCGAAGGCAGACGCTTAACGATGGAGCCACCCAGGCGCCCCGGAGATACAATGTTTTAAAAGTTTTTAGAATACACACACTATCAAAAGAGGTCCAAAGCACCTTAGGGATTTGGAGGAGGGAAAAGAGGTTGGCAACTAGTGAAAACTCAAGGAAGATGGCCCCAAAAGAGGGCATTTATGCATTTTCAGTACTATGACTAATATGCTAACAGATAAAACAGCATTTCTTTTTTATAATTGTGCTTAAGTAGTGCCTTTTTACCCATAGCTATGCGAGTGTAATAGGAGAGAATGGGAATTTGCAATGAGGTGTCCGGTGTCAGGTAGTGTAACGGAACCAACATGAGTTCTCTCTTTGGTGAATCAGAAACTGCACAGGTTGACAAAGAAAACTTTTATTTACAGCAAATGAGATCGTGGGGAATGGCTTCCAAAACCGTGACTCCCTGAGAGCGGCTGAATGAATTCCTTTTGTTTAGGGTTAGAAGGAATATTTAGATAAGGAAGCTTTGTCATCCTATGTACAGGCAGGCATAAGGTCATGCATAGCCTAAGGAAACATGCCTATGTATACATTATGTGTTATGCAGAGGAGGCTGAGGCTCCTCCTTGGGTGGAGATTTTAGTATTATAATGAGGTAAAGATCATTGTAGGTCATTCTAGAGGTCACTCCATGGTCCATCTGTGTAGGCACAAGTCAGATTTAGCTTAGATGGTCTGGCGGGTCTGGGCAGGTGGGATGGCAGGAGGTCTTGTCTGGGAAGTCCCCATCCCCTGGGGAGTAGTGTTGGGTTTCCTTTGCCTGAGTCAAAAAGAAAGCTGGAAAGAAGAGCTTAGGGAAAAATATAAGACAAAAGTAAGTAAGTATGAGCAAGTGGGCAGTAAAGGCCAGGTTTTGGGGCCAAGCCCATATATTGGAACCTATTTTGAGGTTAAACTACAAAAAAAGAAGTTAAAGTTTAGTGAGTACAAGCAGGTGGGAGCTGGGAGGGCTGAGACCAAAATATCTGGTACTTGCTTCCCATATCCTGTAGAAAGAGGGAAAGTTTTTCTATTTCAAGACCTAGTCTTTCTCATTTCTTTTCTAGTAGCATTCTGATTACTCATCTGTATGTATAGCATTTCAGTACTTGCACATACAACCTAGTGTCAAAATACCTTTTACTATAATAATGGTTGTGCCAAACCACAAACTAAAAGGTAGTCCACTGTAATATTAGCAGGTCGTACCTAGTTATTTTTTAACTGCTGGCTCAATAAACAAATCTGGATGACAATTTCTTTAAACATTTGCTTTTTCATAAAATACATATCCAGGTATTCTCCGCCTCCTTCACTTGACTGTTAAACTGCTTTCTTCCTTTTACTCCATATCATGTTATAGTGAAAACTTTTCAATACAGATATCACCCACTATCTAAAAGTTACCATTAGGGGCACCTGGGTTGCTCAGTCGTTAAGCATCTGCCTTCGGCTCAGGTCATGATCCGAGGGTCCTGGGATCGAGCCCCGCATTGGGCTCCCTTCTCCGTGGGAAGCCTGCTTCTCCCGCTCCCACTCCCCCTGCTTGTGTTCCCTCTCTCACTGTGTCTCTGTCAAATAAATAAATAAAATCTTTAAAAAAAATAATAGAAGTTACCATTAAACCTTTCATAAGCCAAAATGGCATAAAGCAAAGAAGAAATTACTATTTATTTATGGGAAATTTTTTGAGCAACCCCAGACCCAAAAAGTAACCTCTCTTGGGCTTTTTTGATACCTAGAATACATCTTATTAACAGATGCACAAAATAAATTGAGATAAAGCACATGATGAGGGATAGGAGCAGAAAAATGTTCACCTTTAGCCCAGAAGGTTGACCTATAGTCTGTATAGTTCTCATAAGGATCAAATACAGGATCCTTACTGGTTGCTACATTCTTAAAAGGCCTCATGACTGCCTGAACATCTCACTGATAGTTTGTTCATAGCGATTTTCATCCAAGGGATGCCTCTGGTCCCTTTAACAGTAGGAACCTCTGACATATCCTGCGTGGGATGCCACCTGGGAATTGGGGGCGGGGGGGTTTTCTTGGTAAAGCACCTTCTTCTCTCAGTCCCCAAGGTCTCTCTCTTGGGATGCCTTTTAACCTGCTGGAAACAATTCAGATTGCTAGATTTAAGGAAAAATAAGACTCATCTTCTATAGCACTGTATGACCTCAATACTCTTTAGGAGACAAGGAACAATGGCCTATTAAGCTTCAGTATGATCTATCAGTTAGATTTCTTCTACAGGAAACAGGGCAAATGGACTGAGGTACTCTGCAGGCATTCATGACCCTAAATCAGGATCCCGACCTATGGGTCTCTTGCAGAATGTGTTTGGCCACTACCAAGCTACTAAACCCCCTTCCAACATTGGATGATGATTATCTAAATAGGCCTCCTCCTCCTCCTAATAGACCCAGCTTGCCAAAGGAATCACAGGCCATCCCTAATGAAGGGGATGCTGACTTTCTCACTGTTCCTTCTCCTAATAGACCCAGGTAACTCTTATTGTATGTGGGGGCTTCTCCCTCATTCATTTCCCAGGTTAATGGCTATGATAATTGGAGTCAGTTGTCTGTGGTTAGGCTACCTCAGGACAGGGACCTTAAGGAATATTCCCAAGCAGCTATTGAAACTCCTCTGGTTTCAGGGAAGTTCCCTGTCTCTTCTGGTCTGACATGGAATGCCTATTTTCACCTTTTGTTGGTGGGGAAAAAAACAAACTTATCTATTCATCTGTCTGAGCTGATAAGCTTTAGGATGATGAGTCCTCTTTATCCTCCCTGTGGCCTTTCATCCACTTGCAGCCTTGCTGGCCACACCTCACCTCTTCTGCCTCGGGTTCCTCCTCCTGTTTCTGCACCACCATGGGTATGGCCTGTATAACCGCTCCTAGACCATCCTCAGTGCCTCCAGCACCATCAGCTCCTACTCTTCCTACCCTCACTATCAAGGAGTGAGAAGCACCCCTCCTTAGACTTAAACTGACCACTTCAGATTTCCCCATCAATGCCCCAGGTAAAAATTGACAGTGGGGAATAAATTAATTGAATTTTGGCAGATACAGGTGCAACATATTCTATATTAAAGCTAATTTGAGTTTGTTGGTTTCATTAAGATAGACATATCTTTGGAGTTGTCAACATTAAGTATAAAACTTTCATCAAGGTTTACTAAAGTTCAAATAGGCTTGTGTTATCTCTTGCAATTTGTCAACAAAATATGACGTAAAATGGTGGTTAATTTTGTCTGTCTCAAAGTTTTCACGGGTAGGGCGCCTGGGTGGCTCAGTTGGTTAAGCGACTGCCTTCGGCTCAGGTCATGATCCTGGAGTCCCGGGATCGAGTCCCGCATCGGGCTCCCTGCTCCGCAGGGAGTCTGCTTTGCCCTCTGACCCTATCCCCTCTCATGTGCTGTCTGTCTCTCTCATTCTCTCTGTCTCAGATAAATAAATAAAATCTTTAAAAAAAAAAAAAGTTTTCACGGGTAATTGTTAAAATAGCTTTCAAAATCTTCAGTGGCCTGAAACTTGGCAGTTTTACTTGGATGATGGGTTGGATTGAACTCACTGGCTGTCTGACTCTTCCAAATGAGATAGGATACTGAAACATTGATTATTGAACATAAGGTTTATCTGTTTTTGGCTTCTTATTGAAGAGAAACTGAGGCTACTTGGGTCTGTTGGTAAACATGCTTTATGCTTTATTAAAAGATTATACTATGGAAAAACATGTTTTTAGAAATTATTAAATGTATTTATAAATTTGCCAATCTAAAGAATTCTGGCGTTATTTTCAGTTCACAATTGGTTACTACTTAATTTTCACTCGAGACTAAGGATTCTAAGAGTTAAAATTCTGGTAAATGCAATTAAGACTGATGGAAATAAGGAAAGCACTCTGTATGTAGGACAGTAGGAGATACATAAGAAAGATATAAGAAATTACAATATATTATGTTGAAAGAAAAAGTAATTTTGTCCTAGAATGAGACTGGTTGTTTGGAAAGAAAGGGCTTAGGACAAAATCTGAATGCAAAAGAAAGTTGTACAAAGTTTGTGAAGGAAAGCTTAGAAAAGAATTTTATGTATGGTCAGGACTAAGGTTGAAATGAATGGATTTTAAAAGTACACTGGTATAAGATTGAGATTCTGCTTTTCTCTCTCTGTTAAAAAGTCAAAAGTTTTTCTTGGATTATTGGTCTGTTCTTCATAAGAAAATATAAACAAAATTTGGGGTTGTTGTTTTTTTTTTCTCTTTTCTTTCTGCCCAGCAAACCAAAGCTTCTGTATTTTGTTTTTGTCAGGCCTTTGATTACTTAAAGTTAAAACTTCTCAATGTTAAAGGAGCTAAGTTTTACTAACAACTATCTAACTTCCTGTAGAATTCCTTATTGCCATCTTGGTTAAATACTAATATTAAATTTATAATGATCTGTAATTCTATTTAGGCATGTGCTTTAAAACTTTCTGACGTTTTTAATGAATTTCCTGAGATTTAAATGGCAAATGAAGTCTTTGTGACTAATTAGGCTTGTTTATTTGGTATGTAAAGTTACTTGGAAAGCACTGTCAAACCAGTGATGATATCCCTTGGGTTATATTGTATGGGTAAATGCTAAAACTATTCAAGAAAATATATGAAATTTTTGAAGTTTTAATATGTCCTAATATAAGATCATCACTTAATATTCTGATTATCGAAGTGTTATGTATCGTAGAAATAACTGGATTTCCTGTCAGCTACATTATAATGAACTCTCATATCAGATCTTTAACCATGTCCACTTCCAAGGTTTTTTGTCATTTATACTTATTGTTCTGATGCTCTTAAAAAATGAATTTTGTCTTCAAGGAGATTCATGCAAAGGACTTTTTATTGACAAATACAGGTGTTTGATATCTTTAAGCTCATAAAACTGAACTGGATAAAAAGTTCCAGAACTAATGGGAAAGCTGCATTTAAGCTGAACAAAAATTAATAACATGGGACTAAATGAATTGAGAAAGATGATTATAGTTTTTATGACTCTTGTTTGAAACATTGCTGGTTCTCTAATGTATGTTCTTTCAGATTAAGGAAGTTTTCTCTTAAGATATCTGTGACTTATGCAAATATGATAAAATATTCCTTTGCAAACAAATCAAAACATCTAACCTTTCTCCCTACCTGAACCCTCCAGAATTCAGAAACTCTCAGTAGGTTTCCATGGCAATTATAATTATTTGCATAATTTTGATGAGAACCTATTCTCCTTGTAACAGGACATCATTTGGAAACATTGGTTATATTACTTTGACTGGAATGTCATATTTGAGAGGGACATGCATTGACTCAGATATGACCAGAGAGCTTTAAGGAATTAGGGTTGACTTTATGGAACCAATAGAGCCCCCTTGGAAATGTTAGCCTGATACCTTGCTTACAGAGTTCCCAGCAGCCTTACCAGGTGAGTAAAGAATGGCACTTCCTGGCAAGTGCAGGAACCTCAGGATATTTGGGGGACCTGGAAAAGAGGAATACACCCAAATCTACTGGTATTGCAGACAAGTCTAATGACAAGTATTTGGCTTGGCTCTGGCCTTGAGAGGCTATTGAAAGTTCAGTCAATACAAATTTCCAGCAAAGCAGATTTTAAAGGATCTATATGATCAACCACTATTCTTGCTGACCTTATGTAAATAATTAGGCCAAGTTTGTTACAACTGGACTTGTTTTACAGACAAATTAGTCTTGATTTGGCTATCTTTGGAAATAAAGGTAAATTTAGAAAAAAAAATTATTTTTCAATAATGTATTCTTATGAATGTTAGATTCTAGTTTTGATTAATTGTCATAAATGTTTGCCTAAGCTAGACAAGTTGAGGTAAACTTTAGAGAGATTGCCATAATAACTCATATATAGACAATCTTCCTGCTTGTTACTCTGTGGAGATAATAAAAGGAACCCCATGGACATGATTATTTAAACAGCTGGACAGGGGCTCCTGGGTGGCTCAGTTGGTTAAGCGTCTGCCTTCGGCTCAGGTCATGATCCCAGGGTCCTGGGATCGAGCCCCGCATCGGGCTCCCTGCTCCGTGGGAAGCCTGCTTCTCCCTCTCCCAGTCCCCCTGCTTGTGGTCCCTATCCCTCTGTGTCTCTGTCAAATAAATAAATAAAATCTTTAAAAAAAAAAGTTTTAAACAGCTGAACAATGAGATGGGCTCCCCAACAATTGTGTAACTCAGCTGTCACCTTGATCAATTCTATGTGGCTGGAATAAAAAGTTGCTCCTTAAAATCCAGAACATACCCCACTCCATGGGGTTAACTATGGACTTACGGAAATAATAGTTGGCCCCACCCTCCTTATAATTGGATTGGATAATACACTTGGGGATGCCCTTTTCTCCTGGGACAAATCATCTCCCACTTGCCTGTGATTCCTTGTAATTAAGATATTAAGATTAGACATCACACAAAGAAGGCTTCTTAATGGTTTTATCCCTTAGCCATATTTGTCCTGGGAGTCAGTGTCTATCGATGTAAAATTACAAGTAGAGGCTTTAGCCAAGCATACAGTGGCCACCTTTAACCAAACCCAAAATGAAGTCACCCACAAATTCGAAAAGTGGCCCTCCAAAACCTAATGACCCTTGATATCCTAACTGCAAGTCAAAGAAAAAGTTATTATGCTAATATTGAGACTATGTTGTGTATAAATCCCAGATGACTGCTAATGTATCCAAAGTTTTAGCACACATGCACACCACATCTAAATGGTAACTCTTTTTACATCAGAAATGTAATGTTTTATTTAGTGTTACAACTTTGGTCTTTCTGATTCACACAGAAGAAACTCAACCAAGAAGAAATTCTTCTTCAGTTTTAACCATTATTTTAAGATTTGCCTACTGGGATGATAACTTTTTAAATTTTATAGTAAGCTCCCATTCAATAGAATTAGACTGTCACCTGAGAAATTTAGTTGAGAGTTGACTACTCACTCAATGAACATTCTGTTTGCATAAAGCATTTGCTCTAGTATGGAAACGGTAGGGTCAATATTTTATCTATAAAGACATGTTGGGAATCAATCTTTAAATTTTAAACTGTAGCTGTCAACAAGTTAATTATTTCAGAATTACCTGTTGAGCAATCAACTACTAAAGCGAAGCCTTATTTCAGTATGATTTTAGGGTCTTTCAGGTCCTAAGAGGCCCTGTCCTGGGCACTGAGAATTCAATGGTGAACAAAGATATGATTGCAGTTGTCTAGGAGGAGGGCATGACAAACTGAAGCAAATAGTCAAAATATGATTACTGTGGAGAAAAAAGAAATAGAGAGGGATTTTTTCCCCGTACATTTTAGTTTATTTTAATTGTCAGTAAATAGATGAACATGAAGGTTAGGATGACAAAACAAATAATTTTCCTTTCAACATCTACCTGAATTCCCAATGAATAAACTGCACACAAAGTTTTACTTAATGATTTATAAACATAAGAAAAGTAACTGTTTACTGAGCACCTACTATATACCAAAGTGACATACATGAACTCTAATTGGTGACAGGACCAAAGTAGGCAATTGCTGTTTTTCATACAAACTTGAGTTTCAGCCTTCACTACCCCACCCCCAATCACCTTGCCACCTCGGAGTCTCCACTGTATGGAAATCATCTCAGCACATCTCAAGGGAGGTGTCACTGATTTCATTTTATAGATGAGGAAACTGAGATTAGGTGGTTAAATAAATTGCCAAAGGCCTCACAGCTTCTAAATGCAAAAGTTAAAACTCGAACCCAAATCCTGTGGGTTACCTTCTTTACAGTGCTTCCATAATTATGTTTCTCTTTTGTATCTATACTGAATACTGAGCTATATTTAAAAAAAAAAACCTTCCTCCATTTGGTTTCTTATACCATTTTTAGAGCTTCTTCTACCTCATTTTTTTTCTTTACTCAGATTTATGTCTGAGTGAAAAAGAAGAAAGGGTATTTTAAGACAGCCAGCAAACCTTTCTGACTGCGTGGCTACACAGTCAGGCTGATGTAGAGGTGAGGAGTGAGAGAGCAGAGTGTTCAAAACTGATATTCCCAGTGTTAGGTTCAGTATTCTTAATTCCTGTTTTATATTCCCTGTACAGGTCCCGGGCCAGTTGGTCCTCAAATTCCTTTCTTCGTCTGGCTCTGTTTTGCAGACGAATGAACTCCACTGCCAGTTGGTGCATTGCCAGCGTGGGACAGCGGAGAGAAACTGAAGTCTGAGAGGAAGTGGCTAGACATGCTCTGCTCCATCTCCCTGAGGGCGGTGCCTTGATTGGCAGCAGTTGTGTTTCTTAATGGCACTCCAGCTCCGGAAAGGTGACCTGGCCCCTGTGCTCTGACAGTGCTGCCTCTGCCTTTTGTCCCTTCAGGCTGAGATGGGGGAACTAGTGGTTGGCCATTGTTGCTAGCCTCTGGATGGCCTGGCTGTCCTGTTGGGCCTCTTAGTTTTTCATCTCCTGTGTAACCATTCCCCCACCATAAAGTCCTGCTGTTTTAAAAATTCAGGTGGTTTTTCATATGCTATCATTTTTATGTGGGACATTAAAAAAAAACAAATGAATAAACAAAGAAAAAGCAGAAACAGACTCATAAATACAGAGAACCAGCTGATGGTGGGCAAAGGGGAAGGGGGGGATGGGTAAAACAGGTGAAGGGGAGTGGGAGATATAGGCTTCCAGTTATGGAATGAGTAAGGCAAGGGGCTAAATGCACAGCATAGTCCATGGTACTATAATATAGTCCATGGTATTGTAATAGTATTGTATGGTAACTGACGGTAGCTACTACACTTGGGGTGAGCGTCGCATAACAGAGAGAGTTGTTGAATCACTATGCTGTACACCCGAAACTGATGAAACATTGTGTGCCAACTCTATTTCAATTTAAAAAAATAAATAAATAATTCAGGTAGTTTTTGTTTTCCTGATTGGATCTTGACATTTACCCAAAACACTTTATACTTCATTATAAAGATCTGTGCACTTGTGATTATATATTTAATAAATATACTTCATGCACTTGTGAGTGTATATTTAATAAATGTCTCCTTAGCCAAACTCTATGTTTCATGAGGGCAGAGACCATGCCTGTCTCCTTCACCCCTGTATTACAGTAATTGCCAGGTGAGAGGTATTTAATACTTATTTGTGGGATGAATGAATGGATGAATAAGATGAGTCGTAAAGTTTTTCTTTCCTCAAAGCTCCTGTCACCTCCTCACTTCTTATTCTTGCCCTGAAATAACAAGGTAAAATAACAACAAAACAAGCTAGTTCTTCTGTACTTACTGACACATCCTCATGTCATTCAGGAAAAGTCAACTCACCCACAAAAATCAAGTAACATTTGCCCAAATGATTAAAATAAAAGTGGAACACTTTTAAGTACCAAAGAACAAAAGAAAAACTTTGTGAAACCAACTTGAGAAGCCGATTGTGGGGAGTTAAACCTGATGTGGCTTTATAGAACCAGAGAAAACCAAGTGAGCACTAAACCAGCTTTATTTTAACTGGAAACTTGTTCTTTTCTGTCATCTTTTTCTGCCAAATGGTTTGAATTTGAGTGAATCATACCAATGACTCAAATGTTTTGGAAGGCATTACTATTTATCAAAGTCAGTAGGAGAGAAGGGAGAATTTATTTTGAGATTTCAGAAATCTTAAAAGATGTATTAATTTGTAAGCGTGCAAAGTCATGTGTGCACTCTCTAGAAGTCACAATTTGGACCTGCTCCCGTAGATTTTTCAGATCTGTTTTCATGGAAGCAGAGCCAGCTGTGTATCTTCCTGACTTTTATGGACTACCTTCTAGCCTTCTTTCTTTTCCTTCTTTATGAGGACAGCAAGAGGGCCACATGGCAAGGGTGGGGAGGGGGAAGGAGGGAGTTATGAGTTCAGTCTTTTGCTTGCCATGGTTTTGAGAAAATAATTCAATTCCTGCAAAAAGAAAGTGGAAGAAAGTGATACTTCAATACTTGAAGGAGGCCAAAATCATTTAGCCAGCACCAAAAAACAATGAGCTGAAAATGATCTCTTTGTGTAACGAAATTGCCCAATATTAAATATTTTTCTGGAATCCAAATTCTCTTATGTAATGTGTCTTAAATGCTACTCTGGAGTGTTCTTATGATCAGCTTAAGGGACAGAGAACTTCCAGCTCTTCTAATTTAAATACAAAATTAAAATAGGTGCACTACATATAGCCCAGAGAATAGCATACCCACAGCATGGCATATACAAACAGCCTTGGTATATAGCCACAGTGGATCCATTTAAAACAGGAGGCATGAGGCAATGGAAGAATGGCAAAACAAATATTTAATATTTTGTTGTTTAAGTTCCATTTTTAAAGAATTTCCACTACATTTTATCATAAAACTCAAACAGACAAACATGAACGGGTTTAAAGAAAATTTCAGTCATATAATAATTGCTGGCTCTGCTTTAACTTCCAAAGCAATCAAACAACTTTTGAATCTCCAGAGCACAGTAGGCAATGGCAATTCAACTTTTTTGGCTGGTATATATATACAACACATAGAAGGGGTTTAACAAATAAGTATCTTTCAGATTAAGACATGGTAAATATGTTACAGGAAAAATTCTCACCAGTGGGTTCATTAAGCTACATGACAGCAACAATCGAAGATGTGGGCATCTTTGTGATCCCTTTTATCTTGAAGATTTCCCACAGAGTGGTTGTAAGGATTAGGTGGAATAAGGTATGTAAAAATTGCCATGTGAACTAGAAGTGTCTTCCCAGGTATTATAAAAGATTAACTTGGGCCCTGAGCTGTGAGTGGGGAGCAGGCCACACATTGTTCTCCAGAAAGGGGACCTCTTGAACTCTAGGACTTGGAATCATTTCAACTATTGAATCTCTGTGTTTCTTAACCCATCTGATTGCAGCACGTATCTCAGTCACGTGGCTCTGGAGAGGGAAGAGGGAATTTGTGCAACACATATGGGTGAGAGGTAGCAGCAGAGCAGTGGAAAAGAGGGAGGAGAACCAAGATTTCATTTTTAAACGATGGCTTATATTTATCCCCTGACCCACTAAGCAGCGGGGTGTTGCCTCATCTGAGGTTATGCAGTATTTTGTCCATCCCTCTCCTCAAGGGTGTGTGATATCCTTTTTTTTAAAAAAAAGATTTTATTTTTAAGTAATCTCTCCACCCAGCATGGGGCTCAAATTCACCACCCTGAGATCAAAAGTCACCTGCTCTACCGACTGATCCAGCCAGGTACCCCAAGGTCATGTATTATCCTGATGGCTATTTCTCCCAACAGAACTGGGCATCTTGAGGACCAAATAAATATTTGTCACATGAATAAAAAAGCTGTTTCAAAATTCCCTAGTTTCCAGACTAACCAACTTTGAGGCCCACAGTCAAAATGAAGAGCATTTAGTAATTTCACAAACTCTTGATTACACATTTTGTTTTCTTCTAAAAAGTCACTATGCTAGATACAGGCAAAAACATGATTTACTTGTACAGTCCTTAGCCTTGAGGAACTACAAATGTAGTAAAGGAATTAGATTTATAATTACAAATTATCCCAAGTTAGGAAATCATAGAACACTTAAAATTGGGGGATCCTGTGAGTCTGAGTCTTAAAGGGAAGTAGTATATTACTAGGCTAAAGAGTGGAGAAAAAGGCATTTCAGATACGGAAGGGGACATGCAAAGACATGGAAGGATCCAGTAGTATGGTTCATGCAGAGAATTGGAAACGAAGCTCTACAGCTGAAGTAGGGAAAATTTCAGGACCCCTCAATGCCTACTGAGCTGCCTGCATGTCTCTATCATTCTTGACTGCAGTTGTTGAGGATTTTAGAGGGTGGCAGATTGGATTACTGACCTTCTTTATTTCTCCCTGTACCCACCGCTTTGCTATTTGCTTAAAAAACTTATTCAAAAGCAATGCCTTTCCCAGCTCCTTTACTTTGGCCAGTGTGGTAAGAGTAGATGTAAACCAGGCAGGAGCTTGAAATGCCCTGGAGAAGGAGGGGTTTGCCTTTTTGAATTTTTGCTCTTCTATTCTACTATGGTGAGAGCTTCCTGAGTGTGGCTGCTGCCTCTTTTGCCTGGACTTCAAAATGACCACACAGCAGAGCCACACCATCTGACCAAGGATCCAGGAGTGCAATAAGTACTGATTGCTGTATGCCACTGAGATCTTGTGGTTCTTCTTATGCAGTGTTGTTGCAGTAGTGAACTGACCCCGAGCATGTAACACCTCTTTTTGCAGCCTCATTTCAGAATCAACTGAGAGAGAAGGAGGGCAGGAGAGAAAGTGGGCGAGAGACGGGGAGTGAGAGAAGGAAGGGGGTAGGGAAAGAGCAAAGGGGGCAGACAGAGAGCAAATATCTCCTTTATTATGAAAATCCTACCTTGGAGGATGAGGCTTAGGGGTATTTGAACACTGGCTTCCTGATACAGACCCTAGAATCACACGGTTCTCCTGATCCAGCTACAGCACATTTTGCACACAGAGGCTGAGCCTTTTTCTTGAAACTCTGCCAGGCCAAGAAAAGCAGAATGGCTGTATCTGGCAGACAGATCCCAAAGGCAGAAGGATGGGAAGGGTGAAATATCCATATCCAGAGCCCACTCTCAGGTTTACCCATAAGATCATTTATATCTATAAAAGTGCCTAGTTACTGCCACTTCTCAGGGTTATATGAGTTAAATTAAAAAAAATAAATAAAGCTCAATAAAGTGCCTGATTTAGACTGCTCAACAAACTTACTTGCTCACATTCTTTCCCTACCCTCTCTTGCCTTTTTTTGTCTTTGTTTATCTATTTTTTCCTCTTCCTTTTGATTTTCTTCCTGTCCCTCCATCTTTCCAATTCAACTCTAAATTAATGATACTGTATACTCTGTTGTATTTTACCAACTACACGTTCCTTAATTTACAAACTTCATGTATAAAAAAAACCATGTATTTCCTTCTATAAACATAGATCAAATTAAATTAAATTCCTTTCAAAAATTGGTTTGGATATTCAATTGATCTTTATGGGGTCATTTGGTCTTAACCATAAAAACTTCCATCTCCTCAGTATGTTACTGTCAAATTTCTTATAGATTTTCTATTTTTCACTTGTGGTTAGGTTTTATAAAGAACACACTTATACTAATTTAATATGTGCCTGAGTTTATCATGCTTTCAATTTCAAATCTTTTCAGATTACATACTGGAGCAATACGGAGGTCACTAAACAACCCTGTTGTGTCTCCATTTTCAATGTTCATCTTTTTTTTTTTTTTTTGGGTGGAATTTAAACATTGATGTTGAGGAACTTACACCAAAGAAAAATGAAAAAGCTCAGCATTGGACCTAGGTGATGTAGTTAGTGGCAGGCAGACAGGCAGGCAGGAGGGGAGAAAAGGAAAGGAAAGGAAGGGAAGGGAAAGGAAGGGAAGGGAAGGGAAGGGAAGGGAAGGGAAAAGGGAAGGGAGGGGAAAAGGGAAGGGAGGGGAAAAGGGAAGGGAGGGGAAAAGGGAAGGGAGGGGAAAAGGGAAGGGAGGGGAAAAGGGAAGGGAAGGGAAAAGGGAAGGGAGGGGAAAAGGGAAGGGAGGGAAGGAAGGAAGAAAGAAGAAAAAAAAGAATAAATTTAAAAACTGTTACTTGCCAGGGTACTGTACACTGAAAGAAGTGTACAGAACTGTTATGAGAAAACAAAGAGGCACCAGTCCCCCTTGCCTCAGAACCATGAGCGAGAAAAAGGAGCACAGGTAAGGACAGCCTACAGTGTGTTGGGGGCAGGGGTACAAACAACATTTGGGTCCACCAATTAGAGAGTCTGTGTGAAGATGACAAATATAGAACTTCTGAATTCATCTACACTTGTCATTTCCAACTTACTTATGGCCTTTGGACATGAAAGACAATGATGTGAGGAAAACATAAATAACTTAAAAACTTTACATACTGAAATGGTTTAGGAAGACAAAGGACACAGTTAAACAGTGTGAAGATTTCAGTCTACTATCAACACAGATTTTGAGAGCTCTTTATTAGCACCAAATATTTCCTAAGATTTGGGGAAAGTATATTTCTGTTCTATAGATTAGTTTTTTTGAACATTCAATAGACCTAGCTTTTTTTTTTTTTTTTTTTTTGCACATATTCCCCTGTGGAAGGCCTGCAGCACCCTAAGCATTAGAAAAGGGAAAACATGAGCTGTTCCTCCTTCAAAAGCAATAACACTTGCTTCTTTTAAGGACCTGCTTCTCTGATCTTCCCATATTTAGTAAAGCAAGGAATAACAGAGGAAGAGGCATTAATAACACTGGCAGGTTTATGTAGCAATGCCTAAAGGTAAAAAAGAAAGAAATTTGGATATAGTGTGCATTTTAGCCAGATCAGAGGAAACTTTCCAGATGTTTTTTCTGGACTATTTAAGTAGTTTTGTTTTGTTTTGTTTTTTAATGTACTTCTGACAGTAGTGAATATTAATTTCCATCATATGGGACTTGTGACGTGATCTGTTTCTGATCTGTGTGGCAGGCTTGGGTTATTCTTGCATCCTCAAATGGCTTCAGATCATGGGGTAAACGTTTTTCTTGCCCCTCTCTTGAGCACAGTGATGGAGGGAAAGAAGTGTGCACTGCTTTATTTCAATGAAATACATGCCTTCCATTTCCTCTTGTTTGAATAGAAACACTTGGAACCATCATGCAAGAGTATCCAGGTGGGATTCAGAACGGAATTCAGAGGAGCTCACCTCCTAGCTCAGAGCCAAATAACTCAGCAGTATTGTTGTAGTACGCATCTGATGCACTTTGGAATTTTAATCAGCTTTCTAGCTGTTCTTGGTAAGAGGAGTAGTCTACAATAAAATAATTTGCCAGTACCAGAAATGGGAATGCTATATAGATATTAATAAATATGGACAAAAAATAACTTTTAATTGTGCAGAGACTTTCAGCAGGAATGGATATTAAACTTTATTGAATTTTGTTTTGGTTTCTAGTGAGATAATTATATATTTTTGGCTTTGACTTATTGATTGAGTTAATTATATGAATATATATTCTGATATTAAACTATTCTAGTATTTCTTAATTAGAACCACTTAAAATAACTGTATTACTTTTGGTATATGACCGAATTAATTTTGCTTAATTTTTATTTAGCGGTTTAAGAATGTATGTTTATAAAGAATCACTGCTTTAATTTTTAAGTGCAAGTATGATTTCTTCTTGGATGAAAATGTGATGAAATCCCCCTGAGTTTTAAATTTTTAAGTGATTTTTTTGTTCATACTTTTTTTTTTTTAAGATTTTATTTATTTATTTGAGAGAGAGAGAATGAGAGAGAGCACATGAGAGGGGGGAGGGTCAGAGGGAGAAGCAGACTCCCCGCTGAGCAGGGAGCCCGATGCGGGACTCGATCCCGGGACTCCAGGATCATGACCTGAGCCGAAGGCAGTCGCTTAACCAACTGAGCCACCCAGGTGCCCTGTTCATACTTTTATTATTACATTGGTTTTATTACATTATATTCAGAGAATATGGTCTATGCCATTAATATTTTTTGTAATTTGAAACTTCTTTTGTGGCCCAATGATCAATTTTTGTAAATTTTCCATTGTTATTAAGAAATAAGTTGTACCATTTATAGGGTACAAATTTGTGGAAATTAATAAATTTTATTAATTATATCATAAGATTATCTAGAGGTATAATTTCTGCCTACTTTGTCTATCAAGGACTGAAAAGTATGTTTATATTTTCATTAATATAGTGTTTCGGGTGGTTTTCCTTTCAATTAAAATAGTTTTGAGGTTTTGTTGTTTGTTTGTTTTGGGGACAGCCCCTGGGTGGCTCAGTTAGTTAAGCATCTGCCTTCCACTAAGGTCATGATCTCAGGGTCCCGGGATTGAGTCCCACATCGGGCTCCCTACTCAGCGAAGAGTCTGTTTCTCCCTCTCCCTCTGCTCCATCCCCTGCTTGTGCTCTCTCTCTTTCTGTCAAATAAATAAATAAAATCTTAAAAAAATAGTTTTGATATCATATATTTCGATGCAATATTTTTAATACATTCAGATTACTCCCTAACTGATAAACACACATGCTGTTCCTTGTAAATTTTATCAATAAAAAAATGACTGCCTTCATCCTATTAAATGCAATTTCCTTGAATTCTTTCCTCCTTGCTAATTATATCATCAATTCTGTTTTTAAAATTATATCCATCTAGTATATTGTTTATGAAAAACCTATCTGAGGTGTTTATTAAAAAAATTAGAAAAAACTCTGATATAGATTCTTTGTAGCTCAAATTTCATTCTATTCAGTAGGAATTAAAGTATTTTTTATTAGACTTGTAATGCTCATTCCCACACTCTGAAAACTGGAACACCAAAAGTTAGGTGATATATTGATGAACAAATTTGAAATCCGTATCTAAGAAGCATGTCTTTATGATAAATTTAAAAAACTAATGGTGACTCTAAACATGTAGATGATTTTAGGATGGTCTTTATTAAAAGATAAAGAGTTCTGAGCAATAATTTTAGGTTTCTTTAAAATTACAATAAAATATAAAAAATCTCTGATTACCTCTACTTAGATTTAAACAAAGTTTAAGCATAGTAACATTAATGGGGTTTTCTAGCAAATTAAACTGATGACCACAATGCCTTACGTGGAAGAGAAAAAATAAAATAAAACCTAAACAAACAAGGAGTGATAAGATTTCCTGGCAGTGGGATGCCTGGGTGGCTCGGTGGGTTGGGCATCTGCCTCCCGCTCAGGTCATGATTCCAGGGTCCTGGGATTGAGTCCAGCATCAGGCTCCTTGCTCAGTGGGGAGCCTGCTTCTCCTTGTGCTTGCCACTTCCCCTGCTTGTGCTCTCTCTCTCTTTCTCTTTCTGACAAATGGATAAATAAAATCTTTAAAAAAAAATTTCCTGGCAGCACAAGCCTAGCATTTATCATGTTTTCTTTTGATTAATCATAAATGACTCCTCCAAAATGCCACATAACGGAGAGTACACTTTTTACAAGATTCATGATGTGGGTTGGTGCATATGTTGTACCTTGTACCAGTTAGGATTCTTGTCCTCCAAAGTCAGAGTACAAATTTGCACTTCAACCACCAGCATATTGGGGTTCTTATTTATTCATATCCTTGCCAACACTTTACATTATCAAATTCCAACTTTTGTCTATCTCATAGGTGTGAAAAATTTAAGCATCTTTGATGTGCTTATGGCCCATTCTTCTCCTTTCTGTGAACAGTCTATCTGTATTCTTTCCCCATGTCCTAAATTTTTTCTTTTATTGATTTGTAGGAAAACATTTTATATTCTGGGTATTAACCATTTATCAATTATGTATTGTCAGGAGCTCAACAGAGCTATGAGAGTGAGCTGAGCTATCATGTATCAGAGTAGCCAGTTAAAACAAGAACCCCAAAATGAGAAAGATGGGCATTTAATGACTTACTGCCATGGTATGAGCAAGAGGTGACAACTAGAGAAAGCGCTGACTCCTTACTTCCCTTCTGTTTTGCCCCGTGGAAAGGTGCATCAGTTAAGGGTCAGATAGATCAGCCTAGACATGAGAGTTGTCTTCCCGTGGAGGGAGAACCAAACAAAAGACTCCATCAGTTTTATGAACCTAGGATGGGCAGAGGCTTAGGGGGAAGGGCTAGGAGTAGCAAAGTACAAGGCAGGGTGGAGACAAGTGTCTTCTCGGTTTCCCCTCCTCTCCCTGACAAGGTGGTCTCAGCAGAGGTACCCGAAGAACTCCACCCAAGGCCTCAGATACAGAGAACTAGGAATGAAAGCAAATATTCAAAGAGCACCACCCAGCGGGGCCTGAGAGCTCAACTGCAGCTCCCTTTGGAGGCCACTGAGGCCACGATGCACAGTTCTGCATACATCTGGTATGGGGAAGGCAGTTTTCTCCATGAGGCCTGTCGGGAAGAGCCTTTGTCAGGCCTGAAAAATCACACATAGGGTTTTAACCAGGAGCTGGACTCCTCTTCTGCTGCAGATATCTTGTCCCTGTATGTGGTTTATTTTTTAACTCCTTAAATAAGCCAAACTTCCTTATTTGTTCTTTTTTTTTTTGTCCCAAAGTCATAATTCTTACACATTTCCTTATCATGTTTAGGAGTTCTAATATGATACTGATTTTTGTGTATGGTATGACATATGGATATAGCTTATTTTTCCATATTTATAACCAATTATATAGCACCATTTATTAGATGGTCCGTATTGTCTCTGTCGATTAGAAATGACATTTGTCATTTAAGAACTTTCTGTTTATGTGTGGTTCTGTTTCTAGGCTTACTATCCTGTTCCTCTGGTCTTTTGTTTCCTTCTGAGCCCACAGAATATTTCAATTATTATTGTTTTATAATAAGCATTGTTTATATTTGGGCAAATCCTTCAATCCTGTTCTTTTTCAAATTTGTTGTAGCTGTTCTTGGCCATTAGCTGCTGTATATACATTTTCAAGCCATTTTGTCAAGTTGCATAACAAACTTGGATATGATTTTGAAAGGAGTTCACTAAATGTATAGGTTAAGATATGATAATAAACATCTTTACTGGAATGCCTGGCCCGCTCAGTCGGTAGAGCATGCAACTCTTGATCTCAGGGTCGTGAGTTCAAGCCCCATGTTGGGGGTAGAGTTTACTTGAAAATAAAATAAACATTTTTACTGTATCAGAGTCTCTTCTGCATGTACTTGATCTATTTCTTTAATATCTTCCAATAAAGTGTTCTTATTTTCTCCACTAAGGTTATACATTCATTTTATTAGGTTTTTTTTAAAATTCATTTTATTATATTTATTTCTCTTTGGTATTTTTATTTTTTCAGTGTTATGAATGCTATATGTCTTTTTAATGGAGATATATATATATAAATATATATATATATATATAATTTCGTATCCAGTTACTGTGCTTTTATCTGATTAAATCAGATACTTTTCTATGGATTCTTTTCTTTATACAAACATTATTTTCAAACACGATGATTTGGTTAATTTTGTCTCTCTTTCTTTGATTCCTATGGTTTTCTTTATGTTATTCAATACGCTGATGATAGTGAGCATTGTTGTCTCAACCCTGATCTATCTTAATGTGATTTAACCAGACATTTCGCTAGCAGGTGTGGTAAATTTCCGTAAGTTTATGGTAGATTCCTTTTACGAGTAAAGAAGTTTTCTCCTATTCCTAAGTTGCTATGAATTGTGATAGTAAATGCCGAATTTTACTAATGCTTTCTTCTCCATTTAATGAGATGATCAGACAACTTTTCTCCTTCAATATATTAACATGCTGAACTCATAGTAAACTTTCAAATGCTAAAGTGTTCTTGCATTCCTGCCTGAGATTAATCCAATTTGATCATGATGAATACTTTTTAAATGCATCATTAATTCAGTTTCCTGGTACTTCTTTTTTTTTTAAGATTTTATTTATTTGTTTGAATTTCACATTTCATTAAGTATGCTTTAGAAGGTATTTGTAATGGCTGCCTAGTATTCTATGACATGACTATAACTGAAATTATTAACCTATTTCTTACCGTTCTATGCAATTATAGATTTTTATGATTATTTGCTATTATAAGCAATTCTTTGAATAGCATAACAGAAAGATATTATTCTCAGGATGTATTTGTAGAAATAGGTTTGCTGGGTCAAAGGGCATATACGTATTGGTGGTTTTAGGAGTGGGTCTTAACAACAGAAATGGAAGCTGCCATATGAAAGGCTCAAAGGTTTTCGAGACTGCGAGATTAAATTATATTTAATGCCAGATGTAATGGCACTTCTGTCTTGAAAATATTCACTGAAGCATGTTTCTCAGGATAAAGGAAAAATTATTATAGAGCAATTTTAAACTAAAGATGAATGGGGAAGACACTACAGCCAGAGTAACTGATGTGAACCCTGCCTCTGACAGCTGTGTAAACTTGGGCAAGTCTCTTAACTCATTTGTGTCTTAGTAACCTCATCTGTAAGATAGAAAAAACAACAGTACCTGCTTCATGTATTTGTTGGGAGGTTTACATGAGTGTGCGTGTATATGTATGTGTGCATGTATGCATGTGTATGTGCACATGTACATGTTCAGGTTAATGCTTAGAATATTGTTTTGGCTCTAAAAGTGGTATCTATTACTGTTGTGTTGGTAGTTACTATTAAGTTAATTATTAGCCTGAATCCGAAAAATAAAATCACCCTGTTCTAACTTTGGAAAAAAAAAAAAGATTTTATTTATTTGAGAGAGAGAGAGAGAGAACACACAAGCAGGTGGAGAGGGAGAAGCAGACTCCCTGCTGAGCAAGGAGCCAGACAAGGGGCTTGATCCCAGGACCTTGGGATCATGACCCAAGCTAAAGGCAGCCGCTTAACCCACTGAGCCACCCAGGTGCCCCAGTTTCCTGATACTTCTACAGTGATTTTTGCATCTATGACTCAGGAAAGGCCAGAAGATTTCCTTTCTTGTTCTGTCCTTAACTAGTTTTCATATTAAATTTTTCCTATTTTCTCCTTTCTGTATATCTTGATTTTTATGTTTCTCTTTTTTCACCATTCTGAATTTCTTTTGGATTACTGTAGTTTTTAAAAACACTTCTACTGTCTCTCCATGCCCCTCACACTGACTTGGAAATTATAAATTCTATTTCTCTTGGTTTTTCCTTTGAAAATTATAATAAATATTACACATAGTTCTGATTAATTCCATCTTACTATGTAATTGTCCACTATTTTTTGTTAGATCTTCTTTTCTTGCTCCCAGAGGTAGACATTAATATTATTGTTTTATGCAAATTCTTAAGAAAAATTTATCCTCTTCTTTATTTTTATCAATTTCTTCATCATTATTCCTTCTCATTTTTCTGGGACTGTTTTCTCTTTTTTGAAATATACTTTGGAATTTCCTTTATTGAGAGTTTATTGGAGGAGAATGAGTCTATTTTTGTTGTTGTTCTAATATGTTTTTATTTTGTTCATATCCCTGAATAATAATTTATCTGTGTATATAATGATAGGTTGAAATCAACCTGTATTAGTACTTTGAAATGTTCTGGTTTCCATTGTTGAGATTGAGAAGTCTGTAGTGAATCTAATTATTTCTTTGTAGGTAATCTTTTTCTTCTGACTGCTTTTAATATCATCTCTTTGTCTTTGCTTTTCTTTATTTTTCCTATGATATGTTGTGGAAGAATTTTCCCTTGTTTATTCTGATAATGAGGATTTATCCTTTATTAATTATAAATTAATTTTAAACATTTATTAACTATTATCTTTTGAAATATTGCCTCTACTTTTTTCTATTTGTTTCTTTCTTCTGGAACACCATATAAATACATACATATATGTGTGTGTATATGTATATTATATATGTACACACACACGTATGTATGTGAATATACATACATGTATTTTTTCTCATTTTATCCTTCATGTGTCTTAATCTGGCTCATATTTGTTCTTTATTTTTGTGTGCAATTTTTTAGGAAGTTAATTTGGATCTGTCTTCCAGTTCCCCAATTTTCTTATAAGCTACATGTAGTCCATTATTTAAAGCACATTGAATGTTTAAATTCAATCATTGCATTTTTTTCTACAACTTCTATTTGTTTACCAATATTTGGAAGCAAAATATCTGGTTAATTGATTCATTTTTATTTCTACTTCTTTAAGCATTTAAACATTTTAATTTTGTGACTTTCATAATTCTGATATGTGAGGTCATGTTTGGCCTGATTTTATCTGCTTGACTTTTAGACTTCTGAGAGCTTAGATTAAGTGTAAATCCTTTAATGACAATGTTCTGCCAGGTACCCAGAATTCTGCCAATGAGGACAGCCGCAAATTTATTTCTCAGTTTGGCACTTCCCATGCCATACAAGTAGTTTAAATTAAGTCCCTAAAGCTCCCCAAATCATGCCTGTGTTTACGAATTCTCAAGGGAGAATTTTTCCTCACTCACAGCACAAATTAAGTCAGATACAATTTCTGAATGTACAGATTTTACCTTATTTATCATTTTACAGAAGGCATAGGCCTCCAAAGACCACAGCTTTTTGTGGGGGTGGGAGAGCTGGACTCAATTTTAACTCTACCCGGAATGCTTCCAGGCCTTATTTGTTTTTTCTGTTCTGTCCTTAAAACCTGAGCCTCTAGACAACTCAGATCAGCAAATACCCTGAGGGCTACTTCAACTCACCAATGTAAAGCACAAAGCATAGTGATCTGCAGATAGAAAGCATTATGTATAAATACACATTAAATAAATAATAGAAAATGTCACATAGGAAATGGTTGGTGGGGCACCTGGGTGGCTCAGTCGTCTGCCTTCCGCTCAGGTCATGATCCCAGGATCCTTGGACAGAGTCCTGCGTTGGGCTCTCTGCTCAGCGAGAGCCTGCTTCTCCCTCCCCCACTCCCCCTGCTTGTGTTCCCTCTCTCGCTGTGTCTCTCTCTCTCTGTCAAATAAATAAATAAAAATCTTAAAAAAAAAAAAAAAGAGAGAGATGTTGGCCCTGAGTTTCGTCAGGCTGGGCCTTTAAAGGGGCTGTAAGGATGTCAGAGAGTTGCAGCTGTGCCCATGGCGAGGGCGTGTGGTGACGAGGTGGACTCTTGGCCAGGTAGAGCAGAAGGTAACAGGTTTCTCAAGGGACTCTATCCGGTGCTTGTCTGGGATGTGGGTTGTGGTCTGGCTAGAGAAGAATCTATTTTGTACTTGTGCTCTATTCTCTGAGAATGTGGGGCACTATGACCTAGAAAAACAAAGAATTAGGGCCACGTACAGACACCTGTGAGTTTTGTCTGTTAGTTTGGCTAGGGAGGGGACTTTGACTAGAACTCTTTCATAACCCTTATCCTTAGCTCAGATGTTTACACATGTTATATCTTGGAAGGAAAGAGACATTTATGCATAGGCAAGGCAGGATCCAGTCAATCCACAGCTGTTTTAATACAGATCCAAACCACTCACCAGACAATAACCTTGGTCATGCCTTTCAGCCAAGCCCATGATGTGAGATTACTGATTCAAATGCTTTGCAAACTGCATTTGCTACACCAGATGCCTTTCAAAAGAAGACTGATTTTCCACTGACCAAGAGCTTCAGATGGAAAGGCTTCTTCCCTCTTTCTCACATAAAGGAATAGACCAGAAGGAATAATTTGTCGGGTAAGCTGTTTGTAGTTCCTTCCAAGTTACATTATTTGTTTTTTGTTAGTCTATACTTTATTTTCTTAATTTTTCATGTTTAAAACTCAGCTTCTGAGGAAAGCCACCATCTTATGCTCACAATATGGGTTCAGAATGAATTTACCCTTATAAAACAAAGGAATTTACTTAGGTTTAAGGTTTAGTAGAAGAAAATTGTTAAGACAATATAAATGGAAGCCCTATAATAAATAAAGATAAAATATTAGTTATGTGGTACTAATACAAAATGAACTTAGCCAAAATTGCCAATGTAACATGGTAAGGATGACAAGATGTCTATCTCATTAACTGCTTTACTCAATAATATTGGCACAACTCCTAAATGTCAGGCCTTGTGCTAAGTACATGGGGTTCATTAGTGTGCAAATCAGTAATGTTTCATTTCTTCATAAAGCTTACAGTCTTGTGGGGGATCTGATAGTGAAACAATTAAAATATTGTGTGTGGTTAGGTGCTCTGATGGAGTAGTACACCGTGACTGGTTCAAGCTTTCACTGAAAAACAGAATGTTAATTCCTCCATGCATTCTCCAAGGAATGTGCTTTTATTTCACTTCAAGTTATCTCAATTGTAATATCATTCATAGAATTCTTTTGGTTGGGAGCAGTAGGAACCAATTGTGACTAGCAAAAGCAAACCAGGGAATCTGTTGGAAGACAATGAACATATCTCAGAAAATCAAAAGAAAAAAATCAGAATACAAGAAAGGAGGGAAGAAGGCAGATCCAGGGATCCAGTAGTAGGAGACCACTGACCTTTTATCCAGATATTCCCTGCCATTTAAAGCATTCAGCTGAACTAACTCCCAGGATCCTCTCCCCTCTTCTGATTGACCAATTGTCCGGTGTTGGTCCCAGCCTATCAATAACCAATGTGTGGCTGGACCAGGCCTGTGTTTCTTACTACTGTTGTGAGATGCCCGTCAACAATAACCATCAGGAAACTTTGGGGAAACAAAAGTTTATTACTCATAAATCCTGGAAAGCACATGGCATACCTGGGTCACACAGTGAGGTTTTTGGTGGGGAGAGAGAGAGAGAGAAAGAGATAGAGAGAAAGAGAGAGTGCACATGCCTGGGGTTCTGGTTTTACAGTCATCAAGGGTGGAAGACTAGGGTTTCACTGACTCACTCTTTATTGGTGAAAATAAAAATTAAGAGTGGAGAATTTAAAGCATGAGAAGGGAAAAACAAGTGGCCTAGATGGATAGTTCCTGAAATCAGCCGAGATCTGTAAAACAAAGGAGGTTTGTAAAAAAAAACAAACAAAAAACTTTAGCTCTTAATAGGGAAAACTCAGTTTTCATAAGTAAACCTGATAAAGACAGTGATGCACAAAAATTATTTTGATAAAACAGAATCTTTGTTTTTGAGGCAGAGTACTTTAAAGATAAATAAAAACCTTTTACATTTTATTAGTAACAGGAGCACAGAGGCCCAATAACGAATTGGACCCAATAATGAAATTGGACCAAGGCAGACAGTTTTATACATTTCAGACAAAGAGACAATAGATTTGTGAGGAATTTATAGGATAACGAAAACAGGTGTTTGGGAGCTTTAATTAGTAAGAAATTTTAAGTGGAATCTGGGCTGATGTAGTAGATTAAAAATATGTAACAAGGTTTGTTTTTAAAGCTTTCTCAACTTTAAAGTCTCTATCTCTGGTGATAAGGATGTCTTTTTACTTCTTAGTCTAGAGAGGATACCTTTTACATGGGAGATATATTTCCTGCTTTCAGGGGGACAAAAGAAGGTCTCAGTGGCCTTCTTACATCTCTTAAGTAAATTTATTTAAAATAACTGTTGAGGAGGAAGAATTTCCTCTGCTCTTCAAAGTCCTTCTAGCTGGACTAAGAGTCGATTTGACTTTTGTCATAGTGGCCCCTCTTGGGGCAGCCTGACCTTCGCCACCACAGTAAGCAACTGTAACCTGTCACACCAGCACTCTTTAGATTGGCAAATTTATGAATACATTTCACAATTTCCAGAAATGTACATTTCTTCATAGCACAGTTTGTCAAGATGGCATAGATATTATTACTGTCAGACCCAAATATCTTTATTCCCTCAGTAGTAAGAGGTCAAGTTAGACTTGTTTGACAATAACTGTTTCAATATTTTATCTTATTTAGAGATCATCTAGGTAGTAAGTTTTTATCAGTTAATTTTTTTTAAAGATTATTTATTTATTTGAGAGAGAGAATGAGAGAGAGCTTGAGAAGGAAGAGGGTCAGAGGGAGAAGCAGACTCCCCGCTGAGCAGGGAGCCCGATGTGGGACTTGATCCAGGGACTCCAGGATCATGACCTGAGCCGAAGGCAGTCGCTTAACCAACTGAGCCACCCAGGTACCCTATCAGTTAATTTAACCCAGCAGAACTCTAAGGATGTAAATCACCAAAAAGGTTTGGGAAACAATTTAAGTAGATGTATCATAAAACATAATTGTTGAAAATTTCACTTAAAAACATTTATCACACTTACATTTATTTACTTGTTCCTAAAATCCTATCTGGGTTACTTATGAAAATTTTTATGAGACATTAACATAGCTAGCCAGAATTTTATAACAGGTAGCAATGAGTTTATTTGACTAATAAACCCAGATAGAATAAAAGTTGTATGTCTGCATTATATTTAATGCTTTTAACTCTGAAGACATGCTTACTTTAATTAAACTAACAAACTTAAACTAGCTTTTATTTACCAAAGATTATCTAGAATCACATGAACACGAAACACATTTGGATTAGTTTCTATTATATGTCTGAGAGTTTAGAAATATTTAATTTGATAAGTGCTTATTTTTCTTTAAGCCAATTAAATAGAGCTTTTTCATAAATTCGTTTTGGCAATACCATCCAGAGGTAGAGAAGGGGGGAAAAAAAGGCACATATATATAACATACATCTACAGACATACATAAACACACAGACAGACACAGAGACCTAGCTTTCACCTCCAAATTTTAGCCAGGAATGAGGTATAACGACATAAAATTCACTAGTTTATAAATAGCAGTTGAATTGAAATTTTGTCTCTGGCAGATGGAACAAGTTAAGGTTACCTGCTCCAATGGCTAAGCTTTTAAGAAATATCTGTGGAGAAGACTTTTGTATCTGTCCTTGACAACTAATCTTTAAAAAAAAAAAAGATTTTATTTATTTCTCTGGGAGAAGGAGAGAGAACGAGAGTGGGGGGAGGACAAAGGGAAGGGAGAAACAGAGGCACAGGGAGCCCAACCCAGGGCTCTGTCCCAGGACCCTGAGATCATTACCTGAACCAAAGGCAGAAAGCTTAACCACTGAGCCACCCAGATGCCCCTGCCCCTGACCAATAATCTTAAGGAGTCTAGACTAGAGCATTTACAGCCGTTTGTATTTTAACAGGCCTCTTCCCACCCCCCTTTTCTCTCTTTAGTCTCAGGAGATTGAGGGCAGTGTTTTAGTTTGCTCCTGGGATGTTGACATTTCGAAGACTTGATAAGATTTACATATTTAAGAGAGAGAAAAAGAATGTGAGTTTTCTCTAGGAGTCTTAGTGCCTCTCAGTTGGTTTCGTCAGTCCCCATAAAATGTAATAGTGCTGCCCTGTAATTAGGAGGAACAGTCTGTGAAAATAGTTTTCTAGACTCAGGGCCAGATGGGGTCTTTCTGGAGTTAGAAATGAAGAATGTGTCCTTTGGGTCACTGTGGTCATGGAAATGTGCCATTGGACTGTGCCAATTTTGTGCCACAAGAGATGGCTCTCATCTTATTGTCTTCCATGCATTGTGAGCCTTAGCAGTGACTGTGATAGAAGGATGGGCACAGTGCCAGGCATTACATATCCAAGTGAGGAAAGGGTGGCGGGGGCCGGTACAAGTATTGCCCTAGGGCCCTTTGCCTTTCCATTTCCTTCTTCTCCCCTGGAGATCCTCAATAATCCTGCCAGCTTTTCCCTTGGTGGCTGGGATGCTTCTTGAGGCATGTTGCTTAGCTCTGCCCCTTTCAAAGGAAAGTGGAGGGAATTGAGGAGCTCTGGTATCTTGGAGGAAATGAGCCTTTTCATTGGTGGTGACACCAGACTAGCAATCCAGTCTACCCTCCTTAGCTGTCCTTGGCTTTGAAGCATGGAAGACTCTCATGCACATTTAATTAATCATCAATTAAAGCTTTTCTAATTAGTGGTCTAATAGTCTCATTAGACCATGTAGCATATATCACACTGCTCTGGGGGAAATTGCTGGGTTACTATGGCCATCAACCCTTTGAGCAGATAATACAACAAAGGCAACATGACAAAGTGCATAAGCATGACAGGCTCCCAGCAAGAGGTGGTCCTTTCCCAGATGGTGATACCCACTTGAGTTAGGTGGTTAGTAAGCAAGCTGCAGGTAAAGGATATTCCTCTCAGTTAATTGCAAGGGCAAGCATGCAGTCCTGCTGACTGTGCCAACTGTTTTGTGCCAGGCTCAGCCTAATAATAAACTGTGTTCTGGCTGGACCAGTCCTGTGGTTCTCATCATGACTGCAAAACTCTTTCAGCAATAACCATCATGAAACTTTGAAAAAGAGATCAGGACTTGCAAGTCCTGAAAAATACATGGCACACCTAGGGTTACACAGTGAGGGAGAGGGAGAGAAGATGTACGGGATGGGCCTGGGGTTCTGGGTGGAGGCCTAGAGTTTCACAAGTTCACTCTTTATTTGGTGAATTTAAAACATAAGAGTGGGAATTTAAAGCATGGGAAGTGAAAAAAAAAAAAACAAGTGGCCCAAGTGGTTAGTTATTGAGATCAACCAAGGTCTCTAAAATAAAGGAGGCTCAGGGTGGGTAGGTGGCCTGACTCATTATCTAGTTGTATGGTTAGCAATGTGTTTATTTGGGATAGCCATCTTTGAAGTGGATACATCTTTCAAGTGGATGCCTCAGCTAACAAAGCTTAAACCAGGCACCTGCATTACAAAAAGAAAGGAAAATACCCAACTGTCAAGGTTTACACTACCCCAGTTTCGTTCTAGAATACATCCTTCGATCAAATAGCTTTGGCTATTGTGACAATGATATTTTCTACAGATATGGCCCTTATGAGTCCTGCCTTCCTAAGGTAGAAGCCAGAAAACTCACACCCACAAATTTCTTTGTATCTACAATACAGGCATAAGAACCAGGTTTGACCAATTAGATTTATGTCTTATATATATTAATAACAGAAACTTTAGAAACTTCTACAGCATCAATTATTCCCTGTTGAAAGAGATGTCAGATCTGACTGTGGTGTCAGATCTATACTGTGTCATTTATTTAGGTCTCCAAGGGCTCTCTATTCCCTTTATTCCCTTCAGATTAATACACAGTGTTGTTACATGGTCATAATCTAAGGGCTACTAGTCTGTATAGCGTGACTTTGCATCAGTCCCATTACCTAATAGAAAGGAGCTATTAGCTTGCATATAATACTCACATTTTATTTTATTTTAAAGATTTTATTTATTTATTTGAGAAAGAGAGAGAGAGAGAGCAAGCATGAGCCAGGGGAGGGCCAGAGGGAGAGGAAGAGAAGCAGATTCCCTGCTGAGCGTGGAGCCCAACGTGGGGCTCTCCACTGGGCTTCATCCCAGGACCCTGAGACCATGACCTGAGCCGAAGTCAGCCGCTTAACTGACTGAGCCACCCAGGCTCCCCTGTAATGCTCACATTTTAAGCAACATCTCAAGATACAACATTCAGAGGCAAGCAACATTTTCAACTTTTTTACCCTTATTAAATTAAATATAAATATTAACCTTGGCTTGTTAGTATGCCCTATTCCATGGGTACAAATTAGCTATGATTTGGCAGAAAGCTGTGAAATGATCATGCTTCCCTATATGTTTTATATCACATATAGATATTTTTGGATTTATAGATTTTTATTTCCTATGCCCATTCAATGGATATAAATACATTTTAAAGAGAATTTACTTAA
This sequence comes from Mirounga angustirostris, assembly GCF_029215605.1. Classification (NCBI taxonomy): domain Eukaryota; kingdom Metazoa; phylum Chordata; class Mammalia; order Carnivora; family Phocidae; genus Mirounga; species Mirounga angustirostris. Next base: position 109,842,737 of record NW_026991716.1, read on the forward strand.
GAGTGAGTTAGAGCTCCCCCTGTTGTTCAGAAAGTGATCAGAGAGTTCAGGAGTTAATTGTGAAGTCCTACAGAGAGGTCTTGCTTCCTGCATTGACATGATGAATTACCACAACAGCCAGCCCGCCTTGTTCTCTGAATTACATCAAGAACAGTGGTTACAAAACAAAACAAAACAAAAAGAATAATGGTAAGAGCAGAAAGAGTAGTAATAGTCTCCCCTCCTATTGCTATCTCTCCATTCTGTTGGGATGCTCAGGACTACTCTTTCCCTGTAGAGCTGAGTGTATCTGTTTGGACAAACAACACATGTTTCATATTCTACATTCTCCAGGTCAAAGATAAATTGAGGGCAAATTTGTACAAAGAATATATTATATGGAAGGCTGAATGGATAGCTTTTGAAACACATTCTTACTTAATAAGGTAATTAAGTATTAAGAAATTGGTTTTACTTAGCTCTTGGCCAGAAACCAGAATAACAACTTTGCAGGGAAAACCTCTGATGATTTTCCCAGTTAGGGCGATTCTAACCGTCTCTCATTCTCCTTATTGTACAGCTGCCCATCAGGCCTGTGCAAGTATGAGAAGCCCTAGGTTCAGTTCCATTTGTGAGCTGGTACATGGGCAGTTCTCAACAGAATGGTGGCCCAATATGCCCCAGGGTCAACTTCTTGGCACCCTGCTCCAAACCAGTTGCTTTTGTGAAATATTTTGGAACTCAGTAAAAAAATAATGGGTAAAGCCTAACTTTATTATTCTACTGGATGTTGAAATTAAAAGAGATAGAGAGATTTCTTTTGAGAAAATCTAAGGCTACTAAGAAGAAAGGGGGGTGGGTGGGGAAGTAATATTTACTGATGCCTAGTCTGTGGCTCACTGTGCTAGAAGCTTAACAGTTTATCACATTAAATCTTCAAAAAGATATTACCCATACAAAATATTTCCATATTTCAAAGATTTCAAAAAGACAGTTTCCTAAAAGTGAAATAATGAAATAATCTTTCCCATTCCTAGTAAAGAGCAAACTTAGAATTCAAAGCCAGAGATATCGGATTTTAAAAATCATGCTCTTTCTACCATGTGCCTTTCTTTAGTTTTGGTTTTAGGTTCTTTATTATTATTATTATTATTATTATTATTATTATTATTATTATTATTTGTAAGTAAGCTCTATACTCAGTGTGGGGCTTGAACTCATGACCCACAAGGTCAAGAGTCAAATGCTCTACTGACTGAGCCATCCAGAAGCCCTGTTTTTGGTTTCTTTTAAAAACTTAAAGCTCACTTAAAATTAATTCTCAGGGTTTGTAAATTACCAGTTAACTAGGAATTTCCCGTATGAAGCAAAGGAAAATGAATAAAGCAATATTTCTAAGAGCTGCATTCTAATGTCATCTGTGGCGTCCATTATTGAAAATGGAGAGGAAACCTGAAACTACCAGTTTTTTAAGATGTTGGAGAAAGACATATACAGCGGAAAACATATTCCTAACTTATTTAATATTTCCATTATATACAAGTGTCCTAATAACATCTCTCTTAGAATTTAATTCAACACATCAGACAGATTTTGATGTTCTGTTCTCCACTAGAACTAGTAAGATAAATTGCTTGAAATACCTTTTGTGAAAAGAGGACAGAGACAAGCCAAAAATTGACTTTGAATGAGAACACACACTTTATAGGGCCAAGAAATCTCTGGACACTTTAATGTGACTGAATAAGGAATATAAGGCACTAACTAGAGTGTGGGGTGGGGAGTGTCACACATTTTTGCAATGCTGTAGCTATTTCCATGGCCAAGAATGTGAAGTCTTGGAACCATCGCGCAGCCAGGAACCCCTCATTCATAGACTAATTGGCAGGACAAGTGCGCTCTGCATCACAGGGACTGCATGCTAACAAGCTTTAGATGGAAACTTCCTAGCAGGAGGGGAAGGACAGTGCAACCCCTCACACAGACAGCCGGCTCACCACCCTGTCTCCCAAAGCTCATAATTATCTACGAGTGGTTCATCTCTGAGGAAGCCTGAGACCACATGTGCGTCATGTCAATAATGTTCCCTGTCGATGTGCAACGTTCTGTCAAATAGTTATTTTGCCTGTATAACATCAAGCCGATAGGCATTCATTCATTTTCCCATTCATTTATCACATAAAGTTTTCTTATTTGGATGCTTGATGTCCTTTAAATATGATCCATAACTTAGTCAGAAATGAAAAATGCTCCTTTCTTATACAGCTCAAATTACCAGCATGATATCACCACCACCTGGCTATACATAATGGGCCTATCAATTATCCTGCTGCTTCCCTCACACAAGGCGGATGACAAACTCCTACACCTTTTCTACGGAGGAAGATCTAATCCACAATGTTCTTCTATTTTTACATCTACAAAAACTGAGTCAGGAAACACAGGAGTTATTTAGGATATTTTGGTTCTGTTGGCCACGCTGACTCAAGGACATCTGAGAGGCCTAGGCTCCAGCACTCAAGCTGGGTTCACTGCTTGTTTCTGACACAGCTGTCTACTGAATCCAGGTGGCTCACTAGGAGCATGGCTTCTCTCAGCTCAATGACTAGAAAAGTCATCTTGAGTCATTATGTCATTCTAATCTCAGAGACCTTCACCCATGGTACAGACTAGTGATTTTTAGCTGGCAACTCACCAGCTAACATGTGTTATCGGCATAACCTGATATTACCATTATTAATACTAGAATTACAGACTTTTAGAGCTAGAAAGAAACTTCTGGATCATTGGCGTTCCTCTCCCTTATTTTAGATAGGAGGAGAAAGAGACCCAATTAGGTGTCGGTGGAGATACAAGGCTCTCCCATGAACCAAGGTGAAGCTGTAGGATTTTATACAGAATAAGGCCATGAAATTCTTTGGTACATGACTCAGAGTGGTAAGCAAGGAATGATAAAAGACAGAGACAGGTTGTCTGCACCATAAAAATGTATGAAAACTAAGAATTGTCATTGGCCAAAAGGCAGCTCACAGTGAGTTGCTGAGCAAGAGGGGTGTCATCTTTGCGAGGAAGGCCCTTCCTACCAGCACCTGGCTGGCTGGCTTCACTTGGTAAAATCAAGCTCATGGTAACTCTGATAGGGAAAAATCAGGGCACAGCAAGAAAAAGGTACTTTGACTGATTTAGGCCTCCCGCTCCTCAGCCAGCTTCTTGACCTCCAGCACTTGCACCTGACATATTCTTCTTATGTCTACTCAAGAAAAAGACTGAAGGAGCAATGATAGAATGTTCTATCATCTTCCCTGTCTCAGAAATAAAATGAAAAGGGGAGTTATCTTTTTTTTTTTCATACCTGGTTGTACTTTATTTTTTTTTCTTTTCTTTTTTTTTTTATTCTTATGTTAATCCCCATACATTACATCATTAGTTTTAGATGAAGTGTTCCATGATTCATTGTTTGTGCATAATACCCAGTGCTCCATGCAGAATGTGCCCTCCTCAGTACGCACCACCAGGCTAACCCATCCTCCCACCCCCCTCCCCTCTAGAACCCTCAGTTTGTTGTTCAGAGTGAAAAGGGGAGTTATCTTGTATTAGCTTTAGACTGCTTAGTACCTAGTTTTATCTAAAATATGTGAAAGTAAATTTGAGCTATATATTTTTTTAAAATTTCACTAATGTTTTATTTAATCCAGTATGTTCCAATATCAGTAAGTAATCAATGCCAGAATTATTAATGAGATATTTTATGTTCTTTTTTTGGTAACAAATCTTCAAATTTTGTGTATATTCTCCGTGCACATCATTAGTGGTTTTGTCAAAATGAAGGCAAGAAAAGTAAGTGTAATGGAAAGTATGATAATTTGTTAATTGGTGTTTGTCTGTATTTTATCACTCATCACGACACCGGTCTATAAGCAGAACACTACACCTGTGGAACTGTCTTGTAATTGAATTAAGCCAACTTTAGTATTTTTCATCGTTCAAGTTGTTTAAGAAAACCATAGTTATAGGGGCGCCTGGGTGGCTCAGCCCGTTAAGCATCTGACTCTTGATTTTGGCTCAGCTCATGATCTCAGGGTTCTGAGATTGAGTGTGCACGCACACTCATGCTCTGTCTCTCTCTCTTAGAAAGAAAAAAAGACATAGTTATACACATATTTTATAATTTTATTGTTACGAAGGTATGCGACATGTAGAATATGGGCCTCCATTTGTGCTCTTGGCCCAAGCCCCATAAATGTTGAGGGTGGGATTGATTACTTTCTCTCCACCATATGACCAGGTAGAGTGAAAACAGGAGTATCCATGAGTAGTCATAGACTCCCCTCTGTGATAGCACTTACCAACCACTGTGCTTCTTATTCCTAAATACCTTCCCACATTCCCTGTATTCCCCCCAACATTTCCCTTCCAATAAAATAAAATTTATTGACTACATAAATTACTGTGGTGTTTTGCAATCTGTAAGGACTTTCACATACATTGTTTAGTTGGTGTATAATATACTCTGTGAGGTAAGTAATAACAGATTAAGGAAACAGGTTGTTTAGGTGGCGTCACCGAAGTTTAACAACTACTCACCCGGGGCTTCTCATTTTAAGTTCTTGGTTTTTCCACTTCATTTTGTTGCTTCCTTTTGGATCTTCTAGGAACCAGGAGAAGGGGGAATTCTGGAAGCATTTTAGGCAGAGCAAACAGCATAAGCAAAGAAACAGAAAATAGCTGCTCAGTGTGGCTAAAGCTCACTGTCCATGTTCAGGAAAAATAGAAAATATGGGAAAGAAGAGCACTGTGTAGATGAAGCCTTGGATGTCAGGTTTGGGATTTGGGGATTTTGTGTTTTACTCTGATGAGTATGTGCTATAGATTTTTTTAAGTAAGCTCTATGCCCAATGTGGGGCTTGAACTCATGACCCTGAGATCTAGAGTTGCTGAATATGTGTTATATTTTTTAAAGAAAGTAATTGAAGTAAAGAAGTCTTACTTTTTTATTAATAAAAATACTGTTTACTTGCTGTTGAGAGCAAGCTGACTTTCATCTTAATAGGAGTGGGAGGAGAACTAAGTAGTGCAATTTGCATCTGCCAATAATAAGTTCCTGAGGCCCACATCTTCCTTTCATTCTCCAGTGTGGGAAGGAAGCACATAATCCCGACCAGCTGGTTCCTCAGTGTGTATAACCGGTGACGAGAGCACCAAAGTTAGAGAGGATGGATAGATCAGTTCCAATTTCGCCACCATTTTTTAGCCACATCCCTAAATGAGGATGAATCAGCCACATCTTTGTATGAAGGACAACACATTTTCTTTTTCAATTCATATGTAATACTTTTATGGACTCCTTATTTCCAATGCAAGAGAGAATTATATGTTTAGACTTTTAATTCTCAACACAGCACTCAGAGCACTCCCTTTGAAACATGTGTAAGATCAGATTATTCTTTTGCTTAAAACCCTGTAATAGCTTTCTGTTCTTCTTGAAATGAAAGCATAATTCTTTAAAACATTTCAGAGGGCCTTAAATAATCTGGTTTCCCATTAACCTTCTAGTCTACTTTCTCTCTCTCCGTCTCCTCCTCACTCTTCTCTAGCCACATTGGCCTGTTTGGTGTGCCCCCAACACACTAGACACACTGTCGTCTCAGGACATTTGCCCTTGCTATTCCCTCTGCCTAGACAACTCTTCCTCCAGATGCCTACAAGTTCACCTCGTCACCTTATGATCTTTGCTCAAAATCCTCTTCCCAATGGGGCTTCCTAGTCACTCTATTTAAATAGAGTCCCCTTTCCATCACACCCTTTCCTCTTTGGTTCATTTTTCAACATACTTCTTATGTTGAAAAAGACATACTACCTATGTCTTTTATTTATAGATTTGTTTCTGTTCTCTCTTCAGCCACTAGACTGTTGGTGCCAAGGGAAGAAATTTGATCAGTTTTGCTCATGGTTATATTTTCCAAGACCTGTAACAGTGCCTGACACATACATGTGCTCAACAGATATTTGTTGAATAAAAAACTGAGTCTTTTATTCTCTGGTGATTGAGCATAGAATTTCTTTGAATCTTTTAGTTTGTTAAAGGAACTATTAATCTTCTGATGAATTTCTATAAATCTAGATAAATTTCTTCTTCCTGCTAAGTATTTGGGGTTACAGTGATAGAGGCTTCATTTTTTTTCCCCTTTTCAGGATTGACAGTCAGCAGGGTTTTAGTCTCACTGAACAAAATGACCTATTTCTTCTAGGTCATAGAATGGGCTTGTCAAAGCCTAAGACTTTGAAAAAATCTCCATCTGCTGAGTGGGACGTGGGCACCATCTGTGGTCAGAAGAAATATTATTCCCCAATCTGTCTAGTTTGTTATTTTTCTCTGATTCTATTTTATATGTATGTATTTAATTTGTGCTATTACAATTTTATTTTATGCTCACTGATGGCTAACTTTGGAAATGCTTCAAAATATGTATGTTTTTCTTTATAACCAAGTTTTGATACTTGGGGGTGAAGGACCAGGTTTCTATGATGTCTAAAATGGTGGTGTGCACAGAAGTTCAATAAATATAGGTTGACTTGGTATAGTAATGACAATCTTTTAACTATGAGAGTCAAATAATGCCATAGAAATCATAATCATAACCCATGCATATCAATTATACCAAGTTTTTCAAGATCTGTATCACAAACAAATCGTGTATGTTCTTAAAATATCATGATATGTGAAATCAGAGAATGGAAGAAAAGGAATAAATGAAAGGATAACTTTCTATTATATTGTTCCAGTGTTTCTCTGCAATTATTTAAGCACTGAGCGCACCTTTAGAATGTTCACTAATTTTATTCATCCTGGTATGTCTTGCTTCCATATGTTGTTATAAAATTAATTGGTATAGCATTCATAAGAACAATTTTAGTGAATCCCTAAAACCCATAGATTCTCCCCATGCTTCACCAATAAAGAACTTTGTAAGAAGGGCAGAGTTCTCCTGGAGAAAGTACCAGTGGTGTGGGCCTAATTATTTTGTTGCCTCAGCAAAATGGAAGCTAACTGTTCAGCTCTGATCTGGAAGGGAGAGACAAAGAAGCAATGTTCCCTAACCCTAGATCTGAATCTATTCTTAGGTCTTGAAACTTCACTCCATAGACTCCAAACCAGCGTCACAGTTAACACCATTCACTTCCTCTCTGCCGTGCCTCTGAGTTTCTAGGGCATCTCAAGGCTTTTGAGAAACAACACTGTACCTCAGAAAATGTTCAAAGTCTTTGAAACAAAGGCTGTTTATTAGAGGTGATGACCTCAGTTACTTATTCAAAAAAATGCTTCTTGGAATTTTGGGGCATTTTAACAAAGAAACGGTTGACATAAATGAATATCCTTTAGCTACTATCAAACAGAATGGAAGCATCTGTAAAAGGATTTTGACAGCCCAGTGATATCTGTAAAGTTTTTGCCAAGATTAGTGGTTTGAAAATTGATTCTGTCATAGTATGGCAGTCCTGAGTTCATAGAAATAATTAAGGATTAATTGATTAATTAATCATTTTTATTAATAATTTAAAATAATTTTTGATTTGAAAGAACTTCAGACTCATGTACCTTATTGAAAGCTATTGTCATTTTCTTCAGAGATATAAAGTTACTCCCTTGTTCTAAAATTCTCATTTTCATTAGTTACCCACTCGTATACCTAATAAAGTATAAACACTTTAGCCTTACCATTCCAGCCTCACCTGAAGCCTCCCCTCCAAGCAAGCTGCTTTCCTCACCATTCAAATTCCAATGGAGGCCCCTAGAATTCCTATTGCCAGACCTTTGCAACAAACTTGTTTTGCATTTAACATGACCTATGAGCTTAGGTCCAGTCAAATCCAGCATCTATCCTGAATGCTCCCCTGATAGGGCCATGCTCTAATTTTGATCTTGTAGGCATTTAATTGTTCAGAATACTCAGAATCATGAATTTGATGTTAGACTTTATTTGTTATTACAAGTGAAATAATGGGCAACTGCATGTCTCCCTAAATCCCAATTTCTCCATCTGTTGAATGGTAAGAACACCACATTCACAGAATCATTGTGAAGATTAAACTTTGTAAACCCTAAAAAGTTATGGAAATATTAGGTATATCATAATTTCTGTTCAATATCATGTATTGTTTTTTGTTATCATTTTATGTGTAAATATCTTATTTCTCCATCTACATCCTGAATCACTGAGACTACTGTATAGTTTTTATACTTTGTCTCCTTAATATGCCTGACCAAATATCCTTTTTATTCTACATGAACAAAAACATTGGTCAACTGACTGCCTGGATTTGATACAGTGATCAAATGTTTCCATAGTATCTCTACATTTGATATCTTATTTATTATATAGTGTCTAATTCATTTTTGTTGTCATTAATTATAGTGGATTTGGGATAAGTTAAAATAATCAATGTGACAAAGAAGAGCTATGTTGTATATGTTAAAAAATTATGTACCCCTCCTTTTTGTCTCTACTAGAAAACCAATGCTGAATTTGGCCAAATGTCACCTGTTATTCACTGTCTTAGCTTTAAAAGCTAAGACGCAGCTTTGAGTCTCTGTAGAATGAGTTGTAATTTAGCTTACTGGGGACTGGCTGTGTATCAAACCATGGTGGCTTTAAATAGAGCTTTCAAACAGCTAATAAAAGTGGAAAAGCTTGGGGCGCCTGGGTGGCTCAGTCTTTAAGCATCTGCCTTCGGCTCAGGTCATGATCCCAGGGTCCTGGGAGGGAGCCCCGCATCCAGACCCTGTTCGACAGGAAGTCTGCTTCTTCCTCTCCCACTCCCCCTGCTTGTGTTTCCTCTCTCACTGTCTCTCTCTGTCTGTCAAAAAAATAAATAAAATCTTTTAAAAAAAGAAAAAAAGTGGAAAAGTTTGAGGTGAGGTAGAACAAAAGAGAAAAGATGCTTTGTTTTAGGGACTTTTTTTTTTCTTTTTTAATCCAACGATCACAGGAGATCAGTGGCTGCTGAAGAGACTCAGGTAAGTGGAGTTGCCAGGGTGTAGTTTCACAGGTCCCTAGGGCAAATGTGACACTCTGGAGCAGAGCAAGAAAAAAATGTAACACAGCCAAATATATTACTTAAAAGGCCACCATCTGGTTATTAATATAAAATTAGGCAACCTGTTTATATGAGCATAACATTATCACAAGCATTCGTTAAGGCTTTAAAGTTGAAGAAGGCAACCTTGGATTCACCAAGTATTCTTTCTCCTCTTTGGTAGCTGCTACTGGCTTGAATTTATTTTTGTGTCTCACTGTGCTTCCAATGGGGGCAAAGAGGGTTGGGCTCTCCCTAAAAGGAGGGTGAAAAATAACAAGGATTTTCTTTCCCATGACTCCCAATGATTTTGAATGTTTTAGAGTATTTAATCAGGGCAAGAAGAAGGAATTTTAAAAGTCACTTAAAAAAATCATAGGAACCTACAATTGCTTGAAGAACAAGGAGAAGATGAACTATTGGATAAAACATATTGTGCTATTTAGAAAAATAAGTTTTAGCAATTCAGCAACATCAAAACTTAAAATATTCATTCTTATTTACTTAGAAACGCTATTCCTGGTAATCTTTCAAAAAGAAATATGAAAGAATATGAAAGAATAAAAGCTTTATTCACCAAGATACTACCTAACAAATTAACTATAATGCAACTATTAAAATACTGCTATTTAATGTGATATTTATAATAACATGCAATAATGTTAAGAGAAAAAGTTAGACATAAACTTATGTTTATATTGTATGATTAAAGCTTTAAAAAACAAACAAAATGAGATATAAAATACTATAAGAAAATACACCAAAATGCTAATGGGGTTATATCTAGGTATAGACCATATCAAAGTTAGCTCCTTTACTTTCTTCTGTATTATATAAGGGCAAAGACAATTTAAAAATCAGAAGCTTAATTACTCCTGTTGACATTAAGGGAAGAGATTTCTCTCCCTTTATCTTAGAACATTTACTTTAGAACACTTGTAATTGCAAATACTTTATCTTCTCTTCGAAATAGATGTAACTCCTTCTGAAAGTTAGATAGGACTTTGTCAGCTTTATGACACAGGAAATCTTTCTCAAAGATCTGAGAACCATCTCTGGGACTGGAGGAGATTATGCTAAGTGAAATAAGTCAAGCAGAGAAAGTCAATTATCATATGGTTTCACTTATTTGTGGAGCATAAGGAATAGCATGGAGGACATTAGGAGAAGGAAGGGAAAAATGAAGGGAGTGAAATTGGAGGGAGAGATGAACCATGAGAGACTATGGACTCTGAGAGACAAACAAGGTTTTAGAGGGGAGGGGGTGGTGGGATGGGTTAGCCCAGTGATGGGTATTAAGGAGGGCACGTACTGCATGGAGCACTGGGTTTTGTACGAAAACATGAATCGTGGATCGCTGCCTCGAAAACTGGTGATGGGGGCGCCTGGGTGGCTCAGTTGGTTAAGCGACTGCCTTCAGCTCAGGTCATGATCCTGGAGTCCCTGGATCGTGTCCCGCATCGGGCTCCTTGCTCGGCAGGGAGCCTGCTTCTCCCTCTGACCCTCCCCCCTCTCATGTGCTCTCTGTCTCTCTCATTCTCTCTGTCTCAGATAAATAAATAAAATCTTTAAAAAAAAAAAAAAGAAAAGAAAAGAAAACTGGTGATGTATGGTATGGTGACTAACATAACATAATAAAATAAAATTAAAAAAAAAATGAAATGCAAGCATCAAACCTTTCCACCGTGTGAGGACACAGTGAGAATGAACATGCTTATCTATGGACCAGGAAGTGGGTTCTCACCAGGCACAGAATCTGCCAGGTTCCTTGATCTTGGACTTCCCAGTCTCTATTCCAGAATTGTGAGAAATAAATGTTTGTTGTTTAAACCACACTTCCCTCCCCACCCCAAAAGAAAATGTAAACATCAAAGAAGATAGATGGGAGGGCAGGAACCTAACTTTAGTTGGGCACCTTGTTCCAAGTTGCAAAACTACCTTCTATTATAAAAATATAAGTTTGCTCTTCCTGTGGATAAGGCCAGTTAGCACAGATGGCCGTTTCAATTACCAGGTGAATTCAGGGTGAACTATGACAAAGGCTACCGTCCAGTCCTCTTAGTAAGGACTAGTTACTGTCATCTTGAAAACATCTATGTAATGGGCTGAATCAGCTTGGCTATATAAGGGGGTGAGATTCCTTTCTGTGTATGAAATCTCTTAGCAGATTTCTGTGATGTGTGGTTCAAGGCTTATTCTGTAACAAAAGTGCTTTCATTCTTCATTGCTGTTTTGGGCTGGGAAAACATTGTGTTTTAATTATATCTCTTCAACAATGCCAAATTTTATATAATGAGTTTTATAATGCTTGTGATGGAAAAATATTTTACTTTATAATTAGCTTTTATTTTCCTAAATGATGACTTCTTTATCTTTTTATTATTAGTTTATAATTATTTTGTTTGTTTACCCTATTCTAAGCTATAAGTTCCTCTCGGGTCCAAAATCTTTTGACTTGGACACTGTTCCATTTTTTTCTGAGCTGCAGATTGTAGAGTTTTAAGCCTGGAAAATACGTATCAGTACCATCTTCCTACAACTAGGAGCTCCATCAGTTTCCCATGGACATCAACTTAAAACCTTCCCTGCTTTCCAAAGCATCCATTGTCCTCTCTTGCCACTCCTTTTCACCATTGTACTGGATGATATCCAAGTCAATTAGTGAAGAAAAGGAAATAAAAGACATCCAGATTAGAAAAGAAGTATAACTAAGTCTGTTTGTAGACACAGACCCCTACCTCACACCAGATACAAAAATTAACGAAGAATGAATAATAAACCTAAATGTAAGAGCTAAACTAACAACATGTTTATAAGGAAATATAGAAGTAAATCTTTATGACCTGGTATTAGGCAATGTTTTTTAGATATGACACCACGCATAAATGTCAAAAGAAAAAAAATCTTAGTTGACTTCATCAAAACTAAGAACTTCTGTGCTTCAAAGGACACCATTAAGAAAATAAAAAGACAACACCCAGAATAAGAGAAAATATTTGTAAATCATATATCTGATGAGGCACTTGTATCCAGAATATGTAAAGAATTCTTACAAGTCAACAATAAAAGCACAATTAAATGTTGGGAGAGAAGATTTGAACAGACATCTCCCCAATGAATACATACAAATAGCCAATAAGCCCATGAAAAGATGCTCAATTTCATTAGTCATTAGGGACATGCAAATGAAAGCCACAATGAGATGCCACTTCACATCCAGTGATGTGAATTCAAAGAAGATTGCTAAAATAAAAAAGCCTGACAATAGCTAGTGTTGCCAAGCATGTGAAGAAATTTTAATCCTTGTACCTTGCTGGTGGGATTGTAAAATGGTGAAGACACTTTGGAAAAATATTTGGCAGGTCCTCAAAATGTTAAATATAGCCTTACCATATGACCCAGGAATTCCACTTCTAGGTATCTATTCAAGAGAAATGAAGCACATATTTTCATGAAATCTGTATTTGAATGTTCTTAGCAGCATTATTTATAAAAGCCCCAAAATAGAAACAACCCCAAAGTATATCAACTAATAAGTGGAAAAAATGTATACCCATGCAATGAAATATTATTTGGCAATAAAAAGAAGTATTGATACATGTTACAATGTGAATGAACTTTGAAAACATTATGCAAAGTAAAAAAAAAAAAGCAAGTTAAAAAAGCCATATAACATATGACTCCATTTCTATGAAGTCTCCAGAATAGCTCAATCTCTAATGACAGAAAGTAGATTAGTAGTTGCCAGGGTTTGTGTGTTTATGTGTGTTGGGGGTGAAGTAGAGACTAACTGCTATCAGTGTAGGATTTCTCTTTGGGTTGATGAGAATGTTCTAAAATTAAATAGTGGTTATGGTGGTACAACTCTGTTCATAGACTAAAAACCATTGAATTGTACATTTTAAAAGGACAAATTGTATGGCATATGAATTACATGTCAATAAAGCTGCTATAAAATAAAAAAGAAATTGTTTGGGGGAAGACCGCTTGTTCTGGCCAAGCTGAAATAGCCCAATCTTTCTCAGGTCCTTCTTCTTTTTTAAAAACCCTGGACATACCATTATAAACAAATACCAGAAGTCTCTGAAAGCTGGGGTGAAGACAGAAAAGTGACCAGTTACCCCAGGATGTGAGGCATGATACAGGGTTGGGGTCCCTGGATTTTCCTTTTGCCTTCCATCTATCCCAGACAGGACACTGGGGAAGCCTGCAACCTGAACCACTGATAGGTGTAAGCCAAAAGAACGCCAAGAAAAGCCTATTCACCCTGGTCAAAGAACCAGGAAAAAGACAACCCAACATAAGAGAAAAGCTCTTTGACAATACCTACCACTACTCGAGCAAAAAACACCAATACAATATTCAATCCTCTGTCCACCTCACCCACAGCACACATGCCATGGGTTTGGCAGACATGAGGGAGGAGCCAATTCTACCTCCTACTCGATGGTTATAGGCTGCAGTGGTCTGATATTGCTGCCAGAGTAGTGTTAGTGGGGTCCTGGTGGGAGCTAGCCTTTATCCCACCCTGGCATCGATGAAGTAGAATGAGGAGGAGCAAGCTGGGCTGGTCTTCACTCTGTATTCCCACCCACCCCGTTGTCATCAGGACCCAGCAGGAAGTGGAGCCTCCCCTTTGCCTGGCATCAAGGTGGACCAAGGTGGGCTGAGGTGGGCTGGGTGGCACTCTGGTTCCTCCACTCTGGTGCAGCAGGGAAATATAAAAGGGATATCATTACATGCCTATTAGACCATCGAAAGTAAAAAACGTTGGGGCACCTGTGTGGCTCAGAAGGTTAAGCGTCTGCCTTCAGCTCAGGTCATGATCCCAGGGTCTTGGAATCAAGCCCCACATCGAGCGCCTGGTTCAGCGGGAAGACTGTTTCTCCCTCTGCAGCTCCCCCTGCTTGTGTTCTCTCTCTCTCTGTATCTCTGTGTCTCAGATGAATAGATAAAATCTTTAAAAAATAAAATGAAATGAAAAACATCAATTATAAATATTGGTGAGGATGGGGAGAAAGTGGATTTCTCACACATAGCTGTGGGGAATATAATATGGCACAGCCACTCTGGGAAATAGTCTTCCAGATTTTACAAAACTAAATTACGCACTTACCCTATGACCCGGCAATTGTACTCTTTTGGGGCATTTACCCCAGAGAAAATTTATGTTTACACAAAAACTTGTACAAGAATGTTCAGAGTGATTTATATAGTAAAATACTTGAAACTACTCAAATGTCTTTAAAGGGCTGTATGGTTGAACAAACTCTAGGACATCCATACAATGGAATAGCACTCAGCAATAAAAACTAATGAAATAATGATATATGCAAATGACTGGATGGACCTCAAAGACATTATGTTTAGTGAAAAAAAGTCAATTTCACAATGTTATATTGTGATGGTTCCATTCATATAACATCCTCAAAATGATAAAACTACAGAGATGGACAGATGAGTGGTTGCCAGTGCTCAGGGACAGGGGGAATATGGGAGATGGACACAAATACAAGGAGGTTGCACAGGGAGTTCTTTTGTGGTAATAGAAAATCTCTGTCTTGATTGTAGTGGCAATTATATAAATTTGTACATGGCAAAATGCATAGAATCACACACACACACACACACAAATGAATGCAAGTTTTAAAACAGTCATGTACCAATGTCAATGACTTTATGCTACAGCTTCATAAGATGTCATCACCGGGGGAGACTAGGTAAAATATGCATGGGACTCATTCTATTTTCTCATCTTCCCATGAAACTATTAATATTTCAAGATAAAAAGCATAAAAAACTGTGATTTCTATTTGCCAAAAAATGAAAATTTAGAAGTCTACATTTTTTTTTTTTTGGATGAATGTTTTGTTGATTTTGTGTAATCCCAGAAAGCATAAGGTTTTCATGCACAGTTGTTGATTGAAAAATTTGGTAACTTTGTGCTGGGGGGAATAAAGTACAGCCAATATTGCAGTTCCAAGAAATTAATCTGGACATGCTACTAGAAGAATAAAATGTTCTAAGGTTGCTCATGAGACTGACTGCTGGAGTGGAAAAGCTTCAAAGTGTGATTTCTTCATGTGTCATCAGGGACTTGCACAGCCATTTTTTTGAGAAATTATTTTGTTATTGTAGCAATCAGTGTTTTTTTTAAAACCTTTATTTATTTGTCAAAGAGAGAGCCCACAAGCAGGGGGAGTGGCAGGCAGAGGGAGAAGCAGGCTCCCTGTTGAGCAAGGAGCCTGATGCGGGACTCCATCCCAGGACCCTGAGATCATGACCTGAGTCTAAGGCAGATGCCTAGCCGACTGAGCCACTGAGGCGTCCCATCAGTGTTTGTTTTTAAACTTTAGATTATACCACTGTACCTCCACCCCCAGCCGGGCAAGTCATTGATTCCAAAATAGAGCTTAAGGATTTCTAACAATTATTCTCATTATATATTTTGTTTGCAAGTGCTTGATTTCTTTTAGTTCTACTTTCTACCAGTAGCAAATTAGTATTCCAAAAGTCTGTACTTGTGTATGTGATGTTACCATTTTTTTCACTGATACATTTAAAGTATAATAATTTTTTTTTAACGATTTTGTTTATTTACTTGACAGAGAGAGAGAGACAGCAGGAGAGGGAACACAAGCAGGGGGAGCTGGAGAGGGAGAAGCAGGCTTCCCAAAGAGCAGGCAGCCCAATGCGATCTCAGAACCCCAGGATCACGACCCCAGCCGAAGGCCCTTAAGGTACAATAATTTTAAATAGAATTAAATTTCAAACAGGAAATACATTATATGATTTAATACAGGAAGCTTGGATCACAAGCTGGATGTTGGGTAAAATAGGAAAGATCGTTAGAAATTTTTAGTACACCTGGGAGTCATTAGTCAGCCTTACCAGTGAAACTGATGGTAAAAAAGATCATAGACCATTCTCTTCACTACTGAACTGGTAGTAGGTAGCTGCCATCTAAAAATAGTAGGATATACTTAGAGGCATATTTAAAATATGAGCTATAATATTGTAGCACTGCCAAACGTCTAATCTTTTATATCTCTTAGTGGATAAAACCCTGAGAATAATTGCATAAACCATCATTGCTTTTTTGGGTAACATTAAAAATGAAGCATTCAAATAACCAGAAAATGTTGCACCAAAAAGGAAACAACAATATGGGCTAGGTATGAAAAGCACACTTAAAAAGACAAAATTGCTTGATGGTCAATTTAAAGTCAATTTAAATTAAAAAAAAAAAGTCTTGGTAAAACTCCATGCTACAGTTATGGTCAAATCTCTTGGGAGATTAAAAAGAGGTGAAAAAGTTACCCATACTGACTAGTGCTCAATAGTTCTAACACTTCAAAAGACTATCTTAGAATGTACTGGTTGAGAGATGAATGCTAACCTTGCTCTTTATCTTAAGTTGGAAAGCATGGACACTAACAATTTAGCTATTTGATCAGTTACTGACTTTTGCCCAGTAATTCTAAAAGGACACTTTATAGTAAAATAGCCAGTAAAAATAATTTTTAAAAGATATGTGAGAATTACTTTTTAAAAAGATTTTATTTATTTATTTGAGAGAGAATGAGAGCATGTGCTCATGCACATACACCCTAAAGGGGAAACAGACGGGGAGGTAGAGGGACAGATTCTGGGCTAAGCACAGAGCCCCACGGTGGGATGGGCGGTGGGGGGGATGGTTCTCCATCTCAAGACCTCTGAGATCATGATCTGAGCGGAAATTGAGCCACCCAGGTGTCTGGAGAATTACTTTTAATGAGTGGGAAAACACATAATGGATGCACGCAGGGAAAAAAATCTATGATGCTGACATTGGTATTTTGCATGAATCAGCCGCCCTGTAGCAGCCCATCAATAGTATCTCCTCTCAGAGTTTGCTTCTTGATTTACCTTGCATATTAACGGACTGGCAAAAAAAAAAAAAATGCTGGCTTTTGTTGTAAATTTGCAGAAATAATTATTTAGATGCTTATCTTTTTAGATAAATTTGTAAGGAAATGGGAAATGACTTTGAAAACTTGCTATTTGACATATATATGTGCTGATTTAAGCAGAGGAAAATGCTCATCAAATTTTCAATTTAGTGAAATTATTTTTTAATGGAGAATTAAAAACTTATTATAACAATGGCTAAAACATGGGTTAAACGATGAATTGTGGTTTTACCTAATGATAAACAGTAGTTCTCAGAGTTGGCTTATTCAGCAAAACACTTGAAGAGTGAATTGTTTACAGAAGTGAAATTGTAAAAGCTTTCACTGGTGTGACAGAACACAGCAGAATTAAAGTGTGAGAGCTGTCATGAGTTGACTATTAACAATGAAATTTTGGAAACTTAATTCAATTATGTGTGATAAAAGTTAGCTCATATAATGTTTGTTTGTTTTTTTTCCTTCGAAAAGGCTCTTCAGGGTGTGAGGGCAATCTGGCTGTGACATCTGTCACCGCATTGATCACCAGGGTTGATTTGGCTGATCTGGCTGGGTAGGTGGTGTCCCCTTCCTCCCTCACCTCTCTCTGTGGGTCCCTCCTGAAGCTGCATGCTCGGTGGAACTTGCACTATACGGGTGGACCTGTCTTCAGTCAAGGGTATAAGAGTGGCTGCACTCTGAAGCCCCCGACAAGCTCTCAAGGTCCATTTGTAGGAGAACGCAGGGTAGTCAAGCTTCCAAGATTCCAGACACATCACATCCAAATGAGACGTTGCACGCGGCAGTCTGCCTTTTCAAAAAAAAAAAAAAGAAAAGAAAAAAAGAAAGAAAGAAAGAAAAGGCCCTTTAACTATTTTCCCCTTAAGACAATGAAAGAGACATCCTCACAATATTTTCTATGACATAAGTCACTTAACTTTTCAGCTAAAAGATACTTAAAATTTCCACCAGCAAGCGTCTCTTACCTTACTATGCTTATAAAGTTTGCCCAACGATGAGAAAAACTATTTTGATTTGTATGCACATTTTTAAATGGATTCATGGTCTCAAATTACAATGACACTATGTCAAGAAGAGAAATTGCTATCCATGTAAATTCAGATTGCCTCAATTCTATAAAATAAGCACATTACCAGCTGTGATTAAATCAGGAAGCAGAGAGGAAAACCTTTTGCTTTTCCCTGATAGCAAAACACTTAAAGCATTTAAGATTTGCATTAATCTATTCAACAAATATTTATTGAGCCTACTATTTGCTGACACTTTACTAAGTTCTTGGCACAATCAGCGAATAAAGCAGAAAATATCCTTGTTTAAGAGCTGAAAAATGTTCAAGTTACAACCCTCCAAAATTCAAGAATTATAGACACCGTCCCAGACCTTGGGATACCTATTTATTTTCTCTATTAGAGAACTTCCTGACACGTCAAAGAAACACTGGTCTAGATACTCTTTTACTTCTGTAAATACCTAGGTAATTAATTTGAGATTCAGAAGGCTGCTTGAATGCAAGTGGGAAAAGTGAGCTGTTGGAATTGGTTGACCTTGAGGGCTATCTGTGTGGTACAAATCAGGCTGGGGGGACCTACCCCTCCTAAGACAGAATGGACTAGGCCCCAGCCAGGAATTTCATCTTTTCAAATCCTGGCCTTTTCCACTGGATGGCAGTGGAATACTAAATGTTCTTGCACTCGGGCTATTTTTCTTTGGCTCCGTGCAGCCCATCTCCTTTCCATTCAGACAGTGCTCAGAGTAGCTGATTAAGTTTTGCCTTTAGTTATAAACGCATTGCATTTCTTTTTCCTTGAGACAAAATTCTATTCTCAGATGCAATTTGGGGATTCCTTATGCTCACCCACGTCATACATACAAACAAGTGTGTGATTTTCTAAGTTCTAAAAATGGGCTTCCTCTTTGATTACATGCCTGTTTTATCTCATTTTTTTTTCCAGTGGTTGGTTCTATTTTTTTTTTAATTTTATTATGTTATGTTAATCACCATACATTACATCATTAGTTTTTGATGTAGTGTTCCATGACTCACTGTTTGCGTATAACACCCAGTGCTCCATTCAATACGTGCCCTCTTTAATATCCATCACTGGGCTAACCCATCCCCCACCCCCCTCCCCTCTAGAACCCTCAGTTTGTTTCTCAGAGTCCATAGTCTCTCATGGTTCGTCTCCCCCTCCGATTTCCGCCCCCTTCATTTTACCCTTTCTACTATCTTCTTCTTTTTTTAACATATAATATATTATTTGTTTCAGAAGTACAGGTCTGTGATTCATCATTTTTACACAATTCACAGTGCTCACCGTAGCACATACCCACATACCCTCCCCAATGTCTGTCACCCAGGCACCCCATCCCTCCCACCCCCCACCACTCCAGCAACCCTCAGTTTGTTTCCTGAGATTAAGAGTTCCTCATATCAGTGAGGTCATATGATACATGTCCTTCTCTGATTGACTTATTTCGCTCAGCATACTTACCTGGCAGGGGAGATACCATGATCATGTGCCTGTTTTATATTACAATTGGAGAAGAACACCACTTTCCATTTCTGGGATACTTCATTTTGCTCTCATGGTCTATTATATGAAGGTGTGGGTGGCTTATTTTATGAGGCTCTCTGGATGAGGTTTTTAGATTCTGCTGATATAGTCACAAGAAAACAATCAAGCAAAGGTGGAGAGCAAAGAATATCCTTCTACATGTCATCATCTTTACCTGTCTTTTTAAATTCTTCACAGAGAAGTCTTCTGATGGCCTCCTATCAATTCTAGCTCTTCAAAATATTCCAGTTGAGAGCTCAAGCTGTACTGACCCTCCATGTGTTTCAGCCTTGTGGTGGTTACACCGCTGGTTGCCTGCTAGAAATTAGTGCGTCCCTTACTTGCTGTCCAAGTCTGCTCAGCTCCCAATGTCAGTAAAGGTTTGGTGTGCTGGTGAAGACCTCTCTGTTCCTATTCCTGTTGGAAATGTTCCGGCCCACCTCGAGCTGCATCTCTTAACCTCCCTACACGTTGGTCCCCAGGACAAGGCTTCTTGATCTAGTATCTTGCTTTTGACAATTTCCTTCCCTGATCACTTCATTCCTACCCTGGCCCTGGCCTCAGTTTCAGGTCCTTAGCTGTCTTATGAAGAATCTCCTTAAAGATGACCACTTGCCTGAATCCTAAGCATGGTGCCCCCGGGAGTTGCTGTTGGGTTTTCCCCAGGCCCTCAATTTGCCTGGGAAAACCTAGTGCTTGCTTTTGCTGAGCTGATTAAGTCATGAATTCATGTAGCTTTGGCTCCCTGGGCTATGCCCCCACCAGTTTCCTTTTTAACAAGGTGGCATGCTTGGTCTCAGCTCCTCTCTCCTTGCCTGGGATCTCCTAGGAAGAATCTTTATTCCCAATAATTTACCTCCTGAATTTTAGCATATAGAAACTATTGCTTCTTTTTACTCCAACATGTAACTTCTTCAAAAATAATGTAAATGGTTCTCTGGCGTTCATTGTGGATTAACTATTTCACTCCGGATAGCATTAATTCAGAGCATCTTTTAACTGGGTTAACTGTAACACAAAATTTTGTGCAAAGTTTAAAATATATAATTCAGGTTAGATAATTTAGCATTATTTTGAGGCTGAACGGCATTATATAGAAAGAAAAATCTGCAGATCCCAAACAGCTACATTGAATTTGTTTAATGATCTTTATAAAATTACGTAAGTAAATAATTTAATTGGAGAATAAAGCCTCAAAAAGAAATTGGCAGATACAATTTATTTTGGAGTAAGATTATAAATTGGAAATAACTGCAACCTCCAAGGGAAATGTTCTCATTTATTCTGGAGTACATTTAAGCCATATAGTGTGAAAATTTTGTGTGATTCTTTTGAAGGGTGAAGAGATTAGGATTCATTCGGTATTACAGATGAGGATTGCTTTGGCTACTTATTAGTTTACCTTCAAGATTTTGGCCCACATACAAAATTTATACAATATTGGAGCATAGGCACCAAAAAATGAAACATATTTTGATAAAGTGAGCCTTCTTCATGACTTCTTTAATACTATCTTTTGAAACCATATAAATCATGATGAACGTTGGTTAAGAAGATTGAAAACCAAAATTAAGAGAAACTCTCTTTTTTCTTTTTAACATATATGGATGGGTTAGCCTGGTGATGGGTATTAAAGAGGGCACGTTCTGCATGGAGCACTGGGTGTTATACACAAACACTGAATCATGGAACACTACATCAAAAACTAATGATGTAATGTATGGTGATTAACATAACATAATAAAAAAAAAGCATAGAACCTTTAAAAAGTTCTTGCTACATATGCCAATTACACCATCACCTTTGATGGTCGTGAATTTATATTTCAACACTGTGAATTTTCATTAATAAAAACTGCTAATTTAATAGACAAAGAGAAACTCTCAACAAAATCAAAATAAACAACTTGTCATGCATAAAATGTAAGTGAAAAAGAACTGTTCACTCTTTGCTTCCTCTTCCTCTTTTTTTGGAAAAGAGCCGGAATGAGGAGTCTGTAGAACCACCTATTTATTTCTCAGTGTTCTCTTGAGAAATATTTATTATCTTGGTTATTTAATTTTTCCATCTGTAATTAGAAATCACAAAGTCTGCCTTGAAGTTTGTTGGAAGAAGTCAACGAGTCAAGGAATAGAAGTGTGCATTGCAAACCATCAAGTCTTAGATGCACACAGGCATACAGGGAGGCAAGACACTGGTGCTGGAGCCTACCGTGGTGCCCATCCTTGTAAACTTGGCAGTCATACACACCTCTGAGTTCCGGGTTTCTCTCCTCTCCATGAGATTATTCTGCATGACTTTTATGGTCCTTCCTATTCTAGACTCTTCTCTATTCCTAGACTCCATCGTAACTTCATATAAGCAGAATATTTTTTTCCAGAATTTGCCAATCATACATGTCGGATTCAAAAGATCATTGTAATATGTACCAGATTTTAAGTCTTTTGACTTTTTCCCATTGGAACGAAAATTATTTTCTATGATAAGAAAAATTCCTACAGTAAAAAATGTTGAGTAGACACTTGCTTGAAAACTGCCCACCCCAACTTTGGTTTTTTGTTTGTTTTGCTTTAATTTTTTACTTAAGGAAGCCCATTTTTTGAAAGAGCATATTCTGGGCTATATTAAACAAGTAAGTCATAGTTGTACATTCTAATAAAGATACTTGCTACTTAAGAAGAAACATGCAGAATTTGAAGCAAAATAATATTAGAATAGAAATCTGAGCCTACCTAAAATAATTAAACTCACTTCACATATAAAGGCAAATTTCAGAGGAGTAACCTTTTTTCAAACAAAAATTAATCAGATTCAATAAACGGTTTAAGTGGGCAGAGTGGTTATCAGGGTATGAGAAGCTATTTGGGGTTATGTGTGGCTGGGTGCAGGAATTCATGCAGGCTTTTAGATTTTATTATGTAGAGATATCTTAGGAGAAGCTAGGCCAAACTGTGGACATATTTGAGTTTAGACTTCATAAAACTTTCAGCTTAAGCTCCTGGAGATCGCTATAGAAAAGGAGGAAAATCAAAACATTCTCAAGGTACACACATGCCACAGCAGCTGTCTCCACACCTATTTTATTCGGTAACTTCCAATCACTGAAGGAGATTCTAATATCAAGTAGTTATTTGTCAGCAAATGTGTCTAAAAATAATTTTAAAAATCTCTGCAGGGAAGCAGAGTCTCTTTCTTAGGTCCAGATATTTTCTCAGGATGACATGGAGTCTGACTACATTCTCTCGTAAAGGTAAATCATGCATGATAGTATCTAATCATCTTCATTGTCTATGTAAAAATGAATGAAAGTTAAGGTTAATTTTTGATAAGTGAATTATGCAAACATAAGTTATATTTGGCTTTGGTGATAAGGCAACATAGAGAACTCGTGCAAGGGTTGTGCATGTGCACACACACAAGCCCACGCACAAAAACTCAAGCACTTTTTCGGCCTTGTTCTTATTCCTTTCTGAGATCAGACTCCTCAGTTGAAATAATATAGGAGTTTTCCCCCAAAAAGTCTGCTCAGCAAAACTTCTATTAATACAAGTGTTTCTAATCAAATATGTCTGAAATGTTTACAAACGTCTTAAATCCAGCAATGATGGCATAATGAAGGGTATGTTGTTGGGAAGAAAATGCCCATCCAAAGTAGAAAAACTACCAGTTAAAAATCACAATACATAAAAAAATATTTTTGAAGGATAATTTCCATTTACCTGATAGGTTTTCCCATAAAAAATTATAAAATATTTTAAAAGAGAAAACAGAATATTTCAATAACCTTTTAGTTTCCTCGTCTTTACAATCAAGTAGTTGGACTAGGTACTAAGTTTCTTTTCAACTCTAATATTCTATGATTTTAGTCAACATAGGAAGAAGTTAAAATGTGTCCCATAAAATGTGTCCCACTGTTTCATTCAAGTAGTAATAGAAAAGGTGACTTAAAATTGTATGCCTGATAAAATAACCCTGTTATTTTACAGGTAACAAAAGCAAGTCCCAGGGAAGTAACATGACTACCTAATGGTGCCCATCTATTTGAGCATCAATCAATGTCACTGCTTCCAAATCTCTCTAATCATCAAATATTTTGCTTTCTTTTTGTTGTTGTTGTTATTGTTTTATTAGACTCCAGATCCCCCTCTGTACCCCTGGAAATTCTGCTTTAGTAATTATGGGATGAGGTCAGGAACCTAATTTTTGAAAAGAGATCCTCAATATTTTGACTTGTAGTTAAAGGTAGGAACCATAGAGCCACATCAGACTACCTGGGATATAGTGATGGAGGGGAGCAGGTATGTTGCCCAGTTCTTGGGCAGTCTCTCCAGTGTAACATAGCGGCACCTTCCTAACGGGTCCATCACGGTTATGCCACAGA
Organism: Mirounga angustirostris; assembly: GCF_029215605.1. Taxonomy (NCBI): domain Eukaryota; kingdom Metazoa; phylum Chordata; class Mammalia; order Carnivora; family Phocidae; genus Mirounga; species Mirounga angustirostris. Next base: position 109,866,676 of record NW_026991716.1, read on the forward strand.
CTACCACATAGCAGCATCTTCCTAACAGGACCATTATGGTATGCCACAGGCTACCACTTCCCTTTCCTCCCCACCCTTCTACATGAAAAGCATATAATATAAGTGACATGACTTGGTGTCTAGGTTACTTTTCTTTGATAGGTTTCCTATGGAAAAAGATATTCCTGAAAGAAACAAGAATTAAAAGAGTGGATCTAAACACCACAGAAATAGAAACAATTATAAGAGAATATTATGAAAAACTACATGCCAACAAACTGGACAATCTAGAAGAAAGGGATAAATTCCTAGAAACATATAACCCACCAAAACTGAAACAGGAAGAAATAGAAAATTTGAACAGACCAATTACCAGCAGAAAAAATGGAATCAGTAACCAGAAAACTCCCAATGAACAGAAGTCCAGGACCAGATGGCTTCACAGGCAAATTCTAACAAATATTTAAAGAAGAGTTTAAACCTATTCTCCTCAACCTATTCCAGAAAAGAGTGGATCTCTAGCCCTTCCTTATCATCTGCTCCAACTTCATATTCTAGAAGTTTAATTCATCTCAACTCCTATAAACTTTCCTTATTGGGAAGCATGAATCTGTCTATCACCACACAACAAACAGTCTCGAGCCTTTTAAGGCAGTCTGGGATTTGGAAATTATTTACTTTACCTCAGGTCATGATGTATAATGCAATGAGTTTTTCTTAATTGTTAGAATATATCATAAGAAGAAGGTCTTTGAATACTTATGTCACTAGACTTTCTTAACATTTCTGGTAGTAAAAGAAAAACTTAAATAGAATTCATATCTAATACCAAAGTTGGTTTTATAGAGAGACAATGGAGAGCAAAGTTGCTTCTAAAGATCTTCCATGTAAAATTCCAAGCACCTCAACATTCATACTTCCTTCAGTCTCAACATAGATCTTATGTGTTCACTGGAAGCAAATTGTGGCCAAAATACACATTTCTGTTCCTTATGCTACTCATGGATGCCAAAGTTTAGTTTAAGGCTTTTTTTTATGTAGCACACTATAAGAAATATATTATAATTCAGCTCTCAATCAAATATCATTCCTAATCTTTCTTGTTAATAAAAACAGTGAATCAGTTTTTTACCTACTAATTTTGGGGAAAAGTTGGAAAAAAGAAAAAGGAAATGACTTACCTCTAAATATGCCTTCAAATAAAGGAGCTTAACTAAAATCTATACAATTTAACAAAAAAGTAGAATTCAACATAACTGAATTTCTTTTCATATCCTATTTAAGGATTCCAAGTAAGTGCATTTTTAAGTCTTGTTGTGTCTAAGGCAGTCTCATGATATGGCTCTGGGGATCAAGTACTCAGTTAAAGCCATAATAGACTACCGAATGATATACAAAAGATTTTGTGAACATTTTATGTTTGCTTTAGAAGCCTGAACTATTAAACCTGTGACAATTTTATTTATTTAAGAGAGTAAACAAGGAGATTAATGATATTAGTCCATCCTTACATCAGTTAAGAAACTATTTATGAGTTGTATTTAGAAATCTACCAAATGTTATTAATGTGTACAATTCTTATTTTTCAATGTAGTTGGGGTCAAGAAAGTGGTTAGTTAATATATGTACCTCAAATGCCTTAAGTGGATACCTATTAAAAGGTATACAAAATATAAATAGTACTGTATATTTTCAAAAATTTTAAATAAACAGAAAGATACATAGGTTTACATGTTATAATTTCAAAGTCAACACTAGCACATACGTTTTTCTTATCTAAATACGTACTAGGATACTTCCTATTTCAACACATGCATCTACAAACACATGGCCATGCACATAACCTTGCTTTCTGCCACTTGCAAGAAAGTTAGAATATACAATATAGTACATTGTTTCAACTTAAATCATATTGGCAAATTAATGAGGATGGCATTAAAAAATTCTGATCTAAGAAATCAAAATACAGGAAGATAATTATTCCATAGATTAAAAACACTGAAGACTGATGAGAAGTTAAGATTTAAATTGTTTGTCCCAGTGATCTTGAAAGACAGAGAAGAGACAGGATTGGCTGTAAACACTCCGAACGCTCTGTTTGGCAATTAGGACTTTTGTCATCTAGCAATCCAGGCCAGGGACTCAGACCATCGATGCTGCAGATGGCAGAGAAATGGTATAGCTAGGGGCAGTTCTCCGCAAGGCAGGGGGCGCTGATGGAGACCTCGAGGCCCATCTAGATGGGAGACGGCGATTTGCTGGTCTAGCAGGTCGGGAAAACCCTTTTCCATGTGGAGATTTCACTGCCATGGATTCCTAAGAGACAAAGGAAGACATCCATTTCACTATACAGGCACCAACAATGGGCTGAATATATATTATGGATCCCACCTACAAGGTTAATGTATTAGCATATTTACAAGCAAGTAGAAGCATGGATAACTGAAGAAGGTAATTGTCTAATATTTGTGGTCTTGAATCAAAAGCAACTCACTTTTAATAAGGAATATGGCATTTGATAATCTTGTAGGTCTTTTCACACTGCCAAATTTTAATACAACTGATCTCTTTTTACAGCTAATTATGAGTTCAGGATTCAAAAGTTTCTGTTAGATAACTTTGATGATGGAATTATAGATGTTTCTCAGTGCGATAGTGGGATGTATAACAGTTACAAAAGATACAAAAAGATAATAATTTATAGAAGAAACCATGCTCATTTATGTCAAGTTATTGGCACTTTCAGAGGTCATTAAGCGAAAGGCACACAGATCACCAAATGATTTGTCTGATGCTATCTTTTTTCCCCACCAAGAACCACTATACTATTTCTCAGAAGTTTCAAAATTATCACTAAAATACTTCAAAATATAACTTCATTGTAATTGCTAATACAAAATCATTATCTATATTGGGCATCATCGGATGACTTAAAACCTCTTCCTTCCTGTCCCTTCCTTTTCTTTCATGTCTTCTTTCTTTCTATTTTAATGGAAGAAAAACATTCTTAGACACTTGCAGTTAAAAAAAAAATTAAAAAGTTTCCACCACACATTTTATACCAGTATTATTATTGACTTTCTTAACAAAGCCTATGCTCTTTCATCTGAGATGGGTAGTAAGATGGCCTCTATTTCTATGACAATAACCTGCAATTTATTTTTCTCTCTTTGGAATCTTACTTTTTTAGATTTGCTCCCGCAGCTGGGTGAGGGAGGGGATGAAGAACTCCTCTTAAGAATCTACGGTAGAGGGCCCCTCCCAAACCCCCAACCAATGCAAAAATGTAGCTGATGAATATTTAACTGGTTATTTTATACATTTCCATTTGCCATCTGAAGCTTGTAGGGCTTCCCATGTACTTATGAACTCAACTAAAAAATGGAGAAATACAAAATCAGGGTTTTGTACCTTGTACAAACAGGCAAGGTTTCTGGTAAAATGGATAAAAACTGGTATTTTTATGGGGTTGAAAGCCACATAAAAATAATTTTCACACCAGAAGGAGGCAACCTGCGTAGCTTAAAACTATACTGCAAACACACTGCATTTTGCAAAAATATGATTTTTTGAAATATTAGCTAATTATAACAATCTGTCACCATGTAACTTTTTGTAAATTATGCATAAAAAGGGATTGTTGGATAGCTCTTTGTTGTAAATACCAATCTCTTCAACATCTTTTCCTCCTATAGCTAAGGAAAACTATATTCTTTTGCAATCAGACTAGAACAAAAAAAGAATAACAGTTTATTTTTTGGGGGAGGGACAATTTTCATGTTAGGAATTTACACAAATAAGAATGACGTTAAACATTTTTAAGCTATAATATCATTTTATTTCCATGTACTGCCTTTCGCTCCACAAATAAAAGAACTTTATGAGGCATTATTTTATGATGTGCTAGACCCATAGTCACATCCATGTGACTAATCCCATGAGAAAGAACATGAATCAAATGCTGGGAATGACTGAACCAATCATAGCCAATAACTGAAAAGTGCAAGAAATTATTTTTAAAATATTTCCAATACTCTTTTTAAAATATAAACACTAAAAGAATAAAATTCTATAAACCAATAAATGTGCATTTGGAATGTTTTTTTCAAGAAAGAAACTTACAACAAACATTGGATCTTCTTGAGGTTCTTGAGTCCATTTATTTTATTTATGTTGTCCCATTTCAGAATTTTAAAGAAGTTACAATGTACTATTCCCAATCTTAAAAAACTGTATCTTAAGAAGTTCATATTGAGTTACAATCCTAAGGTTTACACTTACTCAAAAATAAAGGGTCGAGAAGTTAAGAAGATGCCAAAACATGTGCCTCCATTCTATTTATATATGGGCAATTGACTGAACTCTGAGCTACATATGGATGCAGTTCTCCCAACATACGTTAATTGCTTTCTCACCTCTGTTATCTTTCTCCAATCTACTCCTCGCTTTACTTGCTGTGCTCCACACATAGCTGGCTTTTGCTGAAACTCTTGTTCCAACTGAAGTCTTTCTAACTGCTGACTTGACGTGGGCCCACTGCTGACATCAGAATTACATCTGGTCCAGTTATCCTGGAAGCATTTAGAATTTTGCAATGCAGACCCTGTTGATGTCTCATAGGTTTTCAGCAGCTTTTCCACAACACCATAATTTGACCTAGGATCCGCTGATCTTGGCCGGCCAGACAAATTACTGGGTCTCCAGTCATGCTCTTGGAGCATACTCCGGTAACTGCTGGGGCTCATGTGTTCCTGCATTTGTCTGACTAGGCCTGTTGTGGATATTTTGGTGGGATTGTCAGGCACATTTTTTCCGGGCACAGGCACGTGGGCACTGGTTTTCTGAATATCAGACACATTATCATTTTCTGATATGTTACCTGTATGAGTAATTAAGGTCTCACAGGGCTTATGATCTTCAGATGATTCTGAGTAGCTTTGATTTTGCTGTATTGCCTGACAATTTCTATCTGTTCTAAATACGATTCTGTTAAATTCATCAGTCTTTGCTGCCAGTTTTTCATTCCTAGTTGTTCTCTTAAAGCCACAACTGAAACTTTTAAGTGGGCCATTGCTCTCTGTCACCGAGGAGCTACAGTCACTGCTTATATGAAGATCAGGATGAGATTTAGTAGGGTGATCTGGAATCATCTTTTCACACTGTGGCTTACTGGGAGTCGAGCAGGTTTTCTGAAACCACAATGGAGAGGGACTACTTTTTGCACTGATCCCAGTGTCATACGACCACATGCTAAGTCCAACATTTTCATTACATGGAGGCTTGTTATCTATTTTGGCTTTGGGTGCCAAAGAAGGAAACGTGATACCATCTTTCAAAGTCTTCCCTTCATCTAGACACAGCCTAGGAATCTCATTGTGCCTCCAAAGGAAATCAGGACTGCAGTTCCACTTCCCTTGACCCTCCTGGGCCATCTGGCTATTGTGGTCTGAGCCTCCCTCCAAACTTTCATGAGCTTGTTTGGAATACGAGCTGGGAAAACTTCGAGATGTGCTTCTTGGAGGTGGAAGTGGTGGAATTTCATTTCTTTGCAGATCAACTGTATCAAGCTCACATGGTTTCCTAGAGTTGCTTTGGAGTACAGTGGTGCTTAGATTCTTTCTATTTTTCTGCTTTTCTGTTTCTAAGTCGATGGGAAGAATGCCCTGGCCATGGCTGATCATGTGGTCTCTCTGAGGCATATTCATTACATCGGGCATTTCCTGAAGAAAAGAATCGGACTTCATCCTAAACAATTATAAAACATGACATATTAGTGATAGTTTTATTTAGGACAAGTTCTCTCGGCAACTCCTTTTATGACACTGAAGATTTATATGACATTAAATATGTTATTTTATATAGTTCCACTTTTGTGCCCTTAATGATGACATGCTCTGGGGAAAAAAGCCAAGATTCAAAATTACTAATGGTCCCGGAGAAAAAGTGTCCACGTAACAGAGTACAAAACACCAACAACTCTGTTTAGTGCTGTTTCTAATAATGGTGTAAGATTAGTAGGAGTTTGAAACTTCAACTGTCTTTTGGCCTATCTTCGCCTTTCCTCTTAAACATCCCCTTAATCACTTTACTGTTACATCTCATTTTTATTTAGATAATAAAATGTTCACAAATTCTCCTAAAAAGCTGCAAGCATCCTTCAGAGAGAGACCCCTCTATTATTTTTATGCTTAATTTTGAAATTTAAAAAGCCAAGCAAAATTTAATTTATATAAATTATAGTAACAAGCAAAATTGGTCTGTAATGTTACAAATCAGGAAATGTTTCCCACAGGGCTGGAAGAGAGGGTAACCAGTGACTGAAAGGCTTCTGAGGTACGGGTAATATTCCATTTCTGGGTGCTGTAGGACAAGTTCTCAAAAGCAACCATGGCTTAAGCAATGAATGTCTGCAATAAGAAAAGGACTCCCAACTTCCTCAAACAGCATTTTCCTATAAATTCTCTAGTCAAAACCTCCAAGTCCTTTTTCCTGTAGGATAAAGCTCACTTCTCAGTGGTGCATTCATGGTCTACATGCTCTGACCCAAGCTATCTTTCCATTATATTCCCAAACTGTCTCTTCCACTCAGACTAGACTGTGTAGTCTCTTGGGTGTCTGCCACTGGCATTCCCTTTCTCCAGGTTCTCTCCTACCATATTGCCTCACCTTTGCTCTACCTACTGAATGCCTAGTCATTATGTCATGTGAGCTCAACTTCCTTCTCTTGAATTTGAAATGACATTCTAAACTAAGAAGTGTGACAGAAATCTGAATACAAGCTCAGTGAAACATGAGTAATACCAAATGGAAGGTGCCATTTGGGCTTGAAACAAAAGTAAGAATTTTTTGGGTCAGTAAAGGGCATATAGGCAAAGTGAGCCACAATAAAAATAGTGGGCTCTTCAAGTAATAGAGAGTACTTTGGTATGGCTGGATCATAAAGCAGAGTGGGAGGGATGAAAGAAACATTAGGTTCAATTGTAATGTATTTGAATTACACACTAAGGATTTTGAGCTTTTTTCTAAAGTGTATGGAAGAGCAAGAAGAACTTTATACCAGGTGTGGTTTGTAAAAGAAAATTGGCAAGTGAGTCTTTTCTAAGTTCAATCAAAACAAAAAACCTAAATAAAGCAACAATATAAATTCACAAATTAAATTGATCATACTGATAAATATAAATCATATTTATATCTCTTCAGCTTGTAAAATGTTACAAGACAGAATACAATAAAGTGTAGATAATTATTCTCAATAATAGAAAATGGTAGGCAAAAGCAAAATGGGCAGGTAGAGGGTAAAGTTACATATAAAATATGGTTGAATAAAAAAGTCTATTGGAAGTCAATACAAAAATTCTTTCAGAGCTTCCTAAGAGCTAAAGAGAAATAGGGTACACACTGCTACTGTTTCTAAGAGGAACACACCTCTCATTAGGAGAAATATCTTGATCCTAGAACAATCCATTTTTACTTACCTTGCAGAGAATTCCAATTTATTTTTTAATTTGGTGAAAACTTAATTTTACAATTATATAGGTGCTTCTAAACTGAAACAGCATTTTTTAAATATCACTGTATATGTGTGTATACATATTTGGAATATGTTGTTCTAAGAATTATGTATGCTTCCACTATATACATAATAAATGTAGAGAAATAAATGACTCTTAGGTATAAAATACTTCAGTAGAACATCATTATATAATGAAAACTCCACATTGTTAAATCTTAAGATATATTTAACTGGGTTAGCCTTGCTGCATACTCGTCCACTGGCCAAACACTCAAAATGGAAAAGAACTACATTTAGAAGGTACTTGTTACTTTGTTCTGGAAAGTGTACCTTAACCCCAAACACCAAAAGAGTGCAGTATTCCTCACAGTCAAATTACGGAGAGAATGAGAAGATTTGGCTTAGGAATTAGTAAACAGAGAAATATTCAATTAAAGTCTTTATCTCCTATCTAAGATAACAGATTTTAATAACTCATTGTTAATTCGCACTAACCAAATATAAAGAGGAGGCAGTTTGGATTCATTCACTGAAAACAATATTTCTCTTGATTTTCTGATATAAAATAATCATAGATATACCAGCCCACCTTCTGTGGTTAGACCGCTTTCGGATTTCCTCTTGAAAGCTGCATAATTCTTCACTAACTTTGGCAAGTTCTTCAAGAGCCTTTATACATATAAGCAATAGCATGTTAGCAGTTTGAAATGTAAATATTTCTGTAGAAACAGTTCTAGGCCAATCACAATCTTACTTACCAAGTTGAGGGCCCCAGAGCAGCTCCTGCCCTCTTCCCTCAAAGTCCTCAGACCAGGGCACGCCTCACATTCTCTTTGGTTATCTGTGGCCAAAGGATCCATAAACCCTACTTTTGATTTTTTTGTTGCTTTTTGTTCCTTACACATTTCATTTCCTTCACAGAGTAAGCTCTGCTCTGTTTTAGTTTCTTTTTCCAGACCATCCCGGTAATTCATCCTTGTAAATTCACATCGTCCTGAACTGGGGTAATTTGGAGAAGATTCCAGCACTTGATCTTGAATTGCTTTCTCACGATCATGACTGATGATCTTAGCACGTTCATCCATGTTCATTTTCCTCCGAAGCTTTACTTCATGGCAAAGCTGCAAAGAAAACGAAGAGAAAACTTTTTCTCCCCCTAATTTACTTTGTCAACATTTTGAATACGAAGCACACTATTTTGAGTTCTCTTTGCCATATCATGATATACTAAGTATCCTGGGGTATTAATGCTCATGCCTCTGAGTAGTACTTCTAAAACCTGATCAGCCAGAATAACTCTGATGAACCATAAGGACTACTCTTAGTAGGTCAAACTATGGATGGTGATCTCTATACCTCTGCGTAGAAATCAAACTCATTCAAAAATAAACCTGCTCCTGTAGAAACATGTCATAATGATGCAGAAGCACTGTTAACAAAGTTGGAATGTCCTGAATCAATTACTGGTCATGCTCTCTAATTGCTTTCAGAGAAAAGCAAGAATTTAACTGATATTAAAGTGATGTTTTAAAAATATGTGATTCCACTTGCATGCCAACATTGAAGTGTCTAAATATTTTGACAGTATCATATAGTATGCTAGTTCATTACATTCCCCAAGTGGACATTGTGCAACCAAAGGATGTTTCCTTTGGAAGTTATGCTAGTGTTATTGACATGTTGCTCGGTATTACTGAGATTTATTTTTAAAAAGAGATTTTTTTTTTCAAAAAAGATTTCTCATCCTGATTAAAACACATGTGACCCTGTCCTATGTGATATTAGAACTCTAAGGCTTCCATCATGTATTAGTCTATGTTAAAGTGGATCCCAAATTATTTCTTGATGAGAGTTTAGTTTTACCTCCAGGCACTCACACAACTCACCCCTAAATAGAGGAAGTAAGTGGCCTTTCTCTTTAGGCTTGAGCTGGGGGAAAGCTTGGCAAATTTCAAAGGAGTCTGTCAGATAACTATTTACGCAAATGACTACATTTTACGGCCACAACTTACATCTACACCACATCTATTCTTCAAGGAGTATAATAACAGATTTATTGTTGTTCAATATTTACCCAAATCTCAGAGAGAAGCACTATGCATAGTTGGCGCCTGAAGTCTATGCAGTACACATATTTCCATAGATACTTACACATCTATCATTGGATGATCTCAGGATAGCATCAAATTACAGCCATGGATCAATCGTTTTGGCCCTCATAAAATTACTCGTTATGACCTATTGTGGGCATTATGATTTGGGCTGACCTTGAGAGATATTATACAAAGTAACCCTCAAAAGTTCATGTTAACCTAAGGATGCTTATGGTGACACTGTCCTCTTTTTAAGGAGCTATGGGTGAAAACAAAATTGTTTTATTTTCAAAATCAGGGACAAAAGTACTATTCCTGGGAAACAGGTTTGCCTTTGTCTTCTGAATATTGAGAAATCTGCTAATTTTTATGTTACTAGAAAGAGAGACTTGCTGCATGCAATTCACATAAGATCCTTCCTCCTGTCTTCATCTCAGCATTTTGTTTGTTTTGAAATACTTTACCTTATGTAAAATTTTATATACCATCTTAAATTCTCTTGGGATTTAAGTGAGGTATGGATAAGCAAATAATATGCTATTGATAGAAAACAAATTATTTTGTACAAGAAAATCTGTGTTACTTCATACCCAGCACTTGTTTATGGTTCTCTGATCATTTGAACAGAACAAGCAGAAGAGATGGCAGTGTGATTAAAAAAAAAAAAAAAAAAAAAAGAATTCCCAGAAACCTAGGAAGTCTATCTAGGGTTTCTATCTGGATTACCCCAGTTTTCAAATACATCTGGGTTTTGCAATAGCAAATGCAATGATTGTGGATAGTGGCTGAGCAAAGAATCATTAGCATCTTAACACTCAACACTGGATCCTCTCACTGGAAGATATCTCTTGGAACCAAGTCACATGTGCACATGTGGGAATCCACAATTCTTTAGTACATGGCTTAATAACTTGTGTCCGAGTTAATACACACAACTTAGTGATATATGTTAAACAAATACAGTCTATTATGCTTGTGGCATGTTATAATTTTTTGAAGTGTTGATGTTTAATTTTAGTTTAAAAAATGTCTTGATTCTCTGTGACATGTGAGGATACTTTCCTCTTGTTTTCCTCAAATTTTCCTACCCTTGTTTGTAGCCTATAAGACAGATGTATTAAAGGTACATTCCTATAGGCTACAAAGCTGGGAGTGGAAAAGAAACATGTATTAGTATGATAAAGGGAGCACAATGCTAGTATTCAGGTATGAAAGAGCATCATGTATGGGTATTCTGGGTAAGCACATTGTTCAAACATACTCCCAGTAATGGAGCTGAATATTGCAGGCAGCAAGACATAAATAGTACCATGGCTACTATCCAAGATGAAGAAAATGTATTATAGCCTTCTATCTCGTGATGCAGAGAGAACAGTATTTCTATAAACTATCATCCTATGTTTAAAATACGTTTAATGCATGCTCATCAAAAAGGCTAATATTTACTATAGACAGAATCTACAGAGTTGTCAGAATAATTATTTGACAATAAAATATCTAACTTGACAGCAGATTATTTCAGCCACATGGCTTAAACAATTGGCTAGGCTAATCCTGACTCCTTTAATTTTTTTTGCTTTGTTTTTTTAAAGATTTTATTTATTTATTTGACAGAGAGAGACACAATGAGAGAGGGAACACAAGCAGGGGGAGTGGGAGAGGGAGAAGCAGGCTCCCCACTGAGGAGGGAGCCCGATGCAGGGCTGGATCCCAGGACCCTGGGATGGAGCCCGATGCAGGGCTGGATCCCAGGACCCTAGGATCATGACCTGAGCCAAAGGCAGACGCTTAATGACTGAGCCACCCAGGCGCCCCACTTGGATGCTAGAATTATCTGGCCTTCCAAACCTTTGGGAAACAATGACCCATGAATTCAGGTTTCTGTTTGGAGTTTTGGATTCTGATTTGACTTAGACATCTCCTTGTTGATCCACCCTTAGTCTTTGGATAAAGAGGAGTTAAGAGAATAAGAAACACATTTTCCAACTACAGAGGTATGAGCGGTGGATTCCGTTTCAGTCGAATCATACGCTACATGCCTGCCTTCTCAGCTCTGTTACAGGAACAGTTTAATAGTTACTCTTTTAAATTTTTCCTCGTAGCGTGCTGATTTATATTTTATTCACAACCAATTACATGGCTGTTAATAAGAAAAATATTTACACTATAAACACATAAAGCACCAGCTTTGACTGCCTATGAATAAAGGCCAAACAGTCTGTTAAAAGAATCACTTTGGCAATGTGCACAAACCATGTGACAACATGGATGTCACTAGAAGAATGCAAGATAAGTAGAAATAATTTTCAGTTGAAACCAGCTCAAAAATACATCAATGTAAATACTTAAAGGAAATATTCCAAGGCCAGGGATGATTTAATGGGGATAAAATGACTATTTGTATCAGAGTCATGGCACGTTGTTTTTCATAACCCCTTTCCTAACAAATGTGTCAATAAATGTGGCACATTCTGCCAGAATAAATATCATGTCCACCGCCATGTTGATATATGACACTCCTTTTGACTATACTGAATTATCTAATATGTAATTTCGTTTAGTAGACCTGATTCATAAATCATTTCAGGAAAGATCTGTATTTTAATGCCCAGTTGTAATTTTGCTCATATATGTTCCACCAATTATGTTTTTCTTATATTTTCCTCCTGGACCTTGTGTTTGAAAACTCATGCAAAAAACAAACAAACAAACAAACAAAAGCAACTCACTTTTGATACCAAGGCACTTTAGTCAGAAAATAATAAATTGATACACTTGAGAATGGCATTTTAAGTTCTTAATTTTCATGCAGGGCTGTAAAAAAAAACCCTAGTCCCTTCAATACCACTGGATAAGGTTCTGCTATTTTTGGTCTAGTAAATGTCATTGAGACATGCATCTCTTAGGTAGAATAAGGAAAACAGAATCAGCTTTCAATACAACACAAATTTCAAAGAGAATTTTCATTCTGAGCTTTCAGTGTATTCAAAACAAATCAGTTTGTACCTCTTCTATCTTCTTCTGCATGATTTTCCATTGACTCTCCCATTCCTTCCTTTCGTTGTCAAACTGGTCCAGTAATTCCATCTTTTCCTTGTGCCAGTTAGCTTCTGTGTTCTCCCACTGCTTATGCAGGTCCATGGCAACCGTGTGAGTGTTAGTGAAGGGGTATTTCTGCTTGTCTCTGCCTTCTTAACTGTTTCTTGGAAGCGTGGAGTTGTTTTATTTGAAGCAGTCTCACTTGCCTTTAAAATAAAGCCTAATATAAACATAAGGAGAAAGAGTTCCAAATCCATTTGCTTTTTGGAAACATGTTATCATTTTGTTAAGAGCCATAAACACACTATAGGAAAACTGTACTTAAAAGAAGAGAGGAGATGATTAACAATCTGCTTAAGAAGAACTAACAAAGTTGGGACACCTGGGTGGTTCAGTTGATTAAGTCACACTGACTTTTGATCTCTTCTCGGGTCTTGATCTCAGGGTCTTGAGTTCAAGCCCCGCATGGGGCTCCATGTGGGGCATGGAGGCTACTTAATTAAAAAAAGGAAAAAAAAAGAACTAACACAGTCAAAAAGTAGTATTGCCCAAAGGGTTTTTTTCCCCCTTTCTCAAATGGGTTCTTCCCCCTTTCTGAAATCAGTCAGCAAAATTATAGCTAAACGCATATGTGAGATGTAAGCATTCATTTCACCAACCACCTAATCTAAAGATGGAATTTTTGTGTGACTAAGAGTGTAAGTATGAAATTCCACCGTATTGTCGTACCTATCCAACCGCGGTAGATTCTGTTGCAACAGAATTACTCCTGTTTTGATGCAACCAGATCGTGTTTCTTTGCACTGAAGTCCTGAAGCAGTACAGGACCACAGTCTCCATTTTACATTGAGAGTTGCAAGCCCAGGCCAAACGGGATGACTGTATTAATAAGACCCCTGAGTTGGTAGTCAGTCTGAGACTGATGTAGCAGCAAAAAAACCCAAACTAAATCATAAAAATATTTTCGTTATTTTAGTTCATCAAGTAAACCGTAAAATCAGCAAAGCCATCCATTCTCTCTTTTGCTTCGAATGGACCATATACAAGAATCTGTTTAGGCTATGGAATACAGAACACTGAAGAAAACACTTTGCTCGTTTGCAAGGATATCCGTGATCACAGTAAGCAGTGACTGAAATATTTAGATTTCTAGCATTTAGAGTATGTGTATTTAGGGTTTGAAGAGGCAATTTATTTATTTAATATTTATTTATTTATTTAGATGGTGCATGTGTGCGGTTGGCAGGGGCAGAGGGAGAGAGAGAATTTTAAGCAGGCCCCACGCCCTGCACAGAGCCCCACGCGGGACTCCATCTCAGGACCCTGAGATCATGACCTGAGCTGAAATCAAGAGTTGGACGCTCAACCAACGGAGCCACCCAGGCGCCCCTGAAGATGAAACTTAAAATATCAGATTGGTAACTCTGTTATAAGTCATCTAAAATTTCTGAGACTTAGTTTATTTACATTAAAATGGAGGCTACTTAAAGGGTTGTTACAAAGATTAAATGACATAGGGTATGCAAAATAGTTTGAGAAATTTAAACATTTTCCCTTTAAAAAATCTTGGTCTGACTTCTACTAAAAAAATATATATATTTTTTAAGATTTTATTTATTTGACAGAGAGAGACACAGCAAGAGAGGGAACACAAGCAGGGGGAGTGGGAGAGGGAGAAGCAGACTTCCCGGTGAGCAGGGAGCCCTATGCGGGGCTTGATCCCAGGACCCTGGGATCATGACCTGAGCTGAAGGCAGACGCTTAGCGACTGAGCCACCCAGGTGCCCCTCTACTAAAAATAATTTTTATTAAGAAGGTCATATGGAGCACCTAGCTGGCGTGGTCGGGGGAGTGTGTGACTCTTGATCTTGGGGTCGTGAGTTCAAGCCCCACGTTGGGTGTAAAGCCTACTTTAAAAAAAAGAAATAAAAAAAAGACAGACTGATATTTTTTAGTGGGTGGAAAAGAATATTTAAAATGATTGAATCATCATCGAAGATAATTATGTCTATTAGAAGTCTAGCTCTTCAGTTTTCTAGGCCATGACTGGAATGTGTTAATTTACCAGGAGGCGGCTAAGGCTAATTATGTGCACAGTGCCCCCAGGGTCAATAGCTGCTTGGGTGCTGGAGCTGTGGGACGAAGCCGACAGAACTACGCAGCAAGCCCCATTTAGTAGCGGCAGAAGATGGCCGCGTATTTCGAGTCCCAAATGTAAGATAAACATTGAAGACTAATTTTATTTTTATCAGACTGTTCTGAACATGCATATCCAAGCGGTAAACAGCTCCAAACGTGTTTTTTTGAGTTGCAATCTATCAATGAATTATAATAGACTAATAAGGATAAAAAAATGTCAGTACTATAGGCAGGGCTCTACCTTCAAAAACAGTTTATAAATATTGCGATCTACATTGTTATTCTCTTAAACGATTTGCTACAGACGCTTCATCATTTTTACCTACTCCTTTGACAGTCATAATCCTGTGACTAATTCAGTCAACAAAAGAAGTTAATTTCAGATTTGAGATGCTCTCATGTCTCCTTTTATCTACCTAGCCATGCTCTTTTTCTAGTCTCATTTTCCATCTTCTCTGTCCATCCTTCTGCCCTTTTGCTACCTTCCACACCTGTGAGCCAGTGACTGGTGACCACAGTCCCTGCCATAGCCAAAGCAAGCGGCCTCAGATAAATACGTCGATGAAGACCTAACAAAATGAAGATAGTAAAGAATATACACCATTTTGCTTCTTGTTTTGGTGAACCTGTCATTAATCTTGATTACATAGTAATCTTTTTAAGTTCATCTAATAACTATTCACAGGAAATGCAGGCGGTGCCTGTTGTTTGACTGGCAGACTGCTTTAAAACTCTATGTAATTAACTGTGAGCTGAAACTCTCTTGCTTACTAACAGGTACCTAACACTGGGACTTCTTAGGGAGAGTGGAGTGGTTTAAGACCTCAAGACATAGTTGCAAAGGGAACCAAGAAAATTACAGAAAGGGAGCAGACTAATTTCAAGCTACCTGGAAAAGAGGTGCTGTGACACACCATGTTTCGTCCTGTTTCTAAGCACTGGAAATATTCAGAAATCATCATGAAGTTTCTCCTACAATTACACAGCAAATGGCTCCAATCTTTCCTTCTTTTTCTTTCTTTCTTTCTTTCTTTCTTTCTTTCTTTCTTTCTTTCTTTCTTTCTTTCTTTCTTTTTCTTCTTTCTTTCTTTTTCTTTCTTTCCTTCTTTCTCTCTCTCTTTCTTTTTCTTTCTTTCTCTCTCTCTTTTTTTAAGATTTTATTTATCTGAGAGAGAGAAAACAGGAGCAGGGGCAGGGGAGAGGGAGAAGCAGGCTCCCTGCTGAGATCCTAAGACCCTGAGATCATGACTTGAGCCCAAGGCAGACGCTTAACCAACTGAGCCATCCAGGCACCCCTCCAGTTTTTCTTTCTATTGCTAACTCTTTTTGAACCACTTCCAGACCAAGGTTAAAAGGCATCAGATTATTCCTTTAAAAAAAAAAACAAACCTACCTGAAGATCATCCAGGAAAACTCGTAACTCAGGCTTGTTCCTTGTAACAGCACTATACATGAACCCAGGTAATGGTCCCAAAGCAGACAGAATCCTGCTCTTAACTGCAAAGAGCCAAACTCATCACTTACTATGGATCAGAGCCAATCTACAGAGCTTCCCCTTTTCAGGGCCAGAGCAAAATCTAGTGCCAGGAAATGTAATGGTTATGGATCAAAAACAGGCCTTTGAAAGAAAATTCCTATAGAGCAGTATCTGTGCCAATTTTTGTGGGAGGATTTATGTGGCCTTCCTAGCATCTATGTCGTGTCATAAATGTCAAACGTAATATGGTTGAATTTATTGCTTTCTCCTCCAGAAATAAAATGGGGTCCATAGAGTAGTAGTGAGGATTACATGAACAAAAGAGAGAGAATGCTTAATAGAAGTGCCTCACATGGTTTTGAATCATAATGGGTGCTCAATAAATGCCTGTTTCTTGTTTTCTTCCTTCTGTCCTTCCCTCCCTCCCTCCTTCCTTGCCTTCATTTTCCCTTCTTTATGTCTTCTTTCTCTGGAATAAAACTGATGATTTTCACCTTTATTTAATTAGAAAATTAATAGAAACAAATCTAATTTTGCAAACTCTCATATTTTCAATGACTTTCTTTTGCCCTCAGTATTTTTCAAGTATTTTAAGAATACATGGCATGCTGAACATTTAGGCAATTTTTTATTAATAAAAATTGGAATAGACAAATCTTACATAAAACTGCTTTTATTGTAATTCTCCCTAAATATTTTTAAAAATCCAATTAATGGGGCCACTTTGTAGGGACATAATGTCCTATAATGAAAAGTTATGGAGTAAAGTGGTTCAGCAGATTCTAAAACTCAATTTCAGTGCTCTCTACTGAGGCAGATACAAACGTTCTCTTTGTTCCTAGTTGTCACTCTTTTCGCCCACGGATATTGGCATCTATGTGGGAGAGAAGGAAGGGTTTCTGCGATCTGCATCCCTCCCTCTGTCTCCAACTCTGTATCATTTCACTTCACGCAGAATTTCATTCAGAATACAAATTTATTAGAGCAAATGTAAAAGGAACAAGGGAACAGCATTACTTAGTCATGCACGTGTCCCCTCAACAACGCTAAGGTAGCATTACATAACCCGTGTAACCTACTTCTGCATCCCTGAGGCCGAAGCAGGAAGCCAGAATTGTTGGGTTGCGAGTGGGTAGCCTAAGCCTGGTGATGGGAGGGAAATAGTTCTGCTTATCTTCTGCCCTCCTAGCAAGCAGCATTTAAGAACAACTCAGGAGTCTCACAATAAATTAATGTCCCAAATCAGCCTCAATTTGGTCATGGTAACACTTGTCTGAGGAATGCTCTGCTCTTCCTACACTTTGGTCATTACCATTTTAACCACCATTCCCCCCATTGGAAACTGGACATCAGCCAAACAAAAGAGACAGTGTTACGGTAGCTAACTCTATGGTTGCTTCTCTCTTCTGAGATCTTTGTTCTGAGTATTTGTTTCTTGCTCTCCTAGTTCCTTTTTCTAAACATGCTACTTTTCATATAATCATAAACATGCTACTTTTCATATAACCAAAGATTTTTCGTTTGTAGGAGGTTACAAAGGCATGTAGGAATGCTACACACAGTAGGTACAGTTAATCTCACAATTCCTAGAAGCAATTGTGGAACTGGTCCTACAGATGCTTTGCTTCTCTGTAACCTTGAGGGATGGGGAACTCCCATGCCCACACCCACCAGCATTATGCACCATTGGCCTCCAAGACTCTCTAGCCCTTTCTCCAGGCTGTTAACAAATCACCTGCATCATCTCCACTAACTAACAGACCTTATCCCTCCCCTACTGTTTCACCAGCAAGTGTGTCTTTCAGACAAACATGATTTGATTTCGTGCAGGGCAAAAAGGAGTATTTTTTCATTGCTATTTCTAGTTATTTCACCATGTTCCTCATGTTCCAAAAGGGCCAAAGCAATACTACTATATGCAATTCTGAAGAAATCCTTCTTGCCTTCTCATTTGATTATCTTCTCCTTCCTTGTTTTTCTCTAGTTATACACTCACACTAGAAAACATCCAAGATCAAAAAAAAAAAAAGAAGAAGAAGAAGAAGAAGAAGAAGAAGAAGAAGAAGAAGAAGAAGAAGAAGAAGAAGAAGAAAGAAAACTTCTGAGATAGAGACGCACTGATTTTACTTCTCTTAACTTAGAAAACCTTTGAAAGAAACGTTTGGCTTGGGTAAATAAGTATCTAAAATTAATCAACTTAAACAACAGAAGATGTCATGGTAATGTTCCCCGCTAACCGCAGATTAACCGGTTATGAATGTCACGCACTTCCACTCAAATGACAGAAACACTAGTCACGGAGTGAGCAAACCATCAGCCTGAATGAACTACATTTATTTTTCATTGTAATTTTCAAATACCAACAGTCTCAAGGGGGGTGAACTTTCCTCTGTAAATGTAAACAGTCTTCATACTGGTGAAAAATAGCATTCTAATAAATACGTTTAGTGAAATCCCACGGCGGGCAAAGTGCTGCTCAAAGTACTTAGAAGCAGTGTTTGAAAAACACAGTTTCAGAGGGTGGATGTCACTGTCAGTCCAGAGTTGAGAAACCCACTCACAGCAGCTGAACCCTCTCTTTCCCGGGAGTCAGTAAAATCCACTATGCAGCCCGCCCACTCTTTTTAAGCCCAGACACAGACACTGAAAGAGGCAGATGTTGAACCAACCCTCTGCTTCAACAGTGCCCAGAGTTCAAACCACATCAGCAGCAGCCCCTCTCTATTTTGCCACAATGAGTCCCTCGATTTCAAACTGCTAGAAAGAAACATACCTTTTTGCTCTGGGGAGAAATCCTATGGATGTTCCACCACTGGTCAAGCTAGCAGTGGAAGAATAGCTAGTTTTTTTGTTTTTTTTTTAAAAAGACGAAAGTCTCAGCTCGGTGAATCTTGCTTCTTTGCAAGAAATGGGAATGCAAAATCCCTCCAACCATTCAACAGAGCGGTCCTGACAAGTCCCTTTGAAACCTTCACCCCTTTCACAAGTCAAAAAGCCGTTCAGCTCAGTGTCGCAGCAGCAGCTGAGACTATAGTGACGTCAGTTACTTGGAGGCGGCCTTCAAGCCACTCTTCCAACCAGGGCTCTGTAACTTTAGACCAGCTCATACTCTGGGTAAACAACTCCAGGTCCAGGACATTTTTAGCTTTTATAATGGAGCCCAGTATTTTCAAGCTTGCCAAAAGAGCTGGTGTTAATATCACACAATGACAATGGCCAATTTTAGATTTTATTTGGAAAAGTCAACTCATTTTTTACAGGCAAGAATTATCTCCTTGCACACCTCCTCCCTCTTTCCCCTTTTAAGCTAGAGTCAGAAAGCACTCTTCAGTGCCTTGACAAGTAGGTGTCTGGATGTGGCAGAACAACACACGTAGCTGGCTCCAGAGATCTCCGAAAACGTATCAAAACTCTGTCTTTAAATAAAGTAGAAGTGGGACACAGAGAGAGACCAACCTCATAGCTTTGCGTTTCTATGACAGCTTGTGGTCTGTATCTACAGTGATAGCTGATGTCTTTCTGCCAGAGGAAATCAGAGACCGTGGGAAAGAATGATATTTATTATGGAAGGAGAAAACAACAACAATGAAAAACCCATGTGCTTGCTTTCAACTGAGGTCTACCAGAGCCCAAGTATATGGAGAGGCTCCCTAGACCGTGGCCAAATCCATCTATCCTGGAAATGCCGGGAGAGATGCCTCCCCAGCAACATTTCCAGGTTGTGCATGAACTTGAACATGCATGTCTCTGCTCACGTTCAGTTTAACTGAGTTATAAGAAAGTGTCTAAGACAATTTTGTGTGTATTTCAGCAAATAAGCCAGTTAAAGGTTTAAATACCTTTACCCTCCTGCCACTTTACTGAATTCCTGTATGAGTTCTAGCAGTTTTGAGGTGGTCTTTTGGGTTTTCCACATAAAGTATCATATCATCTGCAAAGAGTGAGAGTTTGACTTCTTCTTTGCCGATTCAGATGTCTTTTATTTCTTTTTGTTGTCTGATTGCTGTGGCTAGGACTTCTAGTACTATGTTGAATAGCAGTGGTGATAGTGAACATCCCTGCCGTGTTCCTGACCTTAGGGGGAAAGCTTTCAGTTTTTCCCCATTGAGAATGATATTCGCTGTGGGTTTTTCATAGATGGCTTTTATGATATTGAGGTATGTGCCCTCTATCCCTATACTCTGAAGAGTTTTAATCAAGAAAGGATGCTATACTTTGTCAAATGCTTTTTCTGAGTCTATTGAGAGGACCATATAGTTCTTGCTCTTTCTTTTATTAATGTATTGTATCACATTGATTGATTTGCCGATGTTGAACCAAACTTGCAGCCCAGGAATAAATCCCACTTGGTCGTGGTGAATAATCCTTTTAATGTACTGTTGGATCCTACTGGCTAGTATTTTGGTGAGAATTTTTGCATCCATGTTCATCAGGGATATTGGTCTGTAATTCTCCTTTTTGATGGGGTCTTTGTCTGATTTTGGGATCAAGGCAATGCTGGCCTCATAAAATAAGTTTGGAAACTTTCCTTCCATTTCTATTTTTTGGAACAGTTTCAGAAGAATAGGTATTAATTCTTCTTTAAATGTTTGGTAGAGGGGTGCCTGGGTAGCTCAGTGGTTAAGCGTCTGCCTTCGGCTCAGGTCATGATCCCAGGGTGCTGGGATCGAGCCCCGCATTGGGCTCCCTGCTCGGCGGGAAGCCTGCTTCTCCCTCTCCCACTCCCTCTTCTTGTGTTCCTTCTCTTGCTGTGTCTCTCTCTGTCGAAGAAATAAATAAAATCTTTAAAAAAAAATAAATGTTTGGTAGAATTCCCCTTGGAAGCCATCTGGCCCCGGGCTCTTGTTTGTTGGGAGATTTTTGATTACTGCTTCAATTTCCTTAGTGGTTATAGGTCTGTTCAGGTTTTCTATTTCTTCCTGGTTCAGTTTTGGTAGTTTATACATCTCTAGGAATGCATCCATTTCTTCCAGATTATTTAATTTGCTGGCATATAGTTGCTCATAATATGTTCTTATAATTGTTTGTATTCCTTTGGTGTTGGTTGTGATCTCTCCCCTTTCATTCATGATTTTATTTATTTGGGTTGTTTCTCTTTTCTTTTTGATAAGTGTGGCCAGGGGTTTATCAATCTTATTAATTCTTTCAAAGAACCAGCTTTCTATTTCATTGATTTCTGCTCTGATCTTTATTATTTCTCTTCTCCTGCTGGGTTTAGACTTTATTTGCTGTTCTTTCTCCAGCTCCCTTAGATGTAGGGTTAGGTTGTGTATTTGAGACCTTTCTTGTTTCTTGAGAAAGGCTTATATTGCTATATACTTTCCTCTTAGGACTGCCTTTGCTGCATCCCAAAGATTTTGAACAGTTGTGTTTGCGTTTTCATTGGTTTCCATGAATTTTTTAAATTCTTCTTTAATTTCCTGGTTGACCCATTCATTCTTTAGTAGGATGCTCTTTAGCCTCCATGTATTTGAGTTCTTTCCGACTTCCTCTTGTGATTGAGTTCTAGTTTCAAAGCATTGTGGCCTGAAAATATGCAGGGAATGATCTCAATCTTTTGGTACCAGTTGAGACATGATTTGTGACCTAGGATGTGATCTATTCTGGAGAATGTTCCATGGGCACTAGAGAAGAATGTGTATTCTGTTGCTTTGGGATGGAATGTTCTGAATACATCTGTGAAGTCCATTTGGTCCAGTGTGTCATTTAAAGTCTTTATTTCCTTGTTGATCTTTTGCTTAGATGATCTGTCCATTTCAGTGAGGGGAGTGTTAAAGTCCCCTACTAGTATTATATTGTCGATGTGTTTCTTTGATTTTGTTATCAGTAAAGTGGCAGGATATAAAATCAATGCACAGAAATCAGTGGCATTCCTATACACCAACAACAAGACAGAAGAAAGAGAAATTAAGGAGTTGATCCCATTTACAATTGCACCCAAAACCATAAGATACCTAGGAATAAATCTAACCAAAGAGGCAAAGAATCTGTACTCAGAAAACTATAAATTACTCATGAAAGAAAATGAGGAAGACACAAAGAAATGGAAAAATGTTCCATGCTCATGGATTGGAAGAACAAATATTGTGAAGATGTCAATGCTACCTAGAGCAGTCTACACATTTAATGCTATCCCTATCAAAATACCATCCACTTTTTTCAAAGAAATGGAACAAATAATCCTAAAATTTGTGTGGAACCATAAAAGACCCTGAATAGCCAGAGGAATGTTGAAAAAGAAAAGCAAAGCTGGTGGCATCACAATTCCAGACTTCCAGCTCTATTACAAAGCTGTCATCATCAAGACAGTATGGTACTGGCGCAAAAACAGACACATAGATCAATGGAACAGAATAGAGGGCCCAGAAATAGACCCTCAACTCTATGGTCAACTCATCTTCGACAAAGCAGGAAAGAATGTCCAATGGAAAAAAGACAGTCTCTTCAACAAATGGTGTTGGGAAAATTGGACAGCCACATGCAGAAGAATGAAACTGGACCATTTCCTTACACCACACACAAAAATAGACTCAAAATGGTTGAAAGACCTAAATGTGAGACAGGAGTCCGCCAAAATCCTAGAGAAGAACACAGGCAGCAACCTCTTCGACCTCAGCCGCAGCAACTTCTTGCTAGACATGTCTCCAAAGGCAAGGGAAACAAAAGCAAAAATGAACTATTGGGACTTCATCAAGATAAAAAGCTTTTGCATAGCAAAGGAAACAGTCAACAAAACCAAAAGACAACCGACAGAATGGGAGAAGATATTTGCAAATGACTTATCAGATAAAGGGCTAGTATCCAAAATCTATAAAGAACTTACCAAACTCAACACCCAAAGAACAAATAATCCAATCAGGAAATGGGCAGAAGACATGAACAGACGTTTTTCCAAAGAAGACATCCAAATGGCCAATAGACACATGAAAAAGTGCTCAACATCACTTGGCATCAGGGAAATCCAAATCAAAACCTCAGTGAGATACCACCTCACACCAGTCAGAATGGCTAAAATTAACAAGTCAGGAAACGACATATGTTGGCAAGGATGCGGAGAAAGGGGAACCCTCCTATACTGTTGGTGGGAATGCAAGCTGGTGCAGCCAGTCTGGAAAACAGTATGGAGGTTCCTCAAAAAGTTGAAAATAGAGTTACCGTATGACCCAGCAATTGCACTACTGGGTATTTACCGCAAAGATACAAATGTAGTGATCCGAACGGGTACGTGCACCCCAATGTTTATAGCAGCAATGTCCACAATAGCCAAACTATGGGAAGAGCCAAGATGTCCATCAACAGATGAATGGATAAAGAAGATGTGGTATATATATATATATATATATATATATATATATATATATATATACACAATGGAATATTATGCAGCCATCAAAAAACCCAAAATCTTGCCATTTGCAACGATGTGGATGGAACTAGAGAGTATTATGCTAAGCAAAACAAGTCAATCAGAGAAAGATATGTATCATATGATCTCACTGATATGAGGAATTCTTAATCTCAGGAAACAAACTGAGGGTTGCTGGAGTGGTGGGGGATGGGAGGGATGGGGTGCCTGGGTGATAGACATTGGGGAGGGTATGTGCTATGGCAAGTGCTGTGAACTGTGTAAGACTGATGAATCACAGACCTGTACCTCTGAAACAAATAATACATTATATGTTGAAAAAAAAAAAAAAGAGAAGATAGTAGGAAGGGAAAAATGAAGGGGGGGAAATCAGAGGGGGAGACGAACCATGAGAGACGATGGACTCTGAGAAACAAACTGAGGGTTCTAGAGGAAAGGGGGGTGGGGGGATGGGTTAGCCTGGTGATGGGTATTAAAGAGGGCACGTACTGCATGGAGCACTGGGTGTTATGCACAAATAATGAATCATGGAACACTACATCAAAAACTAATGATGTAATGTATGGTGATTAACATATCATAATAAAATAAAATTTAAAAAAATACCTTTACCCTCAAGTCTGAAGAATTTCCTGTGTGGTCATTAAAACATTACATATTCATTTTCACATGATTTTTTGCCTGCTTCCAGACAAGTATTTCTTGGGGAGCTCAAAAGTTTAGAAATAGTAACCTGCTCATGGTAGCACTTTAGTACGTATACTATAGTACAATTGAAGGAAATCGTGCTGTGTTTTGAATGCCTGGCATCGTGACTTCAAAAGCAATAACAATATAATAGTTATAGCAATAATAGTGGTTACTCACGGAGAGACAGCTCTCTGCAAAGCTCTGCGTTAAGTACTTGGAATATATCTTCATCCTTGTTCACCCTCATAGCAAATGTATCTGTCGATATTATTATTATTATTTTTAAGATTTTATTTATTTGCGAGAGAGAGAATGAGAGACAGAGAGCATGAGAGGGAGGAGGGTCAGAGGGAGAAGCAGACTCTCTCCTGAGCAGGGAGCCCGAGGCGGGACTCGATCCCGGGACTCCAGGATCATGACCTGAGCCGAAGGCAGTCGCTTAACCGACTGAGCCACCCAGGCGCCCTGTATCTGTCGATATTATTAACCCAGTCTTACTGATAAAACCCTGAGATGTACCGTATCTTGCCAAAGTTCATAGAGAGATGCCCATGTGGACAAGTAGGGCTTGGAACTGGTTTCTCTAACTGGAGGCCGGGGAATTTTGTCACAGAGATCTTGTTTTCCATTCTACTGCCACCACTTATCAGTGTGAACTTTGGAGTGTGTTTCCTCTGTAAAGGGATAATCATATTTACTTCATGAGGTTGTTGTCAGAGTATGAAGGGATACTTTTAGTGCCAGGCACCCAAACAATGGTAGCTTATTTCTGCCTCTATCCTTACCAGGACAAGAAGGGAATCTTGGGGTGGGGAAAGGGATTGCCCCAAAGCACCTATGCAGAAGAATCTGGTAACCTCACCCTGCCCCGACACTCTCGTCCACTCCAAACCTCTTCATTTCCATGGGTCCTTTGTAAATAAAATTAAGACTGTTCTCTAAATCCTATCAGAACTTGAGATAATATGTGGCTAAGTTATGGGAGAAATGATGTTGGGCTATCCTCTATAGTATCACTTAATAGGATCTACTCCAATGCCCTCTTCATGGAAATCCTAGTAATTATTTACCACAGGTGCTTCATCTGCTTCTTGTCATGGTGAAGCTCACCTGAAATTAGGCAGAACCAAAAACTAGGAAAAGACTTTGACAATTTCACCCCATGTCTATCACTTATTCTAGTGTTTACCAACTCTTTTTGTTGAATAATTTTTATATGTATTAGCTTCAATTTCCATGCCATATATACAGAAGATGAAAGCATTAGGAAGGCAATAAATACTCAGCAGAAGTGCTTTTGAGTCTTTTCACTAAAATTGTTCAAGAAAACTTTAAGAAAAGTTTCTACTGTTATGTACATAAAAAGACTGATGCTGGTGTACTCAGCCCTTCAGGGATATTCAGATATCTTGAAGTGCCTGACATTCTCAGGCAGATGTCAGGATGGCCGAAAACCTTATGGCAAAAATGCAATTTGTGGTATAATCTAGATTGCTCTGAAACCATTTAAATATTTATGCCTTCCAATATGAAATTGCCCCAAATCATTGCTCTGTGTATTGGAGAGAATTTGGAAGAATTGTGCATATCTGGTGCCATACTAATCTTATCTCAATGTAGAACTAATATGTAAGGACATGAATAAAATAATACTTCATGTAAAGTAAATGTAGCAACACCAGTTAGGTGTAGAGAAACAAAAAAGAAAATCCTGAAAAGGATTTGAAAGGGTCTACATGCATAATAATCCTAAGGCCAGAGACTAAAACATTTTGGAAAGGGTGAAAGAAGAACACTGAGTGCATAAATGTCACAGCAGGTGTTTCTAGATGTAGAGAATTTTAGAGCCAGAGAGGACCTCTGAAATCATCTAGCCAACCCTCTCGTTTTACAGCTGAGGAAAGAGGCCCTGATGCTACGTCATCTGCTCAAGGTCACAGAGCCACTTACTAGCAATGCGGGGAATAGAATCCCGGTCTTCTCATTCTTGGTGGAGTGCCTTGAAGTTTAAAATTCCAAGGAGTTTAAGGGAAGGGAAAAGAACCCAGGGAAAAGGATTTGGGGCATGAGGGGTTGATTTCTGGCCTTGTCAACTTCTAAATTCAGTCTTCTTCTAAGTCCATATGAGGGAAATGATACGCCATCTTCTGAGTATAACGTAGGAATCAAATAGCAGAGTATTTATCTTGATGACTGACTATCTAAAGAGGCCTGTGGCCTGAGATAATCTACATCTTGGGTCTAAATGCAAAGAGAAAAGGATTTTTAATTTAGTGGTTGAAGAAAATCTGGGGATAAATGTTCCAACTTTGCCTTTAGCAGGCGGTACACATTTAATTTATAGTTTTCATCTGGATGATGATCTCGAAGCCTTACAAAGCAGTCATTTATTTAATCTCTTTATGCTATGACAACTGACTGTGTATGAGGCTGGGTGGCTTCTGACTTCTGGTTTGTATAATTTTTTTTCTGTCCCTTTTCTTCTACTCTTCAAACATATTTACTAGTAGAAAGGGTATTGTATTTCTATTTTCCTTGGCAAGGAAATGGAAACAATTGGAAAAGCGATGACTTTGAAAAACTGAACTCATTCTTACACATACTAAAGCTTAGAGGCTATTATAGGGGACATATTTAAAATATACCTTCTTTCTAGAATAATGTCTTTTGCAATTTTCAAAATACTTTATGATACATGATCTCGGTTGCTTAGTAGAACTCTTCTTGACTCTTAAATTATCTTCCATTCTTTAGGGAGAGGTCTTGGGCTCTCCAATTAATGTTCCATTTAACAAATATTTGTGAGCACCCACTCTGTTCCAGGTATACTGATGGATTCTAAGGCCCAGAAGAAGAATAAGACAAATCCTTATTCACAACAAGCTTGGTCAACGCTGACGATTCCTGAAATGTAACCTGTGGCATGACTGCCCACATCCTGAGTAGTCCACTACCCAAAAATAAACTTACAAACAAATGTAAAGAGCCTCTCCTCCTAGTCCCCACAGCATCCCATCAAGGGGACCATAATTTAGTGTTAACTCCCAGCCTTGTTGTATCCTGCAATCACTCAGAGAATTATAAACAACAACAACAACAACAACAAACAAACAAACATGAAAGCTGGAACCTTTCCCCCAGACTTTGGAATCAGGTGATGAGGCCAGGGTTTCTTAATTTTTACAAAGTTCCACAGCTAGTTCTGGCAAATTGGGTCCTGTGTTGTTTTAGTCCAAGAATGACAGGGTTTGGATTCTGTCTTAGCAAAAGCAATATAATTTTGATACTGACAAGAATCTGTTTTGGGTTATAAGATTATGAGAGTCACACACAGACTATTAGACCGTCACATATTTAGATTGTTGTGTTTCAGCGAATGTGCTCTTTTCCCAGTGCTGGATGTTTTCCCCCTAGAATCATGGGATGCTGGCTCTCTCTTCTATTCTGAGGGCTGGTGGCATGTCAGCAGAGCTTTTTGCCAAGCAGATCTGTCATGGGGCTTACGTACAGGCATTTCCAGATGACAGAAATATTCAAAAGAAACAGTCTTTAACTGTTCTTTTTAAGTACTGGCCTGTGTTCTGAAGAAATAAAACAATAAAACATTTTAGGAGTATGGGTTATTTAAAATTAGAGATAGATTTTGCTTACTGTTCTCAAATTAGTTTTTGGCATCTCATTATATTATTTCCAGATTCTTGACTTGGGAGTTTTGGATAATGATGACAAGAAAATCGAAATAGTAACGGGACCCATTGCTCTAGAGCTACCTCTTATTCCAGAAAAGGACCTCAGGAATGCCGGTCCACCACAAGAGGGCCACCCTGAGTCATTTCTCCCTGGGAGGAAGTTCTAGCAGGGAAACAGGGCTGAGAGAGAGAGAGAAAGAAAGAGACAGAGAGAGAGACCCTTTAGCCGGTATAATTTGAAGACACAGCAGTAAGTCCCCACTCCTTTCCCAACCCGCCTTCCTTGGGAGTTGCCAGCCCACCTGTATCTTCAACCAGAAGTGTTAGATTTATCATCATTAGGTATTTCCAGTTTGTAATTGTCTAATAACATTTCATTGACAGAGGAAGCAGTTACTGGCTAGTCCCACCTTGGCACATAATAGAAGAGCTAGCACGCAGAAAGGACTGGGAAGAACAAATAAATATAGGTAAGCTTTGACTGGAGCTTGGGAAAAGAATCCGTTTCATGGGACATGGAGTGGGGAGAGGGAGGGGAGGAGATCAGAATGGGAGACCGTCTGGGTGGCTGCTAACCATATGGGTTGGTGCCCGGGTGAAAAGAAAGGCGGCATCATGACGTGGGAAGACTATGGTAAAGAATCCAAAGATGCAGGTACAGACAGCGAGGCCCAAAGCCACAGTTCCAGGCAGCTCTGTGAACACTGTGATCAGAGCACTCTGCAGAGCCAGCCAGACCCATGGCCCACACCAAGGTCTCTTGGGAAGTCCACATGAGACGAGAACACAGTACCCCAATGGCTGTCCTCGGCCCTCACACCATATTCTTTTGTTGATGCTGTTCCATTGAAATATTTTGGACAGGAAGAGTCCCGCGACTTCATTCTTTCTTATCTATTTTGAGTTTACCTTGCTTTTCTGAATCCATCTACTTTCTACAAATATCAGGACTTCGAACAAAGAGCTCGTGATGTACAAGGCTGGGGAATCCTAACTTTCCGTCATCTACTTCCTTTGGCTACTTCACAGCGGGTATTTTCACTATCTGGAGTCTGAGCAGTTAGATTAAGGCTAAGACCTCCCCATGCAGTGGCTTTGGTCCCTCAGCAGGTATGCATTTTTTTTCCTTCCAGGTAAAGGAGCTCAGATTCCTAACAGTCACCTAAAATCCAGAATAAACTAATTCTGCTGACTTGTTATGTTACATTCCACCTCTGAAGTTCTAAGTGACTGATTTAGGCTGACACATAGCTTGTTCTATTTAAAAAGTCGAGCTCTGTTTTATCTGTCCAGGAATTCATGATACAGAGGAAATGACATGGATTGTGCAAAAGCTGCACATATTCATGAAAAAGAAGAAAGGAAATTATAAACTAGATGCTAAACTGAGTTTTCTGACTTTAAGAAATAACAGACTCTATAAGGTATTTAAAAAAAAAAAAACCTCTTAAATTCTCTTCCATTACTAAGCCATTTGAGCCTTTGAGGCCAGTGGACAAACTGATGAGCTTCTCTCTGCCCCTCACACCCTCTTAATTTTCAAAGGCATAGGTTAAGAAGGTACTTTCAACATGAATTTAAAGAGCTGAAGTGCTTTCACAGTACATTATGTTGGACTACCTCAGAAAGGGACAAATGTTATTTGCTAGGCTTTGATAATCATGCAGCGAGTCTTGTTTGTTAACATAGATACATAAGCAGCTCAACTCAAACACTCAGCAGAGACTACAGAAAATCAACATAGGACAGCTTTTCTCACTTTCTGATATCATCAGAAATCAACATAGGACAGCTTTTCTCACTTTCTGATATCATCCTCCGCCACTTTCACTTCAATCCTTACCTTCGGTTAGAGCATCTGACCCAAAGCATGACAAGCAGATGAAAGTGGGCTGGAGCTCTACAGGAATACAGCTACGAGCAGTGCATGAATATTTGGAGTTAGGGCTTCGCTACCAAACTGACATATCAAACTTCACTGGCAGCTGATTAAATAACCATGTCGCAACTCTTACCACACGGATTGAAATGAAGGTTGCAGAATGCAGGCCAATACACATTCCAGGCTCAGCACTGAATTTTCCTTTGTTTTATGAGTTTGAGTCAGTTATGCTCAAAAATAGCCAACTAAATTTTTTTTCTTAAATCCAGGCCAAATTACCAAAGACACTCCCTACACCCAAGAATGTGCATGCAAGGGAATTTTCTACAATAAGGTTTGGTTTTTTTTTTAATTTCTCTTCAGTGTCATGTTTAGTTTTCAATTAGCAATAATCACACCTCGGATAAACCTCATTGGCTACAATATTGCCACTGCGCAAAGCTTCAGTGTCATGTTTAAATAGCACAGCTTCAAAAGTACAAATAGGAGAAAATTCCTTGTCTCAATAATTGGGGGACTTTGTTCTCTGAATGGACAAAGAAACCTGGGTGTTTCTCTTTTAGAAATAGCTTTGTACAACAAAGATAAAGCAAGTAACAGGATCAAAGGGGAGGGGAAGAAGATACAGGGGACGCTCTTTCCGAGGTCTTGAGTACCATCTTTGTTAACTTCTGTTCCCACATCTATAGTCTGTGATGTAAGGGAGAGATGTACCACAGACTGTGGGTACCCATAGAACAGCCTGACGTTCCAGGGAGAAGGCAGCAAGGGGCAAGGTTGCTTTGTGTTTCCTGGCAGTTTGCTCAGACCACCTCCCAAATACTGGCCCCCAGCAGTCCCATGAGATAGAGGCAGGTCTGAACTCCCTGATTCTGGATGCATGTCTCACTGTACACAGCAGTGTGGAAGAGGTGTGTGCTTACATGTGGGTACAAACCGGAAAGTGGGCTCTGCAGTGGGTAGAGCAGAGTTGGAAAGAGTCTCCCTGGAATTCAACTATATGGTGAAGTTGCCTCATTAACTTCAGAGAAGCTGTCAGAGTGACCCCAATTCCCCAGAATCTGGGAGCAGTAGACAAGTCAGTCCTGTTTCCCCTCCTCAATTTCTTCCTGGGTTTCCATATATGGAGTGCCTGGATGAAGTTCAAGATTCTTATGAATTCTTCTCTAAAACCAATGCCTTAGAAGTTCATAGGTAAGATTAATAACCCTGTCGGCAGGATGACTTTAATTCCTAACAAGAGATCTAAGGAGGGGACCGGTGTTTTGATCAGCCCAGACCTTCCTTGGTTAGCCTCTCCTTTCTTATTCAGGCCACAGGATACTGTTGAGGTATAAACAGCACCCCTGTACTTATTTATTTATTTATTTATTTATTTATTTATTTATGGTATCATTCCATGCAAGAATGTCGTGGGATTTTATCATTTTCTTAGGGAAATCCAACATGCTATCAGGTGCCCAATAAAAATAAATTGCAACCACGAGCCTTTTTGTTTGTTTTTACACTCCAGTAAGAGTATCTGTTAGAGTTAGCTGTTTACATGTCCGTCTGGGTCAATCAACCAACTGAACGTGCTAAAAAGAGTAAACACTGAAATTCATTTTGTCTGCACCTAACAGCCACCACGTTACAATGTTTGTTAAATACACAGGGATCCATGCTCTGTATTTCTGCTGCATTCTCACACCTCTTGTATATGCCTTCTCATCTTGGTTTGGACAGCAGAGTCAGCCGGCACCCATCATTCCCAGAGGATTTGTGGCACACCACATGGAAAGCGTTGTGGCATCAATAACTGTATACACATCCACAAAGTGTGGATTGCCAGGGTGTGTGTGTGTGTGTGTGTGTGTGTGGTCATCTTGAGGCTCCAGCTGAGGGTGTGCATGTGCCTACACCTGCAGCTGTGTGCATGACCCTGCACCCACGCACTTTTCATCTTGGTCCTCCTTTCTGTCATGTATCATTCCTATTTGTCGTCTCTGCTTTTATTGGTTTCGAGAACCAGTATTAATGAAAGGAGAGTCTTCTAACACTGCACCACTGTGGAATTAGAACTGCTTTGTCATTAGAGGCAAAGGCCGAATAACAAAGATGGAAATGCTCTAGGGAGGCTGTGGACATCCACTGAATGGTGGAAACTTTAAGGTCTACTGAAACCTAGGTGCCTCAGTTTTCTATACCGCTGGCCTCATGTAGCTTGCTGCAGCCTTGGGACAGGCTGCGTATACATACTTTAGACAAACTCAAACATCTAAAGAAATGGTTCTTGGGAATTTAAGAAAATACAAATGCCTGGATTCAAAAATTCACTTGGTGAGGTAGGGGCTCAATTCTAGAAACATCTCAGGAATTCCAGTGTGCAGCTAGGATTGAAAACCACTGATCTAGATATTGAGTTTTTGATTCTTTCATGATAAAGAAAGTTAACAACTCTGAAGCCTGTTTCTTAGAGCCACACAGGGTGGTGAATATCCATGATACTTCGGAAGTGAACAGGTGCACTGCATCCCATGCCTCACCAGAGGGACAATATTAACCATTTTGGTGGGACAATTATTTGAGATTTTGACTCCTTTCCTCTTACTGCCATTAGGGCTTCCCAGTCATTTGGCCACCTACAACACCTCCATAAACCACCAAATGTTCCACAGGTAGTTGAGAAACATTGCTTAGGTGGGTGTACGTAGCTTCAATGGCAATAAACGTTTCAGATAAACTTTGGCCATCAAACATTGCCTTTCAGTTCTGTTACCAAAATGGTCCCCTAAGATGGCGGTCTGGAGGCTTAATCAAGGATCTAACAGATAGACTTTGATTTTTAAAGTGGTTGCTCTCCCTGAGATAATTTTTTTAAAAAAAGTAAAAAGGGGAATAATTGATTAAATACAGCACTTAGATGATTTCATTTCTTTTTGTCATAAAGTGCTACCTAGCCTTTTGAATCTCTAAGACGAAAAGCCAAGTAGATAGTGACAGATTCCAACTGTTGGCTAACAACTCCTCACTCCTGGTCTCTCCTCCCTCTAAAACAAAACAAAACAAAAGCCAACCCCCCCCCCCCAAAAATGTAAATAACAACATGGAGACTAAGAACAGTTATTTTAAACTGAATTCTCAACAATTGTGAAGGGTTATCTTTTCTTTTTTAAAAAATTACTACTCAAAGGGAAATGGAGGTACTGGGGGATGAGGGTTCAAGAGATTGTCTCCAGAACCAACTTTCGTAGTAGAGCAAAGATTTTCCACATACTGTTCTTGATGCTGAGGTGCAAGATACCTCACTTTACCACAGATTTTCATATCCACCAGCCAACCTGCAAAGCATTTCTGAGTGCATGACTTCCATGAGTGTTGGTATTTCTGAATCTTGATGGCAGTGGTGCATTCCAGTTTTACACTGGGTAAATTGTCAACAAGATGGATAGAACAGGACATTTTGGGTACATGGAACCTATCCACGCCACTTTAGGGATGAGGAGAAAAGGAGATGCTCAGGTTCACCAAAGTGAGTTTATATCTAGAGAGCAACTCTAGATATAAATAGATTCCAACAGTGGAATGATGCCACTGGCCTTGGACTGTGACTTAATGAAATTCTAGAGAATGACTATTTTTTCCCTACTCTGGAAGCAGTTCTGTGTGATAATCTATTAGAGAGGACAGAACTCCAGGCAACAAATTTTATCAGCAACAAATGTCCAAGTATATTAGGTAAATGCAGAAATGGCTGTTTTGCTTAGAGCTGGTCAAATGCAGTAGGAGAGATATAATCACTTTCTCAATGAACTAAGGCCTAATCCACTCTTTGCTCCCAAACACATCTTTTTACACAGAATACCAACAGCAAGCATCACAACGAATTGCTTACTCTCCATGATGGTCACATTTAATTCATTCACCATAATTTTTGCTAACATTTACTGGATATCAAAACTATCTTGTTAGTCTGATGCAACCTAGCAAAGATCCTTTATAAGTCCATCTATCTATATTTTGAAATGTGATCATCTTGTGAATGTCCAGCTTTTCAGTTATCATAATAGTCAACTACTGAGAAATAATTGAAAGATTTAGTCAATTTTTACAGTCATAATTATTTATCAAGAAGAGTGCAGATTAAGATGTAAAAGAAAGAAGCAAAAATTAAAAAGATTTATATAAAAAGTCACAATTACTTGCTTACCTGAAATATTTTAATGCTTGGGCTTCTTATTGAATTTGGTAGTGGTAAGATGGGTCTTTTTAAAAAATAAGCAGTCTTCAGTGTTTTTATAGCATTGATTATTACAGAAATTATACTTCTTTTACTTCTTATCTTGGAGGGTGAACAAAATAAACAAACTGAAAATACTACAATGAATGGTAAATGATGAAAGATTTACAGTACAAAAAATAGTGTAAAAAGGAAGACAAGTTTAAATATTGTTGTGTAAGAAAGTGATGAAAATAATACAAGAATGAGAATAAGTAAAATGATAGGCTGGAACATCTGGGGAGGTAAATGCAGAGACAAAGAGAAGAGTTAATTAATAATAATTTTTAAAACTTAAATTTATATTAACTAATCTAAGCATCCAATCAATTTAAGATGAAGAAGAACCCTCCCTCAAGCCTGTATTTACAAAATCTGAAACCTATTATTATACACAGTGCTTTCTCTCACTCTGATTCCTATTTTTTTCCCTGATGGTATAATTGAAAACCCACATGCTTCAAGTATTCAAAAATCTGCTACAAGGAAACTAAAAACCAACCATTTGACATAATTAGAGAAACAATAAGCTTTAACATTTCAAAATTCAATGTTTTATCATACAACTTTTTTTTTTTATAGCAAAGCAGAGCAACATGCAATGTAAATAAGCAATAGGGTTGCAATCTTCTAGTTGTGACTAACAGGCAGTTAATTTAATGTCATGCTTCTGCGTATACACTGATTTTTAAGTTTAAATCTCTTGCGTGTCTTAAAAGCCATGCATGCTGTTGTACTTCCGTGGGTTCTCCAGTCGATACAGGACAGGAGGCTTGCCAGACAGGTAGCGAGCGCTGCCTGTTATGTTTTACAAATTCTCTCTTATGTGGTTAATTCTGACAAAATGCATGGGTCTTTGGCCACCATACCTGGCTAGAGCAGCTCAGTCCAATTCATCAGTTGTGCCTCTACAAATTAGGATGAAGGAAAAATGCTGGTTTTCCCTGTTCGGGAATAGTTATCACTAGTTCTCTGAATCAGTGTTGCGTTAAAGTTAAACACTCCTTCCCCAGTCATGAGAGTCTCCACTAGAGAGCTGGCAGTGATTTTTTTTTTTCTAGAAATAATGATTCTGTTACTTCCACTTGTGGTAAAGGAATGACTTCCATTTGTTCCTTTTGGGAGGGCCCTAGACACAGTATCCTCTCTCTTTACTGCTGGTTTGTGCATTTGTCAGTAGTTATACAATAATCCTGGATATTTAAAACATTTTAAAAAATTTTAAACTCAATTTCAATCTTGGTTTAAAACCTGCAAATACATAATTAAAGATTCCCATCTGGGATCTTCTTGCAGCTTGATCCATTAGACTCCGTAAAGTAATACTGAACATACTGACAAATAAATAATATATCTTAAAGATCCTTTAATCTTTACACAAAAACTGAGGGGGGGTGTGTGTGTGCAAATTTCCTTCTTAAACAAAACAGAGGGGAGGGAGTTCCTAAGTGGGTTACGAAAACCTGAGGCCTGAAGAAGGACAGCGTGAGAGAACAGGTGCGCTGTGGGGCTCCGAAGCCCAGCGAGCGGGGACTTCCCTAAAGCGGGGCGTGGAGGTCGGTGCGCGGAGACGCCCCATCAGGGACCACGAATCCGCGGACCAGCCTCGCCATCGCCGTGGCTCGCAATAGGCAGAACTGTACCTGACTCACGGATATGGGCTCCTCGGCGCCGCGGTCGTCCGCGGACTTGGGCACCTCGAGGCGGTCGATGAAGGTCTGCAGCTCCTTGCGGAAGGCTTTCATCTGCGCGTTGATGCGGTAGAGCAGCTCGTGCTCGCGGATGCGGCTGCCGTCGTCCTCCTCATCCATCAGTCCGAACAGGTCCCCGTTGGCCACGTAGATGCGCGCCTCGGTGATGATGGTGCTAGTGTCGGCGATGAGCCGGTCGATGGTCTTGCCCAGGCGCTCGGCCTCCGAGCGGATGTCCTTCATCTGCTGCCGGTCGGAGAAGCTCTTGGGCCAGGGCCCCGGCGCCGCGTAGAAGGAGCGGGTGGGTGTCAGGCAGCGGATGTTGCGCACCTCCTCCGAGTCGCTCTCGCCGCCGATGGGCCCCTCACGCTTGCGGTGAGGCGGCCGCGAGTCGTCGTCGCTCTCCTTCTTGCCCGCGTCGCTCTCGGCGTCGCTGTCGCGGGGGCTGCCGCGGATGCCCAGGTGCGAGGCCAGGTCGTAGCGCTGCATGTTGGACATAAGCACGCGGTTCTCGTACTGCAGCTGCATGACCTTGCCGCTGAGCTCGTTGATCTGCAGGCGTGCCGCCTTCAGCTCCTCCTGCAGGGCCTCGGTCTTGGCGCTGTCGTGGTGTCGCGCGCTCTCGTGGCCGCCGGACTTGTACTTGTACTTGTTGAGCTCCGCAGTGATGCGCTTGTTCTGCTCCTCCAGGTCGGCCACGTTCCGCCGCAGCAGCTCCGTCTCGTCTTCCACCAGCTGCAGGTGCTGCCGCAGCTCCGACAGGGATTCGCTCTGCTCCCTCATGAGGGGGTTGGCCGAGCCGTTGAAGTCGTCCCCCCTCAGGTCGTCTAGTTCTGCCTTCAGGCCTCTGTTCTCCACCTCCAGTTCCACGATCTTCCTGCCCAGGATGTTGGCTTCTTCCTCCACCAGCCTCAGCCTCAGCTTGAGCTCAGCCTCCCTGGTGCTGGGCGGCCCCCCGGCTTCTCCTTTGGGCAAAGGACTGTCCAGATCTCCATAAAAGGATCTGTACTTCTGAAGCTCGTGTTCGAATCTGTCCTTTTCTTTATCAATCTTGGCCATTTTCTTTCTCATCAAAGCAGCTTCTTCCTTCACGAACTGCAGCTGGCATTTCAGATCCTCATTGTCCTCCTCATTTAGGAAAAAGAGGGTAAGAGGATAAGAGACCATTTTTATGTAAATCGAGAAAACAAAAAAGTACACCTGCAAAAATAATTGCGTTTTCTGGTAATTAAAATGCAATGAGACTACTCTCTAGAGAGAGAGTAGTCGATGCTGTATATTTTCTACAAATTGTTTAAATTATTTGGCAGATAAAAGATGAAGACAATATCACATCCTGGAAACAAAGAGAGAAAGAAATATAAAAAGAGAAACACTACAGTCATCACTATCCAGAGACCATTATGTGTTGTAACTGAGCACAACCGTGGGGCTGTCATTTCAACAATGTTCCTTTTGTATGTTTTGTTTTTTACATGATTTGAATTCCCCTGACTATAATAAATGTGAAACCTGTTCCCTGGAAGGAACACGCTGCCATTTATTGAGCACCGACTCTCAGCCAACTTCTGTAAAGCTCTTTAAACGTATGACCTAATTTAATGTTTAGAATAAACTTAGTAATAGATATTAAAATACCTGGTTTAAAGCTACTCCATAACTTTTTCAAGGTTAGAGAGCTATTAAGTGGCAAAAGACAAAGGTGAAATTTGAATTCAGTTCTGTCTGACTTTAAGGCTCATGATAGCTCCGAAAGAACAAAGAAAGCAATCTCTTCTCCATCTGTATGCAAGGCAGAATGGCTTACTTAAAGGCCTTATTTAAAGTAAGGAAAATTTAACACTGGAATGGCCCATCCAAGGAGAAACTGGCAGGTGTTTCATCCGGATTGCTTTTAAAAAAAAGATACATTCCCATCAGTCTAAAATGAATAAAGTTGGTTCTGCCTGGTAAATGGATGACGGAGTAGATCCTATAGAAGCTCTTCTCACAATTCTTAGGACACCCTGCAAACACTAATCATTGACTAAGCTGAAAAGTACAAACAAACAAAAACTGGAAATCAATTTGCTGAGAGCTAACTAATATCAAAGTACATTTTTATGCCCAAGGACACATTTCCTGAGGACAATTTCCCCCAAATTCTCTTTTAAGTATGTACTTTGGGTCAATGGTGTAACTTCTGTGGATTTTGGTTTCCTCATTTTTAAATATATTTTTGTAAAAGATTTTATTTATTTATCTGAGAGAGAGAGAGAGCACATGAGCAGGGGGAGGGGGATGGGGGATAGGGGGACAGAGGCAGAGGGAGAAGCAGACTCCCTGCTGAGCAGGGAGCCGTATGGGGGGCCTGATCCCAGCAGCCTGAAATCATGACCTGAGCTGAAGGCAAACGCTTAACCGACTGAGCCACCCAGGCGCCCCTCCTCATTTTTTAAATGGAAATAAAAATGCCTTCCTTGTTCAGCAATGAGTCAGCTATGTTTGAGATGAATTGTAGTAAAGTAGCAGCAACCACTGGTAGTGAAAATAAGGAGCTTCTTCCAGAGATGCTCATTAAATATGGCCCAGAGCCTTTGAGATGGAAGAGATGAAGAGCAGGGCACAGGTCTCCTGTCCTCCTTTCTGCTAATGAGAATTAGTATGGAATTGAGAGCTGGGGTTGAGAGCTGCTGAGTGCACAGAGCCTGACCATCATATTCTTTATATCATTATACCCTGACATGAGCCCTGTAAGGAAGGTGATCTAGGTCTACTTTATAGATAAGGCAGATGAGCTTCAGAAAGGTTGATTAACTTGGTAGAGCACAAGTTAATAAGTGACAGAGCACATCCGGATCCAGACCGATTCCAAAATTTAT
Organism: Mirounga angustirostris; assembly: GCF_029215605.1. Lineage (NCBI taxonomy): Eukaryota > Metazoa > Chordata > Mammalia > Carnivora > Phocidae > Mirounga > Mirounga angustirostris. Next base: position 109,905,353 of record NW_026991716.1, read on the forward strand.
TCTTTCTTTCTTTTTTTTTTTTTAAGATTTTATTTATTTATTCATGAGAGACAGAGAGAGAGAGAGGCAGAGGGAGAAGTAGGCTCCCCGCGGAGCAAGGAGCCCGATGCGGGACTCGATCCCAGGACCCTGGGATCACGACCTGAGCCGAAGGCAGACGCTTAACCGACTGAGCCACCCAGGCGTCCCCCAAAATTTATTCTTTCTACTGTACGTGTTGCTTCTAGAAAAGTAGCAGAAGAGAAGGAAAGTAGGACTATGGGGTAAAATAAAAGAAATTGGATGAGTTGGCTAGTATACTTTCCTCTAGAAGGGGTTTAGAAGAAAGGACAGAAGCAGGGCGCCTGGGTGGCTCAGTTGGTTAAGCGACTGCCTTCAGCTCAGGTCATGATCCCAGGGTCCTGGGATCGAGTCCCACATTGGGCTCCCTGCTCTGCGGGAAGCCTGCTTCTCCCTCTCCCACTCCCCCTGCTTGTGTTCCCTCTCTCGCTGTGTCTCTCTGTCAAATAAATAAATAAAATCTTTAAAAAAAAAAAAAAAAGATCCAGACTCTAATGAGCCATGGCAGTGTGAGAGTGAGCAGCATTTAAAAAAAAAAAAAGAAAGAAAGAAAGGACAGAAGCAGAGAGAAGAGATGAGAGAATTCCCAGGAGCACAGTGAGAGAGAAGGAGGAGAATGTATGTCACAGAAAGATTTGGCATGAAAATCCATTTCACAAGGGAAGAGAGAAGCTGCTCTACAAGAGACTATGTGCTGGGCCCTCAAACTAACGAAACAACACATCAGCAGAAGACTCAAAGATAATCCTGATGTTTCCAGCTTAGGCGTCTTGATGGATGGGGCTGCTAATGACAGGGATAGAGAATGAACAAAGAAGATGAGTCTAAGTGTATTAAAATACTGTCTTTGACGTGTGTCAGTGGAGGGGATATCTAGTGGAAACATCTATCAACAGGCAGGTGGAATCTTAGGCCCACGATTACAAAGACTACACCTCTGACTCTGTAGAGAGTTCAGGTCCAAAAGGGAGGACACGAGAATGAGATATATAGAGGTGATGGTTGAACAAAAAAAATACAGGTGATGGTTGATGCCATGGCAGTGGTTTTGAAAGCAACTGAAGAGAAGAAGAAAAGAAAGAGAGACACATAAGAACTGGTTAAAGTTGTGGTGGGGGCAGGAGAGTCAAATATCATGCAGGAATTAGAAACATTGTTTGAATAGAAAGGTGACCAGCAATAAGCAAGTCCAATATGCTTTTACATAAACTAGGCTTTGTTAGGAAGTAAAAGTAGGGGAGACTGGGAATTTAAGTTGGGCTACATGTATGGTAGAACTCCTTGATTGCAAGGCTAGGCCTTTATTTGCTCGTAAAAAAAAATAGTAAAATGCTGCAGTCTGAATCTAACCAAAATAGCACTGGATGTGGTCTAAGTCACAGACTGGAGCAGAATCATACCTCACTAGGCTATGTGAAGCAAACATAACACAAGTTTACATATACTTGACTTGTGTATATGTAAACTCTCCTGCCTTAAAGGAATGAAAACATAAACCTTATTTTAAGACTTGGACATATACTGCATGTAAGAAAGTCACTATGAGGGAAGGAGAATGATGGGCACCATAGTAATTATTTTGTATTTGTTTAAAAAGAAATCTTTTCAATATACAAAGTGTGATAGTTTCTACAACGCCAGGAACTTAAGAACCCCGTAGGCAATGTGCCCTGCATGTACAGCCTGAAACCTAAGGATTATAGCTGCATTTGCAACTGAGCATGGAAATACTGACTATAAACACTGAACACGTTAAATCGAGATGGTATGGAAAGTGCCTGGTTGACAATGACTGAGCAGTACATGCTTGCTCCTATTTTCCACAGTGGATGCTAGGCAAGAAACATTACAGTGCTTCCAGATGTGAAGCAAGTTGTCTCTTATTTTTGTGTATGTTAAAGACTCACTCAAGAAGATACGAATGAGGGCGCCTGGGTGGCTCAGTTGGTTAAGCGACTGCTTTCAGCTCAGGTCATGATCCTGGAGTCCCTGGATCGAGTCCCGCATCGGGCTCCCTGCTCGGCAGGGAGCCTGCTTCTGCCTCTGACCCTACCCCCTCTCATGTGCTCTCTCTCTCTCATTCTCTCTGTCTCAAATAAATAAGTAAAATCTTTAAAAAAAAAAAAAAAGAAGATACGAATGACATGTGATGAAGGGGAACATAAAGATGATAAGAGGCCAAAAGAAGTAAGCTGAGCCCAGCTTTGATTTAGCCACTACTAGATGCTAAATTGCACTCCTGATGAATTGCATGCATTAAACTCATTTAATAAATACAACAACTCTCTATTATGATCCCATTTTACAGACGAGGAAACAAAGGCATGGAAAGAATAAATAAGTCATCTAAGACCATACAGCTGGCATGTCACTGCTCTTAAGTGCTGTTTGATACCATTTCGCAGTAAATAAAGTCACTGTGCTGCTGAAGGAACGTGTAAATAATACACCAAAGAAGCTAAAGCAAATAAAAATGAAGTACGAAGCCGTACAGATAACAGTAGGTGGAACCATATGGAACTGCCATTTGCATAGGTCAAAATCACAGCATGCTGGCAGTTTCATTTGGCTCAACCTAGATAAAGGAGACACGAGAGTATTCAAAAGCGCATACTGAACACGTTGCACTATCAGGCACTAGACCACGGACAAGTCAAAGCTGAATAACATGACCCATGATGACAATCTGCCCTGACCAAGTATGGGAGATGAATATGTAAACAATAGAATGGGAGGCTTGCAGTAATCTAAGAATCAATGGTCCTCAACCTTGACTGAGCAATAAAATCGTCTGTGGACTACTTTATAATTGAGATCTCCCATCCAAGACAGTCCCGGTCAAACCGCTGGGGTGGGTTTTTGAAAAACTACAGGTAATAATCTCTGAAAATAAATGAACTGGAAACACTAGCAGGGACTTCCATGGCCACAACAGCACACTTATAAATCTCCCAGACATTTGGGCCATGAAATAAAAACTGGTGGACTGCACTGTTTCTTGGCTGTTGAAAGGTCCCAGGTCCCACTAGGAAACAGATGAAGGCTGTGGATGTCTCTTGCAGAGAGGAGCCCACAGGCACGTAGAGTGGGAGGGTCATAGAGCTAGAAACAAACTAAACATTCCTGGATAAGAGCCTATTGTTGCAAAAATAAATAAACTCTAACACGGGAATTTTAGAATAGGCCAAATGTGAGTTTTAAAAGAAAAAAACTGCTGATTAAAGCTGACTTAGGATTTTAGAAAAGTGAGCATATAGCTCCTTCTCCATCAATAAGGTGGAGAAGATAACTGATGGCAACATGTGAGATGACCCACAGCAAAATATGTACAGAAGATGGCGAAAGTTATGGCAAAGGCAGAGTGAGAAAGCTGTAGTGACAGAGTGTCTTTGAACTTGGTAAGAGAACGTTGAGAAAGATAAAAAATGGAATAATGGCTTGCTCTGAGACTCTCTGGGATTTTTGAACTGCTGACGCTTCTCGATGTCCTTGTGCCAGTACCAGGAGAAAAGTTAACCAAGAACAGAACAGAAAGAGAGAGGAAAAGGGAAGATCAACAGTCAAGATGTTGTGTTTTGTGGGGTGCTTGGGTGGCTCAGTCGGTTGAGGCATCCGACTCTTGGTTTCAGCTCTGTCATGATCTCCTGGGTGGTGGGATGGAGCCCTGTTGCTCTCTGCACTCAGCAGGGAGTCTGCTTGAGATTCTCGCTCTCTGCCCCTCCCCCCACTTGTATGCTCTCTCTCTAAAATGAATAAATAAATCTTCAAAAAAAACCCATTTAATATGTTGTGTTTTTAAAAAAATTGACACCAACTTTTCCAAATTTTGGATATTTCAATATTACTTTAGTTAAAATTATTATCTAATGAGAAAACAACTTGTAAGAATAAAAAAAGGTATGCTATAGTATGAGATTCCAAATGATGCATGCAAAAGTCAATAACTAGCCAAGTGTTCTTGGAGAGCCATAATGTCACTTCTGCCCCCAAATATTTCCTCTTCTGCTTTAAATTCTCCTTCATTACATCCATTAGCACCTTCTGCTCATCCTGATAGCAGAGCTAGTCTTTACTGGGGCTGTGTTTCTGAAGTTCGTAACAAGCCCAGGTTGAATATATCTTTTTCTTTTTTTTTTAAGATTTTATTTTTAAGGAATCTCTACACCCAATTTGGGGTTCAAATCCACAACCCCGAGATCAAGAGTCACACGCTCCACTGACTGAGCAAGCCAGGCATCCCTCAGTACATCCTTTAAGTTTTATTTGTATTCGTTTCCTTGCTTTTGCTTCCCCAATCACTGGCATAGAGAATTACTTCTTCTAGGGCCTTCTCATCACAAGCCTCTTGCTTCCCTCACCATAGCATTCCTTTCTCTACTCACTCCTGATGCTATAGGAACAGCCATTCTATTGACCTTATTAATTATGAGTGAAGAAGATTAGCTCTATGCATACAGTTGTCAAACACAGCAACACATAAGGTACTAATGGCATTTTGCCGTGTGCTTACACCATAAAAGCAATAATAGGGGTGTTAGTGTTAGCTTCATAAACAAAGATACTGAATTAGGGGCACCTGGGTGGCTCAGATGGTTGAGTGTCTGCCTTTGGCTCAGGTCATGATCCTGGGGTCCTGGGATCAAGCCCTACATCGGGCTCCCTGCTCTGCCGGAAGCCTGCTTCTCCCTCTCCCACTCCCCCTACTTGTGTTCCCTCTCTCACTGTGTCTCTGTCAAATAAATAAATAAAATCTTTAAAAAAAAAAAAGATGCTGAATGCTTTATACTGCCTGTATCTACAACTACAGAACGAACATGCATAATTAAACTCTTTTTTTACATGAGTGCATCTGGCTACTATGTCCATTTACAGATGTAGCTTATTATTATATACATTTAGAGTGTTTGATGTACTAGTTGAAATTTTATTTCCACATACCTCTGTGGGAGTCTGTTGAGTCTTTTTTTCAGATTTTGGCAAATCTTTGCTTCCTCTTCTTTTTAAGGATAGCTGAAACAAAGCATAAACATATTTAGTTTGGTAAACTATCATTTTAACTCAATTTTATGATTTTAAAAGTGTCTAATGTCATATAACAAAACCAAACCAAATAAATTGTGTTAGTTCAATAATCATAAAGGAGGAAAAAAACCTCCAAACCAGACAGATTTTTATGTATTTTTACTTTGGACTGGGATACACTTCTCAGTAGAAGAGTAACTGGCAATTGTCTAAATAATTTGAGGAAGACAGGAGACCCACTATGAAACTGCAGAGAACACCTTGGATAAAATTTAGACTGATGACCCAATATTATTACATATTCCAAACAAAAGCAAATCCTTGTTAGCATTCCTCTCTAAAGAAGAAAAAAAAGGAATAAGGTATTTCCAGTTGAAGGCAGGTTTTCATAAGCTTGTAAATACAAACTTTCAGTGGATTTACTTAGAATCTGAAGAATTTTGCTCTTTCTTCACCACACATCTGAGCAAACAAATACAATACCCATATCCATATACACACATGTAATACAGTAGGAAATTGTTACAGTGAACTGAAGAGGACAGGCTCCATCTAAGGAGCAGGCTGAGTGGGAGTGAGCTGCAGCTGATTGGTGCAATACAGAAACGTGGGTTTTTTCTAGAGAAGCTAGAAATCTGGATTGTTATGTATTGGTTGGCCCTAATTGAAATTCAGACAAACAACACTTTGTAAGTAAAAAAAAAAAAAAAAGAAAGAAAAAAAAAAACATATCTAGCGCCAGATCCTTTCATGGACCAGCAATACATGATCTCTAGTACTCTGTTCCATTTCTCAGCACCAATATATTAAGGAGAGTCCCTCTGTATAAAAACTAATCCATATGTATGAATACCTACCACATACCAGCTATTGAACTGGATACCCAAAGATCAATTAAATAGTGCACCCACCATCAGGAAGTGCACAATATACCGTGGGAGACAGAGAAACAATTATCGTACCAGTTGGTAAATGCCACGCTTTCGGTTCTGTGAAGCAGGGGCTTTGTCTTAGTGTGATATCACCGTCATCAGAATAGTATTTGGCACATGGCAGATATAGGAAAAAAATATTTGCTGAACTAACGAAACATATTCATAATGAATGTATTCATAAAATATGAGGTTCTGAGGTCAAAGAGGAGGATGGGGGTATAGGCTGAATGTAAAAGCAGGAAAGGCTTCCCAAAAAAGGAGGCTTCATGAATTTGCAAAGAACCCCAAATTACATTTTCCCCATGTTAGTTTCTAACCCATATCCAGTGTTAAATGCAGGCATATGTTCAGGCACAGAAGGCAGGGGAATACATTGCTGCAACTGCTTTCATTCAGTATGAAATTCAGACTGCAGAGCCAAATGAATGGCCCGTGTGCTTATCTATTTCTACTTCTTTACAGGAAGATGTTCTCCATGTTGCTTGTATAATCTTAGAAACAAAGGCTGTGAGGACTGATTTGCCATAACCAAAGGTGGTTTGGGAACCAATCAACAAAAGCAGTCCCAAGAAAACCCCAAAATACAGGGGTTTCCTACAGGAAATCCTGGAACAGTCTGGGTAGGAACTACCTGCAAAGAAGCAGCCAAATTCACTTCATTAAATATTTATTGAATGCTTTTATTTTTAGGGTATTTTATTATATGTTCATTTAGTGCTAACCAATGTACTTTATAGGGCGCCTGTGATACAACAATAATAAACCGGCGGAGTCACTGTTTATTATGAGTTTCCTAGTTTACTCGACAAATGGTCTATTCGGTCTGCAATTTAAAACAGTGTGATGAAAGCAACGATAATGTAAAAACAATAGTAACTGGTGATGATTGAGCACTAATTCATGTCAAACACTTTACATATATTATCTCAATTAATTCTTAAAACACCGCCCCCCCTTTTTATAAAGATTTTATTTATTCATTTGAGAGAGAGAGACTGAGAGATAGCATGAGCAGTGGGAAGAGGCGGAGGGAGAGGGAGAAGCAGACTCCCTGCTGAGCCAGGAGCCCGACATGGGGCCTGATCCCAGGACCTGGAGGACCTGGAGATCGTGACCTGAGCCGAAGGCAGACGCTTAATCATCCGAGCCACCCAGGTGCCCCTAAAACACCCCTTTGATTTAACAAGCTCTCCTGGTGATTCTGATGCATGATAAAGTTTGAGAGGAGCTGGTCTAAAATCACTGCTCAATAAGTAGCAGAATCAGGTTTTGACCCAAATCTTTTCTATCTTTATTACACTAGATCATAAGGGAGAAAGGCTTAAGTCAGTCTGGGGCTGGAGATGGTGTGGGGAGCTAGGGACAATTTATAGAAAGAAGTAACCTCTTATCCTGAATCTGGGAGGGAAGAGTCAGCCAGTTGAAGATGGAGAAGAGGGGAAAGGGAAGAACAAAGCATTCCATGTAGAAAAACCATTTCCGGGACACAATTCAGTATGTCTGTAACAAAATGTGAGGGCAGCAAATGATGCTGATGGCATGAGTCAGATCTTGAAGGATACTGAATAAGGTTGTTGCAAGCAAAAAGTATCCATAATCAGACTGTCATAGAAAAAATACATAGACACAAAAGTAGAAGTCCAAGTGTCAATGAGGTAAAGGGACATCATGCAAGGGAAATGAGGGAAAGTATGCTCTAAGATTCTGAGAGCTTTTTTGAGTGGGTCTTAATTTTTCATTCATTCCATAGATATTTGTTGAGTTCTGGCATATATATGATACTATATGGTTATACAAATGCGACTGAGGAATATTTTACTCTCCTCCCCACAAAGAGCTAAGTGTTTATTATGGTTAAAAGGATGCAGATAATTAGCTAAAACAGTAGACAGAATTAAGGAAGGGCAATGAATGAAGAACAAACAAAATATTGAGAGGACAAAGAGGCAACTATGATTCCAGATCTGAAGAGATCAGAGGAAATCATCTGAGATGGCCGATCTTTGAAGGATGTACAAAATTTCAACAAAAATAAAACCAAATAAAAAAAGCAGCAAAGACTCAGGGGAATAGGTGTGCCTTTATAGACTCACTGACTTCAGACAAGAAGTAAGGGTAGAGACACCACAGAGCTGAGGCAGAAGGAGACACTTTTAAAGCACTGAGGTCAGCTTGAGGAGCTGAGAAATTTAGACTTTATCCTGTGGGCAATGTTAAAATGAGCCCTCTAAATTAATATTGGAGAAAAGCTGAAAACCAGGCCATCCTTTCCTAAGAGGCGTTTTCTATTTTACTTTTATTTGAATATTACTCAAGTGAGGTGTCAAACCCAAAGCTCTGAAAAAAGATTTCTCCTTGAATAAAGGTAAACTGCCTGTAAGGCACTTCTAAGACAAGTACCTTCAAGGATCACATTTAAATTTTCAATAAATATTTAATCATCTTTTCATATTCCATTAAGTTTTATTAACTTTCTGACTCCAATAAAACAAAGATAGGACTCACTTGGGTAGAGAAAGTTGGAGAACTAATATAAGTCCAGTCTCTTTCTTGTGAGTATAAATTTCCATCACCAACTCCCCCTGCTTCCTCCTCCCCCATCATCCTGCCCCACCTGCATGCACAAATCCAAGAATCTCCTCAGGGAAGCAGTTTGGGGCTCCACAACTAAATCTCAAATTTTCTTTCTTTTTTTTTTTTTTTTAAGATTTTATTTATTTATTTGACAGAGAGAGACAGCGAGAGAGGGAACACAAGCAGGGGGAGTGGGAGAGGGAGAAGCAGGCTTCCCGCTGAGGAAGGAGCCCGATGTGGGGCTCGATCCCAGGACCCTGGGATCACGACCTGAGCCGAAGGCAGACGCTTAACGACCGAGCCACCCAAGTGCCCCATAAATCTCACATTTTCATCTTTGTTCTCAAAGTAGGCTCTTCAGATGGTTCTCCACATAGATAAATGTGTTCAAAGCATGTCCTGTCCACATCTTAATTCTTTTCCTTCCCAGCCTCAACTAGTCCAAAAGAGGTTGCTATTCTTGTTCATCCATGTAAAGGCCAGGAATTAAAGGGTTTTTCCAAAAAACACATGCTTGCACAGCAATTATAGAAAATGGGTTCTAAAAACATTTTGAGACTGCCTTTTTTTCCTCATTTGGAATTTGGTCCATTCCTTAATATGTAACATCTTTATGTTTTCAGCAATTAAACAGAGGAAAACCTGTCTAAAATAGCACTGAAAGACATGATAATGTATAATAGTCTCCTACGTTTTTGCTAAAATTAAAGAGACCCATTTGTACGGTGATGAAATCAAGAAGGAAACTAAAGCTGTATTAATAGCTAGGATTTATTGAGCACTGTGTGTCATGCACATTCTAATCGCTTAATATGTAACTACTCATTTGATCTTACAAGAGACTTAGGAGGTTGACACCATTACCTGGAGCACGCAAAGAACGAATCGTTCAGCTAGGAAATGTTAGAATCAGGGTGTAAGTTATCCAGCCTCAGGGTTCTTGTTCTGAACAACTGTGTTACAATGTTACTCCAGAGGAAGAAAAGTATAGGGTTGGATGTTCTCTATGCTGTTCTACCACCACTGCATGGGCTTGGGGCCTTAGTTCACGTATATTACACAGGAGCAATATGTTTTTCTATTTCAACATAGGGCTCACCAGCAGTAACACACACTCACAGTCATCCTTTAAATTTAGGGGAACATGGGACGCCTGGGTGGCTCAGTTGGTTAAGCGACTGCCTTCAGCTCAGGTCATGATCCTGGAGTCCCGGGATCGGGTCCCGCATCGGGCTCTCTGCTCGGCACAGAGCCTGCTTCTCCCTCTGACCCTCCCCCCTCTCATGCTCTCTATCTCATTCTCTCTCAAATAAACAAATAAAATCTTTAAAAAAAATAAATAAAAATAAAAATACATTTAGGGGAACATTGGGAAAGAGGCATGGGGATTTCCGACGGAAGGCTGGAGGAAAACAGAGAGGCAGGAACTCTGGCTCTGCTGCAGTCTTCATGTTTATGTCCCCACCCCACCCCACCCCCCAAATTCGTATGTTGAAATCCTAATGTCCAATGTGATGGTATTTGGAGGTGGGCCTTTGGGAGGTGCTTAAGTCATAAGGGTGGAGCCCTCATGGTTGGGATTAGTGTCCCTACCAAAAGAGACCCAGAGAGCTCCCCAGCCCTTTCTGCCTGGTGAGTATAGAAGTCTGCAACCCAGAAGAGGGCCCTCACCTGGCCATGAGGGCACAAGTCTGATCTCAGACTTCCAGGCTCCAGAACTGCGAGAAATAAATTTCTGTTGTTTATACGCTACCCAGTATGTGTTTTGTGATAGCAGCTCGAATGGACTAAGACAGGCTCCCAAGCTTTATACTAAGACATGATCTTGGGAGCCAAAGGGAATGTGGGGGAAGGAGGCAGACTAGGATAATCAGGTCATGCCGTTCTGTGCAAAATCGTCCAGCAGTTTTGGTCTCACTCAGAATCAGAGCCATACTTTCCGAAGGCCTAGGAGACCTCGATCACACACTGGATTTGTCCTGGTAATGTTTTCCAAAGACTTCACCAGGCTTTAACCCAGACCAATTAAAATAGATTCTGGGGTTAGGCCTAGGCATTTTTTTTCAGAGTTCGCAGGGTGAGCACCAGGTGCTCTGAGAATCACCTCTCTGCTGCCTGTGGTCAGTCAGCCCCCCACCCTAAACAAGCTCTTGCACCTCACCTGCCACCACACCCACCCCTGCTTTCCTTGAGCTCATGTGACAGGCATCCTTGTAGTTCCTCAAACATGCCAAGCATGCTCCAGATAGGGGCCTTTCCTCTGCCCACAACACTCTTCCTTCCTATGCTCCCATACCCACCCCTGCAACTCCTTCAGAGTCCTTAACCAGAGACCTTTCCCAACCATTTCATATAAGATAACAAATAACACCATATAAAATACCTCCTCTACTCTCTTGTTTGGTGCACTGCTTATCTTCTCACCCTGCTTTATTTTTCTCCATAGCTTCTTTCACCCTCTGACTTGTGTATTTGATTCATGGCTAATCTTCATTCTGGAACATGAGCTCTACCCATACAGGAACTTCGTATTCTTTGTTAGAAGTCCACCTACTACCAGGTCATTGCTCAGACAATACTAACTGAATGAAGAAATTACCACTTTGACCTTACTTCTTATATAGATTTGTTTTCTGAAGCATTCTAACTCAAGCAGTTCGTAGAAGGTCAAAACAAACAAATAAAAGTCCATTTAAGCTAAAATTTACAAGTCAGGAAACGACTAAATAAATAAACAAATAAAAGTCCATTTAAAGCTTGTAAAAATAAAAATGTCTCATTGTTTTCTACAGAAAAAGTCTGAAGCAAAAAATGTATGAGCTGAAAAGTATTTACGATGGGACATATGATATACCTTCACTGTGCTCTAATTGTTTTCTTGATTTTTTACCAATCCCATTTTCCCCAGTGTCAAAAATTAAGATTCTGGGTCTCTGAGTCATTTTGTAAAAGGTATCTGGTACCAACACTCTTTGATGGGCTGTCAGCTTTTGTGGCTTCTACTCATTAGCTCCTCTCACACAGTTTCTCTTCTGTCCCTGGCCCTCAAAGTCTCCAGAACCTGGGCTTCTCTTCCTGCCTTCAAGCCCAGGTCACGGGGACTCTTCTCTGAGTTGTTTTCTAAAAGTGCCCTCTCTTTGGGATGCCTGGGTGGCACAGTCAGTTAAGGGTCTGTCTTATGCTGAGGTCATGATCCCAGGGTCCCGGGATCAAGTCCCTCATCGGGCTCCTTGCTTGGCAGGGAGTCTGTTTCTCCCTCTGCCTGCCGCTCCCCCTGCTTGTGCTCTCTCTCTCTCTGACAAATAAATAAATTCCTAAAAAAGGGGGGGGGCTCTCTCTCTGCTCTCAGTCATGGAGGGACCAAGTCAGTGACCCTCCCAACTCTCACTTTCCCTAGCCTTGGAGAAACATCAGTGTGATTACTCTGATGTGAACGAAGTCATTTTCCATATCATATCACTCACCAAAGGCCTACAAAAAGTACTCTGGAAATTATGGGCATAAAGGCAACTAACCTTTGGGCTCCAACCACTGTCTGTTATACATTAGACTTAAGACTTTTTTACTGATTAAAGCTTTCCACAGTAAGACTCTTACAAAACTGGCTGTATTTTTCCCCTCCCAATAGGCAGTTCACTTGCAATGTGCCCCATTAGAGGCCGAGTCTATTTCTGTGCCTCTTCAAACAGGTCTGGCCCTTTGACTTGCTTTGAATAATAAAATCTGGTGGGACTAAGATGTGGTAGGAGAGGTGACATGCTAGTTCTGATGTTACCCTCAAGGGATCTGGCACACTTCTGCTGACTCACTCTTGGACACATGCTGCCCCATATGACAGGTCTAGATTAGCCGAGAAAGAGTCACATGGCCTAGTTACTCCCATTGTCCTAGACAATGGCCAGCAAACTTTCAGATGCAGAGCCTTGATTGTCAGCTGTCAGCTGGCCAAAATAATTGCAGGGACCCAATTAAGACCAAAATAATCTATATAGAGGACCACAGAATTAAGTAAATAAACAATTATTGTTTTAAGCCACTAAATTTTGGGATGGTTTGTTACATGGCAAAAGCTGATACATTTACCAAATATTTTTCACCATTGGAATTGAAAAAGCCCCGGTTGACATTTATGAAAAAAAAAAAAAATCCCCTATTCAAAATCCCAGAAAAGCAAAAGACTCACGTAAAACGTCAAGAAAAAGAGTTGAAGGCGGTTCTCAAACATAGGAAAAAACAAAGCTCAATGTACTTTCCTTGTTTTTATTTTTCTCCTGCCTTTGTCAATATTTTGATTCCATATTTTTAAATAAAACTGAGCTTTAAACAAATTATTATAAAGGCTCACCTTTCAGTTCCAGATTGCAGATGCTTCTTTTCATAAAAATAGGTGTTCAACTAGCACCAAAGGTGTGATATGAATTAAAAGCTAATAAAGTTCATCCTAACAGTCAGGCTTATTACAGGGTCTGGCTCAGCACATTTTTGAAGTTAACACATTTGAACTTAGCTTTTATTCTTCCTTTTCAGGAAGAAGTGATGTATACACATTTTCAGTGTTTCCCTAGATCTAGGTTTCTTATTTATATGTCAGTTCTATCTTTAGTTTATCAAATTTTGATTGTCCTTTTGTTTCTATAATTTCCCAGGCAGAGGAAGAAAAATAACTTTAATTTTACAAGACTTTCTACTTAAGTCAATTTACAGAATTGAAAAGTTCTTTACAGAACTTAAAGGCAGTCATACCCAGAAAATCCTCAAGTGTAATGTAAGGATTAGATTTTTCAAATTTCTACTGATGGTTAGTTAAGAAGACCCAACTTTGGAAAAGAACAGAATTGAGAACAGAGGAAAAGGAAGTCACCCTTAATTCATCTACTCCAAGAAACAATCTTGGAGGATTCAGGAAAGGAACTGACCAACAGTTTAAATCTGGGATTTGTTCCCAGAAGATACTAATAAATAAAAAAACTGTGAACTTTTCATTCTTAGGAAAGATAGGGATGCCCTTCTGGATTTTGACACAGAGGTGCATGTCACAGATGTGGAGAGGTAGACCTGGCGTACAGAAGTGTGTGTCATGGAGGTAGAGTCCCACATCTGCAGGAATAAGTCAACCTTCTTCTGCCAGAAGGTCATCTTCTTTTCTGTCCTACGAGCCCGGGCCCCATTCCTATCTTCTGAGTTATCAGGCTTCCACACCTTTCTTCTTCTTTTTTTTTTTTTTTTACCTCAAGTGAATACCTAAATAAACACTTTTCAAAGCTGGTAAAGCTACTTTTCTTGCTGGTAAGCCTCAAACCATTCCTATTTTTTCTTATTTTATTTTTAGATAAAAGAATCCAATAAATTTTCCTTTTCTTGACTTCTCCATCCTTCTCCCTTTGTCCTGAGATAGATAACTATAGCAGAGGTCAGGTTGACTATAGAGTTGTATAAATTCTTTATTGCTAAGGAATATTAATGAGTGAAATTTGTAGAGCATGCTATCAAACTAGGCCACTGATGAAAGAGAAAACATTTGAATCTTTTTGCCTTTTTAAGAATCAGGATTATCTCAAGGCCACATGGCTTTGAATGGCTCTAGATTTGCACAGTATCTTTCCTTTATGGAAGTTGGTTTGGTACCACTAATTACTTTGGAACTCTTCTGCTCTTTTCCTAGCATATTGCTTGCTAATAGTGCATAAGTGTTTTGTTTTTTTTTAAGATTTTTCCCATTTATTTGAGAGAGAGAATGAGATAGAGCATGAGAGGGGGAAGGTCAGAGGGAGAAGCAGACTCCCTGCTGAGCAGGGAGCCCGATGCGGGGCTCGATCCCGGGACTCCAGGATCATGATCTGAGCTGAAGGCAGTCACCCAACCAACTGAGCCACCCAGGCTCCCGTGCATAAGTGTTTTTACACTGGAACTCACTTTCCATGATTAGTACAGTGCAAGTCAGGTAAGCCAGAAACTTGAAGAGCAAAATATTGAACTTCACCCCAGAAAATCAAAGAGATCTTAAAGACCATGAGATATCAGAGAGAAAAAATAAAAGAGAAAGAAAAAGAAAAAGAAAAAAGAAATGGAGGCTTCTCTCATTAATGGGATGTGTTTATACTATAGAACCAGAAGAAGTGAAATTGTTAAGAAGCGGGAGTTGAAATTGTAATAGTTGGGTCTTACGTAAAATATCCCTTTTAAAAGTTAGGACTCAATAAGGAGCACCTGGCTGGCTTAGTTGGTAGAGCATTCAACCCTTAATCTCAGGGTCGGGAGTTCAAGCGCCGCGTTGGGCATGGAACCAATAACTGCATGCTTTCCATTGTGTGCTTCATACCAACCATATGATCAAAACAACTCTTAGGCCCTTCGGGAGAAATAGTCTCTGTATTCTCTAAACTACTCTAAGGACCCTCAAGGGGCTCAAGGTTTCTAATACAAGAAACTCTCACGTCATTGTAGAAACCCTCTTTTGGAGCAGGGTATAGGTTATTAGTGGGTTTTCCAAATTACTGATAATAAACGGATCCCAAGTAAGACCATCTTGCCTTTAAAAAGCAAAGACAACATAATAAGTGCTTCTCTGTCTTCCGTGTCATACGTTACACCAGATAGGAACCATGCAAAGGCCTCAGAAAGTTTCACACAGCAAGAGATTTAGAATAGGAAGCTCTCTCAGTTGAGCTTATTTCTTTAAATCTGAAAACCTGGTTAATGACTTTTGAAATAATTATTGTTAAAAAAATTATTTTATGCCTTAGACCCTTGATCCACAGGAAATATATACTTACTAAGCTATGAATGTCATCAGCAAATGCAGAGCTTTATATTCCCTTCTAATTTGCTCTAGTCAATGAATTGAGCTCTATGCACCATCGCATTTAGCAACTAAAATGCATTTAGAAAATTATGGCTGGGCAGTGATAGCAGGGCCTTATGGCTTTTTTCAATACTGAGCCAAAGGAGAAAAACTACACTGCAGCCAGCATTTATAAACTGAAATTTTATTTGTCCAGTCTTTTTTATATTGTGTCTCAACCGGGCTTCTACCTTATTAATACAGAAGTTTTTGTATCAAGTTCAAAATCTTGTAAGAAATATGCTTAAAGTGCCACTAGAGTGGCAGGATGCTAAGGAGTGGTACTTAGGTACTTTAAAATGATTCTTTATACAATTACATATTTAAGATATTTTGTGATAAAATTTTAAAGGTCAGAGTATTCAATTATTTCTGAAATGTACTGAAAAAGAGTAGTTGTAAGTTTCTGGAATAATTCCTAGGTTAGGTTAAAAAGTGACAGCCCAGGACGCCTGGGTGGCTCAGTCGTTAAGCGTCTGCCTTCGGCTCAGGTCATGATCTCAGGGTCCTGGGATCGAGAGCCCCGCATCGGGCTCCCTGCTCAGCGGGAAGCCTGCTTCTCCCTCTCCCACTCCCCCTGCTTGTGTTCCCTCTCTCGCTGTCTCTCTCCCTCTGTTGAAAAATAAATAAAAATCTTTTAAAAAAATAAAAATTAAAAAAATTTTAAAAAATTAAAAAAAAAAGTGACAGCCCATAGTTGTGCTTTAAAATTTTTGGAATTAGTTGCCAATTTTTGCAATGTGGGGGTGCCTGAGTGGCTCAGTTGGTTAAGTGACTGCCTTCGGCTCAGGTCATGATCCCAAGATCCTGGGATTGAGCCCCACATCGTGCTCCCTGCTCAGCAGGGAGGCTGCTTCTCCCTCTCCCTCTGCCTGCCACTCCCCCTGCTTGTGTTCTCTCTCTCTGTCAAATAAATAAATAAAATCTTTAAGAAAAATAAAATAAAATGTGGACAATTTACATTCTAAAAATCAAGATTTCCAGCTTTGCTTGAAAAATGGGAAGATCTGGTAAAGTTAGGTCCTGATTATGGCATGACATCCTTGGGTTGGAACTAAATATTGAGACATACAATATCCAGTTTGCCCCATCAGTCTTAACACAAACAGCTTCTTTCATTTATATAACTAGCTTGGCCTCTGGTGACAGTGAAATGTTCAAACTCTGCCTTGGACTGCTAAGGTCACGTATGTGGAAGGTGCCCAAAAAACCAATCTTCCATTCAGCACCCTATAGGAATCCTTTATATACGACCTAGTCTCTGCCTGTGCTTTTCCAGGAGCTTGCTCCCATATGAGGCAGGCAAGCCAATCTCTTTACAAATGTCTCTAATGGATAAAATGTCTATATTCTGATCCTAAATCTACTTAAAGTTAAAAATGACTCAAAGTGAGGTGCCTGGGTGGCTCAGTCAGTTGAGTGTCCGACTCTTGATCTCAGCTAGGGTCTTGATCTCAGGGTCGTGAGTTCAAGCCCTGTGTTGTGCCCCATGCTGGGCATGGAGCCTACTTAAAAAAAAAAAAAAGTGATTCAAATAATAAATCTACCTTATCTTCTATATTAAATCCCTCCAAATACTGGAAGAGAGTAATCACATGTCAAGTATCTTCTTCTTCAGCCTATATATATATGGAATACTATATATATATATGGAATACTATATATATATATATATATATATATATATATATATATATACACTCCCCAGTTTTTTAAACATTTATCATATGACATGGTGTCATATCTAGCTTTTGGTCAACTAAACTCCCTAAGCCTCTTTTTGTGTAAATAGCTATGAATATACTTCTATCCTTTTGTATTTGTGTACATTTTTAAAAATCACATCATAGGACATCACATTTATTCACATTAAATTTCATCTTATTAATGCGGGTTTAGTACTCTCTTATGTTATCATTTTGATTTTTTGTTCTGACTTTGCCTGTTATCTTTCTTGATTGCTACTGAGGAGGATTCTGCTTAGTGGTTTTTTTTTTTTTTTTTTTGCTTAGATATTCTTTAGAGTATAATAGGTATTTACTAGAGACATAGTTGAAATTATTTGAAAACAAATGGTGTAAGAAGACTGAGTTAACTTCCTGTAATGAATTTATGAAAACATTTATGAAAAAAGTATGACAATCACAATCTTTATAGTTTTTATCATATACCAAGTAAGTAAAAATCATGAATAAAGTATGATTATAGAATATTTTCTCTGCAAATCTTACGTGGATTGGAAAAAAATCTTGTTTCTATGGTTTAATTCAGTAATAATCAACTATTCCTGAGAAACTGGCCCTTTTCTATTTTTAAGGATAGAGAAAGTAGGGGAAGAAGTAATTGGTTTAATAAAAAAAAAAATCACATATTTTGCATATGTGCAAAATTTGCATATTTAAAAAGGCAAAGAACTAAACCCAAGCTTTTAAAATGAAATAACACATCCATGGAGTGTGTTTTGTTTGTATGTGTATGTTCACATTCACAGGGCAAATGAGTATGAGTCTGTGTGCATGTCTATGTGCGTGTGTGAACATGTGTATCTACTTATGTGTGTTAGGTCCTGGAAGGAATTTCAGCATATCTTAAACACTGCTCAGTGAATTCTAAAACACAAAGACAAACAGAATCTCTGTAACCTCTATCTATACCAAACACATAATCTGAAATCTATTATAGGTATCACTAGAGAACACATGCTCATTGAAATCTTACGATCTGATTTTACTTCATATTAAGAGGTATTGTAATGTCCTTTGGAAGTGTATTATTGTACCTGACCAAATTAGTTCATTTCAAAGTAATTTTGGAATAAATGGGCAATCACTAAATTTCTGAAATTTTAATTTGAACAAAAACAAGTACCATATTCTAGGCTAAGTAAATTTACTTAGGCCCTTGATATAATGTCGAGAATATGCACACGTGCACACGCATCTTTTTTCGACATGAGAGCAACTTAACAGCTACGCATATAGTAGTGCCTTTATAAATAATAAATAAGTACGCGGGGGAATACATGCATGAATATAAGAGCATGAGATATAAATGGGATAAAAATAAAATATTCCATATATTAAGGAAGTTATGGAAAGCAATCACAGATGAATCAGATTCATTTCCTAAGGTATTATATTTTAAAGAAAATTTACTGTTTACATTGTTAGTCAAATAGAATTTGGGGCTAATAAAATATGGAAGCTATCACTTTCTCCTTATTAAAATATACTTGAAGGCAAAGATAAAAACACAGATGCAGTAACACTGGAGGCTAAAGTTAACAGTCAAGCATTTTCCAGAATCTGAAAAAAATTTCCCTTAATAGCAGTATCAATGGAATTCAATGAAGAAACATAACGTATCTTATACGTAAACTTTACTGTCTAAAACAGAAGAAATGGAAATGCAGACCAATCAAAACCAGACATCCCTAAATCTTAAAAGGTTAAACACAAATTTACCATATGACTCAGCAATTCCACTTTTAGGTATATATCCAAGAGGAATGAAAACCTATATTCACATAAGGATTTACACAAGAATATTCTTGGAAGCATTATTCCTAATAGCTCAAAATTGGGAACAACCCAAATGTTCATCTACTGGTGAATGGATAAATATGGATAAATAAAATATGGTATCCATACAATACTATACTATTCAGCAATTTAAAAAAGAAGGAATGAACTACTGATACATGATATGACATGGTTGAGCCTTGAAAACATTATGTTAAGTGAAAGAAGCCAGACATAATAGACACATACTGTATGAGTCCTTTTATATGAAACGTCCAGCAAAGGCAAATCAATAGGTAGAGGAAGTAGATTAGTGGTTGCCTGGAGTACCAAGGGGGAGGGAAGGAATGGGGATTAACAGTAAGTAGGCATGAAGGATCTTATAAAATTAGTTCTAAAACTAATTTATTGTAGTAATTGCACACCTTGGAAAATTTACTTAGAGATCACTGACTTGTATAGTTGGAATTGGTTAATTATATGACATGTAAAAACTGGCTCAATAAAGTTATTAAAAAGCAAACCACTAGGCAGCCAATACTTCTACATCCCAGCCCTACTTTCTCCAATACATGCATAAATATTGCACAGATACTGCTTTATCGTGTATCTGGAGAAAGAGCCTGGCTGATTTGCAATCAGCAGCTCTCAGGTTATTAAAACTCCAATGCTCCAATACAAGTAGGAGCCAAGCAGGGAAGGAGTTAGATGATTAATTTGTGCAATGAATCATTAGATAGGTTCTTTTCCTACCCAAGGCTTCATGGGTAGAACCACAGGCAGAAAAACCTTGGGAACACCCAAATTGGGGTTTGTTGGTTTTCACATACTACTGGTAAAAAAAAGAACAACATTTTTCTAAGATTCAAATTTTCCCCATATTCAGCATGCCTGAGTGCTCCAGTAATAGACTTTCTCATATTCCTTCCGAACAGGCCAGAATCAGATAAATGTCTACCAGTCATCGGATGTTGGATTGGAGCTGTGTATATCAAGTTGTGCAATAGCTTTGAATCTGAAAGCAAGCAGTGAGAGGGACTACGAACTAGTGACACAGTGAGTGAGGCTTGAGACAACATTGAATTTAAAAGGAAAGTCTGACATTTGATGATATTTTTTAAAAAGAAAAAAAAAAGTAGAAAAAAATAAAAGTGCATTGGACAAAGGCATTTCAGTGGGGAAAGGAGAGTCTTTTCAAGAAATGGTGCTGGGGCTGGTGGAGATCCATATGCAAAAAGATAAATATAGATGCCTAACTCACACCATACAAAAAATTAACTCAAAATGGATCATAGGCCTGAATGTAATTGCTAAAACTCGTAAAACTCTTAGAAAACCAGTAGAGTGATTTCCCTGTAGGTTAGGCACAGATTTCTTAGAAGCGACATCAAAAGCATATGTGATAAAAGAAAAACATTCATAAATTGGACTTCATCAAAATCAAAAACTTCTGCACTGCAGAAGACATCATAAAAAAAGTGAAAAGGCAAGCAACACAGAAAACATTACAAATCATACATCTAATAAAAAAAAGTGTATCCAGAATATATATGGTTCATATATTAATTTTTTTAAGAGTTTAAGCTCAATGTAGGGATTGAACTCACCACCCTGAGATCAAGGCCCTGAGATCAAGGGTTGGACAGTTAACCAACTGAGCCACCCAGGCACTCCCAGAATAAAGAGTTTAAATTAGAACTCAAGAATAAGTAGACAATCCAATTTAAATGAACAAAAAACTGAATAGATATTACACAAAAGAAGATACATGAATGGAATATAAGCACAGGAAAAGATGTTCAACATTATTAGGGAAACACAAATTTAAGCCACAATGACATACCACTTAATGCTCAATAGAATAGCTATAATAAAAAAGATAGGCAATAAGGGTTGGCAAGGATGTTGATAAATTGAACCCTCTTTTGCTGGTAGAATGAAAAATGGTACAGGGGCTGCCAGAGTGGCTCAGTTGGTTAAGTGTCTGACTCTTAATCTTAGCTCAGGTCTTGATCTCAGGGTTGTGATTTCAAGCCTGGTGCTGGGCACCAAACTAGGCATGGAGCCTACTGAAGAAAAAAAAAAGAAGACAATCAAATGGTACCTTACCAATTTAAAAAAAAAAATGGTGCAGCCACTCTGGAAGATAGTTTGGTAATTTCTTTAAAAAGTTAAACATAAATTCATCATATACCCATAAATGTCTTATTTACCCAAGAGAAATCAAACATAGGTCCACACAAAAACTTGCATGTGAATGTTCATAGTAGCATTATTCATAAAAATGGAAAAAACTAATATCCATCAACTGAACAATGGATAAACAAAATGTGATATATATATACTTTTTAATATATATATATTTTTTACATATATATGTATATATACACATAATCAAATATTATTTGGAAATAAAAAGGAATGAAGTATTGATAAAAAACATTAGGCTCAGTGAAAGAAGCCAGATGCAAAAGGCCAAAAATTGTACGATTATAATTGTATGTATTCACAAAATACAAAGCTATAGATTTAGAAAACAGATTAGTCCTTGACTGGGGTTAGGAGTGAGAACAGGAGGTGACTGCAAGTGAGCATGATAGATAAATGTTCTAAAATTGTATTGTGGGGATGGTTGCACAACTCTGTACACTTACTAAGAGTCATTAAATTGTATACTTAAAATGAATTGACAGTATGTAAATTATACCTCAATAAAAGCTGTATACAATAAACTAAGAAAAATGTATTCAGCTAAAGAGAAAGGAAAAAAACAAAAATATATGTTTGAAAACTATTTACTCTAGAAAACAGAAGGCAGCTTTAAAAATATTGTATTCTTAATAAGATAATGAACATGGCCTCTATGAACTAAAAACAGAAGGTCATAGAGGAGATTAAGATCTGAAGACTAGGAAGCTATTGGGAATAAGAAAACTCACAGAGGACACTAAACTTCAATGCAAGAATTAGGGAGTCCCTGGGTAGCTCCGTTTGTTAAGCATCTGCCTTTGGCTCAAGTCATGATCCCAGCATCCTGGGATCAAGCCTGGCGTCTGGCTCCCTGCTCAGTGGAGAGCCTGCTTCTCCCTCTCCCTCTATCCACCCACCTGCACCCCCATCCCCAGCATGTGCTCTCTCTCAAATAAAAAAACGAAATATTTTTTTAAAAGGAATACTTGTATGTGTTTGAGAATATAACCTTGAATTCAATGTAAGAATTAAATTTTGCACTGGCATCTTCAAAGAGCACAACTGACATAGCAGAAAATTAACTCAATGATACTGAGAACAAACTTGAGAATTTGTCCAAGGACACAGGTGAAAAGGACAAAAAAAAGGTAAAAGGATAAGTAGTAGGGGGTACGAAGTGAGCAAAATAGAGCATGTGTGATTGTCAAGCCTATACTACAAGAAAGCTTCTCTGAGATAATTAATAAATGTTTATTTTCCAGATTGAAGAGTCTACATGTTCTGGACATACAAACAAAGACCATCACCTAGATATGTCCTGGCGATATTTTTGAACTGGTTATTCTCCTTAGCTATCCAGACTCATTCTTGCCCCTTCTCTGTCCTGCTCTGTGCTTCAGGAGGTTGACCTCTGCATACTTTTTTACCTATGCTCCCTTCCCTGCCAGTCACCTTCTAGTTGGGTTTGGCCAATAGAAGGCATGGGCAGAAATGCTGAGGGATGAAGGGTAGGAGGAAAGAGAGTCTAGGGTATTTCTCCTCACTCCCTCACTTTTTCTGTTTCTCTTTTCTTTTCTTTGTTCTTTACTTTTCTTTTAACTGTGCTTTTATTTTTTTTAATTTATTTTTTATTAACATATACTATATTATTGGTTTCAGAGGTACAGGCCTATCATTCATCAGTCTTATATAATACCCAGTGCTCATTACATCACATGCCCTCCTTAATGTCCACCACCCAGTTACCCCATCCCTCCACCCCCTCCCCTCCAGCAACCCTCAGTACTCCCTCACTTTTTCAACACCATATCTTAGCAGTAGCTAAGGCACATCCAGATGACAGCTCCCACTGGGTGGACCCTCCTCCACAGTTCCAGCTTTCACCGGCCCCTGGAACACCATTTCCTCAGCAGCGTCTTTATATCTAGAGGTGGTGATGGTTTCCAAGTGTTGCCAGTCTTCTCTGAATGCCTGACCAGCCCAAATTAAGAGTATGTTCTCTGAATCCTGCCCACACCACTGTGAGTAATCCTATATATATGATCCATCTAGGGTGACTTTCCTTTCCTATGGAGGACTGTGATTGATACAAAGGGTAAAGAAAAATATCCATAACTATGTAGAGAGAACACATTCTGACCTACAAAGGAATCAAAGTCAGACCAATCTCCTATTTCTCCACTGAAAAACAAATGCCAGAAGATAATGGAACAGAATATATAATGTGAAAAGAAAAAATTTTCACTCGCTAATGCCATTCTGCCATTTCTGTGTGAAGTCAGTCACATATTATTTTCAAAAGTACAAAGGGTCAGAAAGTATAACATCTACAAACTTTTCCTGTAAAAAAGAAAAAAAGTCAAGATCATTATCTAATCAAATTAAAGATTATTTAAAACTGAGGTTCAAAAATGTAGTTGTGGTTTAAAATCACTGATAGAAAGTATTGAAATTGGATGTATATTGTTTGAATTACATATGAAGCAAAAGATATTCTTTAAATTGAAACTATATACTATAACAGTAAGTAATAGTAGCAATGGTAGTTTATAATCCTATGTTAAATTAACAAAGACCAAACAGTAATCCAAGAAAGAATAAGAATTCTTCCTTGTTTTACTCTTGACTTTGGTAATTGGGAAAATTGAGGATCATACATGTATTACAAAAAAAAAAACAAACCTTGAAGTTAATACTAATAGAATTAAAAATAGAATAACTACCTTCCAAATCATTGCAGAACATAATTATTCTATTTTAAATGTAGCTATACCTCTAAAAGAAATAATCTGATAGCTGTATTTTATCCTCAGAAAACAATACTTTCCATAAAACAGATCCTCCTAAATACATACAGATGGCTACCATTTGATAAAGTTCTATGAAAATCTTTTCTTCCATTTGCAAGGAAGCAATAGATGCAACCACATACTGACATTAGTCACTCTTTATGCACTTGAATACAATAATCAATTGGGCTAATTATTTCTTCTATTATTCAAGGTTCCTGGCCAATATAATGGTAAGAACATTTACTTTGTGAAGGAAAGAAAAAATAATGTAATTTTATTAACCACTTACCAACATGATTAATTGGCTAGACAAATTGGAAATAACTGAGCTAGCCAGCAGATGAATATAGACTATTTTGAATTTTTAATTTTAAGCGCTTCTGAGCTGAATCACACTGAATATAAATGGCCCCATTAAGTGAAATATAGAAGTATAAAATGGAAAATGTCAGGAGAGAAGCTAAATGACATCTTTAAATGTCACCTTCAAATGTCATTTACCATCTGGATAAAGATCAGTTTAACTGACCCTGAAATGTAAAAATGGAGTAAGAATGGAGACATCAAATAAATGATTGTATTTCCATTATAAATGCAATGAAGTCTAAAATCTTCAAGATATAACTGAATTTTCAACTTAGAAAATACTTCGTAATATACAGTGAAATTGCATGTTATATTTGCTCAAATGTAAAACAAGTATTGGAAAACAAAGGAACCGAGTAAATTCTAATTTAAGAGCTAAAGATAAGCTCCTCTGACAGCAATCACATCTTCTGAAACACCTCTTCTCTTGCCCAAGCATTTACAGTTTTTGTATATCTAACAGTCTCTCCATGTGAATTAAATAGAAATACGGTTCTTAAATTCAGAGAGCATAGAATTATCTATGGAGTCACTAAAAGGCACGAAACAATCTAAAGTATCTTGTGCTTGAATACAATAGCCCTCCTCTCTCTGCTAAGATGTTTCTCTTTAAGAAAAAAATTTATAGAGCAGCAAAGGTAGGAGAGACATTTATCCAGACAAATCAGCAGTCAGCCCTGTTGGGGGGTGCAGGGGCAGACAGTCTAGCTGCACTGTCCCTTCAAACCTCTGCAGGTGTGAGGTGCTGGATGGTGATGCCTCGTGGAAGAAGTTAGAATGGCTTTACAGTGAAGGGACCTATAAAGTGGGACTTCACTGTCATAGACACTCCTGGGGAAAGAGAAAGCAGAAGTGTTTCAAAGCCCTGTGCAAAAGAGTTGGAGTCCTGGGTACATCTAAAATTTCACTCTCATGGACTCAAACATTCTTTTTAAGAGTTAAGTCTTAATCAGCGAATCTAGAACTATGTGATAATGACAAGAGCATCTGATATCTATACCACCTTATGGTTTATAAGGCACGCCACACATACTCTCTTCTGTTTGTCCTTGCAAATGGACTGAAGGGGGAAAATCGTTATTTTCCTTTAAGAGGTGATTAAGTCGAGAGTCAGCTATTAGTGATTTATCTGAAATAACACAGGTATAAATTCTGTAAAAAGAAGAGATGGCATCAACGGACCTGAAAACACATTTTTTAGCCCTATGTTTCCAGTTTCTTTCTTTCTTTCTTTCTCTCTTTTTTCTTTCTTTTTCTTTCTTTCTTCTTTCCTTCCTTCCTTTCTTCTTTTTCTTTTCTTTCTTTCTCTTTCTTTCTTTCTTTCTCTTTCTTTTTTTCTCTTTCTTCCTTTTTCTTTCTTTCTCTTTCTTTCTTTCTTTCCTTCCTTTCTTCTTTTTCTTTTTTTCTTCCTTCCTTTTTCTTTTTCTTTTTTTTCTGCAAGGATTTCCTTTCTGTGAGATAAAACAGTTTTCCTTTGGATGCCTTGAAAGTATTCTCTATATACTTGCTTAGTGCATTTTCCAAATGTGTGCTAGAGGTGCAGAACTTGGGAGATTCTAGAACTGAGGTCCCTAAAGAGGTCAGGTCATTTGTGGGTCCGGAAGAAGACAGAGGTGCTTGTGAAGGGGCACCCTGAGTCCCAACAGTGCAGTTGGGCAGCATTGGCCAGTGGAGACTATGGGCTTAGAGGCAGGCAGACCAGTGTGGACCCTGCCTGCTTACTAGTGATATTAACCTTGGTGAGCCTTGAGTGTTTATCTCTAAAATGAAACTATTTTTAAAAAAGATTTATCTGAGAGAGAGAATAGGGAGAGGGGAAAAGGGAGAAAAATTTCCATCAGACTCCCTGTTGAGCGTGGAGCCAGACATGGAGCTTGATCCCAGGACCCATGATATCATGACCTGAGGTGAAACCAGGAGTTGAACTCTTAACTGACTGAGCCACCCAGGCACCCCTAAAATGAAACTATTAACAACATCATTATACATAAAGTCTCTGGCACAGTGACTGGCTAATAATTAGCACTCAGTGCTGGTAGCTATTGAGTAGCTAGCTGCAGCCCTGGGGTAATTTTCCTTATCTGTCCAGCCAAATCACTACTGAACTGACTATCCCAAACATCGAAGATTTAAAGCAAATAGTTGGATAGTCTTTGGGAGTGACAAGATCTGCAGTCTTCTCTCATTCTCTAAACCTGCATTTCATATTGTCTCACCAAAGAATATAGAAGTCAAACGCAGAACTGATGTGTAATGTGTCAGGGTTGTCCTCTTGTTTTCGATCTCCTGTCCTCATTCCCCCCTCCCTATGAGACCTTATTCCAGGGAAGAGTTGTTGCTTCTAGGGAATAACAGGTTTGAGAGAAGCAAGGTAGAGGACTAGAAGTTTCTAGGAGATAGCAAAGTCTCAAGTAATCTCTAATTCTGGAAGCAGGGAAAGGCTGGATTTCCTCATCCATTTCCCTCTCTCTTGTTTGTATTACAATAGACACCACAGAAAGAGCCCTGTTTCTGAATCGTATTTCTTGTTCTCTCCACAAAATAGGGCCTGAAACACCTCTCCTAATTTCCATATAGTATCTCACTCAAAATTATTTATTGTCTGTGGCCTTTGTGTCAACAATTTCTGGTTGTTGTGGACACGATGATGAGTAAGACAAGAGTCCGTTCTTACTCCCAGGAGGTTTACAGTCTAGTGTGGGAAAAAGATATATACAAATTAAATATGGAATAAACAGTTGTTATTATATTCCAGAAGAATATGGTCTAATTGATTAAATGCCAGGCACTGAACTGGATGTTGAGGATGCTACAGCGATCAAAGCAAGTATCAGCCTCTTCCTCATAAGTTTTCCATTCTGAGATAAAGAACATCGAAGTAGTCAGTTGAGTAATGCACATGTGTAAATATTGTCAAAGTGCAACTTCTACAAAGCTGTCTTTCCTATCAGAAAGTAATTAACTTGAGGTCAGGGACTACCCTCATGGTTACACTGTTATCTTGTTATATACACTTATATATATGCTCAATAAATGTTTGCTAAATCAAAGTCAGATCAAAGTTTTTGGTTTTTAGCCTTGAGGAAAATCCTGAGGCAGAGAGATGCTATTTTCTGCACCACTAGAAGCAGGGCCCTTTTCAGGCAGTCGAGGGTAGAGGGGAGTGGTAGAAAATAATGTTGTGCCTTCTTTAATGCCCATCACCGGGCTCGTACTGCAAGGAGCACTGGGTGTTATATGAAGACAATGAATCGTAGAACACTACATCAAAAAATCATGATGTATTATATGGTAACTAACATAACATAATTAAATTAAATTAAATTAAAAAAAAAAAGAATGTTGTGAATTACAGCCCCAAAATGTAAAGGCACCACAGGGACCAGCTGGGTCTCAGCTATACCCATCAGCGTCCTTTAAGGAAAAGACTAGGTTGTTTAATGGAGGTCAGTTCTATGTGAGGTTTTTCTCTGTCACACACACACACAAAAGCCTAGTGACCTCAAAGAGATTTTTTTTATACGCTTGGAAACATAAAGACTTGAACCTTCAGAAAATGTCAGAGAAGTCATATCATTTCAATAACAGCAAAATTAAAATGTTTGGATGTTTAGCTGATGACTGCCCTCATTTAGTAGAAACTCTGAGGGACAACTATGCAACTATGCAACTATGCAACTATGCAACACCCTGATATCTGTGTCTTTGCATCTATATGTGGCTTCTATATGTCCAAACTACAGTAGGCAATAAATTTACTATCCAATAAATATCTGTTGATTGAATGAATGAAAAAAATAATCACAGTAATAATAATAATAGTAGTGAAACAGACTGGCATACCTGACTATAAATAGAACTTCTGGGGAGAATAGAGATGAATAATAAAGTAGAAAATGACATTTTTATAGGAACCTTTGAGAGTATTTAGATTAACTTCTACATTTATGAATAAAGACTATGCATTTCAAGTTATTTGTTCAAAGTCACAGGGAATGAGAGGCGGGCCTCAAAGTCAGCTTCTAGACACCATGACATGTGAACTTTCTAAAAAACCGCACTCAAATTCACAGCTAATGACAAAATGTCTAAACGTTATTTTCTGCAAAAGTGTAATTCTTGATTTATTGATTGTATAGATGAGAACTGACGGTTGTTACGAAGGCTCAGCCATCCACTGGTTGTCATGTGAGCCATCCACTGATTTTCTGTTTATAATTGTGAACATTTTCCTGTACTAGGATGAATTTTCTTCATGGTTGCTCTGAAGGCCTCCTCTAAAACTTGGTATTGCCTCCATATCCAGTCACAGTTAGGAAGTAATTTCTCTCAATTTTTCTCTCCCTGCCTTGATTGCTACTGAGCTCAGAGTTGTTTCACAACAATGCACATCCCTTGGATTAAGTTTTCTTTCCTCTTCCCAGAATTCTTACTTGACCAAAGTTTTAAACCCTTCTTTCTTTCTTTTTTTTTTTAAGATTTTATTTATTTATTTGACAGAGAGAGAGATAACGAGAGCAGGAACACAAGTGGGAGAGGGAGAAGCAGGCTTCCCGCTGAGCAGGGAGCCCAATGTAGGACTCAATCCCAAGACCCTGGGATCATGACCTAAGCCGAAGGCAGATGCTTAATGACTGAGCCACCCAGGTGCCCCTAAAACCTTATTTCAAGGGTTATGATTTAATTAGAACCATTACAAATTCCTTTTTAAGGTAGGTTAGAGAAAGAAGTTGGAGGAGTAAACAACTCTTTAATACCTGTGTAGGTAAAGCACTTCCATGGAGATATTTAAACATATATAAGTTGCTCATCTCTCATACACAGATCACTAAGTTCAGCCTAGAGCCCCAGGACCTCTGTTAAACTGGCAGAGTCCACGGCTAGAGACTCAGTTCCCATCAATATGGTTTACCAGCAAATGCAACAGACATTTCAACATACATTTTTTTTTTTTAAGTAGGCTCCATGCCCAGCGTGGAGCCCAACGTGGGGCTTGAACTCACGACCCTGAGATCAAGACCTAAGCTGATATCAAGAGCCAGATGCTTAACCAACTGAGCCACCCAGGTGCCCCTCAACATACATTTATTGAACAATTCCTATGAAGCCTTGCCATTGCAAACATGAGAATTAATAGATATTTGAAATGGGAACTGAATACATAATCAAAAGGAAATGCTTAATTAGGTAAAATTCATATTTAATACAGTGCCTTACTGCTTTAAGAATATAAAGTTCAAAATTCCAGCCAAGACACAACCTGGCTATAGGAAGAATCTGTACTTTCAAAGCTTTAAAACACTTGTGCTCTTCATTTAAATAAACAGAAATCTGACATTTACAATAAAAGTTCAATATGTTTCACAAAATACTCCACCAACAGGGATTGTCTCACCAACAGGGATTTGCTTTTGCTGGCTGGGGGCTTGGCATCCAGGTAAAAGAAAAAAGCCACTAATACAGGACTGAGTCTTGGAAGTCACTTCAGAGTGCATACAACTGCTATGTAATTTCATGAAAAAAAATCCAATGGAGTTTATAATTTCTAAATAAATACCTCTTTGAAAATACATTCACAACATACGGTAACCTGGAAAACAAGCTTTCCTCTGTTTACCAAGCACATTGTTTTCTGCTTTCAATTTAGTCCATATTATTCCTGCCTAAGTGACTCAACAAACTATTGCCTCTGAGAAGATGCGACTAAAGTAACAGTGTTTAACTGATGCATTTAAAACTATTTATGGCAATTTCATTTAAAAATATCAGTGACCACTCTTCTATTTTTCAAATTACAACTACCAGAACCAGGGGGGAAAATACTTGAATGCCAAAGAAATTCCCCCTTAATACTGTCTCTTGGGATGCTGCTTCGCTGATTTATCACTCAGCATTTCGTTTTTGCACTTAAGAACTTAAACACATCCTACCAAATCCAAGTAAAGTTATACTCATTTCTTTATTTTATATCAAAAAATAAATAGGCAATAGTAAACATGCAGGAGAAACATTTGTTTATTAAAGTTTTCTGTCTGTAAAGAGAGTCTGAGTAAACAGATATATTCTTTATGTACTTAAAAAAAAGAGACACTACTGTTAAAATTTATAGTACTAATTATTTTTTGTGATCTAGAATGAGAGTTCACTGTAATTGATAGGATATATTAACCAAGTGCACAGAAAATAAAAGTCCCAAGATAGATAGTGCTATTGCAGTAGGCAAGTTAAGAGCCCTCTAGGGCAAAGACCAGGAAAAGTTAAGAAAATTATTTTAAGACTCCTGCATGAGGTTAAGGGATGGAACAACACAAAGAGGATAGATTCTGAAATAAAAAGGATCAAGTAAACATTTATCATCATCATCTCATTTACTCTTTCTTCCATTCCATCTTCAAAGGTCCTCTGTTGGTTATTTCTTTCCTCAAATGTCCGTCATCAATGCTTCTCCCAGTGTCAGATCTTAAAGGCGACATGAGAAGACCCCTCCCTTCTGAAGAGCACAAGGGTTTCAAAGCTCTCAAAGTAAAGTTTCTTCCTACAGCAGCAGGACTTCAGGAAGGGCAGTAACCTTCACTTAACTGTAGCAGAGACTCATCCCTCACAGAGCCTCCTCCATATCCTCTCTTTATGCTATTTATGCATTAACCTGTCTTGGCATTCATGCTACGAGCTAGTCATAGTTTCCATGAAATAACTTTTGTAAAAATCTGTCTCTGATTGCTTGTGATGCTGAAAGACC
The DNA here is from genome assembly GCF_029215605.1 of Mirounga angustirostris. Lineage (NCBI taxonomy): Eukaryota > Metazoa > Chordata > Mammalia > Carnivora > Phocidae > Mirounga > Mirounga angustirostris. Next base: position 109,936,393 of record NW_026991716.1, read on the forward strand.
ATCATTTTCCCTGGGTTACATAAAAGTAAAGGCATTTTTCTACTGCAAGAAAGCATAGTGGTGGTAGCAATCAATGTTTTGTAATTGGATGAAAAAACCATTAAGACTCAAAGGCTGCATCCTAAGAGGTCCCTCTTGTTTGCAATTGGCAGAATACCAACTGTTTCAATACAAGCAATGAGTTGCAATAGACTCAACTAATTACCTCTATTCTGCTTCTACTCAACTCTTCTTACCCTTGGTGCCTACTCCGTACTCTCAGAGGAAGAAGATAAGCAGATGGATATGAGCAGGTGCATAGGACCTTGTGCAGCCACTAGCCTTGACAGCAATTGGTCAACACCCTTGAAGCCAATTAAACTCTTAGTAAATGGTTTCCAAACTCCAGCAGATGGCCTATTGGTCCCAATTGTGCTGTTCAACATCTATATGACTCCATATAAGAAACTAGAAACTGGGAGTTAGAGGATTGCTTCTCTCTAGTATAGTCTACATAACATTTTATGATTTTACTCCATAACTAGTGTCTTTTCTTCATAATGGAAAGTTTGGCCTCATTCTGTTTTCTCCACTGATTAGAATGCCACAAAGGGATGACAGTTGTGTGGTTAACACTCACCAAGGACTTGAATATGTTTTCATTTTACAACCAAGGAAGTAGATGATTAACTGAAGCTGTCACAGCTCCTACCCCACACACTGAGACACTTATTATTGTAACTCAGTTTTAATATTGATCTTCTTGGAAGATAACAAAGTTACCATTACAAGAATCTCATTTTAATGAAACATTTCTGATTTCCAAATATATTTTTAAACTACCTTTTCTATTCCTGACACTTTTCTGAACACTCTGAAGCTTAACTTCAAATGAATGATTTCAGAACTTTCCTGCCAGAATATTTTTCATTTTTCCTTTATTACATTTAGAATCCCCCAGATCTTTCTCATCCACTCTCTTGTTCTTCCTATTTCTATTTCTTTTCTCCACTGCCACCCACCTTCTCAAACTGGGAATGCTATTGTAGAGCCCATCTTTTAAATCAAAGGTTACTTTAGAAGCTGATATCCTGAATACATGCTCCTAAATCCCCTACACTTTTGTTGTTGTTGTTGTAGTCTCTAATCAGGGACTGGAGTTTGGCTTTTAGAACTCCAAGGAGAATGTGAATTTCCTTTTTGGCATGAACATATACCCACATTGCTTGATGCTACTAGAGTGTTTTCCCAAATCAGAGTCAGAGTCCTGAAGGAAGAATAGTTATAGGGAAGGGTGTAGGGAACAGAATCAAGGAAATACATCTCTACAATGATTCTCCTGAGGACATTCTCAGGTTCTAGCCCTTCTTCCCGGTAGCCAGACTATTCTGGCTTTTATTTTACAATGGGAGAGGTCCCATCTATCTGGCTAATGAACAGTCTACAGGCATTTTCCCCTTTTCTAGACACAGAATGAAATCAGAAAGTTCTTATGCCATTCTTAAATCCAATTTTCAGATATTTACTTAAGAAACATTCACATGATACCAAATCACAAAGTATTTCTCTTTTATTCCTCGTAGTCAAATGAAGTTTGTTTGTTTTTTTTTTAAAGATTTTATTTATTTATTAGAGAGAGAATGAGAGAGAGCAAGCACATGAGAGGGGGGAGGGTCAGAGGGAGAAGCAGACTCCCTGCCGAGCAGGGAGCCCGATGCGGGACTCGATCCAGGGACTCCAGGATCATGACCTGAGCCAAAGGCAGTCGCTTTGAAGTTTGTTTTGACTTGAATGTTCTTAATTGCATAAACAAGGAATATGGGAGAAAGCAAGTGAGGTATGAATGTGGAATGGAGCCCTAATGGAACTGACAATGAATTTTCTCTTTGCTTGCCTACAAGAAGGTGTTTAATTGCTATGGTTATAGGATGAATTGGGTCCCCTTGATTCACATGCTGAAGTCGTAACCCCAAGTACTACAGAATGTGACCTTTTTTGGAGATAGGGTCTTTACAGAGGCAGTCCATCTACAACGTACAACCTACAATTAGGTAGGTACTAATCTACAATGACTGATGTCTATAAAAGGGGAAATCTAGACATAGGCATCTTTAGGGAGAATGTAATGTAAACATGAAGATAGCCATCTACAAGCCAAGGAGAGAGGCCTGGAACAGATCCTGCCTTCATTGGGAGTAAGCCTGACTACACCTTGACTTTGGACTTCCAGCTGCCAGAACTGTGAGAAAATAAATGTCTATTATTTACACCACCCAGTTGCTGGTACTTTGTTACAACAGCCCTAGCAAACTAATAGAGCTGCCTATTTCATTGTTTTTCCTGGAAATTAAACTTTCATTTTTTGACTTCAACTGTACATTATTGTTTAAGAAACATATACATACATAATTTCATAGTTAATCTCTTAACTTAAGGGAAAAAAAATTTATGCTCTTCTTTAAAGATAATGTCCTGGATTTCATGATAAAGGTCATGATAGCTGTGGGAGATGTTGAGAATCATTAAAACAACATTTTACAAGTGAATAAACTGAGGCAAGTTTGAAGCCTTTTAAGTCATCCAGTTAGTTACTGGTAAGGACGGTCACATGGCTCCCAGTTTCCATGTTTTCCTACTGTAGCACACAGCCATCCTTAGGTATTAGCCAAGAATTACATATCATGAAAATGGTTTTGCCCTAATTTGTCATGTTAAAAAATGTTTAAATCAGGATAATGTAACAATAAGTAGAAACTTAGATCACAAAATAGTTTACCACACTGAAACTATTTAATACAAATTCCTGACACATATTCCTAATCAGACTTGATATTTTCACTGTTACATGGTAATATATATTTTTATACCATTTTGAGATAAGCATAGCATTGAAAGGTGCAATATCTCAGCCCACAGAAAGATTAGGATTTTCATTTAAATTCTGCATATCTAAGCAGAGGAAAATGTCCAGAGGACCATGTGTGCATTTGCTAATTCTCAATAATAGTTTTCATAAGTTGCCTGTACATTCTCAGGCAGTTTTCAAAGATGAGTATTTTAATTCAGTTGCTACTTATCACAAAGCTAATTACTTCTTGATAAATCTTTTCTGTTTCTTTTCTCCTCCAATTATTTTCTTTGATACTAATTTTGTTCTTTGAGACAATTTAGGGGAAACATGGTAGAAACTTCAAATACCTGATGTGGAAGAGGACTCTTGACTCTTCTACCCTAAAGGGTAAGAACTAAGATGAATCGGTCAAGGTTACAATGAAATAGATTTCAACTCAAAACAAAGAAAACCTTTAAACAGAGCTATGCTGTCACAGAACTGGCTAATGCAAAAGATCTTAAAGGTCAGTCACTGGTGATGTTCTAAGCATTCGATCATCTGGGGGTTTTGTCATAAAGAGGATTCAAGCAATTATTTGATTCAATTCAATTTGATTTGATTTGATTCAATTAAATGGTTTTTCTGACCTTTCATCCTAAAAGTCTGTGGTTCTATGAACTCAGTAGTAATCACAAGACTAGTTCTTCTTCTCAACACAAGGCTTAGTCTTTCATACTCTTGACATCCTTTGTGTTTGGTATAGCTGTGTAATTTCTTTAATATAAATTTATTTATTTATTTTTAAAGATTTATTTATTTATTTATTGGGGGTGGATAGGGGTAGAGGGAGAGGGAGAAACCCAAGCAGACTCCAGGCTGAGTGCAGAGCCTGACACGGGGCTCAATCCCACGACCCGAGCCTAAACCCACAGTCAGCAGCTCAACCAACTGCGCCACCCATGAGCCCCTCTTTACCATAAATTTAGAGGACAGGATGAAACCTCAGTCAGAGCTCATATATATCAAGATAGAGACAGGGCTGACATCAGTTTTTCTTTGCTACTTATTAATTTAGTATGAAGTCATGTGTCTGTTAGTATATTGGGTAAGAACAACGAACTGTTCTATAATCATTAAAAAACGGAATTATTTTAACAGTCATACTAGTCCTGGGGATTCTTTTCTAAAGAAGTAAATGTATATGTAGCATACCATGAGATAATCAAATACTAACCTCCTTCATTTTTTCCAGTTCATTCTGTAAAGCTTGCTTCGCAATCTCAACTTCTATAAGCTGTTGCCTCAGTTTTTCATTTTCATCTTCTGTTGTTGTTCGCTTTTCTTCCACATTTTCCAATTCGTGGTGGAGTCTCACAGATACATCCTTTGCAACCTAAATTGAAGTGTTTTAACAATAATATGTAATTAAAGACAATACAATAAGTGAGCTAAAGTTATATTCACATTAAAACTACTAAGAGCCAAAAATAAATAAATAAATAAAACTACTAAGAATCAATACAGAAATTGTTTCTACCAGATACCAGTAATCTTTCCAGATGCTTCATATATAAGTCATTCACATACATAAATTATTTAGCCCTCACAACAATCCCATGATATAGGGACTATTACTATTCCTACTTTATAAATGAGGAAAAGGAGTCTCAGAGATGTGAAGTAATATGCTCAAGGTCACACAGCTAACAAGTGGTCAGGTAGTCTGGCTCTCCACTCTGTTCCCTTAACCTCTATACTCACCAAGGTCATAGATGTTCAACTGTGATTTGTCATGTGTAAAGAAATGTCACATATCTCCTCTAATTCTACAACAACACTAGATATTTCCTATATCACTCATTTTAAAGACTAGAAAACGAAGTTTTCACAGGTGAGGTGTGGGGGCTTGAATTTTGATCCTATGATGTCAGGTGCTCACTTTCAGGAAACTATCAGTCCTTGAGATTAAGTTTTGTTTTGTTTTACAGTGTACATTTTTGCCTTTTGCTTTGAGATCATCTTGGAAATTTTAGGGTTTGGAACAAAACCCTTTGGTGTAGTATTATGTAGTGGCTCAGGACATAGACTGTAGTTTTATACTGGGTGGGTAGACAGCCTGGCCACCTATTAGCTGATTCCCAGGGCTGGGGGCTGGGCACTTTACCTCGGTAAAAGGTTCAGCTTCCATACAAGAAGAGCAAGATGATGCTATTAATAATCCCAACCTCATAGGTGCTTTTTGTTTTTTTTGTCTTGAGCTAACATTTAGAGAAATAACTGTTAATATACATAAAAATGCTTGCCACAGTGCCTGGTGCATAGTGAGCACTGTTAGGAAAAGAAAAAAAAATACAATGACTCTCATTAAGTGTTTTCTCACAGCTTTCTTTAAAACAAATATAGGATAATTACACTTGATTTTCATATCTTGAGGAAGTTAAAATAATTAAAATTATGTTTGGTTGTCCAAGGTTATGAAGACAACACTGGTTTGCATTGTCAGTGAATCAGCCTACAGTCAAACTGAACTGAACAGACCACACCTACTTAAAAAACATATTTCAAGGTTAAAATTTATCCACTGGGGGAAATTCTAAAGGAACAGCTTCACATTAAGAATGAGGTTCTTTCATTTACTGCACTAGCGCTTTACTTCTCCAAAAGGGGCGGCAAATTGGACAGATTTTCTTTCAGGGAGTTAGCAAAGTACAGAAAGGAAGGAGTCCTGGAAGAAGGAGGTTAGGGGGACTTGCAGCGAGAAACCCTAACTCTAATATCTTCCCAACGCTGTTCCTGTTCTCGCCTTCAATTACTCTCCCTTGAGGAGTCTTCATCGCGCTGCTCTTGACTGCCTGATTTCACCTGGCCTTACTTGGAAGACAGCCTCTGGAGGCGCGATCAAGCAACGATCTGCGCTCTGCCACGCCCGCGTTTCTGCCGGGGGAGGCGCTCTCCTCCCACCATCTCTGGAAGAGTCACCGTTACTTCCAAGAAAGCCCACAGAGCTCCTTTCCGCAAGGCCTTCCACGCACACTGGACTCTTCAAACCCACTGGCCTGTTCTTCCCTTTCCCCTGCATGGAACCTGATATTTCGTGGTTAGCGCTGCGAAACTCCGTGTCTTTGCTAATGACCAGTGAAGGCCTTTCCTCGCAAAGAGGTCCTACATGCAGCCCCTACCCCGCGCCCCGCCCCCCCCCCGCTCCCCCCAGCCCCGGCTCCACAGACCTTGAGGTCCTGCTCCAGGCTGCGCAACAGCTCCCCGTCGATTTCCCCAGTCTGTGCGTAGCGGAGCCTTTTGCGCTCGGCTTTGCGGAGGCGGTACTGCAGGATCCGGCAGTTTTTGTTGGCTCTCTCCAACTCGTGGCGCATTTCCTGCAGTTGACAGGCATCCTCCTCGAAGAAAGTGTCCCTCATCTCGTCCATCTCGGTCCTCAGCTCATCAATCTCGTTCTGAGGCGGTGACAGGCCGCGGGTCAAAATTAACCTCGCCCCCTGCCACCCGGACATGCACCGTATGCACCCCATTCCAACTCCAAATTCTCAGTTTTATTGCCCCTCTCCATGAGACAGGAGTGACAGAGCTGAATGAAGAAGAAACTAGAAAAACGGGCCTTCTTTGGGCCTTCTTGAACTCTCCTACTCTATCTCTCTCCATGAAAAAGTGGGACAAGCCATGATAATTAGAGAAACGAAGGCCCAAATTTGGATTTAAATTAAGACCTGGAGGCTACTAATCTTAGGCCGTTTTAAATCTAGAAAAGGCCTAGGAGCCCCCTCCTCTGGTTTCCTGTTCCCTTCCCTCTTTAAGGCCCCCTAACAGGTTAACAGCCTCTCACCCTCGCGGGACACGCCCTAATCCTCCGAGGCCCACACCGCCCCTCCCCCACCCGGTTCCCCCCACCCTTCTCACCTTGAGAGTCTCGTTTTCCTCTCTCAGCTTTTCCATCTCCTCCTGCATTTCTTCCTGCTCCTGGAGCTGCTGCGGGTGCGGCTGCGACGAAGGAGGCGCCGCCGCCTGCATGCTCCCTCCACTCGCGCTGCCCTCGGCGCTCTGCTGGGGGCCCTCCGCTGCCGCCGCCATTGGGGAGACGGAAGGGACTGCAAGAGGCTCGCAAATGGCAGGGGCGCCAGCGACCGGGGAGCTGCGGCTGCTGCTGCCGCCGTTCTTAGTGTGCATCTGAGCCGCGGCTGCCGCCGCTGCCGCTCGCTCCTTCTTGAGGTGGAACTGGATGAGCTCAGACTGCAGACATCCTTCCTTCCAGTAGCTCCCACCGCCACCGCTGCCGCCCCCCACAACACCGCTTCCGGAGTTTCTGCTGCCGGGGCCTGGGGTTTTGCCCGCAGAGGAGGATGGTGAAGGGGAGGCCCCCTCCCCGCCGCTGCCGCCCCTCTGCTGAGCGCGTACGCCTTTCCCTCGCCAGCCCCTGGGCGGCGGCGGCGGCTGCGGAGCGCCCCCCTCCCTTTCTCCGGAGCCGCCGCCGGCTCCTCCTCCTTCCCCACCCCCTCCTCCTCCTTCCCCGAGTGGAGGGGGTTCCCCGAGTTTGGCGGACACTGGCTCTAGCTCCCGGGATGGCTCCTCCGACGGGCCAGGCCTCCTGACGCCCACCGGGGCCAGGGTCGCCGCGGGGGCCGCTTCAGCACCAGCCGCGAGATGGACAGCTCCCGGCGCTGCCCCTTTGGGCGCCAGGGGCGCAGCCTTCTCCACCCCGCCTCCGCCTCCTCGGGCGCTGGTCGGGGGCACTGAGCGACTCCCAGTCTTGTTGCCCTGCTGCTGCTGCAGCTGCTGCTGTCGAACAGAGTTGAGTTTAGTGCCGGCCCCCACGGGGGACCGGGTGGTCGCGGTCGTCTGTCGGACCGAATTGTCCCTTAATCTGGCAGGTGATTGAGCACGCTGCTGTTTTCTGCTGCTGCCCTCTGGGTGCAGTCGAGCCTCAGTGGCAGAGGCGGCCGCAGAAGCTGTGGCTGTGGCAGGGGCAGCGCCCCCCATCGGTGGCTGACTCATGGCGGTCTAGGAAGAATCTACCAGATGAGATTTAGAATGGTCCATCACCAGATCATTCTTTTCCCTCCTCAAATCCGCCAACCTCCCTTTCTAATCTGGGATAGAAATAGAAGGGAAGCACACAACATGTCTGCATTGTTACAGAGCAAAGGGTGATTTCCCCATAGAAGAGAAGCCCTAGAAAATCGTGACATTTGGAAAGCACTTAATAAAAGCCTTGAGTTTAGGAATAGGATGCAGAATAGTCAATTCTCATTTTGCTCAGGGAGGCACCGTCTCCATTTCACTCCATAATGATCTGAAAGCAGCTGAGCCTAACATTCTCACGGTAGCAGGTTCTGGCAATGGTGAGATATGGGTCAGAAAGGAATTGATGGGAAGGGAGATTAAAAAAAAAAAAGGTGAGGGGATAAAGTCAGGAAGAAGCTTCAGAAGGAAAAGGAGATGTCCACACGCTAGAGTTGAATACCCTGCTTTTTTAACTTTGGTTTTCCTCCTTAAAACCCAGTTTAGTAGAGAACATTTTATTTAATTACTATTCTCAATTAGAGGAAAGGGGTTATAATGTAGGTTCCTAGAGGAAATTTGCTATGGATACATGGTACTTGTCTCAGCTCTGACTCTTAATTTTGCTCTTGGTTAGAGAAATGCACCCATTTTCCTTTAGTCTAGAACTAAAATAAAAGTAATGAATGACTTTAAATCAACTTCAGTTTAAGAAAGTAATGGCATTCAGAATCATCTATATGGTTTAGTTATTAGTAACCCTAAAAGTGTTCTTCTTTAAGCTTTGGTAAATAATTTTTAAAATACTTTTGGAAAAGTTTATTGGCGGCTCTGCACAATTTCTTAAATTATAGGTGATGACTTCCACATTTATCTGAATTTTATAGTTCTTGTGAGTCATTTTAGTTTTAAATGTAATTGCCAGATAGAAAATATTTTCATTTTTAAACATCTTATTACATGGTATATATCATAGGTAAAGTTTATATCAGAGGTAAAGTTGTACTTTTAAAGTGCCTGGTTCCTCCTATGGAGCCAAATTCTGAGACAGAATGACCCTGCACCCAAGAAACCTGGGGCATCCTTACTCATGGTGGCACCATAAGCCTCTATTGTGTATTTTCTCCAAGATAAAACTATCACTAGCTTTTAAAATCTGGAAAATAGCAAGCCAGTGCCTCCTGTGTTCTTCTCCCTAGTGATCCAGCTACCTGATCAGCTGTAAGTTTGGTGTTTTTTCCTTAGAGCTATCATCTCTCTTTAAAGCACTGAAAAGGGTATGACTAGGCAGAAAGTTCTCCTTAAAAAAATAAAAATCCTCCTATTAGGAGAGGAGATGCTTGCCAGTTATTTTACTAGGGTTATTACTGTTATTGTCCATTTTAAGTATCATAACTTAGTGAACATGCAGCAATTCCTCATTTTATGAATAAATATTACTGGAAGTTTCCTTCTGCACCTTTCTCTTTTTGGGATCTCCTTCCAACTGTTTAAAAAATAATTGCGAACAAAGAAGTCACTAAGGGGGAAAAAGTTATCCACCAACTTATTTTCTACATGTTCTCCAGAGCCACATGCTCCTAGAATGTCTGGCCTAGTTCAACAGCATGGGTCACAATAATGTGGACCACTTAAACAAGCTATATTGCCAATATATTGCCAATAATGCAACCTTACTTTTGTTTTGAATTAGGCATAATCACTCAGGAGCTGAGAGCCACCTGACAACGTTTAAATTCGGCCCCAGACAGCTCTAAACCAGGAGAAAGCTCAGGTTCCAGGAACTCGGCTCCCACAACCAAAGGTACCAAGCTGTCACGTGATTCTCACAAAGTGACAAGATGCTGTGCCTCTTCAAGGCTTCCCCCGTGGAAATCGCCAACCAAGCAACCCCGGATGGGCACAAACCAACAATTTTCATCTCATATTTTATCTGCCCACTGACCCACCCCATCTCTCATCCCCATCCCTTTAGAAATCCAGAAGAACTGCTCACTTCTCTGCAGACGCGATGTTTCGAAGTTGATGCAAATCAACAGCGCTTTCCTTCTGATCCTCCGGCGACCTCAGGGTTTATTTTTTAATTTTTTAATTTTTTTTTTTTTTTTTTTTTTTTTGTCTTTTAAAGACAAGGAAAGTTTAACTTCGTAGTATTATATGCGACTTTTTGGCTGAGCACGACTTTGGGCCCTCTCGCCCCAGTTCCACACCCACTCGATTTCTCCAAACAATGGCGTTAACGTGAAGGTTCGGCGGCCCCCAGAGCCGGTTACTTCCCGCGGGCCGCGACTCGGCTGGAGCTGCGGCTCCGGGCAGGCGAACGCGCGAGGTACCAAGCGGTGCCAGACGCTCCTCAGGAAGTGCACTGATATTCATGAGCTGACCTCACCGGACTGGGCAGGGGAGAGGGCGGGATTGCAAGGGAGGATAGGGTAGAAGTAACCAAAGAGAGGCTACTTTCAAGAGGAAAGAGACGAAGGCGGGTCGGGCCGGGGGGCGGGGGGTGATAGGGAAGGTGGCAAGAAGACAAAAAGGCCGGAGCCACACCCGAGATGGAAGATCCGTAGCCGCACTCAAAGTCCGTGCTGGGCTCCCATATCCTGTACTTGGCAGGGGATTCCAAAAGCACTCGAAATCGGATCCACTGGTTTTCTGCAGAGCTTTGTCCTGGGCGGATCAATCTCCATCAATTATTTACTTGAGCTCTTTTCTCTGGGAGGCGTATTCGAACAGCCTTCCGGGCGTGACTGACGTCTCCTGATGCAGCTGCGAGGAGCTGGCGGGCGGCTGCTGGGAGTTCTCTTTGTTCGCTCACTTTAATTCTCGTAGAGCTCTCCACGCGGTGCACCTTCCCCACCCCCAGCCCGGGCGGAGTCATCAGACGTCGCTTCCCCGAGTAGATAATGGTTGCCAGACCCACCGTCCCAGGGACAAAGGGCTCTTGTGATACCACCACCAATTTAGTGCAAACCGAATAAATATCGGTTTACAGAGATCGTTTACAGCCGAGGTTGCCCTCGGTATATATTCTTTCCTTTACTAAGTTCTAGTTTCTACTGTGAATACAAGAAGCAATTGCTAGAATCCATAATCTTTATTGTAGTGCATATGGTTAACAGGAATCACGGAGTGTATTTATAAAATAGGAAATTAAAGGAAATTCAGGGAGGAAAAGAGGGAATTCAGAATATATGTCTTTACAATGCACACTAATCCATACGGTTCCACAATAATGTTTTTTAAATACGACTGGAAAATTCTTTTTCCTTCCAGTTTTTTTGGGGGAAGGGAGGGTTAGTATGAAGGTCTCCCTCGTACCTCAAAGAATTCCTTGGTGAACTTGAAGATGAGAATAAAAGTAAACACTGCTTTAGAAAGGGTATTTTTTGTTCCAAATTTTTCTCATATTAATATGTGGTTTTGTAGGTAAAAGGGCAATATATTATTTTTTATGCTAACATGAATTTTAGTGCAAGAGATTTTATTTTCTGTGTAACATCTTGCATTAAAAATGTAATAAAAACAACTTAAGAATAGTTTGCATACAAGCAACATAATTACAGCAAAATAAAAAGATGTTTAAGCCCTGGTGATTAGTAGCTCCAGCGATCTATAAGACAAAAACATTCATGTATTCATCTGCTCTAGAATAGATAAGAGCCTATTTTATGCCTGGCACTGTCCAAGGTGCTAAGTATGCAAAGATAAAACAAATACTTCCTGTCTGGGAGGCTCAAGCATATTGAAAGGAATCGGGACAATTTCCATAAATTCTTTGTGTAGTTTTTAAAAGTGGAAATGTGGTATCTGTGACATCTATAAGGAATAGCTCAGACCTCAACTAGGCTACAAAACTAAGGGGGAAAAAAAGCAAAGTAAAATATAATCACAACTTATTTGGAATTTATATTAGACAACTTGTCATTATGTACCCAAACTTGAGTTGTAATTTCCTTAAGAAATACCAAGATCCACAGGTCTCATTCAATCAAAATGGATAAATTTGATAAAAATATTTTTTCAGATTGATCTTTACAACTAAAATAATGATATTATAAACATAGTCTATGGACATAAATGTACCTGGTCCTACTTCTCTAAGAACTTGTACTGTGTTCAGTTATCTATATTTCAGTTTTTTTCCTAAGGTAGTATTATTTATTTCAGTATAATTAATAACTTAAAAAGTCTAATAAAACCAAGAATTTATTATCATGCCTGCTTAAATCAAGTAGTCACTGTGCTTAAATATGTCATTTCATAATTTAGTATTATGTAATGTCAAGGTTGAAGACTATTAATACAGAATAAGAATAAGCAATATTAAGATGCTTCTCTACTCATGTAAATATGCCATAAGAACTTTTGAACTAGAAAATTATTCTTTTATTTGCTAGTTAAAATTATATTTAGTCAATTAAGCAAACCCCAAAGGTGATTATTCAAAGATTTGTCAGAATTTAGAAAAACTTCAGTATTATTTTTACTGTGTTTCAGAAGCGGACAGGTCAACTGACCTTTTAATTCTGTAATAATGTATCATCTGCTCTGTTGCACAGCATGATGTGCATCTTCATTCGAGGGAAGAAGGCTAAAGTCTCAATTTCAAAGTCCTTAAATACATAGCTTAAAATATCTACCCTTTGATTCTCAAGACTAACTTATAAAGGTATCTTTATATAGCTTTACAGGTTGCGAGACGCTTTCACTTTGTATGCTTAAAATACTGTGAAGTAGATACTATTTTCTCCACTTAAAACATGGAGTAACTCAGTTTGAGATGGTAAGTGACTTATTTAAGTTAAATTTCACAATCAGAACTTGAACTTGGGTCCTCTCTTATATCAAGTCTGCTTTTTATATTCTTCCCACATGCCTCTTTTTCATACCAGGACTTAAAAAAAAAATCAAGGCTGATTGACCTTGACTTTTACTGACATATGTATGCAGTCACAAACCGCATTTGTTCTCTAGATTACATTTTAGATAATGATTTATGAATCATAGGCTCCTTGGGTTATAAACATCTGGTTCATCTTTTTATGTCTATGCAGATTACCCAAACCATACTATATATTCTCTTTTGCCTAATTTCTATGCTACAATTTCTCAAAGTAAATGTACATATGTTGTAACTTAACACTGTGACCAAAAACTAGTAAATTCATATATTGGATTCAGGCTGCTTTATGAATGGCAGAAATTGCTACTGTACTATGAATGCTTTAGTTACTCATGCATTTGCTGTTGTGTAAGTTTGCAGTTAGGTATTGCATAGTCAAAATTCTGTTGCATTATTTCTATGAATGCTCATGAATATTCACTCTTGGTAATTCAAGCCAATGTCTAGGCACTCATCATAGCCAAAATTCTGTCAGAGTTTGATTTCAACTTAGTACAAATTTCAATCTTAATCTTAGTGGAAATTTTTAATAAGTCTGCTAGTTATTTTGTAAATGCTATGTATATTTAAGATTACATTAAATTTCCCCTAATATCAAAATGGTCAATTTTTTATAGCAGTGTTTTAATAACCCTTTATCTCACCTCTAAATCCTCCATCATCAATAATTAAACTGACCTAATATAAGGATAGTAGGATAATTCTCATTATGCCAGACCAACAAGAATGGCATCCTAAGTTTCCATGTATTTCACTAGGAAATTTTAGCACAAGTTTTTAATTTTTGCCTCCTACCTTCCCCCACGCTGTCTTAAAAAAGTATCTAAGGGTCCTCCTCTGCATTGACATAATCAAGCAAAGATTCTACTAATGGTAAATAGATCTGCTCATTTTTTATATTATTATATGCCTGAATATTTGTTAAATAAGAGGCAAAAGTAATATTTAATATTTAGTTGATCCAGTTATAGAAAAATAAGCAAAATGCCACCTATATTTTATATTCTATTATGTTTTCTTGTTGTTCTTAAATATCAGTGAGGTTTTTATTCAATGTCTAGTCACTAAAGTTTTGGATCCTGTAATATGCTATGCAAAGATCAGGGTGCTCTTTTTTTTTCTTTTAATATTTTATTTATTTATTTGAGAGAGAGAGAATGAGAGTGGTGAGGGGCAGAGAGAAAGAATCTGAGCAGACTCTGCAATGAGCATGGAGCCCAATGTGGGTCTCCTTCCTGACCTTGAGATCATGACCTGATAGAAATTAAGAGGTGGGTGCTCAGCCAACTGAGCCACCCAGGTACCCCAGGGTACTCTTTTATCTGATGATCCTAGATTACTTTGACTTGATTTATTATTCACTGTGATATTTATTGTACATAAATGTTCACTCAGACATACTCAATTTAAGATAATTTGAAGAGGGTTTATTTACAATGGGACTATTTATGAGATGTACACTGGATATAGGAAAAACTACAATGGATACTTCAATAACTTGGGGGTTAAATACCAGGGAGGAGTTATCAGCACACTTTGTAAAAAACAAACAAACAAACAACAACAAAAAAAAAAAAAAACAGAGAGAGAGAGAGAGACACCATTGGCAATAGTATTAAAAAGACGAGGGGACAGAGTGGTCATTGGAACCCAGAAAAATAAATTTGTGTAGAGCATGCCACTTGAGAACAGTGATTTTCTACTGGCTGACATAATTAGCTCAAGATGACCTCACTGTCCTCCCTGCCTCTGGTCTCCTGCTGGGGGTCTCTTTTGGCTGATCCAATTAAATCCAGAGGCCTACGGAGGTATTTGATGTGATCCACTGAGGCCAACCTCCTGGTTGGAGGAGTCAAATATAAGATAATCAGCACAAGTAAGTAAAAAGTAACTCAGACAGAGAAAGACACATACCATATAATTTCACTTGTATATAGAATCTAAAAAACAAAACAAACAAGCAAAACAGAAATTGAGTCATAAATACAGAGAATGCACTGGTGGTTGCCAGAGGGGAGAGGGTGGGGGTATAGGCAAAATAGGAGAAGGGGATTAAGAAGTATAAACTTCTAGTTGTAAAATAAATGAGTCACAGGGATAAAAAGTACAGCATTGGGAATATAGTCGATGATATTGTAATAATTTTGTATGGTAACTACACTTATCATGGTGAGCATTTTGTCATGTACATAATTGTTGAAACAATATGTTGTACACATGAAATGAATCTAATGCTATATGTCAGCTATACCTCAATTAAAATAAAGAAGATATTTATCACAATAAGCAACAATATGATCAATAACTCAAAGACTTTAAAATTACTATGTTTTTGGGCGCCTGGGTGGCTCAGATGGTTAAGCATCTGCCTTCGGCTCAGGTCATGATCCCAGAGTCCTGGGATCGAGTCCCGCATCGGGCTCCCTGCTCCTCGGGAGCCTGCTTCTCCCTCTGCCTCTCTCTCTCTCTCTGTCTCTCATGAATGAATAAATAAAATCTTCAATAAATAAATAAATAAATAAATAAATAAAATTATGTTTCTCACAAACTCATATTTTTCATGCATGATAGAGATCTTAAAATTTCTATTTTCAGAAAAAGCATACATTTTTTAGATATTTCTTTCAATACTAGTAATGAATTTTCTCTATGGGCATTTTCATTGGATTGCATATTAATCAACTGAAGGGTTTATCATTTTTATGATATGAATTTTACCTCTACATTAACATGGTACATCTCTTTATTCAATTAGATTGTCTTTCTGAACCTGAATAATCTTTTTTGTTTTCCCAAAGAGTTTACACATCCTTTGTTAGATTCATTCCTAAGTATTTGATATTTTAATGCTATTGTTGAAAGTGTCTTCTTTTAAGCACATTTTTTAAAGTTTTTATTTAAATTCCAGTTAACATACATTGTAGTATTAGTTTCAGGTGTACAATATGGTGATTCAACACTTCCATACATAACCCAGTACTAATCACAAGTGCTCCTTAATGCCCATCACCTAGTCTCAGCCCTCCACCCTCTTCCCTTCTGGTAACAATCAGTTTATTCTCTATAGTTAAGAGTCTGTTTCTTGGTTTGCCCCCCTCTCTCTCTCTCTCTTTTTACCTTTGCTCATTTGTTTTGTTTCTTAAATTCCACATATGAGTGAAATCACATGGTATTTGTCTTTCTCTGATTGAACTATTTCGCTTAACATAATACTCTCTAGTTCCATCCATAAGCACATTTCTTAATTGCATGTTGTTAATGTATAGAATGGCAATGGACTTGTGTATAATGACCTTACATGTACGCACATATCTTGCTGTATTCTTCTATCATTTCCAATTTTTTTGTTGAATCATTTTGTAAGTAGATAATTACATCATGTAAACATGTTACTTTTCTTCATTCCAATTCTTTTGCCTTAAATTTATTTTTCTCATTTAATGATACTGGCTAGGACTTCTGGTACAATATTGAAGAGAAATAGTGATAATGGAATATTACTAAATTAAGAATAAAGGAGAACATTCTCATCTTGATATAGTGTATCTACAAAAACTATCTATAGCAAACAGCATACTTGATGATTTATTAAAAATGTTTCATTTGGGAAATTAGAAGACATGAAAGACTACTATCACTATTTGTATTCAGTGTTGTACTGGAGATTCCACAGTAGCAGTAAAAGATAAATTTAGTTTGAGAATTGCAATGGAGGGGTGCTGGGTGGCTCAGTGGGTTGAGTGTCTGAATCCTGATTTTGGCTCAGGTCATCATTTCAGGGGGGTGAGATCGAGCCCCATGTCAGGCTCCACACTTGGCTCAGGTCTGCTTGAGATTCTCTCTCTCCCTCTCTCCTTCCCACTGCTCACATTCTCTCTCTCTCTCTAAAATAAATTAATAAATCTTAAAAAAACAAACAAAGAATTGCGGGCACCTGGGTAGCTCAGTCAGTTAAGCATCTGCCTTCAGGTGAGGTCATGATCCCAGGGTCCTGGGATTGAGTCTCACATTGGGCTCTCTGCTCAGTGGGGAGTCTGCTTCTCCCTCTCACTCTCGCTTTGTGTTCTCCCCCTCTCTCTCTCAAATAAATCTTAAAAAAAAAAAAGAATTGCAATGGAAGTAAAAATAATAATCACTTTAGATGATAAGATTATTGATATTATTATTGACCCCAAAAATGTCCTAAAGAATGCAGATAAATTACTGACACTAGGGAGAGAGAGAGAATTGTTTGTTGTGTAATAAAAGAATCAACTTATAATCCATGTCATTATACCAATAACATTATTTAAAGGGATATGTATTATAACTACAAAATAGATAATATGTGTATTAATAAATGAAATAAGAATGTGTAATACCTTTTTGAAGAAAATGATAAACTCTTATTCAGAAAAATTAAATAAGTCCTAAGTCAACTAATAGACTGACATTAATAAATGTTGATAGGAGGACTCAATATCCCAAATATTTTTTCTAATTGATTAATAAAGAATTAATAGTTTATTATAGTTCAGAGATTGCCAATCAAAATCCCAAAATTTATTTTTTGAACTTTAGCAACTTGATTCTTATATGTGAAGTGTCAGGGTCAAGAATAACCATGATACAATGAGTTAACATGCCCTATAAGATATTGATATTTAAACTTTATACTTAGTATGTTATTGGCTCAGGGATAGAGAAACTAGAGAAACAGAGCTGGTAAGTAACTGAGGTGGCATTAGAGTCAGCAGGAAAATGATGGATTATTCAATAAACAGTACTAAGACAAATGACAAAGTCTATGGAAACAAAATAAATGGGATCACAGTATTGGCTCATAAACAGAAACCACCTGACTATGGATTTATGACTAAAATATGAAAGGCAAAACCTTAACACTTTAAAAAAAAGTTTAGGAGACTGTATTTTTTTAGTCTGGGATGAAGAAGGATAAAAAAATAAGATTCAAAAAGTGCATAACACAAATAGGAAGATTAGTATATTAGACTTTATTAAACATAAGAATTTCTGTTCTTCAAAAGATAATGTGAAAAAAGTTAAAAGGTAAGTCGTGAGAGTTTCAAATATATGACAACAAAAGATTAGCATCCAGAATATCTCAAGGTGTTCCTCCAAATCAGTAAGAAAAAAATTGACAGCTTAAAAGAAAAAAAATGGTCAAAAGACACGAATAAGCAATTACAGAAGAACAATGTGAAGGGCCCATAAACATAGAAAATACACTCAACCTTATTAGTAAAAAAGGAAATATAAATAAACATACTTGAGCTACCATATCATGCCCACCATTTTTTTAAATATTAAAAAGTCTTGAGGTGCCTGGGTGGCTTAGTCAGTTAAGCACCCGACTCTTGATTTCGGCTCAGGTCATGATGTCAGGGTCATGAGATTGAGCCCCACATTGGGCTCCGTGCTCAGCATGGAGTCTGCTTGAGATTCCCTCTCCCTCTGCCCCTCCCCCCTCAAATAAATAAATAAAATCTTGAGAAATATGTCTGATGAAACCATTCAAATGGATGTGAAGCAACAGGAAGTTTTATATATGTCTGGTGGGATTATAAATTGGTGTTATCATGGGGTGCCTGGGTGGCTCAGTCATTTAAGCCTCTGACTCTTGATACTGGCTCAGGTCCTGATCTCACTCTTGTGAGATGGAGCCTCACATTGGGCTTCCTGCTAGGTGTGGAGTCTGCTTAAAATTCTCTCTCTCCCTATCCCTCTGCCCCTCTCTCCGTTCTCTCTCTAAAAAAAAAAATAATAATAATAAATTGGTACAATCACTTTGAGAAATAGTGTGATCTTATGCAGAAATGTTGAAAGAATGCAGTTTCTACAATCTGGCACCTCCAGTCATAAGAATAGAATCTCTTGCATGTTTACCAGGATGTGTGTTCATAGAGATTTGTAATGTCAACAACCTAGAAATTACACAACTTAAGTGTTGATATATTTATTCAATGGGTTACTGTAGAGCAGTGAAAATGCATGAACTATACTTACAAACAACATAGATGATTCGCAAAAATATGGAGATAAGCAAAAGAAGCAAATTACAAAACACATGCACAAAAAATTTTAACACATGTACGTTTAAAACATGTGAAACCAAACAATCTATTATTAGGGATGCATGCATAGAAATGAAACTGGAATGCAAAGCAAGGAAATGAGCACAAAATTCAGAATAGTGGTTAACTGAATGCAAGAAAAAAAGTAGTTTTGAACTAGTTTCAGTAACAGTTAATATACCTAAATTCTAGTGTTGGAAGCATATCTCCTGTTTGTCTTTTTCCTCCTATATCTCTGCTTTCCTTTGTGGTAGCTCAACTTTAGGCAGGTTCTCCATTTGTAGGGGACTACCATCACCTCCAGGCTTAGCAACCCCTGGAGCATAAAGACATCTGTTTTCTAGTAGTTCCAATGAAATTCTGGATATCATTACCATTGTTCCACACTGGGTCTTGAGTCCACCCCTATAGTGTTCATAGAGATGTGCAATTATCACTACTAGTCCTGGGCCATGTATCAACTGCTCAAGCTTAAGTTATACGGTCAATACCACTAGTCTATGTGGACCGAATGGAGGATTCATGGTCTTGCAAGGAAAGTTAAGGCCCTGTTACCAAAAGCTCTATTGCTGATGCTGAGATGCCAACACAACAGATGTTTTCTTCAGTCTTAAGGCAAACAATGACTCTGTCTTTGACAACTCTTTTTTTATTAAAGATTTTATTGATTTATTTGACAGAGAGAGACATAGTGAGAGAGGGAACACAAGCAGGGGGAGTGGGAGAGGGAGAAGCAGGCTTCCCGCAGAGCAGGGAGCCCGATGCGGGGCTCAATCCCAGGACTCTAGGATCATGACCTGAGCCGAAGGCAGACGCTTAACGACTGAGCCACCCAGGCGCCCCTGTACCTGACAACTCTTAAATGGAGATTGAGAATGTGGGAAGTCTCTAAGATGCTCAGATGCTTTTTTGAATTCTAACCAGAAATTAGCAGGTGGGAGGAAAGACTACCATCTACACAAGACAAGATACTACAGCTCTGTGCAATACACTTCGGAAAAGCTGACTCAACTGGAGAAAGTAATGGAATCATTTGACAACAAATACTTAGTGTGGAAACTCAAATTTCATGAAAGATTCAAAGGACCCCTAGAATTCTCATTAGTTATGATGATTTTACTGCGGAGAGCAGTAAAGAGAAGAGACAAAATTGGGTGCTCTCAGAGAACAGAACTGAATGATAGGGACAGACTTTGAAGTATCATTTCAAATTGGGGGACCTGGCATTGATACAGCCACTACAAGTTGAATTCCTGATAAGCATGCATGGGCCCAGGGAGTGGATAAAACATGCTGCTAATCATAAGGGTGCTGAGAGGAGACATTCAGAATGAGGGACTTGAGACCATACAAAGCAGGTGAGACCACTTGGCGCCCACTTGTAGCTTTCTTGACCTCTCTAATCCAGATAGGACAGGAATAGAACAACAACAGCAAAAAAACAACTTGAACCATGAAGTTTAAACTTTAAAATATAAAGCTCAGAAATTTGATCACTGGAAATACCACACACCTATTTAATACATGTATCAGTTAGGGTATTTTGCCTATTTTATCTGCAGATTTCCAGAGGTAAGCAGTCCCAGGCATGGCCAATTTCATTGCTCAACAATGTTAAGGTTTGATTCAATTCCTCTAACAACATTCCCTTAGCTTTACCTCTTGGGATAGCAGGATAGTTGTCCTGGTTTAAAGTGTCACATCCTTATAGTACAATGTCTAAAGGGAAAGAAAGTGAGTTGAGGGTTCTGAAGAGGGAAGACTGATTGATTAGTCTATTACAAACTTGCCATGATTTTAATAGTATCAAGATACTTTCAGACTAGTTGTGAGACACTTCAACTATATGCTTTAAAAAAAGGATTATACTACAACTTTGTTCATATTTCTACTCATTGGGTTTAACGTACAAAATGAGACAGAGTTGTTCTGCATTATGTTTGGGGAAGGGATTGATGTTCCTGGGGTGGCAGAAAATCTTAAATGGAGAAACAGAAATCAGTGAGACTCGGCATTTTGTGGGGCAGCAAAAATATTATATAGTTGGCAGAGAAAGAGCTTTATAGACTAAGAAGGTCTACTATGGATTATTTATTCTGCTTACATAAGCAATGCTAAATATATTATTGTAGAATAGTTTAAAATTATAGAAATATATTATAATAGCCAAATTATGGAAGCAACCCAAGTGTCCATCCCTAGAAGAATGGATAAAGATGTGGTATATATGTATATACACATGCACACACACACACACACACACAAAATACTACTTAGTCATAAAAAGGAATGAAATCTTGCCATTTGCAACAACATGGATCTGTCTAGAGGATAAAATGCTAAGCAAAATAAGTCAGTCAGGGAAACAAAAATACCATATGATTTCACTCATATGTGGAATTTAAGAACAAAACAAAAAGAGAGAGAGAGAACAAGCAAACAAACAAACAAAAAAACCCAGAATCTTAACTATAGAGAACAAATGGATGGTTGCCAGAGGGGAGGTGGGTGGGGGATGGGTGAAAAAGGTGAAGGGGATTAAGACTACACTTATTGTGATGAGCACTGAGTAATGTATAGAATTGTCGAATCACTATGTTATACACCTGAAACTAATATAACATTGTATGTTAATTATACTTGAATAAAAAATATAGAAATATATAGACTAAAAAGTGAAGGTCTGCCTTCACTGCTCCCCTTTGTGCCATTTTCCAAACAAATGTGATCATTGCTGACAGTTTAGCATGTGTACTTACTGGCCTTTCTCATGAATATTTATTATAAATATATGGATTAAAAAATTAAGTGTGATCTGGGTGCTTGGGTGGCTCAGTCGGTTAAGCCTCTGCCTTCAGCTCAGGTCATGATCTCAGGGTCCTGGGATCAAGCCCCAAGTTGGGCTCCCTGCTGGGGGGAGGGGGGAGGAACCTGCTTCTCCCTCTCCCTCTGTTCCTCCTCTCCTGCTCGTGCTCATACACACTCTCTCTCAAATAAATAAATAAAATCTTTTAAAAAAATTAAGTGTGATCATATTATATATATGGTCCTGCAAAATTCTTTAATTGAACAATATGAATTAAATGTCTTTCTTATAAGTCATATGGATTTACCTTACTCTTCAATGGCTGCATAGTACACCATATAATGAATATTCCAATATATTTAAGAGATTTATAATGTGTATCTAACTTTCTATTACAAATAATAATGTAAAAAAAGATACTTTGTAGGTATACCCTTATGCTCCTCTGTTTTTTGTGAAGTGGATATCCAGAAGTCAATTACTGATTGAAGTATATATTCCTTTAACTTTTTCAAAAATTTGCCCTTTTATTTTCTAAAATGTCATGGTCAATACATTTTCTGGCAAACAGTACATGAGAAAAATTATTTTTCTTCCTTTTGTGAAAACTAGATATCTTTTTAATTGTTGTCATTATGTTACATAAAAAAACAATAGGTCATTTTTATTTAATACACATTTCCCTGGCGTTTAGTAATATTGAGCATCTTTTTAATATATTTTTTACATTTAAATTGCTTCTATATCTTTTACTTATTTTTCAATTAGATTCAATTTTACTAACTTTTAGGAGTCTTTTAATATTCCGGATAACAATTTTTCTATATTCTTTAATAAATGTTTTCTTCAGATTGACTTTTGCCTTTTGACTTTATGGTATTTTGCACAAAAGTTTTAATTAGTATCCCAATAATTTTTTAATCATTATACCTTTAGCTGTTGGGGTTTGTATCTAGCTTAGAAATGTCTTCCCATTACAAAACTATAATTATACTCTCCTACATAGTTTCATTTCAAATACAATTTTATTTTGTTTCTATTTTGAACAATTAGTTGTTACAAATAGATCTGGAAGATATTTTTGTGAGTGATGTGAAATAGTGATTTAAGCATGTTTTAAGTAAATGAATAACCCGTTATCCTTTCTCCAACAGCCCGATAATAGTAATTGTTATCTTCTTCCAACGATGATGATGATGATGATGGTGATGACAATATCTTTGGTTGCTATCTAGGACAGTTTAGACTTTCAAGTGTTTTATGTGAATTAGCAAATTTAATTTTTAAAAATAAGTAGGTACTGTTATTATCCCCATTTTACACATTAGGCAATTAAGGTTCAGTGAGATTAAGTAGTTTTCCCAAGGTGACACAGCCAGTTAGTGTCAGAATCAGATTTGAACCCAGGCAGGCTGGCTCTAGAATGCATGCTCTTAGCTATCTTACTATGTTTATGATATTCTAAATTCCAATAATAATAGATGTCTTTTCTGTACTAGCCACTTATTTTGTTGATCTATTCCTATGTTAATGTATGCTATTTTAATTACTGTGAATCCAAGATCATTGGTATATGGTAGGGCACATCCCAAATTAATGTCTCTCTAATATTATGGTATTTTTACATAAGAACATAATCTATCCATTGATTTTGACTTTTTAAAATTTTTCCTTAACAATGTTTCTTTTCTTCCTTTTCTTTTTTTGGTTATAGTCTTGCACTTTACTTTTGGTTTTATTTTCAGGTATTCCAAAGTATTTGTTTCAGTTGTAAACAGCATATTTTCAATGATATTTTCCAATTATGTATTATTATGTATGAAAACTATAATTAGTTGATTTTTGTCTCTGCCATGTAGCTGAATGATCTTATAAATTCAATCTGTTTTTCCACTTACTATATTAAATTTCTTTTAGAAACGAAAACTGTGAAGGCCTTTTTGATTTCCTTAGAAATGAAGAATATAAAATTGTTACACAAATGAATAATTTAAAAAAGAAAGGCAAAGAGGACTATTACGTTCCTTGAATCTATCCATTAAAGTACCTAATTTTGTATTTTGAGCTAGCCCATGTGGGTGTGAAACAATTTTCTTCACTTGAATTTTTTTCTTTGCTGTCTTTTTTTTTTTTGCTTTTGCTTTTTCATAAAAAAATTCAAAGAAAAAATTATATGTCAATTTACATTATTATGATAATTTCAAATCTTGCTTAAGCAACTAAAGGGTGCCTCACTCAAAGTGAAAACATCAGCATTGTGCAATGATTTCTTTATGATTTGTCAATCTCAGCATCTTTAAAAGGCAAAATCTTCATAGTATGAATATCATTGATGGTGTGAAACAACCTGAAGAATATTTCATCTAAAGTACAGACAGACACACACATACACACACAAACACATGCACCACATTAATGGACACCTCTGAAGTATGAAGAACAAAATCAGCAAACAACAAACTGGTGACAGCCATTTTAAATGAAATGCTCCATTTTGACCAAGAGCATCTTGCCAGGAGAAGACAACTAGCATAACAGCAGGTCTTAGTGGTTTATAAAAGTATGCTACTGTTACAGGGGTTTTTTTCTCCATTGGTGCCCACGTTCCTGGTCACACCACTTCGAAGAATGAAGAGGTAGACCAGACAGAATGGTGGGCAGCAAAGCAAGGTTTACTGAGCAATAGCAAAGTGATAGTACAAAGTTCCCCAGGGAGGGGATCTGAGAGGTTTGCCACTGGAGTTTCTAAATCTAGGGGTTTTTATGGGCTTGTTGGCTGTTTTAATCTGATTTACCCTCACTGCACCTGACATCCAATCAGGTTGTCACATGGGAAAGGGTGGAGGGCTCCTTCCAGGGTGGTGTAAAATCCTTTTAAGGGTGGTTTCCTCTTGGGGGGAGGCTTGTCCCTGCCTGCTTGCCTTCCAACTATCCTTCATCACTACCTTTGCAGAATGCCTCAAACTTGATAGTGTTTCCATACATTGCTATTTTTTAAATCCTTATCACAAAGTAATAGTGGTTTAAATCAGAAATATTTCAGAGAAAAGTAAAACAACATGCAGTGCCTGATAAAAGGAATATTTACATCTGAACTCTACCAAGGGACTTACTAATATTTTTCTTTAAACAATTGAATTCTATCTTCAGATTATTAAAGGCTATTACTAATGTGGAACTGATACAGTTTTGAGTAGAGTTGATCAAAAGCAATTAAGACAGTATCTTCAAAAGAAAGGAAAGGAAGCATTTGTAAGGGGAGCAAATGAGAGAGGAAGAAGCAGATATTGGAGGTGAAGGATAGTGTGGTGGAGTAAGGGAATTGTGAGTGTGTATCAGGAAACAACAGATAGAAAAGAGGAAGCAAATGAGAGAGATAACTAGGAAAAAATAAAATGAATTTCTTGATTGATGATTAGATGGGAACAGAGAAGCAGGTTCAAAAGCTAAGTTGAAGGACAAGTTTCTATCATTTATAAAAAAAATTGTATTAGACAAGGCACTTTATTCAAGGCACTATAAAGAGAATGAAGTCTCATTGGAAAAAAATTCTTACTAAATTTCCCCAACAAGGTACATAATAAATTGTGTTTTCTCCATTTAATGCAATTATTCTAGCTGTTGTAAAAGAGAAAATATTCACAACATATTTAGTTTTAAACCAGGTGATTAAACTGTGTATTGTAAAACCCTTTTAATAAATATGTTGTGTATATAAGTATGCTCAGTAAAATGTGAAATATGTTGACATCCCCCCAAAAAACCCAAACCCCCACACACCCCATAACTCATAGAAATTGTACAAGATATGTGCAAATACTACAATTGTTTGATTTAAAATCTAAGTACTAAAATTCGAGAACAAGTATTTGACTAAGTCTCTTGAACATTTAGTGGATTCCTATTTTGGGCTGATATATAGATATATATATGTTTTTATATATGCACACATATATATACATACACATATATACACATATATCCACACAGTTTTCTATACATTATATATATATATATACACACACCCCAAAAGGATGAAGTTTTCTGTACTTTTGGGAAGACCCCCTTGCCCTCCTGATAAGGAAAATCTGTGTCTTAAGATGGCCAACCGAGCCAGCGAGAGAGTCCCAGTCCTTGCCCTGCGGCTCTTCCAGGTTCTTCTCCCTGCTCTGCTTCCCGCCCCTGCACCAATCCGGGTCCTTCTTCCTGCCCCGCTTTGCGCACGCGCCAAAAGTGCCCAGTATGCGGAAATTGAAGTGTATAAATTGCCCCCTTTGTTTGTGCTCGGGGCTCAAACCTTTGGAGATCACTCTCCTCTGAGCCTGCCGGCGCTAACTAAACCTCCCATCCTCCAAGATCTCTGGGTGCCGCTTGGTTCTTGCGTCGGGCGATCCAGTCCAGGTTCCGTAACACTCCCCCTCTCCTTTTCCAAAAGCATTTTAAAATAATGTAAGATATTTTATAATATTCATGCTTATTTATTTGTTTATTTATTTATTTTAGAGAGAGCGCAAGCTGGTGTGAGCAGGGAACAGGGGCAGAGGGAGAGAGAGAGTCCTAAGCAGGCTTCTCGCCCAGCACAGAGCCAGACGCAGGACTTAATCTCATGACCCTGAGATCATGACCTGAGCCGAAATCAAGAGTCAGACACACTCAACCAACTGAGCTACCCAGGAGCCCCATATTCGTGCATATTTTATAACTTTCTCACAATATTTATTTAGCATTTTTAAAGTTCAAAGGAAATTAAATAAGATCCACTCCTGCTTTCAAGTTTACCTTCCAGAGTATAACTAATGTGCACTTGTAAGAAAGTATAAATGTAAGTGCAAATCAGGCCAGTGCTGATCTTTTTTTTTTTTTTAAGGCTTTTATTTATTTATTTTGAGAGAGAGAGAATGAGAGAGAGCACATGAGAAGGGGGAGGGTCAGAGGGAGAAGCAGACTCCCTGCCGAGCAGGGAGCCCGATGCGGGACTCGATCCCGGGACTCCAGGATCATGACCTGAGCCGAAGGCAGTCGCTTAACCAACTGAGCCACCCAGGCGCCCCGCCAGTGCTGATCATATGCAGGTGCTGAGGAAACTCACTGGAAAGGCACTTAATTAGGGAAAGTATCATGGAATACGACAACTCAAGCTGGCCTTGAAAGAACTGCAGGCTTGACCCATCTGTTGAATTCCCCTGGCGGATATGATCTCTTTCCACTTTCATGCTGATGTGTTGTTCTTCTCATTTTTTCATTTAGCACCTATTGAAAATCCCTTATATCCCAACAATGGAATGGTAACAACACTCACTGAACTCTCAGCATATAAGACTCTTGAGAACATGGGCCATGTTTTGTTCAGTTAGATCCCTGCTGTACCTCTGTACCTATTCACTATTCCTTGCTCACAAAGGTAATTTATTTATAAACATTTGCATATTCAAATTATATTGTTATGTTCTCACAAATAAATAATATTATTTTTCTCATATAGATTGTTAGAAATGTATGAGGAATCTTACATGTTTTTATATCCTTCTAGTTTCTAGCTCAGGACTTTGCAAATTATGAATTCATAAATACCCTCAATTGAATGAGTGCTGTGTCTTGGCAGATGGATCAAAACAAAGGAAGTAGGAGATACAGACAGGTAGGGAAGGAGCCAAAGCGAAAGATGTAGAATTTTTCTGTTAAGGAGTAGTTGGTATCTTCAGCCCTTCTCCAGTATCAGTTAGTTAGAAACTCCATCTTTCCAGTTACTTGGTTCAAAATCTTTGACTTTTCTTTCTCCTCACATACCACCTCAAGCAATCAGGTAGTCCTGTCAGCTGTAAATACAACATGAATTCCAAATAGACCCATTTCTCATCACTTGCTGCTAACCACTGCAGCCCAAAGGAAAATCATCACTTACCAGAAAGGATCTCCCTGCTTCTACTTTTGTTCTCTTTCTTATATGAGTAATGTCCACATGGTGACCAGAGTGATCTTTTCAATTATAAGTCAGAGCATGTCACTCCTCTGCTCAACCGTTAAAATGGCTTGCCAACTCTCCCAGAGCAAAACGCATGGCATATGTGTGGCATGGGCAGCCCTATATGCTCTGGATCCCCTGTTCTCTCTGTCCTGCCCTCTTCTCACTCTCCCTTTACACTGGCCTCCTTGCTGTTCCATAAATACTACAAACACACCCATAACTCACAAGTTTTGAAGCATTGTTTCCACTCTGTTAAGAAAGCTCTTCCCCAAGTGGTGCATGGGTGGCTCAGTCAGTTGAGCGTCAGGCTCTTGGTTTTGGCTCAGGTCTTGCGACCCAGCCCAGACTGGGGCTCTGTGCTCGGCATGAAGTCAGCTTCAGATTCTCTCTCCCTGTCCCTCCCACTCACTCTCACTCTCTCTCAAATAAATAAATACACAAAATCTTTGCATTTTATTTTTTTTAAAGATTTTATGCATTTATTTGAGAGAAACAAAGAGAGCACGAGTGGTGGGGAGGGGCAGAGGAAGAAGGACAAGCAGCACCCCCTGAGTTGGGGCTTGATCCCAGGACCCGAGATCATGACCTGAGCCAAAGGCAGGTGCTTAGCCAACTGAGCCACCCAGGCGCCCCAATACCTAAAATCTTAAAAAAATAAATAAATAAAAGAAAGCTATTCTCCAAAATAGTAGCTTGCTTCATCTTCATATCTCTTCTGGTCTTTTTCAAATGCCACCTTTTCTGACTATCCCAACATTTTGAATTCTTTATACAAATATATGCCCATTCAACAATCTCTACCTTTTCTATTGTGCTTTAGTTTTTTTCTTCATAGCACTTATTTCCATCTAACAGTTTCTGTATTAATTGATTTGTTCCCTGTCTGCCTCCCTGCTCTAGAATGAGAGCTCCAAGATGGTAGAGCTTTGGTTTTTTTTTCACAGCTCTGTTCTTAGGACCCAGGACAGAGGACTATAGTAAGCACTCAAAAATGTTTTTATTTATGGAATGAATGAATGAATGAATGAATGAATGAAAAGTAAATCCATGAAAAAAAAAGAGAGAATTGATGGAGGTTTCAAATGCGAAAATAGAGTTTTGCTTTGATGTGAAAAGCAATAGAGGTACACTATGGATACTTGAGGAAGGAGGTAGAGGTTACCTACAGTTAGAGAGAAAACAAATTTGAGGAAGACAGAGAGTAAGGGAGGGATTGCTGGATTCCAATCTGAGGTCAGTGGAATTTGGTTTAGGAGAATAGTTATGGAAATGGAGAAAAAGCAATGAATTCAAATGGGACAAAAAGTGAATTGGCTGAATTAACTATAGTGGGTGGAGGAAGTAACATTCATAGACATTCTGAATACGATGACCTTAGAGAACTGTTGTGCCACGCCCAACAAGGGAGAAGTTGGAGCAGATGACACTGCTGTTATGGAGGAAGGACTATGGTTTACGATAGGTTTTTTTTTTTATTGCAATGATGTAGGGAAGAATGAATGAAAACAAAAACTTTACAGTCATAAAGGATTTTTTCAAACTATGTTTTACTTTTGTATTTTATATTCCTCTTCCACATATCAGACACCTGTAATTTGACCTGTATACTAATTAGCAGAGGAGTGATTGTGTATGGCTCCGAGTTAATTTAGAGTATATTCCTGCTAGGTCTGAAAGAGTCATGAACCTAAGAGGTGAGTTCCCAGGTTCTCTCTGGTCCTACCACCCTAGCAGTGTACCCATTAAAATGGGTACATCTTAAGGTGCTTTCAGAGACAGCACATTGGCATTATGGATTCTCAAGGTTCTACATTTTTCCACTGAGATACAGAAAGAGAGAGAGAGAAAGGGAGAGAAAAAGACCCAAACTGGTTTACTGCTTTGCACTAAAACCCCAATATCTTCTGCTATTTTCTTTAGTCTTCAATTTCTGAGAATATAAGAAATAAATATATGTCTACCCTATTCGTTTATAAGGGGGGGATCAAGAGCACTGTAAGTTAATGGAATAAAGGCATACCACTACCTACCCTTCAAAACCTGTAGCATAATGTCTGGAAGGGCTGAGCCATCTAGTCTTGTAAGACTGAAGTGATGCTTGTAAGAAGTAACATCCATTTGCAAAGTGCTGGGCATTTCTGGGGAGCCATATCCCTTCAAGATTCTACCTGTTCCTAATGGATCATAAGCTTTGAGCTTAATCTCCCTATTTTGGGAGAATTACATACCATGGTATTATTATATACATAAGGCCTGGGGCCTCAGGACCCAGACAGGCTCACCCCCATTGGGGAGGAAGGGGAGCCTGATCACCTCCCAGAGACCTCTTAGAGGTCTCACAGGTAGGGATTCCCAGGGAGGGAATGTAATAACTTCTGGATTGTGAATGTGCAGTCCGACCTGGCTTGCTCAAGAAGACAGATTCTGTGACTCCACAGGCAGGCACCCTTAGGTCCCCAGAAGCCTACAGAGTCTGAGTGGGCCCGTCTGTGATTCCGTGGTGAATGGCATACAGTCTATGGCGGCATCAGAATAGTTTCCTATCATAAGTCACAACGCTGAGACTGCTGTGGCTAAGCCTCACCTAAGCTCCTTCAGGACATGGCCAGATGGGCATCTGATTGGTCTCTTCAGCTCAGGAGGCAACCCCCCCTTTGTCTGTCTCTGTGCCACTGCACACAGGGACATCACCATGGGGTCAGGGCAGAGTAAACCTATGGTTCTAGAGACCATGACCAAAAATTTTAAGAAGAGGTTTTCAGGAGACTATGGAGTCAGGATGAACCCCGGCAAGTTGAGAACCCTTTGTGAATTGGAATGGCCCACCTTTGATGTCGGGTGGCCTTCAGAAGGGACATTGGATGTCCCAACAATTCGTCAAGTATGGCGAGTCATAAGAGGAGAACCAGGACACCCTGACCAGTTTCCGTACATTGACTCCTGCCTAGGAATTGCTCAGACCCTTCCCCCCGGGTGCGATTCGCTTGCAATAAGCAGGGACAGGCCAGGGTCTTAATCTCCTCATCCAAGTGACCTAAAGAAAATCAGCAGAAGCCCCAGTCTCCACAAATCCTAGCTGGAGATCCCAAGGATGAACCGACCCTGCCCCCACCGTACATACCCCCAAGACCATCTACACCTGGCCCTTCAGCTCCAGACAGTCTGCCGCCATTGGTTTCACTGGCGCCCCCAGACCCAAAGGATCCACTTTCTCCAGGACCAGCAGCTAGGCTGTACCCCAGGTCGGGTGTAAGCGCCCTCCAAATGCCGGTGTGAGAGATGCGGGAACCCAAGAGGCGTGGTGAAGACGAGACGGTCCAACCTGGCCATTCCGTGATGTATTATCAGCCCTTATCCACCACCGACCTCCTCAACTGGAAACATAACACCCCATCCTACTCTGAGAAACCACAGGCCATGGTAGACCTCATAGAATTCCTCTTCCAGACTCATCAGCCAACCTGGGAAGACTGCCAACAGTTACTCTGCACCCTATTTAACACAGAGGAGAGGAGGAGAATAATGAAAGGTGCACGGCAGTACCTGGAAGACCACTCACCAGCAGGAGTGATCAACCCTGCTGCCTGGGCTAATACGGTCGCACCCGAAGAGTGCTCAGCATGGGACTTTACCACAACTGAGGGACAGGCCCACATCCGCCAGTACCCGGAGGCCCTCCTCTGGGGAATGCGGGCAAGAGCTAAGAAACCCATGAACATGACTAAGGTATCCTCGGTCACTCAACATCCTGGGGAGTCCCCCAGGGACTACCACGAAAGACTATGTGAAGCCTACAGGATATACACACCATTTGACCCTCAGGCACAGGAAAGCCAACAGATGGTAAACACCTCCTTCGTGGCTCAGGCTGCCCCAGACATCAGAAAAAAACTTCAGAAACTAGAGGGTTTTGCCAGGATGAACATCACCCAATAGAGATTGCCAATAAGGTCTACATGAATAGGGAAGTCGCAGCCAAATGGGAAGCCAACAAAAAGATGAAAAAGAAAGCCAGCCTCCTTGCCGCTGCCCTGAAAGAAAAGGATAACACAAAGACTGGGAGAACCCAACCACCGAAAGGGGGGAAGCCCAGAACCCCCTTGGCAAGGGATCAATGTGCCTACTATAAAGAGAAAGGGCATTGGAAAACTGAATGTCCCAACTGAGGAAAGGCTCAAAAGCCCAGCCGCTACAAGGAAGAACCTCGAGAGGAGGACCTCAGAGGCCTTGTGGGAATGGACTCAGACTGACGGGGACTGGGCTCTTTCCTCCTTGGCCCCCATGAGCCCACAGTCAGAATGAAGGCAGGGGGCTAACCAGTGACTTTTATGGTTGATACTGGGGCCGAGCACTCTGTTGTCACCTCCCCAGTGGCCCCTTTTAGCCAAAGGACTGCGACCATCCTTGGGGCCACTGGGACTCGGGTGATACAACAGCCCTTTTGCCAGGCTCACCAGTGTGAACTCGGGGGCCACAAGATCCAACATGAATTCCTTTATCTGCCTGATGGCCACATCCGTCTCCTGGGCAGAGACATACTCTCCAAGCTTAGGGCTCAGATAACCTTTGAGCCACTGGACACACTAGCCTCTGACTGAACCCAAGATAAGAGGAGACGTGGTCTCTAATACTAGCAATTACCACGCCAAGGGAAGAAGAATGGAGGCTATTCTGTGCCCAGGCCCAACCGAGCAGCCCGCTGGAGTTTAGACTCACCTTCCCTTCAGTATGGGCTGAAAACAACCCACCTGGACTATCCCGGAACCGAGCCCCTATCATTGTTGTACTGATCCCAGGAGCCCAACCTCAAGGCAACCTTGATCCCAGGAGCCCAACCTTCCTTCCACAAGAAGCTAAGATCGGCATCCAAGAACATCTGACCGAACTCAAAGAAGCAGGTATTCTAGTTGAGTGCCAGTCAGCCTGGAATACCCCACTCTTGCCAGTCAAGAAGCCAAAGCTGGGAAGTAGCTAAAGTCCTCTTGCAGGAGATCATGCCCTGGTTCGGCCTGCCATTAACAATCCATAGTGACAACGGACCCGCATTTGTGGCAGACATTGTACAAGTCTTGGCCAAATCTCTCAACATCACCTGGGGACTCCACACTGCTTACCGACCCCAAAGTTCAGGGAAAGTAGAGCGAATGAAGTTTTGTCAGGAGACTAAACTTCCATGGCCGGATCTGCTACCCTTAGCTCTCCTGCGTGCTTACTGCACGCCCGGGACATCAGGTTTCTCCCCATTCGAATTAATATATGGACAGCCTCCCCTGTGCTTGGGGAAGCCTTTCAGGAAACTTGCATCAGGTTGGAGATAAAGGGATACAGGAGCAGCTTCATGCCCTGGGGGCCACCCTAAATAAATTACCAAAGTACACCATTGAGAGGGCCCCAGTCTCCTTAGGGTCTCAGGTACACTCCTTCCAGAC
This sequence comes from Mirounga angustirostris, assembly GCF_029215605.1. Taxonomy (NCBI): domain Eukaryota; kingdom Metazoa; phylum Chordata; class Mammalia; order Carnivora; family Phocidae; genus Mirounga; species Mirounga angustirostris. The sequence continues at coordinate 109,969,392 of NW_026991716.1, forward strand.
AGGGGACTCAGTTTGGGTTAAAGATTGGGAGAAAGAAGAAAGCTCATTCAGACCAAGAGCCCCGCCAGTGGACAGTTCAGCCAGACTTCACGAACCCACTCCGGCTTCACTTTGATGAGACCCCACTGACTGATGGACACCTGCTCACCGTGGTCCCTGGCTTTCATCGGTGTGATTTCCCTCATCTTGGGAGTCAGACTCTACACTGTTGCCCCTCCTGACTGGAATTTCCCCCAGAGCCTTCTACCTAAGGTCATAGATCCCATTTTTACTGGCCCTCTGCTGTCTACTCCTGAGCGCATTTCACCGTAGTTTTCCTGGCCCCAGTCAGTCCTGGTCCTCTGCTACCTGGTGTGCTGTTAAGTTTATGATTAAGTCCGTGTTCACCCCAAGCCTTGCAGTCAACCCTCAGAGTCAAACAGAATGATCCCCTCTAAACTAGTTGTTTAAAGGGGCATCAAAGTGGGGAATGATAAGGAAAATCTGTGTCCTAAGATGGCTGACTGAGCCAGTGAGGGAGTCCCAGCCCCTGCCCCGGGGCTCTTCCGGGTTCTCCCTGCCCCACTTTGCCCACGCACCCAGAGTGCCCAATATGCAGAAGTAGAAGTGTATAAATTGCCCCCTTTGTGCTCGGGTCTCAGACCTTTGGAGACCACTCTCCTCTGAGCCTGCCGGCATTAAATAAACCTCCTATCCTCCAAGATCTCTGGGTGCCACTTGGTTTTTCCATCAGGCCATCCAGTCCAGGTTCCGTAACAGAGTAAAGTCACCACCTTGATTAGTAAGAATTCTTTTGGTCAAAGTGATGATAACTCAATTCAAACTATCTGTGGCAAAAAGGAGTATTTACCAGAGGGACACTTTGTTGTCAAATGTGGTTAAAGAAATGTGATTCATCAACCTCTGGGAGGGCAGGACCATCATGTGACCGACTCCAGGAACAGCTAGAACTGGGGACATGAACACTATCAGGACTTGTTCTTGGCCCCTTGTGTCTGCTTCTCTGTTTTTCTTCTTTTTTTCCTACTTGAGGCCAGCTTCCTGCCCTGTTTTTCCAGCACTTGCAGGGAAGTACTAGCTAGCTTTTCCCAATTCTAGATTGAAAAAAATCCCAGGAAAGGATTCTGAGTGGCTCTTTTAGGTTCTAGGCTCCCCCTTGGGAGGGGGAGAGGTCATGATGTGGGGTTCCGCAAGAGAACCAGGAGTCTTCTGACAGATGGGGAAAGATAGATGAGGCATAAGGAGGATAACTGACTTGTCCAAGGTCGCTCAGCTAGTCCAATACTATTTGATCAGTGTGTGTGTGTAGAAGTCATTACATAAATATTAATTATCACTGGACTTGCAATCTTTAAAAATGTCTTATTGAAGGAGCCTGAAACAGCCGCAAAACCAAGAGGAGCAGATTACATTTACTAGGTTTTATAGTACCATCTAGTGGTAATCTAAGAAATTTCATCATTGTTGATATTTCACACTAATAACTGAGGAAGTTTTATTTTGCTTAATGTAATCTTTAAAAGGCACTATAAATGGGAAATACATTTATAATCAACTATTTACACATTTTATGAGTCCAGTAAGAGAACAACATATATATATTTATTTAATATTTATTTATTTATTTTATTTTTCTAAAGATTTATTTATTTGAGAGAGAGTGAGAGAGAGCATGCACGAGAGTTGGGGGGGGGGCAGAGGGAGAGACTCTTCAAGCCAACTCCCAGCTGAGTGCAGAGCAAAACGTGGGGTTCCATCCCATGACCCATGAGACCATGACCTGAGCCAAAACCAAGAGTTGGCCACCCAACCAACTGAGTCATCCAGGCACCCTGAGAACTGAACATAATTAAAGGATTTTTCCAATTAATAATCAAGAAACCAGCTTTCTAGTGCTGATGTTGACAATTATTTTGAAATTTTTAAAAAATTGGGATAAATTTTCTTGTAGAAAATAGGCATTTGCTCTCAACTGCAGTATGAGTCAGATTTCAAGGTTTCCAACAGTCTGGTATGTGAGCCCTCTTTCTGGGAAATAAATAGTTGTTAATAGGAATGAAGTAAAAAGACAAGTGCTAGGAGCCCTGCCTGGGACATGCTTACCTATCCTTCAGACAGCTCTGGAGCTGCTCTGTGGTTTGCTGCTAGAGTAAGAGAGAGGGAGCCACAGGGCACAGAGCTGGCCAGTCAACCTGCTTGTGAATCCACGTGTCCACTCTGGTCCCACCAACAATTTTGATACAGTGCAGCCATGCTGTTTTCTTTTATAAATGTCACTTTCAACAATATAATTCTGGCATTTTTTTTTCTTTTTTTAAATTTATTTGACAGAGAGAGACAGCGAGAGAACACAAGCAGGGGAAGTGGGAGAGGGAGAAGCAGGCTTCCTGCTGAGCAGGGAGCCCAATGCATGCGGGGCTCGATCCCAGGACCCTGGGATCACAACCTGAGCTGAAGGCAGATGCTTAACGACTGAGCCACCCAGGTGCCCCTAATTCTGGCATTTTTTATTTCTACATATTACAGCACAATTTTAAGGTAAAGGAAACCTGATAGCCTTATATAAACATATTAACCATGTGACTGAATATTTTTAAGATTATGTTTAGTTCATCATTTGATGATTTTTAGTATAAACTTACACTTCTATTGCAGAGATATTTCATAATGCATGTGATCACTGAATTTGTCCCTGGAACACTAGATGTTTAACAAGAGATTTTACATATCTTTAGAGAGTTCACCAAGCCATGCTCTATAAGACTGAAACCAAGCCAATATTCATAACACTAGTGTTTTGACGAGGTCATTCAAATCTTGATATGCCCCACAAGGGAAAAGTCACAAGAAAGTCAGTAACTCAAACATGTTTTCTCACCTTGAGGTAACAAGACTTGATCATATGTAGAAATATTATTAGACCCTTTCCCCTGGTAAAAAAAAAAAAAGCTGATACTGCAGCTAGCTAATTAGTTTAATTTTCAGTTCCTGTATCAACCACCAGCAGGGGAGCAGTTTTTAGTGGCATTGGTAAACTAAGCGCTAATGGGTACAATTGATTGAGTAGTAAGATTTACATTTAGATATACTTTGAGTGTTAATTGCATTTGTATGAAAGCAAAAGGTTTTTTATTTTATTTTATTTTATTTATTTTTAGTAGGCTCCTCGCTAGGCGTGGAGCCCAACACGGGGCTTGAACTTACAACCCTGAGATCAAGACCTGAGCTGAGACCAAGAGTTGGATGCTTAACTGATGGAGCCACCCAGGTGCCCCTAAAAGTTGTTGTTGTTGTTGTTGTTTTCCAAATCACTATAGCTTTTATTGCATCTTTAAAATATCACAAATAAGTCTGAAAAGTCATCCGGCATCTTGCTGTTTCTGTAGATGGACAACTCAAATCTTACTCATCAGCCTGCTGAACTGCTCCTTTTTCAGAAACATAGATACCATCCAAAAATTTTCTGATATCCTTGCTTTTAACAGTTGTGGCTTGCTGAATCAAAGCAGCTGAGTTCAATACAAGTTCAATGTCATTTCCTTCAAGAAACAAAATATACCTGTAGTCATTAACATATTTCTTTAGGATAAATTCATGGGTGATATATTTCACTAGTATATCTGGAACATTATTGAAACCATCTGGCTTCCTAGTAATTTTAAAATACATCGTGTTAACCATAATTTTTAAAACGTTTCACATGCAGTGTAGAAAGCAGCAACTCTTGCAATAGTTGCCCCTTTATCTCATTCTTTCCTTGTAGAGAAGTTTGGAGGCAACACAGAAATCTCCTGGGGTTCACCGGGAATCAGCATTTATCAACTTGGGGCTGAAAGAGTAGCATTTGGTCCGATTCTCCGGGACTGGGGAAAGTGTACTGGAGAGCCCTTCTATATTGGAGCAGGAGGAAGGATTCTGGGCCATCTTAGAAGCATGTCAGGTAGCCTTACACTGTGAAGAGAATGAACGCTGTTGTTTACCATCGTTTATCTGAATCATAGATTCTTCCAGACTGCCCTGCATGGCCGCTGGTCAAGTGTTTCAGGGCAGATGATAGCCCGACCGTATTTGTGCAAAAGCTGAGAAAGGCCCAACTGAAGATTTGAAGCGGGACTTGCTAGAACAGCTCTATCTGCTCAGTCGCCGGCCCAACAGCAAAGTCTTCATTTACTTGGAATGAGAAAGGTCCCAATTTTAAGACCATCTAATAAATTCTGGATTTCAGTGGGTTCCCATGTCCCATTTTTCTAATTTCACTTCCAGGTTTAACAGGGTTTTTTTTTGTATAACAAAAATCTTTATATCTCCATTATTAGTTTCTGCTCTTGGTGATATAATTTGATAAACTTCTCTCAATCTAGGGTTATTCACCAATATTTTACTCCAGTATTTCTGCAATTACATGTTTTCATTAACTCCTTAAAAAACTTTTTTCTTTTTTGCTTTGATGTAGAATTTATTTTTCTGAGGTACTGACCTACCTTGACTTTTAGTTACTTAGACCAATATACTCATTATTCAAAAAACCCATGTGGAAAGAGCGGATCTCGGCCCTTCAACAGATGAGTGGATAAAGAAGATGTGGTCCATATATACAATGGAATATTACTCAGCCATCAGAAAGGATGAATACCCAACTTTTACATCAACATGGATAGGACTGGAGGAGATTATGCTAAGTGAAAGAAGTCAAGCAGAGAAAGTCAATTATCATATGGTTTCACTTATTTGTGGAACATAAGGAATAGCATGGAGGACATTAGGAGAAGGAAGGGAAAAATGAAGGCGGGAAATCGGAGGGAGAGATGAACTATGAGAGACTGGACTCTGAGAAACAAACAGGGTTTTAGAGGGGAGGGGGGTGGGGGGGATTTGTTAGCCTGGTGATGGGTATTAAGGAGGGCACGTACTGCATGGAGCACTGGGTGTTATATAAAAACAACGAATCGTGGAACACTACATCAAAAACTGATGATGTATTGTATGGTGACTAACATAACATAATAATAATAAAAAAAAATCCAAACTGGTTTGAAAGTTCTTTTTTATTATATATCAAATTGTTTCAAATATTTGGGTCAGTTTCTGGTCTTTTCTGTTCCATTTATCTGTTTGTTCTTTAATCATTACCAATGTCTTGTTTACTTTTCTATTTTCTTTGTTTGATTTTATATTTTATTTGTCTTATTTTCTCAAATGTAGGAAAGACTTGAATTTTCTATTTTTATTCCAGGAACACATTGTCATTCTAAACTCTCATCTGCACTGACAGTTCTTTATTTGATTTTCTTAGATTTTCTAGGTAAGTTATTTTATTGCTTGTAAATAATAAATTCGACTCTCCTTTCTTCATACATACACCCTATTGATTTTCTTTCTCTTTCCATCCCTTCTCTCCCTCCCTTCCTCCTTCTTTCTTTCATATTCCTTCCTTTCTTTCTCCCTCCATCCTTCCTCCCTCCTTTTCTTTCTATTCCTTCCTTCTTTCCTTCCTTCCGTTCTTTCTTGGTTAAAACTTTCTAAATGATGCTGAACCCCACAGTAAGCAATGGTGCGGTCTCATCTTATATTCTTTGTGATTTTAATGTGATTAGCTAGATTTGTTTTTGCTCTGTTTTTCAATAAAGTATAGTATTTGCTGTTGAAATCACTTTCCAGGGTACCATCTGGGCCAAGTGCAAGAAAGGAGTGATAGCCTGGGGACCAGTTCCCGTAAGACACGCAGGGTAAGGTTGAGAACTCCCTTTCACCTCCTCACTCATCACGGGCCCTTGCTTCAGGTTAGGCTTCTCTGCACTCCTTGTACCGTGGAACTTAACTGTCTTTTCAGATCTTTCTGAAAACTCTCCATTGATTCTCCAGGTGGGCTAGTGAACTGCCGGATGGTTTGCCGTTTACCAAGGTAATTCATCAGTATTATGTCTTTCAGAAATTGTTTGAAGTCACTCTTTTCTGATTTCTCTTAAATTGTTACAAAATATTTCTTTGGATTATGAATGGAAATTAAGTAAACAAATCAGCTCAGCCAGCTAACTTGAAATGGTTAATGGTTCTTTTAAAAAATAAAATCTATCATGTTCGATTCTCAAGTGTCAAAACACAAGTGAAACTTCTCTTAAGTAACAAGGACAAATGGAAATACATTGAAACTCAGTTCCTACCCACATCAGTGATAGCTTGCTTTAAAATGTTATTCTGCTCAACTTAATTAACATTGAATTAAGAGCAGTGATTCCAAAGTGAAAATATGAATATAAACTGGTTGTCTCTTTCCAAAAAGAAGTGAACACTAAGTACATGTGTAAAAGAGTGCTTTTTAATTCAAATGAATTATTTGAATTATTTTCCATTTTTTTCCCTTTATGTTGTCAAAGAACCTTCCTAAGAAGCAACATTGAATTTTAGATCAACACTGCATAGTAATTGGGGGGAAAAAGTCCTCTCTTATTACTCTCTCTGAATAACAAGTATTTTTCCATGGGAGCCACTTAGGTTTGTGCATATCAATGCCTGGTTTTTCAGCAGATTTGCTACTCTGATCTATGTTTTGCAGCATTAAGTCTCACTGGGTCTTTTACAGTGAAATGTCGTCATTGTTTGAATTAAATTTTTGGCAGGACAGTGCTGTTCCATTCCACAGGAATCGTGGGAAGTTGAAAAATGAGGGAGAGAAAGTTATGCAAGAAGCTTATGCTTGGATTCTTGTTTTGGTGTGTAAAAAATTTGCCCTTGGGCATGACAAGAGATATGAAAAATTTCCCAAAGCCTTGATAAAAAAAAATTGAGTTTCTTACAGCAGAGGAACACCACACAGCAGCAAGAAGCTCTTTTCTCAGTTGTTTCTATGCTTTTAAACTTGAATTTGATTGCTGCGTGCAATGTACCCTTGTTCCCTTGCCCCCCTTCTTCAGACACCTTATATTCTTATTTTGTTCCTTCAGTGGAAAATAGCACTTTGGTCCCTAACCCAAATCTGTTCTCTCTGTCAGCACCCCATGCTCATAATCTCTGCGGTTTTTCTTTATTTATTTCAAGTACTTCTCTGATTTCTATGACCCAGTTTCCTGGTTTCCTAGGTAAAAATTGGTTGATCTGGGCGCCTGGGTGGCTCAGATGATTGAGCGTCTGCCTTCAGCTCAGGTCATGATCCCGGGGTTCTGGGGTCCCGCTCCCAGCTCAGCAGGGAATCTGCTTCTCCCTCTCCCTCTGCCTCTCCCCTTGCTTGTGCTCTCAGTCTCTGTCTCTCTCTCAAATGAATAAATAAAATCTCTTAAAAAAACTGGTTTATCTGTCAAACTACCTCTAAGTCTAGCCATAGCCTCCTTTCTTCCTATGCTATAATCTCACATTAACTCACTACTGTGAATCTATGTTAAATATGTGATAGTAGTGAGAGGTGTTTTTTTTTTCAGTGTCTGAGTACTTGGTTTGACATCTTTGCCCTGAACAGCTTGGACATTTACCCTAGCTCCCATGTTTTCAATCACACTGAAGCTGATATATGACTAAGGTGTTATCCAAATGTCATCTCCTCTTCTACAGCTTCAAATTGAAGTTAATATCTCACAATTCTACAAAGTCCCCAAACAAATAGTCTTTAATGACACAGACCATGGTTGTAAGATTTTTTTATATATATAAATGTAATATGCTTTATTATTATTTTTTTAATGTTATGTTAGTCACCATAGAGTACATCATTTGTTTTTGATGTAGTGATCCACACTTCATTGTTTGCGTATAACACCCGGTGCTCCATGCAGTACGTGCCCTCCTTAATACCCATCACCGGGCTAACCCATCCCCCCACCCCCCTCCCCTCTAAAACCCTCAGTTTGTTTCTCAGAGTCCATAGTCTCTCATGGTTCGTCTCCTCTGATTTTCCCTTCCTTCTCCTAATGTCCTCTGCGCTATTTCTTCATGGTTGTAAGATTTACCATTTTGTAACTTCTCAGGTGGGTGGAAATTCTTTTCGAGAAGGGAGCTGTGTGCCCCCTGCTGGCAGGTTGCCTCTCTGGTGGGGCCACTCTGCGGGTGGAAAGGCCCATCTATCTCCCAGAACTGTTTCTTTTTCCATATGACTGGAACCATCTCTAGCTCGCTCTCCTGACTGATCCATTACGACAGCTTTTTAAAGTTGGGCATGTCTCTTGCAAACAAATGCGCCAGACGAAAGAACTGTAATATTCTCATTTAATGCATGGTTCCTTACAGGGCTGAGTTGGGTCCTCATTTCTTGTCTTCTAGAAGGAAAGAATTCAGTTGAGAAATAGTGACAGTGAAGCAGCAGAGAGGCTTTATTGACGGAAGTGGAAGTAGACTCTCAGGAAGGAATAGCGGGTAGCCCCGCAGACGGCAGCTGGGCTCTCTTTTCTTCTTCCAGCCCTGTAGAGACTCTGGATGGGTGGGGGAGGTTTCTCAGGTTGCCTCCCTTCTCTGATTGACAGGGGATTCCTTTTCCCAGGGTGCATGCGCTGGCCTGCCATTTCCCCATGATCCTCTGGGAAAGCCCACGGAGAGGGAGGCAAACCGCCACGTAAACGGCGTGGTAATTGTATGTCAATGCCAAGAGGTCACCTCAGGACACGGAAGGTTCTTTTCGTGCGTGTCCATGCTTCCCGGAAGTCCCTGTGTTTGCTTACATCCTGGTTATCAGGATGTTGGTGACCACACCCCAGGCAGGTTCTGAGGAAGGCCTCTGACCAATAGGTGTGGTCTGCCATGGAGGCTGCCCCCCCCACCCCCTCGGTCCTCTCCTGCCCCTGTCTGAACGTTATACCTAGAAGTTCCATTTCCAACCCAGTATGTGATTTGGGGCAAAGCATGTCTCTGGGCTGCACCTCAGTTTCATAAAATGAGTGTTTGGGGTTATGTGATACTTTATGTGGCTTCCTGCTCTGAAATTTAGAACTCTCACTCCTCTCAAAGAGCCTTCCCTGTCATTTATAGCTTACTATCGTGGTCCACTGGCTGCTGGGAGAGGGAAAAATGCAGGTAGGGTAACTTAATTCAGGATTGTTAGGAAATTAAATCCTAGTCCAAGTATGTGTTTTATTTTTCTCCCCTAGAACACTTATTTTTTATTTTTTAATATTTAATAACCACTTCACTCATTTCTTCCACACACACCCCCCCCCCAACCCCTGCATCTGGTAACTGTCAGTCCATTCTCTGTATCTGGGACCTTGTTCTTTTTTGTTTGTTTGTTTGTTTGTTTTTTAAAGATTTTATTTATTTATTTGACAGAGAGAGAGATAGTGAGAGCAGGAACACAAGCAGGGGGAGTGGGAGAGGGAGAAGCAGGCTTCCTGCCGAGCAGGGAGCCCGATGCGGGGATCGAACCCAGGACCCTGGGATCACGACCTGAGCCGAAGGCAGACGCTTAACGACTGAGCCACCCAGGCGCCCCTTTTTGTTTGTTTTAGATTCTACATGTGAGAGAGATCATATAGTATTTGTATTTCTTTTACTGACTTACTCCACTTAGCATGATCCCTTGAGGTCCATCCATATTGTTGTGAATGACAAGATTTCATTCTTTTTTTGTGGGTGAATAATGTTCTATTGTACACACACACACACACACACACACAATTTGTTTATCCACTCATCCATTGATGGACATTTAAGTTGTTTTTATACCTTGGCTATTATAAATAGTGTTGCAGTGAACATGGGGGTGCATTATATCTTTTTGAGTAGTGTTTTCATTTTCTTCAAGTAAATACCCACAAGTAGAACTGCTGGCTCATATGGTGGTTCTATGTTTAATTTTTTAAAGCAATTCCACACAGTTTTCCATAGAGGCTGCACCAATTTATATTCCCACCAACAATGCATGAGGGTTCCTTTTCCTCCACATCCTTGTCAACACTTGTTATTTTTTGTCTTTTTGATCATAGCCATTCTAACAGGTGTGAGATGATACCTTGTTGTTTTGATTTGCACTTTCCTGATGATTAATGATGCTTTGATTCCTTACTCTTTATCTTTTGTGTATCTAGGTTTTTGTTTTGTGGTTACCGTGAGGCTTACATATAACAACTTATATCTATAACAGTCTATTTTAAGTTGATTAAAAGTCAAGTTCGATCCCATTCCAATGCTCAACTTATTTACTCTCCCTCCACACTTTTTGATGTCATATTTCTGTGTATCCTTTGCAAATTACTGTTATCATAGTTATTTTTACTACTTTTGTCCTTCAGCCTTCATACCAGCTTTAAAAGTGATTCATCTACTACCTTTACTATATATTTACCTTTCTATTGAGATTTATTCTTTTACATGTTTTCTTGTTACTAATTAGCACACTTTCCTTTTGACTTAAAAAAAAAAATCCCTTTAATATTTCTTGTAAGGCTGGTTTAGTGGTGATGAACTCCTTCAGCTTTTGCTTGCTTGGAAAATTCCTTCAATTCTGAAGGAGAGTTTTGCCAGGTAGAGTATTCTTCATTTGGAGTTTTTTCTTTCAGCATTTTGAATATGTCATTCCACTCCCTTCTGACCTGCAAAGTTTCTGCTGAAAAATCTGTGATGATTCTTATGGGGGTTCTCTTGTTTTTCTCTAGGACAGTCACTATATTGTACACCTGAAACTAATGTAACATTGTGTGTCAACTATGCTTCAATAAAAAAAAAGGTGTTTTACATGTCTTGCTGCTTTTAAGACTCCTTTCTTGTCTTTAAATTTTGACATTTTAATTATAATGTATCTTGGTGTAGATCTCTTTAGCTTCCTCTTATTTGGAACTCTCTGGGGTTCCGGATCTGGATATCTCTTTTCTTCCCCCGGTTAGGGAAGTTTTCAGTCATTATTTCTTCAAATAAGTGTTCTGTCCATTTCTCTTTCTTCTCCTTCTGGGAGACTTATAATGCATATGTTAGTCCACTTGATGTTGTGCCATAAGCCCCTTAAGCTATCTTTACTGTTTTTCAGTCCTTTTTTCTTTCTTCTGCTCTGACTGGGTGAGTTCCACTTCCTTGTCTACAAGTTCACACTTCTAGATTATTAATTTATCTATCTGATAATCAAAAGTTAAAATAGTGACCCATACTTCCTTCAAGAGGATTTTATTAATCGAACTGGAATGATAAATTTCCTTAGGGGAAATGATGCACAATCTAGGCTGTTTCCTAACATCAAATTCCAGATGATGGCCGGCATGTTTAGACCAAAAGATGATCCTCCTTTTATTGACCCTGTATGGGAATGACAGTCCTGGGGTTACCAGAAAGTGAGGAAAGCCAGGAAGTCAGAAAAGGAATGGAAAAATACCGTGTTTCTAGAAACTGGTATTAAGACCTTTATACCTTAGATGACTAGGAATTTCTGGTGGGTTAAAGTTTTTACAGTCTCTGAGTAAGATTGCAAGTTATCTAATTCCTGAATATTCAGACAGCATCAGAGATGAAAGAGTGTCATTGGATTGAAGTTAAAACATAGGCAGGGCAGTTTTTATTTATTTATTTATTTATTTATTTATTTATTTATTTATTTATTTCTAGGTCTGGACTATATATGCAAAATGGAACTGGAATTTCTGATTGTCTGGAACTCACCCTATTTGAACAGTGGAGTAGAGTTTCTGCTTTTTTTCCTTTTTCTCATTTGTCCAGGCTCTTGCCCCTGTGGGCCATTGAACAAGTACACCAATTATAGAGCCACTGGGAAGTTCAGAAGTTGACATCAGAGGAAGAGCAGTGGCATAAAACAAAGCTGTGGGAAGCCAAGCCCTACTACTGGGATTTCTGAAGCAAAAGCACATCTTGTTATAATAGCTGAACTTAGATGTCATAGGAAGATGGGGATTGAGAAGTGGAGTAGCAATCTTTGCCACTTACTCAGCGAGTCTTCTTGTTTGAGCCCATCTGATGCTGTTAGGCCACTTTAAATAAAATCAATTTATTTAGAAACCAAAAGCTAAAATTCAGGCCAACATTTTTAGAATCACTTAAATTCCCTATAACTCATCTTAATTAAAAACTTAGAACAGAATTACAACATTTTAAAAAGTTACTACATAAAGATCTTTTTAAAAGTTATTGATATTCCTTGGAATTTACCCTTTAATTTTGTCTTGGCCAGTCTTGCTAAAGGTTTATGGATTTTAGGGATCATCCCAGAGAACCAGCTATTATTTTTTATGTTGTTTTCCCATTTTCAGCTATTTAAGTTTATAGCCTCATTTTCATTATTTCTTTACTTTTAGTGTCTTAAATTTAATTTTGTCATCTTTCTTTAAAATCTTAATTTTGAATTTTTCTAATTTCATTTTTTATAATATATGCATTTAAAGCTATAAATTATCTTCTAAGCACCATTTTACTGTATCTTATTAATTTTCATTAGCTGTATTTTTATTTCAACTTAATTCAAAATATATTTTAATTTCTTTTGAGTCTTTTTGTTTGACCTCCATGTTATTTAGGAGTGTGTTGTTTAATCTCCAGATGTTTGGGGCTTTTCCAGTCAACTTTCTGTTATTATTTCTAGTTTAGTTCCATTATAGTCTGAGAACATTTTGTCTGCAATTTATATTTTAAATTTGGTATGTACAAAAATAATAAAAATAAAAGCAAAACTTTAAAAAGTTGAAAATAATACAGAAAATAAAAGCTTTTTGAAAAGATTAATAAAATGGACAAACCTCTAGCAAGGTTAACCAAGAACCAAAAAAAAAAAAAAAAAAGAAAGAAAGAAAAGAAAAAAGAGGAAGAGAGAAAGAAGAAAAAAGAGAGAGAGAGAAGACATGAATTACCATGTCACAAATGAAAGAGTGATCATCACCACTGATCCTATGGACATTCAAAGAACAAAGAGAGACTCGTATGAATAACTCTTCCCCCAAGTTTGATAACTAAATTAAATGGACCAATTTCTTGAAAGACACAAACAACCAAAACTCACTCAAGGAGAATAGAATAACCTTAATATCCCTGTGTCTATTAAAGAAATTAACTTCATAATTTAAAATCTTTCAAAAAAGAAACAGATCCAGACGGTTTCACAGGCAAATTCTATGCAAACATTAACAAAGAAATAACAGCAATTCTCCATAATTTCTTCCCAAAAATAACAGCAGAGGGAACATTTCCCAGTTCATTTTATGATGTCAGCATTACCCCAATACCAAAACCAGATAAAGACACTACAAGGAGAAAAAAACCTACAGAATAATATTTCTCATGAACATAGACACAAAAATCTTAAACAAAATATTAACAAATTGAATCCAGCAATATATAAAGAGAATAATATATCATTACCAAGTGGTGTTCATTCCAGAAATGCGAAGCTGGTTCAACATTCTAAAATCAATTAAGACAATAATTACATTAATAGGCTAAAAAAGAAAAATCGTATGTCACATCAACAGATACAGAAAAAACATTTGACAAAATTCAATACCCATTCATGATAAAAACTCTCAGCAAACTAGGAACACAGGGGAACTCCTTAACTTGATAAAGGATATCTACAAAAAAATCTACAGCTAACTTAATAGTGAGAAACTAGAGATTTTTTTTCCTAAGAGGGTAGAAGGCAAGGATGTCCTCTTTCACTATTTAACATCTTATTGGAAGTCCTAGCTACTGCAACGAAACAAGAAAAAAATATATATATATACAGATAGTAAAGGAAAAAATCTTTATTTGCAGATGACATGATTCTCTGTAGAAATAAGCAAGTATATCAAGGTTGTATAATACAAAGTCAAAATATAAAAGTCAATTGCTTTCCTACATTCCATCAATAAACAATTGAAATGAAAAAATTTAAAAATACCATATATAATAGCACTAAAAAAGTGATATATTTCAGTATAAAAATCCAACAAAATATTTATGGATGTGTATGTGGTAAACTACATAAACATGATGAAAGGAATCAAAATGATCAAAATAAGTGGACAGGTAGTCCATGTTAATTCATTGGAAGATTCATTATTGCTCAAATGTCAGTTTTTCCCAACTTGAACTATGGATTCAAAGCAATCACAATCAGAATCACAGTGAGCTTTTTGTAAATATTAATGATTTGTGCTATTATTAATAGGTAACACATTAACTAATTTAAATTAATAATTAATAACCGAAGGAAGCTAGTCTGAATAGACTACATATTGTATGATCCCATTTATGTGACGTTCTCAAAAAGGTAAAACTATAGAAATGGTAAACAGATCAATGAATGCCATAAGTTTGGGGAGGGGGTAGGATTGATAGATGAAACAAGAGGATGTTTTAGGGGTTGCCTGGGTGGCTCAGTCGTTGGGCCTCTGCCTTCGGCTTGGGTCATGATCCCAGGATCCTGGGATGGAGCCCCGCGTCAAGTTCCCTGCTCCGCAGGAAGCCTGCTTCTCCCTCTCCCACTTCCCCTGCTTGTCTTCCCTCTCTCACTATGTCTCTCTCTGTCAAATAAATAAATAAAATCTTTAAAAAAAATAAATAAAATAAAATAAAATAATTGCTTAGAAGTTTGGGAGATATCAGGATGGAATGCAAAGTGTGACATTACAAAATTATGAATACTCTCACTAAAAGGTATGAGGACAAAGGGTGCTAACCTAAATCACTATGGAAGTGAGTGGAGACCTTAACCTCCACTAGTATATAAACACTATACTCTAGTTGGCAACATTACTTCCCATGGGGGTATAGGTTAGCAATTCTAAAATCACTGTACATATGCTGGAATTGAGTAATTAATAAATTAATGGTGGAGAGTGGGAGTTAGGTTTCTCACTTTTGTAATGAGAGATTGCAGACAAGCAAAGGAAGAGGGCTAGAATAGTGTATGTTGTAATAGATCAGAGTTGGAGACATCGGTATTTACTCATATTTAGTTTAATATAGATACAGGTGGCTATTTTTAGAAATATTTATAGAAACATGCATTGGTATATATACATATTTTTCCTGATCTGTCAGCTGAGAGGGCCTAGAAGCAAGGACAGCTTGGTAGTAAAGAGCACACTCAGGGCCCACATCTTGGTTTCTAATTCTATTCTTCAGTACGAGGAACTGAGGCTTCTTGGGGGAATGGCTGATTCTAAGACTGGGGAAAGAAACATACATGGTAGGCCTGGAGCATTACATGGTGTCAGAAAGCAAGGAAGTGCTCCAATCACCACCACCCCCTCATAAAACAAAACAAACAAAAATAAAGAGCAGAAAACCCCTGCATAAATCATGTAACACAGTGATGTAGATATGTCATGGAGGCATTCGGAGCCAATTGGAAGAGCTCCCTGTAGTTAAAGCTGGAACAATTTGATTAAAAAAAAAAAATAGCAGAACATGAAACAAATATTAATGAGTCCATAATGATATAAACAAATGATTGAATAAATAACTCCCCCCACCATAAATGTGGGCTGTGCATGGGACTCCTTTCAAAGAGAACAATATGGAAAGGGAGAAAATGAGTAATTTTACAATGGAGAAACCTCACAAATGTGACCTCGGCCTGCTGATCAAAGTTAACACCAACAATGATGTCATATGTGGATAGTATGTATGCTTGATATGAAGTCATGAGAGTGATACTTTACCTATGTGATCTTCCCCAAAATCCATAATCTCAGACTAACCATGAGAAAAATATCATACAAACCTCAATTGAAAAAACATTCTGCAAAATATCTGACCAGTATTCCTCAAAACTGTTGCAGTCATCAAAAGTAGTGAAAGCCTAAGAAACTATTACAGTCAAGAGCATCTAACAGAGACATGCCGAGTAATTGTAATTCTAAATGGGATCCTGGAACAGAAAAAAGAGCACAAGGTGAACACTAAGAAAATGAACAATAGGGTGTGTTTTAACTAATCAAGTACAGAGTTATGTACTAACACCTACCCTTTTCTGAGTCCAAGTTTCAATCCTTTAATTATCCTAACCATAATAAACTTCCTGTTTCTCTCTTGTACTGGTTACTTCTCCCCTTCAGAGGGCCACTTAGGGAAGTTCCTTACTGGGGTACTCTCTTTGTCTTGCCTGAGCAAGCAAAAATCTCTGTTCATTTTATTGATGGAACTGTTAACATTCTTTTAATAATGAGCGAACTTGGCTTTTTTTCATCTAGGTCAGGATTTCTCAACCGTGGCACTACTGACATTGTGGGGTGCTGTCCTGGGCACTGTGGGATACTTAGCTGCATCCCTGACTTCTGCCCACTGGAAGTAGCACCCTCTCTTTCAGGTATGACTTTGCCAAATGTTCCCTGCTTGGCAAAATTGCTCCTAGTTTGAGAACCACCTGTTTAGATCAACACAGAGCTTGAAGTGTCCGTGATAGGGTCTCTTGAGTCCACGTTTCTGGCGTCACTGTTCTTAGCGAGTGGCAAGTAATTCCATGGTAACAGAGTTTTTATTACTCTCCCTGATTTTTGGGTTTTTCCTAGCCAGCAATCTTCTGTGAGTGATACACAGTGCCACCATGTGGTCACCTGAAAGTTTGTCAATGGAGCTCCCATCCTTGGCTTGTGGTCTCTTTGTACATTAAATTTCCCTAGGGAGAATAGTTTGTCGCCAGGATTTGAAATACATCATTAGTGGGCAACTCAATCTGTGCCTTGTCTATTTACCCTCTGTATCTTCTCCCCATCTCCCACGACATACAGACCAGAGTTGGCCAAAACATTGACTAAGTTTGTTGCTCTGTGTCATTTCTTTTGTTAGCTTTGTAATATCTTGCTAACGTGTCTCTTGATTCCATGTTAAATGTGGGGGAGGGGGTGTCTCTGAATTCAAAAGAGTCAACAATCCCTTGAAGGGAATCCCAGTTCCTAACAGGTATACTCATTGCATTTTAATTTAGGTGCTGATTGGTTTATAATGGCCAATATATTCCTGAAATCATTTTGGAAAAGAGCAACTGAAGGATTTCTAGAAAAAAATTACTCCCAAATTAAAAAATATGTTGATCTCTCTTTTTTTTTAAAGATTTTATTTATTTATTTGAGAGAGAGAGAATGAGAGAGAGAGAACACATGAGAGGGGATAGGGTCAGAGGACGAAGCAGACTCCCTGCCAAGCAGGGAGCCTGATGCGGGACTCGATCCCGGGACTCCAGGATCACGACCTGAGCCGAAGGCAGTCGCTTAACCAACTGAGCCACCCAGGCGTCCCAAAATATGTTGATCTCTTAAGAAAAACTTTTTCTTCTAAAGTTGATCTTACTAATAAAAGGACTTTAACTGAGTCAGATTAGTGGCCATGTCTAAAAGGTCACTATATAAGAGTCTATATCACACTAGGAAAAAAGACTTGCTAACAGAACAGGAGAACTTTAGGCTCCCTGCTCAGCGGGGAGCCTGCTTCTCCCTCTGCCCTTCCCTCTGCTCATACTCTCTCTTTCTCAAGTAAATAAAATCTCAAAAAATAAATTAAAAAAAAAAAGAACAGGAGAACTTCAAAAAAACTTAAAAGTTTTAGTAAATGGGTTACACAAGTAAAATAAGTTCAAGTAATATCCCCAAATTTGGTAAGTACTTAGCGATTAGACTGGGTTGATACTATCTTCTTGATTTTCTCATAGTTTTAAAATAATGTTAACATAATACTACAGTTTAAGCAAGACATAAAGTTATACTTTTAGAGACACCTTAACAGATAGGCTAACATGATTTTGACAAAATCTTAAGATTAGGAACATATAAATATATGTGTTTAAGGAAATTGAATTATAATAGCCAATATCTTTGTAAAAGGGATTGATTCTTATAATTTGTTTTTTAAATATTTTAAAAATAAAAATTATTTTTCTGCTATTTTCTGACCATCTTAATTCAAGGAGAAACTATATGCTGAACTCATTAGATTCAATGAAGACACAATTGTATCAGAAAAACCTAATAATATTAATAATATTTGTATCTATTTAAGTCAATGTAATCAAAGTTGAAATATTTGCTCCACATCACAGAGAAAAACTTAATATCCATTCCATAGTATACAAGTGGATTATATAAATCCTTAAGGAAAAGAAATAACCCAATAGAAAAATAAGTTGAGAAATCAAATAGGCAATTAATCCAAAAGAGAGGAACTGGCTGAAAATCATTTGCAAAGGTTGTTAATCTTACTAAAAGGAAAATAAAATATAGAACAATTAAAATTGTGTTTTATCAGTTAGAATGGCAAAGATCATAACAATTTGTAATAGCATTGCTCAGAACTGTTGGGGTGCGCAAATTTATTCAGTAAGTGTAGTAGTATACATACTTCCTTAAGTTCCATGGGATAATGTCTCTCAAGATTTAAAGTTATATATATTTTGACCCAAGGAAAAGGTTCCCTATTTCAGGTATATTTTTTTATTTAGTAAATATTTATTGTCAACTATTTTGTGCCAGACATTATGTGAAATACTGGGAATAAAATGGTAAATAATATAAAACTTCATAACTTAAATAACAAAAATGTAACCAAGTAGAAATTTAAAGATCTAACTGGCATTATTATTATTATTTTTAAAGATTTTATTTATTTCTTTGACAGAGAGACACAGCCAAAGAGGGAACACAAGCAGGGCGAGTGGGAGAGGGAGAAGCAGGCTTCCTGCGGAGCGGGGAGCCAGCCCGACGTGGGGCTCGATCCCAGGACCCTGGGATCATGACCTGAGCTGAAGGCAGACGCTTAATGACTGAGCCACCCAGGTGCCCCAAGAATCCATTGTTTTAGGAAAGGTTGCCCTCCTAAGGGGAATAGAACTTTTTTAATAGTGCTGTTCAGGAAGCTCCCATGTTGACTGGTTAAAGGTTACATACCTGGGGGATTAAAACCGCAGTTAGTTTGGGGATTAGGCCTTGCTTGGTTTACTGGCTTGGGACGGTAACCTAAGTGATGCCATTTTGGGCTTGTGGTTTTCTTTTTTTAAATCACCAATTAAAACTTCCATGCTATGAGGCTGGTTTGTATGTACTTACCATGTAGTTTATTGTGAAAAATTGACATGACCAGAGCCGTTTTAAAACAGCAGGAGGGTGCCTGGGTGGCTCAGTCAGTTAAGCGTCTGCCTTCGGCTCAGGCCATGATCCTTGAGTCCCCAGATAGAGTCCCACATTAGGCTCCCTGGTCAGCGGGGGGTCTGCTTCTCCCTCTGCCTCTGCCCCTCCCCACTTGTGTTCTCACTGTCAAATAAGTAAGTAAAATATTAAAAAACAAACAAACAAACAAACAAACAAACCCCACCAGAGGAGGACTGGCCATTGCAGAGGAATAGCTTTACTTGGTTCTGTTTGAACTGGGCCAAAACCTTTAGACTGGGCAAAGCAGCAATTGTTTCAAGCAATTGCTTGAGAAGTCAGCAAGATTGATAGTTGTAGACTTCCTGAAAATAAAGTCAGTTGTCGATTAATGGATAACCTAAAGTAGCTTAACTTGTTAACACCTAGAGAAAAACTTGTTTTTCCTTTCCTTCAACTCATGTAATTGCTCCCCTTAACTTTTCTTCACAAAACCCCTTGCTTTCACCCTACAAGTGGGAACACTACCTATCCACCTGAATTTCTGCTCCCTGAATTGCAGTTCTTTAATCTCAAATCAATGCTCATTGCAGTTTTTTATTTTCAGGTTGACATTTTGTCAACTGAAAAGACAAAGTAAATCTATAAGTACTGGCATTTAAAAACATTTATTAATATCTCTGGATAAACATACAAGATTAAATTACAGGTTACAAAAGTAAATTGAAAAACTGTATATTAATATATATAATTTCATTTTGGTAAAAGAAATGTAAGGATGCATAGGAAAGAATATGAAGAATATCTACTGAAATTTTGCCACCAAATTGTTAAATAGTTTTTTGTTTTTATTATCATCAGATCACTTCTCAGCCTTTTGGCCAAGATCAAGTGCATTTTTATCATCATCGGGATCACTGGCCTAAATGAATGAATAAATAATTAAGGAAATAAATTAAGGTTAAATTATTGAGAATTTAATTGCCTACTTTCTTTTTTTTTCTTTTTCTTTTTCTTTTCTTTTCTTTTCTTTTCTTTCCTTTTATTATGTTATGTTACTCACCATACATTACATCATTAGTTTTTGATGTAGTGTTTCATGATCCATTGTTTGCATATAACACCCAGTGCTCCATTCAATACGTGCCCTCTTTAATACCCATCACCAGGCTAACCCATCCCCCCCCCCAGAACCCTCAGTTTGTTTCTCAGATTATGGACTCTGAGAAATAATTGCCTACTTTCTAAATAGTATTATTCTTTACATTTTTTCCCCAAATAGCATGATCAGAAAACTATGTTAAAAACTATTAATAGAAAGACCTTTGCATATAAAAATCATTATTATTTGTTCAAATAGCCCTTAAGGTGTGGTAAACCTAAAATATGAGTAATTATTTAACCATTGGCTGTTGGCGGTCGCGAAAGGTGGGTGGGGCAGGGAGAACTTCTTCAAAATTTGGAATTAAATTCCCCTGGTTGTTTCTCCTTCCAGCCTTTCAGCTGGGATCCAGTACCTGCTCTCTTTTGCCACATGGTGGCAGCATCTGAACACTGCCGCTCATTTCCTCCTGCTCATGTACGCATCGTTAGGTAAAACGTGATCCTACAGTATGATTAGAGGGGTGTATCTGAATGAGACCTCTGTGCCAGGACCACTGATGTCCCATGTAATGTCTTCCTATTAAAATACTCTCTGTCACAAGAAAATAATATCTAACGTTTCATTGCCATGTATAAAAATTATACATATTTTAGAACATTTTAACTTTTAGAAAAACCTTACCACCAATTTAGTAGCCTTCAGAACAAATTTTTGTAATATCATTCTTTCTAGAGTTAATTGTGCTTTTTTTTTTTTGTCTTAGAAGATTTAGTAATCTGAATTCTTAATTTACTCCTGCTGTCTCTTATTAAAAAGAAAGGTAAAATATGATTCATGTGTTTTCTGGGGGAGGGTGAGTAAAGTAGGGAGAAGAATGCTTTTAAGATGGTATATTTTAGTTTTAGAAAATTTTCCTGTCACCATGTGAATGTGTCTGTAGGAAGTATGG
This sequence comes from Mirounga angustirostris, assembly GCF_029215605.1. Lineage (NCBI taxonomy): Eukaryota > Metazoa > Chordata > Mammalia > Carnivora > Phocidae > Mirounga > Mirounga angustirostris. Next base: position 109,990,417 of record NW_026991716.1, read on the forward strand.
CACATAATTTTCTTGTTTACCATTCTCTTCCTGATACCTAGTCTGGAATGAATGAATAAATTAATCATGACCTCTTATTCACCATTTGATGACTCACTTTTCCTGGAGCTGATGTTTTGCTTAATCCTTAATATCATCATAGAATGTTACTTAAAATATTTATTAAAGGTACTTCTAAAATGGACTTGCCTTTTAAAAAGATATCTGTAGCATATGCATTAAGTGTTCATTTAAAAAAATCATTGAAAGACTTTTGCATTGGTTTTCCTAGTTTTTGTTTCACCTGTTAAAGTTGTAGTTCACAGTGAGAACATTATGTGAGATGACTGTACATTCACATAATATCAATTTAAAAAATCATTGGGTCAATTAAGATTAAGAAAGTGTGTCTTCAGGTCAGACATTCCAAATTTTACTCACCTAAATCATCTTGTTGAAGCTACTTAAATTCCTTAAAATTTAGTTTCCTAATGCATTAAAATAAAATAAAAGTCTGAGCTTTGGGAGGTAGAATAGGGAGTCTTCTTACCATTCCTGTCTCTTCCCCTCATGGCAGTTGAATTCTGCCTTTTAGTGGTGGGGGGTCTTCCCCCCCCCCAGCTTTATTGAGGTATAATTGACCTATTATATTGTGTAAGTTTAAGGCGTACAATATGATGATTTAATATACATGTATATTGCAAAATGATTACCACAATAAGGTTAATTAACATATTCATTACTCCACACAATTATCCCTATTTTGTAGGTATGTGTGGTGAGAACATGTAAGATCTATTCTCTTAGCAACTTTCAAGTACATGATATAGTATTGTTAGCTGTAGTCACAATGCTATGCATTTGATCCCCACAAATTATTTGTCTTACAGCTGGGAGTTTGTACTTTTTGACCAACATCTCTCCATTATCCCCAACCCTCAGCCTTGGCAATTGCCATTCCACTCTCTGTTTCTATGGGTTCAAGAAGTTTTCAGCCATTATTCCTTTAAATATACTTTGTCTCTTTCACCTTTTCCCATAATAAGAATTTTTTTCCATTGTGTTTCATAATTCCATATGTTTTCTTCACCTTTTCTCATTTTTCTTTCTTTTTGTTCCTCTGACCGGTTAATTTCCAACATCCTATCCCTCAGGTTGCTGATTCTTTCTGCATGGTTGAGTCTATTTTTGAAACTCAGTATTGAAATTTTCAGGTCAGTTTTTGTGTTTGTCAACTCTAGGATTTCTGTTTTTTCTTTTTCTTTTCTTCTTTCTAATGGCTACTATTTTCTTGTCAAACTTCCCATTTTGTTCATGAATTTTTTTCCCCTAATTTCATTAAGTTATCTGTTTTCTTGTAGTTCACTAAACTTCTTTAAGAGGATTATTCTGAATTCTTTGTCTGACAGTTCAGAGATCTCCATTTCTTTAGACTCAGTTATTGGAGCTTTATTAGTTTCCTTGGGTAATGTCATATTTATCTGAGTTTTTGTGATCCTTGATTTCTTATGTTAGTATTTGTGCATGTGAGTAACGTGGCTTCTCTTACAGACTTCGCAGGTTTGCTTTGGCAGAGACAGTTCTTCACCAGTTAGCTCAATTTGGGTTTCTGGGTAAATGTCTTTAGGTGGGTGGGCCTTGCTATTATATGGTCTATTTTGAGGGGAAGCAACCATTTGAGGTCTGAGGATGCAGATAGAGAGCTGTGCCTCTGGCTAATTGGATAGGGCTGCTAGCTTGGTTCCCCACCCAAGTGAGGCTGTGGGATGGGCTTCGTGGTTGCCTGGACTCTGGTCAGGCTTACTAGGTGGTCAGGACTGGGTACTGTAGTAACTGGAGCTATGAATTAGCTTCCCTGTGCTGGCAGAGCAGCAGGCCAGGGCCCAAGGCCTGCACAGGTCATTTTTGGGGACTGAAATCAGGCCCAAGTACATTGAATCCCCTGGTTAGATGAAGCCACTGGTTTCGCTCTGCGGAAGGGCTATGCTGTCTGTTCAAGTGCCACTGTACATAGGGTTGTTGAATGACTACACAGCCTTCCATGTGCTCTGCCTAGGGTTCCTGGTCAGAGAGGCTGAAAGCTGTATTTAGCAATGAGTGGGGCCATGAATTGTATTCTCTGCCCAGGCACAGTGGGAGAAGCAGCTCCAAAGTTGGTAAAGCTCTCTATTGTCTTAACTCAAGCCAGCCCACACCCCGAGTTCCCTGACTGAGCAGGGCCAGTGGCCCTGCTTTGTAAACTATTCCTCTGCTGCCTTTCTCTCAGCTTGAGTGCTCCTGGGCCACACAGCGTTCAGGGGGTTTTGCCAGCCCTTCTGGTCAGATGGGGCTGGAAGACATTCTCCACAGCAGGTGGGGCTATGTCTTATCCCTCTTGCCTGGATGGGAGGGGAGGGGATCCTCTAGACTACTCTCCATCTCCCAAACAGGCTTTTCGGCTGGGTTGGGCTGGGCTGAGATCTACCCTCAGCTCAGCCTTGGCTATGAAAGGAAGTCTCCTGCCTGGTATTGGCTTTGCTCTAGGGGGGATGTGCTCTGTCCACTTGCCTCTTAGCTCAAATGCCCCTGGGTTGCACAGTTTTCAGGACTCGACACCAGCCCTTCTGGTTAGATGGAACTGGAAGGAACTCTCCCCATGGGTGGGGCTGTGACTCAGCACCTTGCCTTGGTGTGGGCAAACTGAGCTCTAGAGCCACAAAACTCCTTGTCTGAGGATCTGAATAAGCAGATCTGCACCGCACCTAGTTCCGTGGTCAGAATACACCTCTGACTTGGTTTTGCACACGAGCAAAGTTGCTCGTTGGGATTACTACTTGGGCACTGCAGGGATGAACTTTGTCAAGATCCATGTGCTGGTTATTGCAAGCCCTGCCCCTTTCTCTATCAGAGTGAGATTCCCAGGAGCTGGGCCCCCCAAATTTCCCTGCAAACCCTGTGGTGTAAGATCAGAGGAGGGGCTCCCAGAAAGTGACCCACAATGCTGGGAGAGGGTAGCTGTCACCTTTAGGTTCTTTTTTCCGCTGGAGGAACTAGAGGCTCAGGCAAGACCTCTTCATGTGGTGCTGTGCTGGCCTGGGGAAGGGGCAGGGAGTCAAATGTAGTCTGTCTTGGTCTCTGAAGTACAGGTGGGTACTTCAGCCTCACCCCAGCCTCACCTCAGTGGTATCTTATTCTTGAATAGATGGTAGTTGTTCTTCTTGTGAGGGGGAATGAATCAAGAACTCCCTATGTAACCACCATCTTGGTGATGTCATTCTCCCTATACCACATTTTCTTTCTCCATTCATTGTTGATGACACTCAGGTTGTTTCCATATCTTGGCTACAGTGAACAACGCTGCAATGAACATAAAGGTGCAGATATCTCTTTCAGATAGTGATTTTATTTCCTTCAGATGTATACCCAAAAGTGGGCTTTCTGGATCCTGTAGTAGTTCTATTTTTAATTTTTTGAAGAACCTCCATACTATTTTCCATAGTGGCTGCATCAGTTTGCATTGTAGTGGGGAGGTTGCAATCATGGATGGGAGTGAGATTCCTGCCTCTCCCCAGAAGCAGACCTTTCTTATCTATCAGCATACATCCTTGTACATGAGGAGGTTTCTGCCCATTGTGCAGGGAGAGATGCTATTTGTTTCTTTTTCTCCCTCAGCAGCAAGTCATCTTTTCCGTGACCTGAGGACAAGAGGGTTTTCTGCCCTCCTGTGGCATCAGAGGATTTGTGCTTCATATGAGAGAATGGTCTAATACTGTACCTGTCTATCAGCAGCAGACAACCACCACCCGCAGTTCTAAACTATAGAGGGACCTCCTGCAGGTCTCCTGGCCGGCACCAAATCATTTTCATGACCTATGTGATGAAGCTCAAGAAAAGAGTTGCTGAGTGAATCTGTATTCTTATTGTGTCAAGGGACCCAGAGATTCTAAACTGTTGCTCACAGAATACTTTTGAGAATTTGTTAACATTGCAGGGTACCTGGGTGGCTCCGTCGGTTAAGTGTCTGCCTATGGCTCAGCTCCTGATCCCAGGGTCCTGGGATCAAGTCCCTCATTAGGTTCCTTGCTCAGTGGAGCCTGCTTCTCCCTCTGCCCTTCACCCCACTCGTGCTCTCTGTCTCTATCTCTCTCAAATAAATAAATAAAATCTTAAAAAAATAATTTAACATATCAGTTGTTTTCCTCTTACCCTCATTCTGGCTGCCACTTCTTACCCTGTGCTCTCAGAAGGCAAGACTGTATATCTTATCTTTTCTTGGAAGGGCTTGATATTCTCTAGAATTTAGTTCACCTGGTTGCCTTTGATCGCATTTCTCCAATGGGCTCAAATTAAGTTAGGATTTAGTAGATTATATGACTTTTGTTTCTTACTGTGAGAGTGATATTCTCACATGGCTTCTACGTAAGCATAAGCAGAACACTTGCATTTTTATATGTGGAGTATCTTGGTTACCTCAGTTCATTGAATTATTAATGTAAAAAAGACATCTCTTTTGCTATATAATCTAAAATATAACAGTACATGATAGAGAAAAAGTAAAAATCCTGAAGCCCTTTCCTTCTTACCCCAATATATGTTTAGGAAAGAAAAGAGTAGCAATAAGAAGTCATACGCCATTAATTTTTTCCCCCTAACTTTTATGTTTTTGAGATTTATGAAAACATTCAGATATAGGTGAGTAAACAGAGGTCATCGCAGGATAGCTCTCTCTAGCACACTGGGAAAACTGACCACATGTTCCAGAGGAAATCTCGTAAGGAGCTTTCTGATGTGGTAAGGGGTGAGAGAGGCTAGTGAGGCAGGTCTGAGGTGGCACTCTTGCTTCCCACTGGGAACAGAAGGACCAGCAATTGTTGTATGAGAAGACACAGAAATAAATCATCCATGGTGTGAAATTGCATAACTCCTAAAGGTCAGATTGTTACTTGGCAATCACTGACATGGAGAGTAAAGTCTCTTAGCAGAACCCATAACTATCTCTAGGCAAGCAGGGAGGTGAGGAACCTTTGTCACCCTACTTCTTCCAAGAAAGAAAAGTTTATCTTTTTTCTTTTCCAATTTTTATTTAAATTCTAGTTAGTTAACATACAGTGCAATATTGGTTTCAGGAGTAGAATTCAGTGATTCATCACTTAAATACAACACCCAGTGCTCATCATCACAAGTGCCCTCCTTCATATCCATCACCCACCTAGCCTATCCCCCACCCACCTCCCTCCATCAACCTTCAGGCTGTTCTCTATCTTTAAGAGTCTCTTATGGTTTGTTTTTCTCTCTCTTTTTTCTTTTGTTTTCTTTTATCCCTCTCCCATACATTCATCTGTTTTGTTTCTTAAATTCTACGTATGAGTGAAATCATATGGTATCTGTCTTTCTCTGACTGACTTATTTTGCTTAGCATAATACCTTCTAGTTCCATCCACATCATTGCAAATAACAAGATTTCATTCTTTCTGATGGCTGAGTAATATTCCATTATGTATATATACCACATCTTCTTTACTCATTCATTAGTCAGGGGACATTTGGGCCCTTTCCATAGTTTGGCCATTGTTGATAATGCTGCTATAAACACTGGGGTGCATGTACCCCTTTGAATCTGTATTTTTGTATCCTTGGGGTACATATCTAGTAGTGCAATTGCTAGATCACAAGAAAGAAAAGTTTAATTTCAAATAGATGGTAGCAGTTTATTTCTCTACAAAATAACTTATTTTCTGACTGTTACGGTATAGCAGAGTCCCAAAATATTTCATGGTTGTAATAATTATAAAACAATGCATTCTAAGGCCTTATGCACTAAAGAGGCAATTTGGGCAGGATTTAGCTGATATAAGTACAATATGCGGATGAAGTGCTCTGATACTCTTTTGAGATCTTGGATAATTCAGAACAAATGATATACTATTTTATTGATACAGAAACTTAAAAAAAAGAACTTCTAAAATGATCTTATGTACATATGCAGACCTCTACCAGCCAGCTATGATATTCAGCCATCAATGGTATTTATGACCCATAATAAAGCTCTCTGAGTTTGAGCAGTAATGACAATAGTAAAAACGAGACAATAAACCAAAGATTACAGAGAAGCCACTGAACCAGAAACAAAGATGGCTCTTTTTCGGGCAAATTTTCTATACAAAACAAAACTTTTTGAAGCTGAAGAACAAGTGGGATGAATTAAGGGAAAAAAAAAAAAACACCACCATAAACACAATAAAGGCACAAACTTAGAAAAGTAGGTTTTAATATGATAGTTTCAAGTGTAGTGCCCGCTTAGAGTAGACGTGCCGAAAACGTATTAAAAGTGACAAAGGCAGTGTAGCTGATTACAGACACTGACGATCAGAGGTAATAAAATGTGGAGCTCTGAGTATGCTCTGAGCTGCCTGGATATAACTGGAAAACATCTGAAAAGTTCATTGTTTAAATAATCCTGGTCTGAAAATGGGCCATCCTCTATCTCAAGCTTGTGGCATTAGAAGAGCAGAATGTACTGGTCTACATATAATAGAGCCTCACATCCACGAGCTCTTTCAGGTAGAGCAGGTTATGAAATCATGAGCAGTACAACAGACCGTGGAGGCGCTTCCTGCATCACAATGACAAGCTGAGGCAAAACACAATGGAGTACTATTGCTGGGACTGTAGGATGATCACAAGCGACAGAACATCGTAGTGTAAACTAAAGTACGATCATGTGAAGCAAGAGGAAAAAAAACCTATTGTCAACTTGAAAGCCAGGCAGAGAATATTCCCAATGGGCCAATTCATACATATTTCATAAAACAGGACTCAGGAGGACAAGTGGTAAAATCTGGGCACTTATGTGCTACTCATAGAACATGAACAAATGCCTGAAAAAGTGAAAATATTTTAAAAAAATACATTTTGCCGATATAGAGTTGTAGAGATGAATTTGAAGCAGGGAAATTATCATTAAGCAATATTACTACTTTCTAATTTGTAAAATTCAACAAGAAAAAGCTAAATAGGCCCATAGAAAAAGTGGGCAAAAGATGGGATGAGAAAAGGCAATTATAAGTACAAATGGCTAATAAATTTACAAAAATGTTTGTCCTCACAAGAATAAAAAATGAATATTAAAACTTTTTTGATTCATCAAATTAGGGAAGACACATAGAAACCATTAGACCAGTGTTAGACCTAGAGGGAGAAAATAGACAGTCATTAACAGCTTTATGGCAAATTATTGCAGATTTTTTCACAGCAATTTGAGTGTATATATCAAAAATCTTAAAAATGTTCATGTCCTTGGATCCAGAAATCCCAATTAGAGGAATTTATTTAAAAGACATAACTGAGGGGTGCTTGGTTCAATAGATTGAGTGTGTGGTTCTTGATCTTGGGGTTGTGAGTTCAAGCCCCACATTGTGTGCAGAGATTAGTTAAATAAAAAAAAAACTTAAAAAAAAAAAGACATAGTTGAGCATGAATGGTAATATAGGGTGGCATGGAGAAAGTTCTAATTAGATTTCAGTTTTGTTTCTTTTTCCTACTAAAATCCTGAATTGGGATAATTCCCGGCTCCCTCCTCCAAGATTAACCTATAGAAAAAACACCACGAAAAAAAGAAAAAAATGGAGAAATCTCTGGGGTGGCTGTCACGGTCAGTGATGGTGGCTTTTCCTTGGAGCAGGAGGTAGCCAAGCAGAGAGAAAAAGAGCCTACCTTAATTCCTGCCATTTACTAAGGAAGAAATCAGGGCAGCGTACAAGATGCCTGCTTAGGAGTAGCTGAGGATAACAGGAGGGAACGGATTGACTTCTGAAGTCACATCCTCATGTTTCTTCTTCCAAACTACAAGGATCAATCAATTATAATCTAAAGAGAACCTCTTCCATATTCTGTTTCTCTCTGGGTAGCAAAGGATACAATCCTCAACTAAAGAGTTGTTTTACTAGGTAAGAAGTAATTGATTGGGGTTTTCTGTTGGGGTTGGGGCTTTTCTACTTAAGGCTTATCTACTTCTCACCCACAAATGCAGTCTGACACTATGCAACGAAAGGAGTTAAGCTTCCAGGAGAACATGAGCTTACGGACAAAACACAGTGGGCAGAGGTATTTCAAAGGCAAAGAGATATACTGGATCGTGGATTACATTAAAAGTGAAATCATTAGAATAAATGGTAAAAGAAGTTATAATTAGTCTATAAACATACTGAACAAGATAAGACATTACTAGCATAACACAATAAAATATAAAAAAGTACCCAACAGAATTTTGGGTATGAGAATTACAATGGCTGAAATAAAAAACACAACAAATCAGGGGCGCCTGGGTGGCTCAGTCAGTTAAGCATCTGCCCTTGGTTCAGGTCATGATGCCGGGATCGAGGCCCTCATGGGGCTCCTTGCTCGGTGGGGAGCCTGCTTCTCCTTCTCCCTCTGCGTGCCCCTGCCCCTGCTTGTGTGCTCTCTCTCTCTGTGTGTCAAATAAGAAATAAAATCTTAAACACACACACACACACACAATAAATCAGATAAGAAACAGAATGGATACTCTTGAAGGACAATTTTATGAAATTAGAAACCAGATGATGAAACGATTTTAGTGATGAAAAAAGACAGATAGAAAATGTTAAAATAAAAGCTAAGAAATATAGAGACTGCTAATACCCACAGAAAAATGGGACTGAAAAAGCATTTTAAGATATTTAGATAACATACATTTCGCAGAATTTTAAAAAATGATGAAAAACAAAGTAAAGTAGAAAAGAGGAGGGGGGAAAAGAGAAACTCACACTTAGATATATAATAATGAATTTAAGAACATAACAAATCATGATACATTCTAAAAACTTGCAGAAAAATATCAAATCACATATAATAATCAAACATCTTAGATATTTCACTACTAAGTTTTCTCAAAGCACTGAAGGAAAACCCTTAGATCCTAGAATTTTATATGTAGTCAAACTGTCAATTAAATTTCAGGACATAACTAAATATTTTTTCTGAACTCTAAGGCCTTCAAAATTTTGCACAAAGACTAGCATTGAATGAGTTTTGGATCAAGTATTTTAAACAAGAGAAAAGGTAAGTCCAAGAGATGTTGCAAGAGATCTATGAAGTTCATGTGGGCAAATGAATAAAATTAATCAAAAACCTTGGTAAAATTTCTTTTTGTCTTAGAAAAATACCAAAGATAAATGATGAAAGTATGTATGTGTATAATGTATATTGTAAATATATAAATATATGTGCACATATTTTATATACCATATATTTATATATAAGTATAACTTAAAATATGTGAAATATGTGTATTATCCAAAATGAAAATGGTAGGTAGTATCAACATGATGGGAGCTGGAGGGGTTGGAGAATGAGTTAATATATTATTGAGGGAGGCTATATTTTTAAAGTAGAGAAAAGTCTAAAATTCTGGTAAACTGTGACAAAAATGAAATAAAAAATTAAGATGGTAGAAATAGATGAACAAGAGAGTTCTTATATCTATAATAACATAAAATAATCTCTACAACATAAATTATTATTAAGGTAGGAGACAGTCAGTACATGTATATTCAATCAAACTGGAAAACTTGAAATAAAGTCATAGAAAAACATTTACCAGAACTTACTTAAGATGAACTATAAGGCTTCAACCATCTTTTCACTATTTTCTAATTTAAAAAGTAGTTAAACATCTTCACACAAAAGAAACAGATTGTAAAGGCAGATTTTATAAAAATTTTAAGAAGCATATAATTGTGACTTTATTTGGACTCTATAATGGAATAATGGATTAAGTGCAGATATTGTCAGTGTATTCTAGAAGTGTGCTGTCTAATATGGTAGCACCTAACCATATGTGACTATTCAGAATCAAATAAAATTCAAATTCATTTCCCAGTTACACCAGTCACATTTCTAAATCTTCAGTAACTACCTGTGATTACCAGCCATCATACTGGACATTACAGATAACAGAACTTTTCCATCATTACAGAAAGTTCTGTTGGGCAATGCTGTTCTAGAGATCAGAACCCTAATAACAAAAACAAACAAAGCTATCATGAGAAAGTAAAATAAAAAACCCATTTTACATATGAATATAGATGTAAATATCCTAAACAAAACATTATCACATTGAGTCAAATAGGAGTTTAAAAAGAGAAAAAACATAACTCAGGCGTAACTAAAGAATATAAGGATTAATTAATATTAGAAAAATTCATATCTGCAATTTGTCATACTAATATATTAAATAAAATGTAATCATCCAAAGACACAAACAAGATATGATAAAATTCAACATCTATGATTAAAAGAAAAATTAAAACTTAGTAACTGAGAATATAAAGTAACCACCTTTAACACTAATAAAATGTTTCTACAAAAATTAACCACTATCATCTTCTAACCACGTTAGACAAGTTGGTACTGGATTTGTCTTCTCTTTGTAAACAACTGAAAAATAAAACAAAAGAAACAGGACGCAGTACCAGGAAACACAGGACTGTTATCCCCAAGAAAAGCAAAACATACAGGATGAGCTCTCAAGGTGCCCAGGCTTCCTGCCGCGAGGCACTTTCCTGACCACAGGTAAATAAGGGGAGCCCAAGCAGAGCATGGCAATCAAGTTGAGTGCAGGAGGTAGAGCACAGAGTTTAGGGAGGTCAGGCAGCAGGCACTTGGATCACAGAGTATCAGAAATCTGTACAGAGTTCCCCGGAGTCTATGCCTTGACACAACCTAGGCAAGCGTAAGAAGGGGAAACATCAAAAGGCTGGGCAAAACCAGCTCCACGTAGCTGAAGCTTAACGATACCCAAGAAGAAAGGGCACTGACATGACATTCATGCAGAAAATATGGAAGACATTTTTCCTCATTAAACAACAACAACAACAACAAAAAAAAACCTTTAAAGTCTAAGTGACTGTTTAAAACAAAAATAATAATTAGTTGGCGGGGTGGTTTATAACACATGTAGAAATCAAGTATATGACAAGAGTAGTACAAAAGCTCGGTGGGGGTGCGCCTCTCCCACTTGGGTCCTAGACTCACCATGACTAGGTGAGAAGGAAGCGCATACCCAACCCATGACCTGAAGTTCGGGGCATGCTGGGACTTGGGAGCTCATTTCTTTCCCTAGCTCCATATGTGACTGGAAGTCTCTACTGGTCTGCATATCATGTGTGGACCAGGTGCAGAGGGAGAGGAAAGAAATGACCAGGTTGGTAAAAGAGGGGTCAGTGCTTCTCAGCAGGTGGTGGTGGCAAGCCATAGACAGTCCTTTGGTTGTGTCCAGTTGAGGGAGAGTTCTGGTTACTGTGACCATGGGGGTAAACTAGCAAGCTGAACTGTCCAGTGTATCAGTATTTTCATGCCTTAAAGATTAAGAAAAGTTATTTATCTCTGTGCAGTATGAACAGGTCTTCAACTTCTGTTGTACCTCAATTTACTACATTTTATTCTATCTATTCTGAGCATAAAGATGAGCAATGGACAATGAACATGGAGAGGTTTGCAGAAGTGCTTGTGGTAATATAATTGGTGTAGGTCCTGCAGGGCTTTCTGCAGGTGTTCCTCTAAAGCATGGCTACTAAACATGAAAAGGACATCTGTGTGTGTCTAGCAGAGGGTGCCATTCAAAGTGGAGCACAGACTTTCTCAGGAGCTTGCCTTGATTCATGTGCTTTGGAAGAACTGTTTCCAGACTGGAAGGAGAAAGGGACTCGGAACTTCTATAACAATTGGAATTTTAACAGAGAAATATAGAATTTGGAATTTTAACAGAGATTTGGAATTTTAATAGAGAAATATAGAATTCCTAGGCCATATCTCCCAGGTCTTTTAGTGTATATTTATGGCATTGTATTTTACACTTGGGACATTTAGTGACCTGGATGGAAGAAAAAACAGAAGCTCTGGGTGTTGAAGTATACCTTACCTGGTTATCCTGCTGATGAGGTCGTTTTCAGTACACTCAACATTGTAAGAACACACATTCTTTTCAAGTGCTATTGAAATATTCTGCAAGAGGGCACCTGGGTGGCTCAATCAGTTAAGCATCTGCCTTTGGCTCAGGCCATGATCCTGGAGTCCTGGAATTGAGTCCTGCATCGGGCTCCCTGCTCAGCAGGGAATCTGCTTCTCCCTCTGACCCTCCCCCGTCTTGTGCTCTCTCTCTCTCATTCTCTCTCTCAAATAAATAAATAAAATCTTTAAAAAAAAGAGAAATATTCTGTAAGATAGGCTATATTGTCAACCAAAAAATCAAACAAACAAAAATCCAAAACAAAAAAAAAAACAAGCCTTGATATAAAAAGGATTTAAAATATGTAATATATATTCTTTACAGTAACTCACTCCAGGGTCTATAGAACTAAATTAAAAATCAAATAAAAAAGATATCTGGAATATCCCCCCTAATATTAAAAAAAATGACAACACACTTAAATATCTCATGAGCTAAAGAAGTGAGCACAATGTAAATTAGAAAGAACTTGTATTCAATTTGAAGCGGGGGAAATCGGAGGGGTAGACGAACCATGAGAGACGATGGACTCTGAAAAACAAACAGGGTTCTAGAGGGGAGGGGGGTGGGAGGATGGGTTAGCCTGGTGGTGGGTATTGAGGAGGGCACATTCTGCATGGAGCACTGGGTGTTATGCACAAACAATGAATCATGGAACACTTCATCTAAAATTAATGATGTAATGTATGGGGATTAACATAAGAATAAAAAAAAAGAATTTGTATTCAATGAAAATAAGTACAACACATCAAAATTTGTGACGTGCAATTAAAGCAGTGCTTAGAAGAAAGTACACTTGTATACACTTTTATAAAACTTATACACTTACATAAAAATTTTTAAAAGGCTCACGATTAATGGCCTAAACTGTCTTCTGAAACTATGAAAAGGACATCAAATTAAACACAAAGTACGGTAAATAAAAAGGAAACACTAAAAAGTGTAAATCAATTAACTATAAAATGAGTGAACAGCAAAAAAAATCAACAGAACCAATGATTTTCAAAAGTCAATACAATTGATAAATGTGCAGTTTGACTGGTGAAGAAAAAAGAATAGGACACAAATTACCAATATCAGGAATGAGACGAGATATCACTATATATTTTACCAACATTAAGAGATAACAAGACACAAATCTATGCAACTTTGAAAACAGGTAAAACTGATAAATTTCTTGAAAGATTAAAACACAAAACTGGCACAAAAATAAATAGAAAATCTGAATAGTCATATGCTAAATAAAGAAATAGGAGATGTAATTTAAAAAAAATCTTTCCCTACCACAATAAAAACTTTCCAGGCCCAGATGTTCATTAGTGAATTCTCTCAGACATGCAAGGAAAGAAAAATACAATCTTACACAAACTCTTTTCTGAAAATAACAGAAGAGAGTAATTATCAAGTCATTTATGAGGATTGCATAACCCTGTTATCATCACCAAAAACAGGAACAGGAAATTACAGTCCAATGTGCCTCATGAGCAGATACAAACTAATTGTAATATTAGCAAATTGAATCCAGCTGTATATAAAAAGGGTCCATGGAGCTTCCAGATTGGTGAATGCATGCAGGAGTGTGTTGCATCCAGAGAGGTCAAGGAAGCTCCATGACCCTCCCCCCATACCTTGCCCAAATGCATCTTTTCCATTTGACTGTTCCTGAGCTGTATCCTTTATAATAAACCAGTAAATATGTGTCTAAAAAAAAGGGGGGGGGTCCTACAATATGGACAAATATAGTTCATCGTAGCATAGTGACTTAATTTGCTCTTTGAAAATTAATTAATATAATTTATTATATTAACAGAACTTGGGGGGAAAATGTAAGATCATCCCCATAGGTTAAAAAATCTCAGCTGACAAAATTCAGCACATTTTTGTGATTAAAAAGAAGGAGACCAGGAATTGAAAGGTACTTTCACAAGACGAAAAAGTACATCTGTGAAAAATCTATGGGTAATGTTTAATGGCAAGGACTGCATTTCACTTAAGACCAGAATCCAAGCAAAAATGTCCACTCTTACCACTTCTGTATTTTATTGGAGGTTGTAGGTAGTACAAATAAAATAAGAAAAATAAAGTTGTGCAGATTGAAAAACAAAAAATAAGTGTCTTTTGGGGCGCCTGGGTGGCTCAGTCGTTAAGCGTCTGCCTTTGGCTCAGGTCATGATCCCAGGGTCCTGGGATCGGGCCCCACATCGGGCTCCCTGCTCTGCAGGAAGCCTGCTTCTCCTTCTCCCCCTCCCCCCTCCTTGTGTTCCGTCTCTTGCTGTGTCTCTCTTTGTCAAATAAATAAATAAAATCTTTAAAAAAAATAAATGTCTTTCTGCTCAGACAACATGATTTTGTAGATAAAAATACTAAATAATCTTAAAAAAGAAGCTACTGCATAAATTTAGCAAGACCAAAGGAAATCAAGATCAATATACAATGTTTAATTGTATTTCTCCATACTAGCAATGAACAATTGGAAATTACATTAATTTTTAAAATCTGCTTACAATACTCTCCCAGACATAAAATTTTTAGGGATACATCTACCAAAATATATGTAAAAGATAAATACTGACAGCTATAAACATTGCTAAAGAAATTACAGAAGACATAAATGAAAAGGTATATCATGATTATCAACTAGAAACTTCAGTGTTGTTGAATTTTCAATTCTCTAAATGAATGCAATTCTAATTAAAATCCCAGGAGACTTTTCCCAGAAACTACAAGAGTCAATTTGTTAGGAAGAAATAGCAATTATAAATCAATTAACTTAAAATTATAAATATGTACACAGCTATGAATAGAGCACCAAAATAAATGAAACAGAATCTAACAGAATTAAAGGAAGGAATTTACAGTTCAACAACATTAGTTGGAACTTCAATACCACACCCTCAATAATGGAGAGAACAACTAGGAAGAAAATTAAGAATGACCCAGAAGAATTGATTAACATTATAAACCAACCGAGCATAATTCACATCTATAGAACACCACCCAACAGCAGAATTACATATGGAATTGTAATTGTTAGACACAATTAAATTTAATTAAGCCCTAATAAGTAATGGGATGTATTGCATACAAAAGGATTTGCAATGGAACTACCTTGTGAACACCAACACTCTATAATATACTTTAGGTTGTGTGAACATGGATTTATTTATTTATGATTGTTTATACTCCAATTCAACATCATGAAAGCCAGATGGCATGTAAATATAAATAACAGTGCAACAATATTCAAAGTGCCCATCCAGTGGTCAATTACCTGAGCTTAGAGGAAGAAGAGTTCTCATGTAGATATGGAAAGCTGCAGAGAGAAGGGATTGTGCTGTGTTGAAGGTAGGTTAACATTTTAAAAATTGTGATCAGAAAGGAAGCTAAATCCCACACAGAGAAATGTATACTAATCAAGAGGAAAGTATTCCTTTAGCATTTGTAGGAAACATAACGCCTAGTTTGATTGAGAGAGATTGTTTCAAAAGTTTTTGTTTTTTGTCGTTGTTTTTAGTAAGCTCTATGCCCAACATGAGGCTTGAACTCTCCCTGAGATCAAGAGTCACATGCACTACCAACTAAGTCAGCGCCCCTCAAGAAATTTTTAGGTCCAGATTATGGCACTTCTGAATGCCAACCTAAAATATTGGAGTTAAAGAAGGTTGATTAAAAGTCTTGTAGTCTGGGATGCCTGGGTGGCTCAGTCGTTAAGCATCTGCCTTCGGCTCAGGTCATGATCCCAGAGTCCTGGGATCCAGCCCTGCATCGCACTCCCTGTTCAGCGGGAAGCCTACTTCTCCCTCTCCCACTCCCCCTGCTTGTGTTCCCTCTCTCACTGTGTCTCTCTGTCAAATAAATAAATAAAATCTTAAAAAAAAAAAAAGTCTTGAAGTCTTATGGAAAATGACTTTGAGATCATGTTTCTATGGGATGGTCCTAAACTGACTCACTAGTAATTCTTTCCACTCTCTTCCAAGCCCCTTATAGTTATTTTAATGGTGAAACACTAATAAATTGTAGCAATGTCCCAGTCTTTAATATTCTAGAATTTTGCAGGTTTTTCAATTTCTGTTTAGAGTGTTCTTCCCCTAGTTTCCTTGGTTATTGTCTGTTTATCCTAATATTCTGCAAGGTCTTCCCTGACTCCTACTCTGGATTAGGCCCTTTTCCTAGTTCCTAGTCTGGATTAGGCACTCTTCTTATTTATTGCATTATCTCAAGAACATAGTTTATATAAGAAGAATGATTAGAATTCATATAGGTAGCTTTGCTATTAATTGACCTTCGTTTAATTGCTTATGTAAATATCAAAACTAAAGATAATCCTATGAATAACTGCGATAAAAATCATATCTGTCTTTAATAGTGCATAAAGTGATTTTTTTCCCAGAAGTCTTCCATAGGTTACTGTGAAGTTTCTTACCAACAATAAAATATGGGACAACTAGTATGTAAGACTGTAATCATGAACCTCTTCTGAATCTCTTGACTAATAGGAAAAGTGCTAACATGACATTAATGTTAATACACGTAATTATGAAGATAGTTTTGATGATGATGGTGATGGTTTTTAACAAAAGTGAAAAATATTGAGTTGATTACATTGTCAATATATGTAATAATTTAATTCTTGTCCTTGAAAAATATGCTTTTATTAGTGAGAACATGGTTATGGAAGTTGATTTGAAAAGAGACTGCTTAGACATAAATCTGTGCTAATAAATACATAGGAGGCACTGAAAGAAGTTTTAAGAAAGACTGCCTATCAAGTATTTCTCCATACTTGAAAGTCGTGTTGCTGACACATCATCAGATGTCTAATATTAATCTGATGACAGTGGTCATGTCAACAGTGGTAAACTCTATTCTTCAGTGTCTTCAAGCGACCAGATTCAATGAGTATTTAATGCATATATCTAAATATATCTGTATGTATTTAATCATATATGTATTATAGACCTTAGATTAAACTGGAATTATGTTTTTATGAATAAATAAGATGTATTAGGATATTTATAGTCAATCCTTATCCTACCATTTCATTTAACAGTCTTGTTTTATAGAAATAAATCATAATGCTATGTATAGTCTTTAACTTCTTGAGTGTGAATGCTCATACTTTCACTACATACACTTAATGTGTTTGATTACAGGATATTTGGCTCAGACTCTACTTAAGGTTACAAAATCAAATATTACCTTTCTAAAATCTGAAAAAAAATTTTATTCTAAATTGCTAGTGTGTTTGTATCAATTGTCCATTGCTATGTTACAAACCACCCCAAAACTTAGCAGCTTATAACAACATTCACTTACCAAGCTCAAAATTTGTGGGTCAGCAGATAAGGTTAGGCTTAGCTGGGCAGATTTCTGTTGGTCTTGCCTTGGCTCAGTAATGTGACCTCAGCAATCTGGTGGCTAAATTGAAACTGGATGGTCTAGAACGATCTCTGTTTTGGTGGATGGTGGGTGTTGTCTGATTCTCTACCACATGCCTCTTCAGCAAGCTAGATGGATGTCTTCAAAAGGCCAACAGCAGAAACTGCAAGGCGTCTTAAGGTCTAGGCTGAGAAATTGCTCAGCATTGCTTTCACTGCATTCTATTGGCCGACGCAAATCACAAATCATCCAACACCCCCACCTCCACGAGGCTAACGCATGTCAGGTGTAAGTGTGAAATACTGCTGGGGGATCTAAACAGGCCGACTCTCCCCGAAGCATAGCACACCACAAAGGGAAAATCTAAAGATGAAGATGGAGGGAGACTTAAAAAAATTGTCTGGCAAACCAGTTCCCAATATAAAACACAAAGTATCATTATAGGCATTTGAAGCCTCTGGTTCACTGAGTGCAACCATAGCAACAACACAAATATCACATCCCCACTAAAGGCCTAACAGAAAGTCAGGTGTGCCCACATTCAAGCCAAAACTATGTAACTCTAGTGTTTATCTCAAAAACCATTTGTCATTTTCTGGCCTCAGGGTTTCCTTGCCCTGAGATGACCTAAGTCCCAATAGCTCAGAATCCAGCGTAACCTTTGTACAAAGGTAGATTAATATTTGTTATTCTGTTTGATATGTTGCCATGTTCAAAACATCCGAGGCATAAGAAAAATCAAGGAAATAAATGTACTTTCAAAGCTACAAAGAAACTAGCACCAGATTCAGAAATGTCCTGGATGTTTAAACCATCTCAAAAGGATTTTAAATATGTAGGTTAATATGTTAAAGTCTCTAGAAGAAGAGGTGCTCAACATATAAGCTCATACAGGTAATTTCAGTAAATAGATAAATAAATGGAAATGTTAAAAATCAGAACAGTAACAGAGATGAAGAATGCCTATGACAGGTTCATCAAGACACTTCGCTAAGGCAACAAAAATTGGTGAACTTGAAAATAGGTGAATAGAAATTACCCAAACTGAAATGAACAAAAGATAGAGTAGGGGAAAAACAGAACAGAGAAAACAGAATGGGGTGAAAGAAATATCTGAAGTATTAATTGCTAAAAATTTTCTGGAATTAATGACAAACATAAAACTGCAAGCCCATGGATCACAGAAAACACCAAACAGGATTCTTAAACAAATAATTAGTATATTTCATTCGAGCTGCTGAAAACAAAAGACAAAGAGAAACTCCTGAAAGTATCCTGAGAAAAAAATATACAGTACATTGTCCATTATTCTTCAGAGTAACCGAGCTCCTCTTTCTATTCCTGCTTCTCCTTACACTGGCCTATTCAGAATACATCTCATTTGCTAAAGATAAATGAAATTAAGTACATTGAAAGGATTATCTACCGCGTGCAATGTGCTAAATCACAGAAAATTTGTGAAGGGCAGAACTTGAACTGACATAGAAAGTATGATAGTGTTTTGTTTTTGTTTTTTTTAAAGATTTTATTTATTTATTTGACAGCAAGAGAGGGAACACAAGCAGGGGGAGTGGGAGAGGGAGAAGTGGGCTTCCCGCCAAGCAGGGAACCCGATGTGGGGCTCGATCCCAGGACCCTGGGATCATGACCTGAGCCGAAGGCAGACGCTTAACGACTGAGCCACCCAGGCGCCCCAAAAGTATGATAGTGTTAAGTGGAGATGAGAAGGGGAAAGACATAATCAGACAGAGAGTGAAAAGAGCAAAATAGCTTATTCAAAGAAACAATGAATGTGTTGTTTCTATGATACAGAGGATAGCTGGGCAAGGTTGTGAAGCTCACAGGTAAGCAAACTGCTATAGTCTTGACTTGGTCAAGTGGACAGTAGGGTTTAAAGTAATGTTTTGAGTTGTCATAACAAGATCAAGACAGTGCTGAGACTTATTCAGAATGCACTACGTAAGATGGATTGGATCAGGAGGACAAAGGATTAGGGGCAACAGTGCCCCAGCTTGTCAGTGTTCCAGGAATGGAGTGATAACTCAGAATTCAGTTGTCAAGAATATAAGGTAAGGTCAGTGATAGAAAAGGGAAAAATTTAAAGAGATAACCAATAAGACTTGTAGAAAGCTGATGGGAATCATGGGGACAGTGCCTTCTATCAAGGAGTAAGAGTTAGATAATAAGAATCATGTCAATATGATTATTTTGTATTTTCTTCTTTTTTCTTTTAGGATTTCATACTGGATGTCTAGTGATAGTCCCCTGTTGAGGCTCCAGATCTTACAGAAAGTTTACCCTGCACCAGTCAATGCATTCAGGTACATCTTTACTTTAAATATGTTTATAGTCTATAATTTTCAAATACATCCATGCCTTTGTTCCAATGAAGATGCAGTTTTGGTGTTTTATGTTTGGTTGTTCGTTTTCGTTTTTCCTTTTTTCCCTTTATATTTCATGCCATAATGGAAGGAATAAAGATAATTTTACATAGGAGTTAATAAAAGCCCATTTCAGACAAAGTATATCCAAGGAATATTGAAGCAGGAAAAACTGACCTAGCTGCTGTACTAGCACGCTTGTATAAATGTATCGTATGTGATTAAAAATAGCAACATAAAATATCTTTCATATGCTCTTAAGTATAGGTCAGGTAAGTATTTGGGGATATTTTATTTTTAAAAAGTCGACCTTATGTTCTCTTTTTGGCAATTTAAGAAATTTTATTGATTACTATAACATGAAACCATGTGCTTTATCTACAAAAAGAACCTTTAAATGTTTCTACTGTCTGACCAAACAGGGAATAGAAGGATGGAAGCATCAAAGCAATTCAAGAATATGATCAAATCATGCGTAAGTCAAGGTACATACTTAGAATATGGAGGTGGGTCAAACATGTCCTCAGATGGTGTTTAATTCTAATAAAAATGGCTTTATGATTTTATTTTTGAATGGATTTATACTCTTACTCCTTTTGTCTACATCCTCTCTCATCCATGTTTCCCAATGACTTGCAGAAGTAGAAAATGGTTTTATTATCCTTGTTTTGCAGAAAAAAATTTGGAATCAGAGTCCCCAAGTTCACACTGCTAGTGCAAGTTTGAAACGAGGACACATGTCTTCTGGCTTTAATTTTCTGGCAGTTTCCACAAACATTTGTCATTTAATACTTTCAATCAGAATTATAGGCAAAGAATCTTGACAAATGCCTTGATATGAATAAAATGCTGGAGTTGTTTAAGCATAATTTCATTCTTAAATAATTTTTTCCCTATAATCTGATTTATTATTTGGTGGCACGATATAGTATAGCCTAGAAAAGCCTTGGCTCTGACCAGGCAGACCTGGGATCAGGCTTTCCCATTTGCATCCTGAGTGACTCTGGGTAAGTGCTTTAATCCTGATAAGACTCAATGTCCCTATTATGAAGTAGATATTAGTGTTCATCTCACGTGGATCTTTTGGAGTTTGAGTTATTGTACGTACACATGTGTTTCAAACACAAATACAGATTGAGTTGTTTTCCTGTTTGTGCTTCACATTTAAATACAAATTTTCTATCCAATAATCGAATCCAAATTTTCTATGTTATCACAAACTTCCAACGACTTGAAACAGTAATAATTAGTGGATATAAGAGTAGGTAACCCTACGTCTACATTACAGGTAAGGGAAGAGTAGAGAGATACTGAAAGACATCATTAGAATGTCAGTTCAGATTAGTAACAAATCCTGCGAAAAAAGTTGTATTGTACAAGATAAAATTTCATTTCTTCTTTAGAAACAGTAGTCCAGAGGTGGGTAGTCTAGAGCGCCATGAATATCAGAAACCTAGGTTCTTCTATGTTCTTGTTCCTCCACCCTTTTTGCTACTTCATAATCTAAGAGGGTTTGTCAGTCTCAAGTTACTCCAGCCAGCGGAAGGAAGAAGGAATGAGTAAGAAAAGACAAACTGTCATTTAAGAAGGTTTCCTGAAAGTTGCAACATCACATATTGACTTGCAGTCAACTGGACAAAACTTAATCACATAGCCACAGCTTGCTGTAAGTGAGAGGAACTAACATAACGTTTATTCCCGAAAAGACTGTCCTGCACTAAAAACATTATTGTTGCCTTACTAAGAAAGAGAGAGGAAATGACTATTGGTGTATGTACCTAGCAGTGCATGCCATGATAAGTTGAACATTCACTTGGGGCTTACTTGGAAGCTTCTAATTATTTTCTCTTTGACTGGTTCAATACATCTATATATGCTGTTCACAGTTTTCTGGATTAGAAAATCTAGCTTCTTCTATTGACTTTATTATTTCTTGTAGTATCTTTAACAAATATCTTACTTCAGTATGTATTCTTATTTTCCCACTGTATGTAGGAATCCAATGCCCATAACATCCATAAGGACTGTGCAGATTTAGCCCTACAATTCCCTATAAATTGCTCATTTGTTTTGGGGTCGGGTCTTGTTTTAAAAAACCTTTTTCTTTTTGTTAGTCCAATGATCTATCTGCTTATATGCATATGGTTACAGTATCCCACTGAGGACTCTGGATGTGGATGACTCTCATGTGTTACTTTAATCATTAAGTTTTAATATCAGTTAGGGGAAGTTGCCTCTCATTCTTATTACCCTTATTTTTAGAGTTTTCTTATTTTCTCAACTATTTTTTAGAGACTTTAGACTTAGCTGTACTACTTCTAAAAATTCTGTTAATATTTCTCATTGTGATTGTGTTGAATTTATCAATTTGCATCTTGATAATGTCGAGTTTTTTCATTTAAGAACATGGCATGACTTGGGGGCGCCTGGGTGGCTCAGTTGGTTAAGCGACTGCCTTCGGCTCAGGTCATGATCCTGGAGTCCCGGGATCGAGTCTCACATCGGGCTCCCTGCTCAGCAGGGAGTCTGCCTCTCTCTCTGACCCTCCCCCCTCTCATGCTCTCTATCTCATTCTCTCTCTCAAATAAATAAATAAAATCTTTAAAAAAAAAAAGAACATGGCATGACTTAAACTTGTTCAGTTTTATTTTGTGTCTCTCATGAGTGTGTCTAAAGATTTTTTTCCCATATTTATCTAACACATTTAAATTTATTCCTAGATATTTCAGTCCCTTTGTTGACATTTTAAATGGGAACTTTTCCTCCAATATATTTATTCCTTTATGCTCCTAAGTGTTTTTATATTAAAATTACTGATTTATATATATTAATTTAGTACATGGCTAATGTTGGCATTTGGTTCTAGAAAAATATGTCTTATAATATACATCCATATGTTAATTTTTTATAAAGATGGAATATATTTTCTTGATATCCAGAATGCTTGTTCTTGATCCAGAATAAAAAACAGTAATTTTCAACACTTCCCCTTTATATTAATATGTTTGGAAAGTTGATCTATGGATCAACTTGATCAGAAGTTGATCTATGGATCAACAAAATCAGTGATCAGAAGACCACTGGGAAAATAAAATGACAGGAGTAAAGCAGTTATATCCTGCTGAGGGATAGTCAGTGTGGACCATGCCAGAGCAAGCCTCACTTTTGACCTGCTGGGAAACAGGGTTTTCTGATGATGCTAATAATCAGACTTTTGTACTGCTTACTTGTGAGGACATTATTTTCACTATGTGCAGGTGAAACCCAAATAACTGTGCTAGAAGTAAGATAGAAAGTTGTTTCTGTCTCAAGTCAAATCCAGATGTAGGGACTCAGTTATATTTCGTGGTTGCACAGTCTTCTAGGACTCATGCAATCTCCAGCTTTGCATTTTGTTACCCCCAAGATGGTATTATTGTCCATAAGCATCGAGATGGAATTGTAGCCATCACATCTACATTCCAAGCCACAGAATAGAGGAAGGGATGAGAAAGTGGCCTTCCCTTTTTTTTAAGAGATACATGGACATGATTTCCATTCATGTCCCAGTGGCTGGCACCTAGTAATGTGGTTACTTATGCAAGATATACTGGAATTGTAGCCTTAATTCTGGATTATCCATGTTCCCAGTTAACATTCTAAGGATGAAAGAAAACTAGGAGTTTTTGCCCATAGACTGGCTTGGTCTATTGGGTACATAAGTGCACTTCAAGCTTCTGAAAATAATTCATAGTAAAGTTAACCATTGTTATATTATTATTCTGAGTTCTATAGATTGTATATTTATGCTGAAATATGTGACACTTCTGTTTGAATTATTGCCTGTATGTGAAACATGATGATTATTTTCAGCCATAAAAAAAAAGAAACTTCTACTAAATGGAACATTCTTTTTTTTTCAGTATATATTGACACATTATTATAAATCCTGGTACATCAACCATCATATTATGTGTGCAACACATTAAAGCTTTTTTTTCAATGGTAAGGGAGTACCCCAATATCATTGGTGATATATTTTGTAATCATAACGTAGATTAGGAAACCCTGGAAGGTTTCTGTTGACAGTAGTCTTATCTATAATATTATAGGTCAGCCTAACCTATATTTTAGATTCTGACACAGAAGGAGTTGCAAAATTCAACTATTTATATGTTAGCTAATATATCAATTTCCTTTACGTTATCCCCCAAACGCTAGTTCAATAGCCTCTGTGTGGAAAAAACTCAGCACTTCAAGACAGTCCATTCCTTTTTAATTAAATTATAATATCAAGGAATTTCTTTTTTATATTGTTGACACTTATACACCCCAAATTAAAACCTGTTAGACTTTGCCTTTTCCTCTAGGGTCTAGAGATACATGATTCAATATGGGGGCTAGAAGTTTTTATATTCACTAAACATACTAAATAAATGTTTAAAACATTTTTTTCTTAGCCTTTGGTGAGAGATAACTAGTGGGTATCTGAAGGTTTTCATTCAGAGACCTATGTTTAAACATGCTCTAGAAGACTCACAAGATTCAGCATATGATTATACTCATGGCTAAGGTTCTTTATGGTGATGTAGTAAGAACACACAGCTGAGTGAAAGGGGAAAAGACACAGGCAGAGTCTGGAGGAATGCATGTGTAGATTTCTAAATGTTCTTTCCCTCCCATGAGAAGTCACACAGAGCACACTTTTCCCCCAGTAACAGGAGGACAGCAATATGTGTGTTATGTTTCTGCCCAGGGATGCCCACTAAAGAGTTAGTACCCAAGCTATTTACTGGGGGCTGGTCATATATGGAAGTTCCAGACTCTACAAAGAAAGCAGGTGTTGAGCATAAACCATATTACTTGCACAGTCTAGGTATAGTGAATCACTTGTCATTTAACTGTTGACTGGGAACTTTGAGAGCCAAGTAGACAGACACCAGTCAAGTACCAACCTTGCAAGCTGGTTTTTTAAACTATAACATTCTCAGGCTTGCTATGTAAACTGTTTTCTGCAGACATAGGTAACTGCCCATATCTTTAAATTTCTAGATGAATAAGGTCAAGATATATGTGTAGGAGTGTATTTCATTTAATAGGCATAAAAACACAATGTAAACTTAATAGCAGTTTTCTGAAAGTGTTTAGAATATTTATTCATTCAGCAATAAAATTTTCAACAGCTTGTTTGGACTATCTGTGAATAACGAACTATATTGATAAATTTATTATCAATAAATCCATTTATTATTTAGCAAGAGAGACACCCTATTTTCATTGGCAAGGCCTTCCCATCTTCACTCTATTCTTTTCAGGGAAAAGAACAAAAAGTGTTGACATGCTGGGATATAAGCAAATACCATGACTTCTTCCTCCATTTCCCAATAAAAGCCTTGCCACAATCTCAACCCCCAGCTTTGGTGCAATGGCTTTCCTTCCTCCTTGGACCTGTGTACTAGTTGGTTGCTTTTCTGCTTCTTTAGCCAGAGCATCTAATTTCTCAGATCTGTATCCCCCGCTGTGGAAGAAGAGTGCTGGTCAGTTCAGTGACTACAGGGTAGAGAATGGAAAGTACATTATTGATCCCTGGGTATACCCTGAGAGAATGGGGATGTACAAAATCCTAGTGAACAAGACAGCGAGTTATTTTGAAAACATTGGAGCAGACAATGAACAAAATATTTTATGGGGGTTACCTCTCCAGAATGGCTGGCAATACAGAACAGGTAAGAATGACTCTTGTTTTCATCCTGATGATCTACCAATATGACCATGTAGTAATTGGGAAATAAGACTCTGTATATACCATACCATGTTTTTGAAAATTGATCCTTTTCTTTTTCCTCTTTTCCCCTCATAACCATATTTCTCTACTTCTCCTTCTGCTCCATAAATCCTTCTTTTATGTGCTTCTGTTTTGACTAGAAACCACAATGGGGCATAAGGCATAGTTGCCAAACAGAGAAAGACTTCATATTAAATCTATTGAAATCTATTGAGCATACTACAAGTATTTACTGAACTCCTGCTAGGTGCTAGATGCCATTCTAAGCACTCAGATGAACAAAGCAGTCAAAAGGATATACATTAAAGACAGAAGGTGATGTCAAATTAGCTTGAATTTTTTGAAGTTCCAGTTGTGATTACCTATACATGGATATTGGGCTGATAGGCATGGAGTGCCATCTTGTTCATAAGGATGTTTCTCTGCAAATGATTGATTCCTCTTGAAAATACATTCTAATGTTTAGTTAGGAGATACATTGTGGGCCAAGGATTCATGAATTAAAAAGATATTTTTGTTCTGGCTGACAGAAGAAGCTCATGAAGGAGAGTGGTGCTTCTGCCTACTCCACACTGATAATACTACCAATAAGGAGATTTGTTCTATTCCAATGGAAAAACTATAGAGAGAAGATTATGGTTGATCTTAAGTCTGAGCAGTGGTCATATCCAGGAGCTACTGAGGTTGACAAGTCATGCGTCTTTGTGAGGGAATGTCCTGAGACCCAAATCTACTCCTATTTATCTTACATTCCTTGGGGTCAAAACAACCCTGGTCCAAGAGAAATCGCTAACATGAAGTCTACTATGGGAGGCATGACAACCTCAGGAGAGAGATGGAGTCTGAATGAGCTGGTAGATAAACGCCCTTCTTACACTTTTGTTGCATTCACACATCAGGGTCAAGCCTGACTAAAGTCATCCACTGATGAGCTGATAAGGGACCAGCATTTACTAAGAGCAGTGAGGAGATGGGGTGTGAGTAAGTACTTTCAGTTTACCTGCCATCAAAGAATTTACAACACAAGTGAAATAGAAAAAGATAGCAGAAATTAAATAGAAAACAATTAACAATAACTCTTGGATAAAAGATAAAAGTGCAAAACAAAGGGCAGAGTGGAGTCAGCTGGAGTAATCAGGAAAAAATGAATTTAAACTGAGACTTGAAATGTGGATGAAATTTTACTGGGGAAATAAAAATGAAATCTACTAGGAAATAAAAGGATGAGCCAAAGCAGTGTTTCTCAGTCTTGGCTGCATATTGAAAATAATTGCCTAGTTAAAAAAAATACCAATGTTTAAGTCCACCTGAAAAATTCTATTCTAATTTGATAATATTAGAAATTAAGCCAAAGGACAGGACCTGGAAACAGGATGGCATAGAAACATGTGATTGAGTGTAGGGTGTGTGTGTGTGTGTGTGTGTGTGTGTGTGTGTTTAAGAAAGGGGCAAGAAAAGGAAGGGAGAGAGGGATTGAGTGAGAGGGAGTTGTTGGGGATCAATGAAAGAAGAAGAGACCAAATTAAAGCAAAATATTTATTGATATTCAAGAATTAATGTTAGCATATAATAAATAATCCCTGCACCTTCTCTCTTCTAGGAAGATTAGCTGATCCCAGACAAAAGGAAGGCTGTGGCTATGAATCTGGAGATCCTCTGTGTATCTCTGTGGACAGTTGGTGGGCTGGTAGGTTCATTTAAATGGCAAAATAGGTAATAACCATCCCCAAGGAAAGTATTCAACCTAAAATCTTAGGGACAGAGACAAAACAATATTATTCCTTTGTAAGAAGGAATCTATTTCATCATGTACCTTGTGGCCTTTATGCCACATTCTAGAATTTAACAGCCATAATGTCAATAACGATTCCCTAGGACATCTTTAGCTTTTCATGGAAGGACTGAAACTAGGAGCTGCAAAGGACCATGGCCTCTGAAAGCCCAGCAGTGGCAGTCAGGTGGGAGGTCTCACGAGTGAGGGCGAGTCTCCAGAATGAGGAAGGATGAGAAATGAGGGAGCAAGTAAATAGGGCTTTTTCTCATTTTGCTCAGACCAAATGTGTTTGACTTTTAAACCATAAACATGTCAGAGTAGTGTACCACAAATCATTTTATCGATCCGTAATCAAAGCCTTCAGCCAGATATTTAATACTAAGATAATCAGAAGGTATTTTCTAATTCTTTAATTCTATTTTGTGTTTTAGTAATAAAATTTACACACAATTTCTTAGAGATATTTCCCAATAACTAGAGACAAGAATATATTAAATTTCACTTTCTTAGAGTGACACATGTCCCATACACCTTTACATATTTTTCTAATACTTCTAATACAGACTGGTTCTTTTCAAGACCCACAAATAGTCATGGCCATAGATGTAGAATTCAGGCTTTATTCTCAAATTGATTTAGTAGTTTGGAGTATCAGCCTGCTCCACTGGGGCGTAGAATTGCATTCATAAATGCGTGTCTATGATAAAAAATATTCTGCATCGCCAGTGAGAATCAGCCATCTAAATTATAATGTCTAAATCTGCTGGAATAGGTTATATTTAGAGAGAAATAAAAAAATAATAAATAAAAATAAAAATAGAAGAAATAAAAAAGTTAATTCATTAATTCATTTAAATATTAAATATTAAAATTAGTTTTTATTTAAGATATTATAGACAACTGCTTGAACCTACGTTTATTTATAATTGTAGGGTCATTAAAAAAAGCATATTAAAGTTATGTATATGATCCTTAGGGAGATTTTCAATTTTTTTTTTTTTTGCTAGTGACTTTTAGGTTTCTGGATCTGTAATTTTTGCTTACTGGTTTACAGATTACTTAAAGATATTCTCTATCACATTTGTTAGTGCTTGTGGTAATCATAAGTATTTTGCTGTTACAGATATGAATTACTTTCTATGTGCATTACCTTTCCTTGCTGCGGTTGATTCTGGCATAATGGGGATATCATCAGACCAAGTCATGCTTTTGCCACCACCCAAGGATCAGACACAGTTTTGTCTTAATGTTTCTAGTTGTCAGTCATCCTTTCCTGAGCCAATGAGCAAGTGGAATACCTTTTACCAGGTTGTTTTCTTAAGTTTTATAATTTATTTTCTTAGGAGGTGGTAAGAGAATTTCCTTTTTTGTATAATGCTTTTTGTCTAGGTTTTTGTGTGTATCGTATAATGTTTTCCTAAGTGTAAAAATATAAATTGTTATGCAAATTATATTATTACACTGCAGCAGACCATTATGTGCCATTAATACCCTCTGAACCAATATGGCATTAATACAAAGTCTATCCATTCATTTCAAATAAGTTATACATAATGTGAGAGCACAAAAGATATTTTACTAAATAAAAAGAGTAGTCTGGTTAATTGAACCTGCATGGCAACCGAGGGTTAACTCTTGGGAGAAACACAATTATGGAGTTGGTTTTTAGAACAGTCAATTAACTTATTTCAACTGAATTAATAAATGATCATATATAGTAGAACTAAACAATTATGTGGTAATCAAAACCAAATATTCAATGAGCAAAATACAAACATTGGCTAAACATAGACGTGGGCTAAGGTCCACAGTGAAAAGATAGATTTACTAGTTCTATAGATTATTAGTTCACTACTTTAGATATGATTGAATTAAATATTCTAATAAAAATTTCCTCCTTTTCTTAATTTTAAACATTTGTAGTAATTTCTACTATGGTAGCAGGAAAGCAAATGACAAACCAAAGCCAAAATCCTCCTGGCCAGTATAAAATACTGACTCTTGAGAAAATTGTTGCAGCTCATTTCTTATAGGTGCATTCAATATTATTACTTATAATAGATATTTACTATACTCTTTTACAGAGTGTCAGTCACTGAGAGCTTGCACAGTTCTTGGAAACAAAATTCTCCTCTCATGTGGAATATTTATAAATTATATATGGGATTAAATTAAATGGTAAGGAGAGGAATTGTTATATTTTCTCAAATATGAATAAATTCCTCCTCTGCTACAGCATTTACAGTATCCTTCTAGTAGCTTTGAAGACCTGTTGAAGTACTTGTGGGCTGCACATGTCTCAACCTTGAAATATGCTGGCAAAATATTTGAAGATAGGTAAGAATGGATCCCAAGTCATTTCTATTTAATATGGTAAATGATTTTTGGCCTTACTTACGCCTTTTTATTCCTCTTTTAAAGTGGTGGTCAATCTTCTTATTAAATAATATTAGTCATTGTGTATTTTAATGATGAAGTGTAGCTCTTTTAGAATGATTAGATTAAAAGTGTCTTATGAAGAAGGGGCAAAATTTTGAGGAAAAAAAAAATCTTGTGCTAACCAACTGATACTAACAAAACAGCTAGCCAACCAATCAACAAATAAAACATACAACCAATTTGTCTATATAAAAAAAAGAAAAGAAATTTTCTTCATTATTTTGACCATGGGCACATTATATGGTAGGTACATACTTAAGGAAAAAGATCGACTAGGATCAGGATTAGCACACAGAATAATTTAGAAGATTATCAAGCCACTCTACGTGTACATCTCGAGGTTATTATACACCTAGATGTGAAGGTGTAAGAATGATTTGTGTTTAGTTGTGAATGATACTGTATTAGTCAGAGTTCTCCAGAGAAACAGCCCCAATAGGAGAGAGAGAGAGAGAAAGAGAGAGGTAGATAGATATAGATAGGTAAAACCAGGAGGAGCCTGTCTTCCAATTTGAAGACCATCAGCCAAGAGAATTCCCTCTTACTTTAGGGAAGGTCAGCCTTTTGTTCTATTCACACCTTCAACAGATTGGATGAGGCCCATCCACATTATGGAGGGCAATATGTTTTACTCAGTCAACTGATCTGGAAATTTCCAAAAAAAAAAAAAAGAAAACCCTCACAGAAACACCCAAAATCATGTTTAACTAAATATCTGGGCCCCCTGAGGCCCAGTCAAGTTGATGCATAAAATCAGCCATCATGGACACTATCTGAGGGTAAAGTCAACCACTTTGAGTGAGATATGGGGTAGAAGTCTGGATATGGGGGGCGCCTGGGTGGCTCAGTTGGTTAAGCGACTGCCTTCGGCTCAGGTCATGATCCTGGAGTCCCGGGATCGAGTCCCGCATTGGGCTCCCTGCTCTGCAGGGAGTCTGCTCCTCCCTCTGACCCTCCCCCCTCTCATGTGCTCTCTGTCTTTCTCATTCTGTCTCAAATAAATAAATAAAATCTTTAAAAAAAAAAAAAAAAGAAGTCTGGATATGGTAAAAAACAGGAACCAAAAAATCAGGGTTCTTGGTATTGAATAAGCAGACTGGCAAATCCAGGCAGGAATGTGTGCCTCTTAATTTCACTGATTGCCTCTCCCACTGACTCCATCATTCAGGTAGGTAAATACGTCACCTAAGTAGCAGATTCAAAGCACACTTCCTCCTTTGCCTGTTGGTATGGCTAAAAAAAACAGATACTGAGTTGGGCAATGGAGGAATTTTCTCCTGTGGCAGCATCAGTGATAGGATTTGGGGCTGCGGTTGTAACTCAACTGCTCTTTCTATTCTGATGGCAGGAAATAGTAATGAGATTATCAGACAACGATTTCGGCCTGGGATTGCCAACCTCAAGATTTGACTGAGAGCAAGTCATGGCTCTAGATTACTTTTTTCATTTACGGATGTTCCAGGTTCACATACAAAGATAAATCACTAGAGAATGCAACTTTGTCCTTGAGAAATATGAGTACTTTAGGTAAATTCAAGGAAATTGAAGAAACTTTTTTCTTATAGGTACATTTCCTGTCTCCTGCGGATTTAGACTTTTAATCTTATTGTATTTATTCCTATTTATGTAATGGAACTGCTTTTGAAAGAAATATTGTATTTTTAACAGGCCAAGTTTATTTAAAAACTCCAAAATCACAGAACATAGGAATTTTTTGTGAATAATCTTAAATATTTACATGACTATTTTGATCAAAAGTGTATGACCTAAAATTTTTTTTCTGATAGTATTAGAAGCACTCTCCTCACTAATTATAACCAAAAAATTGCTTTTTAAAAAACTCTTTTTATTCTCTGAAATTTGATCCTTCTTACCTGACCTCTTATTTAGGTATCAACAAATAACCCTCTGAAATGAGTTTTTTAGATAGCTACTGTTTCTCAAGTACAATAAGTAGAAGAAATTTCACAAGGTATCCTAACGTAATATCTCACTTCAAAACACCTCCTTTTTCTAGATCCTGAGTATGTGGTTGAGCTGTTTAGTAATTTGCTCAAAATCTCATGGCCAATGACTGGCAGGGCTAGTATTTAAATTTCTCAGGACTCCATAGCTCATCTTCTTACCTGTAAGCTGTGCTGCCTGCAATGTACCTGGACTACAAACTAGTTTTATGAGGTCACTAGCTGCCAAGGTTCTTCTTCCCGTCTAAAAAGATACTAAAAGCTATTAAACAATAAAAAAATGCTTCCACCTTTTCAATATATAATGAAGCAGAAATAAAATATTATATTCACTTCCTTGAAGAATCTTTCAATTCTGGGGAGAGATGAGCCACCCAGGCAATCGCCTAACTGAACAAAATATCATTCATACCTCTTCTCCCTCCCTCTCAGGTAGGTTAGCAGGCAACTGAGTGTGATCAGGGCCTCTCTGTCCTAGGTGTGAGAGTAGTGGTTGGACGGTCCTTAGAGTCTTCCCACAGCTGCTGCTATTTCTATTTCAGGAATTCTTCAGAGATTCTTCTTTCCTTCCTTCCTTCTTTCCTTCCTTCCTTCCTTCCTTCCTTCCTTCCTTCCTTCCTTCCTTCCTTCCTTCCTTCCTTCCTTCCTTCCTTCCTTCCTTCCTCCCTCCCTCCCTCCCTCCCTTCCTCTCCTCCTTTCCCCCCTTCTTCTCTCTCTTTCTCCCTCCCCCTCATCCATCCTTCCTTCCTTCCTTCCATTTCTTTAATTTATATATTGAATTCAGGTGTGCTTTCTTATTTTTTGTTTTGGATTATTTTTAGTTTGTATATTATCCACTTATATGTCAATGATTTAAAGAGTCAAATGGTTCTATGAGGTTTTGTCATCTCTTCCACCAAAAATACATAAATAAATGAAATAGCTGTATCCAGGGAGAATACTACTATAAACGCTGGTTACTTTGATATTTGGTACTATATTTCTAAAAATAAAAAATCCTATAACATTTCCCGATTTGCAGATCTAAGTATTATCCTTTTTATCATGACCACAGAAAATTACCACTGAGTTCCCCTCACCCCCACTCCACACAGATTCTTCCCACTTCTCACTTTCTCTGCATAATTGTGTAGTGATTTGGATTGGGTCAATGTTCAGCGGCTACATTATTTTAACTATTAATTACTCTTCATATCATACGTACTAAACTGATTATAATTATTTTTCTTTGTTATCTTATTCCCTTTAGAGCTGATCATTTTTTGTGCATTTTTGTTTACTTTCTATTGTACACAACAATAATTACTTCAAATTGGCAAACCAAGGAAGTTTCTTCTCAACATGTTTAAAAGCATCCAGAATTATATCAATTTCTTCTTACTGAAGAGGTTTCTTTCAAAGCTGTTGACTTGCTCTGCTCTGCCCAAATGGTCAGATATGATTCTTAGGTCTCTAGCATCTTTGTAGTAGATTTCCTTTGTCTTTTCTTTGTGTTAAATCACCCATTTCCAGTATCCCGTATCTTTTTATTTCTTGGATTACTTTGTTTGTTAGGACTTACATACTAGTCGATTCAGAACAGTTGTATAAGAAGAAAAAATTGTAGGTAATTTGCATTCTTAAAATATCATTATTCTATCACGATTTTTGCCTGAGGCTTTGAGTGATTACAGAAGGCTCAGCTGGTAATACTTAAGATTTTTGAAGGCATATCTCCATTAATTTTTAGCTTCACTTTCGTTGTTGAGAAGTCCGCAGTTTATTGGATGTGTTGCCCTGTACTTCATTCCATTTTTTTCACGAGAATGTAGCACAGTTGATAACCACTAAATCTCAGTGTCATACAGCAGTGTTTATTCCTCACATGTTTAACATTCAGCTGGGCAGTTCTGCTGACCTTTCCTGGGCCCACCTCATGTTAGCTGATTTTGATTGGCATCACAGGGATGAGTGAAGCTCAGCTCTGCTGCACTTGTCTTCCATTCTTCAGCAGGCAAGCTTGAGTGTTTGCCATACTGATGGCAGAATGGCAAGGAGAGAGAAACCAAATTGTGAAAAATATTTCAAGCTTACACTGTGTCAAGTTGGCTAATATCCTATTGGCCAAATGAAATCATATGGCTGAGCCAGGGTCAGAAAGTTATGCCTCTCTCCTTCCCACCTCCTTCCAATTGTAACAGGGAAGGGGCACTGGGAAAAACAAAAAACAGAGATATAAAGAGTTTTGAAAAATTGGGGTCATGTTTGCAATCTACAACATACTGGGGCATTTCCTTCAAATCTCATGTGTTACTTTTTTAGGTAAAAGAATATATTAGGGTTTTTTATTTACGTGAGACAACACTGAACTCTGTATAGTCTACATATACTTAAAACTCTGTGGTCTTGGATCCTAGGATTGGTTGGTGCATGTATATCTGTATTTTAAATTAAAATGAGCCTTTAAAAGTGTATTTTTATTTTTTTACTTGACTACATATTAACTGACTTATTAGGTGAATTGTCCAATAACACATTCAATTAAATCATTTGAAAGGCTTCAATTTGATCTGATTTTGTTTATACGCCTCTGTGCCTTGAACTGGTGCCCTCACCTCTTTCCTAGTGTTTATTTAAGCCATTGTTCCTAAGGCTTTGTAGTTTATTTAAGCCATTGTTCTTAGGGCTTGCTGTTTATTTAAGCTATTGTTCCTCACTTGTGATGAGCACTGGGTATTATACATAAGTGATGAATCACTGAATTCTACTCCTGAAACCAATATTACACTATATGTTAACTAACTAGAATTTAAATAAAAACTTGAAACTAAAAAATAAAAAACAACAAAAAGAAAATAATGAGGCTGAAGTTCTGAGTGGACTAATTACAATTGTACCTGCTTCCACTTGTCTCTTAGGTTGGAGTATTATTCTAAACCAGAAGCAAATTTTGGAAGAAGTTGGTGTGTGGCTGTGGACTTTTTAGCTGCATCCCTCTTTCCTACAACTTTGGTTAGAACATATGAATTCCAGAAGGGCCTGCCACCACGAATGCTTGTTAACGGCGATAGAGCCCCCTTCATCAGCGACTTTACTGACTTTCAAAACACCGTCCTGCTTGTTCTAAGTTTTCTTCCCAAAGTGGATAACTCTCCAGGTAAGGGCCTTATAAGCAATACCTTAAAGAAAATTAATATTTCATTGAAAAAAGGAAGAAATAATGATTTTATCAGATACAAAGATCGTTATAACACATACTATTAAAGAAAGTCATGATTTTTCCATGGGTATCCATTCCACAGTTTTTGGTCCTTCTAATGGTAGCCTGTCCTTTCTTATGCATCTTTATTGATCCATGATGCCACCAGACTGCCTCCAGTCCACTTTTCATCCACAAACCCAGATATAATCCTTTGCTGCTGTTATCATATTCCTTTTTTAAAAACCTCATACATTGTTCTTAAATTTAGAAAAAAAAAATGAAATCTCAAAAGAAAATCTGATTAATCATGATTAATGGGAAAAGCTATCAAATTGACTTATGTGAGCTCCCTTCATCTAGCCATACTAGCCATGGATGAAGTATTCTGCTGCAGCTCTTCAACTATAGGACTTCCTTCAGAATGAAAAAGGGAAGGAATCTATATTTGTATATTCGAATGACCACATCATCTCAATTTTCTAGATATGCTCTTATGCAGTGAACCAAGCTGAAAACATAATTAAAATATTACTATTTTACACCCCCTGAAAGAATCTGAAAGATATACAAGCAAAGTAAACATAAATACATTAAATATATGTTTTGAAATCTTATTTGAATTAATTCAAGTAAAAAATAAGCCCAAACATTTAAGGCTTTCATGCAATTGCAGTTTCTTCTTGCCATAGTAATATTTCCAGTGCAATATTCTCAGTCAATGGCAGGTTCCCTTTACAAAATGAGTAGAGGACTAAGTCTCCTTCCATCTGTGCTTATTTCAACCCCTGGCTTCTATATAATCCACATCCCACCAGTAGAAAGATACTTTCATGTTTGGAGAAGCAAGTGGGCTAAGGAATTAAACTTTTTTCTAAGAACTACTTTTGTGTGACAAATCTATACCATGAAAGGAGAAGCATGAATTTTGGTTATCACCTGCTTATCTCTGCCAAATTATCAGATGACATAATTGCATTGTAGACCTGGGTTGTATAAACTGGATCTTTCCTCTTAAGATGTACAAGGTGAAGAACTGAGTGGAGAGTGGAAGTTATTTCATTTAAAGCTTGAAAGTACCATACTACAAGATTTTATTACAAGATTCGGTTTTACTGAAATTCAGCTTTATGTCATGCAGTTTTGAATTGCTTTCACAGGAAAAAAAATGGGAGAGTAAATGTTGAAAACTATTGGTGAAAAAATGGTGAGCTTTGATAGTATAATTGTGCAGATGTTGTATAATGAGGCATTTACTCTCATGTAGTTGTCAGTCTCATGGCAACCACTCCCCATTGATACTCAGAATTCAGTCACAGTGTCAAAGATCTTGAAGTTTTCAAGTAAGCAGAGAATAGAGAAAACAGATGTACTGAAAACAAAGCATGAGAATGGGGCGCCTAGGTGGCTCAGTCGTTAAGCGTCTGCCTTTGGCTCAGGTCATGATCCCAGAGTCCTGGGATTGAGCCCCACATCGGGCTCCCTGCTCAGCGGGAAGCCTGCTTCTCCCTCTCCCACTCCCCCTGCTTGTGTTCCCTCTCTTGCTGTGTCTTTCTCTGTCAAATAAATAAATAAAATCTTTAAAAAAAAAAGAACAAATACACTTAAAAAAAGAAAACAAAGCATGAGTGAAAAACAAATATTGATATTTAAAAATGAGCATTTTCAGTTAATCTTTGATAGAACCATATGTATACATTTACAGTAAAGTTTCGAAGTGTCATTTAGCTACTTTTTAGTCTCCAGAAGTGTTTTCCACAAGAAACCTAAGCTAAATTCATTTAATTTAATCTACAAAATAAAATTAAACTTTTCAGGCTTCAAATTAGCTTTTTAACATTTTTGCTGATGGTAAGACTTGGCACGGAGTTTTTCGTTTTTAATTATGTAAACTTCTGAACCATTTTTTTATCTACAGTGGCATTAAGTTTTAATCCTTGACTATACATATTCTAAGAGTAAAGCTCATTTTAAAGTTGCAAAATAGTATTAGGTATAAATTAGTAAGAAAACAAAGCTTGCCTAGATTTTATTACTTTTTACCCCCATGGGTGATATTTAAAATAAACAGTGAAGACTGAATGAAGATTTAAAACTGTCAGAAGTTTTGAAAGCCAGCAGGCTTGCATCCACAAGGCCCAGAAGTCTATAGCAAACTAAGAGACAGTTCTTAAAAGGTTTGTGCAGACTCATTGTGGCAAATTCCCAAGGGTCCAAAGCAGAGGCAGCAAACTGAAACACACCCAGTCTTTCCATGAAAGAGGCCTATTTGTTCATTTTAATAGCTATGGACTGAGGGGCAGGCTTCCTATTTAATATTGCCTACTCTCCAGAAACCAAGAACTTGATAAGTGCCATCTTGGCGCTTTCCCTTTGTTTTGCTTCAGGGTGGAGATATCTCCTGGAAAGGAACTTGTACACACATCTGTGTCATGTTTTTTTTCAGAGGATACCCCTTGATTGCATGGCTCTGATGGCCAACAGGGCTTAATTAAATTCATGGGTTCCGTAGGACTGTAACAAACAAAAGCTGCTACCTGAGGATCCAGCTTAAAATCATCTGGCATCCAGGTGTTGACTGAGCTCTGCCTCTTTGGGATACTGACAGGTCTTAGCCCACCTTTAACTACTGGGGGCCATTAAGAACACACTAAGCAGTTTCACAAATGATTGAAAGACAACCAAGAGCAAGGGCAGGGTTGAATAAGATTTATCTTTTATACAGAGGCCTCTTCTTCAAAACTGGGAGAGGTGGTTGTTTTGTCCAATCCATAAAAACCAGCACAGAAAGGCAAGGAAAATGAAGACACAGAGGAATATGTTCCAAACAATAGAACAGCATAAAACCTCTGAAAAAGACTTTAATAAAATGGAGATAAGTGATTTACCTGATAAAGAGTTCAAAATAATGGTCATAAAGATGCTCTCTGAGGTCAGGAAAAGAATTCATGAACAAAGTAAAAATTTCAACAGGGAAATATAAAATATAAGAAAGTACCAAACTGAAATTGCCAACCTGAAAAAAATATAATAACAGAGCTGAAAAATTCAATAGAGAGATTCAACTGCAGTTTGGATGAAGTGGAAGACAGGATCTGGAACTTGAGTACAAGGCAGCAGATTTCATTAATGGGAGGAGCAAAAAGAGAGAAGAATGAGAAAGGATGAAGATAGCTTAAAGACATTTATGGCACAACATCAAGTGGACCAATATTTGTGTTGCAAGGCTCCCAGAAATAGAAGAGATAGAGAAAGGGGCAGAAAATGCACTGAAAGAAATAATGACTGAAAATTTCTGTAACTTGGGGAAGGACACAGACATCCAGATTCAGGAAACCTAGAGTTCCAGATAAGATGAACTCCAAAAAAGCTACACCAAGGCACATTATAATTAAATTGTCAAAAGTTAAAGACAAAGAGAGAATCTTAAAAGCAATAAGAGAAAAACAACTCATTATGTACAAGGGAACCACCCTGCCCCCATAAGACTCAGCAGATTTTTCAGGAGAAATTTTACCAGCCAGAAGGGTAGCATGAATTATTTAAAGTGCTGAAAGAAAAAACTCCCAACCATGAATACTCTACCTGACAAAATATTTCTTTAGAATTAAAGGAAAAATAAAGAGTTCTCCATACAAGCAAAAGCTGAAGGGGTTCAGCACCACTAGACTGGCTTTATAAGAAATGTTAAAGGGACTTCTTTAAGCTGAAACAAAAGAGTTGCTAATTAGTAGCAATAAAACATATGAAAGCATAAATCCCTCTGATAAATACAGTTAAATTCAGGATAATCTAATGTAATAGTGGTGGGTTCATAACCTATAAACTTATAAATTAAGAAAAACAATTCCATTTATAATTATATCAAAAGTAAAATACCTAGAAATAAATTTAACCAAAGAGGTGAAAGACCTGTACACTAAAAACTATGACATTAATGAAAGAAATTGAAAAAGACACAAGTAAATGGAAAGAAATTCCATGTTTATGAATTGGAAACATTAATATTGTTAAAATGTCCATACTACCCAAAGCAGTCTACAGATTTAATGCATTGCCTATTAAAATTCCAGTGTCATTTTTCACAGAAATAAAACAATCCTAAAACGTGGATGCAACCACAAAAGACCCTGCATAGCCAAAGAAATCTTGAGAAAGAAGAACAAAGCTGGAGGCATCTCACTTACAATTTTCAAACTATTACAAAGCTATAGTTAGCTAAACAGTAAGGTACTGGCACAAAAACAGTCACATAGATCAATGGAACAGAATAAAGAGCCCAGAAATAAACCCACACATGTGTGGTCAGTTAATTTACAACAAAGGAGCTAAGAATATACAATAGGGAAAGGACGTTCTCTTAAATAAGTGGTGCTGAGAGAACTGGACAGCCACCTGCAAAATAATGAAATTGGGCCATTATCTTACCCCAAATGCAAATGAATTAAAGACTTGGCAGTGAAACCTAGAACCATAATCCCCTAGGAAAAAACAGGGGGTAAGCTCCTTAACATTGGTCTTACTGATGAGTTTTTGGATTTGACAACAAAAGCAAAGGCAACAACAACAAAATACAAATGGGACTATATCAAATAAAAAGGAAGCAAAGGAAATCATCAAAAAAAAAAAAAGGAAAAAACCCTACAAAATGGGAGAAATTGTTTGTAAATCATATATCTGATTGGGGATTAATATCCAAAAAATATTTTAAAAATCTGATTTAAAAATGGGTAGATCTGAACAGACATTTTTCCAAAGAAGACATTTTTCCAAAGAAGACCAAAAGGTGCATGAAAAAGTGCTCAACATCACTAGTCATCACGAAAATGCAGAGATCAGGGAAAACCACAATGAGATACCACCTCATACCTGTTAGAATGGCTATTATTAAAAAGACAAGATGTAACAAATATTAAGGAGAATGTGGAGAAAAGGGAACCCTTATGAACTGCTGGTGGGGAAGTAGATTGGTGTAGCCACTATGAAAAATAGTATAAAGTTTTCTCAAAAATTAAAAATAGAACCACCATATGATCCAGTAATTCCACTTCTGAGTATTTATCTGAAGGAACTGAGGTCACTGTCTCAGAAAGATATATACAGCCCCACATTCAGTGCAGCATTATTTACTTTATTTACAATAGCTAAGGCATGGAAACAATGTTAAGTGTCCATCAGTGGATGAATGGGTGAAGAAAATGTGACGTATACGTATATATTCACACATATGTATCAATAGATATAAAATGGAATATTATCAGCCATAAAAAAGTATAAAATCCTGTCATTTGCAACAACATGGATGAACCTGGAGGGCTTTATGCTAAGTGAAATAAGTCAGAGAAAGAAAAATACTGTCTGATCTCATTTTACATGGAATTTATAAAAAATCAAACTCATAGATATAGAAAAGAGATTAGTCGTTGCCAGAGACAGGGGGTAGGGGTTGGGTAAAATGGGCAAAGGTGGTCAAAAGGTACAAACTTCCAGATAGAAGATAAATAAGTCAGGGAGATGTAACGTATGGTATGGTGACTGTAGTTAACAATATTGTATTATATATTTGCAAGTTGCTAAGGGAGTATATCTTAAAAGTTCTCATCACAAGAAAAAAATCTGTGACCATATCTGGTGACAGATGTTAACTAAACTTATTGTGATAATCATATATATATGTTTATATATATATTTATATATATAATTACATTGTACTCCCAAAACTAACACAATGTTATATGTCAATTATATTTCAATTAAAAAACTTACTAAATTTTCAATCTGATAATCTATTGCATTAAATTGAAAGTACACAATGGGGTGCGATATAAAGTTAAGATGTAAAGTTAAGTGGTTAACTCCTACTTATTAAACACCTACCATGTGCCTGAAATTGTGTCAGGTGCTTTTTTTCCCTTTATCATATATAAATATCACTACAATACTTTTATAAAAATATATTGCCAAGGCTGGAGCTGATCATAGGCATTTGGCTTTGAAGAGACACCACGGAGCTGGTCCTGCTCTCAGCCAGCTGCCCAGTGTGGGGCGGTGGAGCAAATATGAATATTAGAGTTGTCCAAAGTGAGGTGAATCCATGTACCTGTGTAATGAACAGCTGGGGTAGGTGGCTGACATATATGTCAGCAGTTGGCTTGCTTCATATTATCTTCCTCAGTAGTCCCTTCTTCAGTGTTCCTGTCGCTTATACCTTAACGAATATTATACGTATTCTGGGATGTATGATTTTTGCATGCAGTAAAAGGGATGCCTTTTGAGACTCCTGACCACAGTAAAGCAAGGCTCCTAACTCCCTGGGAACAATGGACTGTGGAGTGCAGGTTACCTCTGCACAGAAGTTTTGTACAATTTTCCCAACAATTCTTTATTTTCTGGCAAGTCTCTATACAAAGTATGATCCAACTCACGTCTAAACAAAGCTTCTCTCCTGGGCTGCTAATTCCAAAAATGCCAAAGTTACATGGTGTTTGGATGCTTGGAATTAATAACTATTAAAATGTTTTGAAACTGAACCAAAATTTTTATTATTATTGAGTTTTCTCTAAGGAAAGAATGGTTAGTAAACTGCACTGTTTCTGTGATAATGTGAAATGAGAGGTATTTAATTCGAGGGCCAGTTGCTGGTTCTTCACATGCTGTTAAGAAGTGAAGATTTTTACTAGAAGATGCCTCTGTTTAATGTACCTGGGATCTTTCTGAAGAGAGGATTTATAGCAAGCTAGGCAAGCCCAGCTTATAAACTAAATGGCTATAAAGTGAGGGTGTAATAGATAAATCCAAGGAAATACCAGATTTATAAGAGACCAAGACCAGCTTAGCTTGTAATGAATGGGATTATGTTAAGAGAAGAAAATTTCCAATCATTTCGTCATGGTCAGTTTAAGTAGACTTACATGTAAACCAGAATCATCTCTTCACAAGTTTATTATAAATTGTTTTGATTACCACATATCTCCTTGCATTATTTAAGAGGAAATATACTCTCTTGTTTTATACCAGCCAATCCCTATTGTATGAGTGTACTTCATTGGTTTTGCTAGCTCCACATTGTATTGATAGATGAGGTCATTTTTACATTTATTAAGTTACTGGGTTCAGGAAGGCCCACTGTCATGACTGGTGTTAGAAGACTCTGGGCATCTTACAAACAGCCTGGGAGTCAGCCTTCTAAATCTGGAACAAAGTGGATTTTGCTACCTTTCCAGACAAAAGGCTGCTAAAACCGTTAAGAAAATAATTTATTTCATGCAGTTAAAGTATATGGTAATTTAAAAGCCTCTGCTTACTCAAATTATTAAAGTCTGCCATTTTTTATAAAAGGAAATAAAATGAACAACTATATAGCTGACCTGTGGTCTGGCAGAAACCCCTTCTCCAGCAACAGTACAAAAGTAAATAATGGAGTGGGTTTTTTTTAGCAGGTCCAAAGTAAAAGAAAACATCTTTTCTTAGTCCTCCTGCTCTCAACCCCTGTATTTTGCCCATTAATATTTGCCTTTCAATACATGAGTCTTGGTGTAGGTAAGCCAAAGTGGTAACTCTTTCCAAAGCAGCAATTGTATTGAATTCTTGACTTAGAGAACGTTCTCATAGCTGCTGACATTAACTCCAAGAGATAACTACATCCTACTTTGAGAAGTAAACATGTCAAAAAACAAAGCTCGGATACGAGATGAAACTGAAAAACCTAGTAACATTTGTAAACAAAAGAGTGAAGAGAGTTTTAGACCAACTTAAAAATCAGTTTGTTTCAATAAACTGATTTTTTGGGGGTAATGATCACTGTTTTGTATTCCGAAAGTATTGAGTATAGAAATCAGTTGTATGATAATGCCTTTGTATGTTTGTCTTTTCCCATGTATTTTTAAATAACCAGTAATCTATACTTTAATAACATTTTTCTTTGGTGTAAGAAAACTTTATTGCCAATATTTTACTAATAAAGAAACAGAGGTTTTGTAAGTTTAAATAATTCACCAGCTGGAAATGAGACAATAAATTTGCATCCTGGCATATTATGTTAAAGCCTGTGTTCCTTCTCTTTAACACATCATCCTCCTATATACTGAAATCTACCCTCTAGATAAGTCTGAACTCTAGTGTCAGCCCTTTGCTTTCTTGTTGGATGTGTTGACTGACTCAACATTGATCAAATATGAAGATTTAAAACTAGCCTAACTTCCTCACTAGTTTAAATAGAAGAGAAAAGAACTATCCTTGGGTCTTGGGACTTTATAACAGATTAACTCTAGCTAATTGAGAAACATGAACCAAATACTTTCATCCACCAATCAGGTAACATGCTCCATCTCCATGGAAAGGAGTAAATGTTGTTTACAATTAAGCATTATCCTCCCATCCCCAGAGTGTAGGAAGAAAACAGAAGTAGACCTGGGACCAAGCGTTCTGGACACTTTCGAACTGTTACCTCTCATATGTTAACAGATCTAACCTGAAATATTTCTTCTCTTCAAAAATTGTTTTAAAAACTCTTTTTCTTTTAAATTGCTGTTACTTTTACTGATTTATCTTAAACTATATTTATTGTATTCAAACTTTAAATGTCTAAGTGCTTTGACACATTAAATGAAAATTAAAGTCTTCTTCCCACCTCTCTTCATTTACATTTCTTGGCCCTTCACCCAATTTTTAAAAGTGGTGCAAATTCCTAGAATGTGTTTGTACATAAAACAGTGTATATAAGTGGATAAATAAAACCTATGTTGTTTGCACAAATGAAATCATACTCACTGCCTTGCACTATATTTTTTTACTAGAAAATTTTCTTGAAGCTCTTTGATATCAGGAAATATTGATCCAACTCCTTCTGCTTAAAGGATATGTAGCATTTCATTTAATAAATTTACTATAACTGTAGGCATTATTTTCTCTTATAAGCTTTGTCAATAATGTAATAATGGCATTTTATGTATGTTTTTCTTGGCATAGGGTTTATGATTTTACCAATACATTTGTAGAAAGGAAATGAATTAAAGTCAATGAGTCATATATTGCTGAGTGGTACTTAAAATAGTTTTCAGGAGTTTACATTTTTGTCATAAAACTGAACTGAGGCTTCTGTTTCCTTTAAGCCACTACTGTATAGCAATTTCTCTAACTTAGGTTAGTTTCTTATGCAGAAAATGCTTCTTCACCGTTGTACGAATTTATAATTCTTTCTTTTTTTAATTTAAATTCATTAGCCAACATATAGTACATCATTAGTTTCAGATGTAGAGTTCAGTAATTCAGCAGTTTTATATAACACCCACTGCTCAATACATCATGTTCCCTCCTTCATGCACCCAATTACTCCATCCCCCCACCCACCTACCCCTCCAGCAACCCTCAGTTTGTTTCCTATAGTTAAGAGTCGCTTAAGGTCTGTCTCCCTCTCTGATTTCTTCCCATTCAGTTTTCCCTCCCTTCCCCTATGATCCTCTGCACTGTTTCTTATATTCCACATATGAGTGAAACCATATGATAATTGTCTTTCTCCGATTGACTTATTTTGCTCATTGTAAATTGTAAATGGTAAGATTTCATCCTTTTTGGTGGCTGAGTAGTATTCCATTGTATGTATATATCACATCTTTATCCATTCATCTGTCAGTGGACATCTAGGCTCTTTCCATAGTTTGACAATTGTGGACATTGCTGCTATAAACATTGGGGTGCAGTTGCTCTTTCGGATCACTACATTTGTATCTCTTGTGTAAATACCTAGTAGTGCAATTATTAGGTCATGGGGTACCTCTATTTTCAACTTCTTGAGGACCCTCCATACTGTTTTCCAGAGTGGCTGCACCAGCTTGCACTCCCACCAACAGTGTAAGAGGGTTCCCCTTTCTCTACATCCTCAACAATATTTGTTGTTTCCTGACTTGTTCATTTTAGCCATTTTGACTGGTGTGAGGTGATATCTCATTGTGCTTTTGATTTGTATTTCCT
Organism: Mirounga angustirostris; assembly: GCF_029215605.1. Classification (NCBI taxonomy): domain Eukaryota; kingdom Metazoa; phylum Chordata; class Mammalia; order Carnivora; family Phocidae; genus Mirounga; species Mirounga angustirostris. Next base: position 110,035,251 of record NW_026991716.1, read on the forward strand.
TGATGGCAAGTGATGTGGAGCATTTTTTCATGTGTCTGTTGGCCATTTGTATGTCTTCTTTGGAGAAATGTCTGTTCATGCCTTCTGCCCATTTCTTGACTGGCTTATTTGTTCTTTGAGTGTTGAGTCGGATAAGTTCTTTACAGATCTTGGATACTATCCCTTTATCTGATATGTCATTTGCAAATATCTTCTCCCATTCTGAGGTTGCCTTTTAGTTTTGTTGATGAATTTACAATTCTTTCTATGTGTTTATGCACTTTTCCTAGTTTTCTGATTATTTGTATTTCTTATTAATTTTTATAATGAGTTGGTCAATAAATTTTAAATTTAAAAACTTCATGTGTATAATTATCAAGTAATGAATGTTAATTTTATATGCAAAATACATGCAAAATTTTTATATACAAAATATATATGCAAAATAAACATTTTAACAATTAAGTATTAACTTGAATTTACATGTAATAATTTTATATCTTTTCCAGGTTCATTTTTATTGACTGTATGGACAATTTTAATGAAGAATCATGATGTAAGGAAGGAAGTTCTAGAGCTTTTTCAAATAATTCTTGAAATCTTTAATCCAACATTTCAGAGTGTTCCCAATGTTTAATTAATGAACTAAAGATGAACGGTTCTAATTTGTTGAGCAACAGTAATTTCAAAATTTTAATGTGATCATAACCATATAGTTTTCTTGTTGATATTTTTGATTTATGCTCACTTGTTCGGATTCCATCCATGCATTCTAACATTAAATTCAAATTAATGCTATGATTATTTTTCCTCAATTAATAGTTCTTGATTTTTTAAATTTATCAATACTTAAAATGTTTAGCATCTAAAGGAAATTATCTTAAGCTATTATAAATCCCTGTGAAATCAATAAACAGACATTAAAATTATATGGCTCTTTTGTTGTCACCCTATATAACCTAATTACATGACATTTAGAGCAGTATGTCTTGCTGATTTATAACCAAAATCCAGAACATTTTAAAACTAAATACTGACAGTCAACTAAATTTTTAAAACTCATAAAACAGAACTGGCAGATGGAATACATACTGATTTGTCTTCTTGTGTGTGTGTTTCCACTGACTACAGTTTTATAGCAAATACACACTGTTTGCCCTCCTCTGGTCCACACTTGATAATGAATGCTTAAGCGTCATGTTTGTCAGTGTTGTTCTCTTTCAGGAGAGAGAGGTGGTGACTTCCAGAGCTGAAATAAAGCTTTCATATGCAGGTTTTCCCAGGGCCTCATCCACAGACTAAATCTGCCCTCTAACTGTTGGAAAAAGAGATGCTCCTACCCTTGCTCTCTTTCTGGTATAAGTAATGTTCACATCATGACCAGAGGGATCTTTTCAATTGTAAGTCAGATCATGTTTCTCCTCTGCTCAAACTTAAAATGGCTTGTGCTCTCTCCCAGGGCAAAACCCACAGCATTTATATATGTGGCTCATGCAGCTGACGTGATCTGGATCCCTCACTCCCTTTGCCCTGCTCTCCTCCCACTCTCCCCTTTCACACCGGCCTCCTTGCTCTTCCTCAAACACTAAAACACACCCATGAGTCATGATTTTCAGAGCATTGTTTCCTTTCCGTCAAGGATGCTCTTCCCCCAAATCACTGCCTACCTCATCTCTTCACCTCCTACCGGTCTTTTTTCCAGTGCCACCTTCTCTGACTGTCAGGATATTCTTTGACTTCTTTGTGTAAATTTGTGCCCACTCAACAATCTCTATCCTTTTTATCCTGCTTTATTTTTTTCTTCATATCACTTATCTCCACCTATCACATGCTCTGTTAGTTTCTTTGTTTCTTGTCTGCCTTCCTACACCAGTGTGGGAGCTCCATGATGGTAAAACTTTATTTTCTATAATAGCTGCATCCTTAGGACCCAGGACAGAAGTTTTACTAAGCACTCAAATATAGTCTTATTTGGATGAATAAGTGAAAAAAAAATGAAAGTTTGAATAAATGAAAAAGAATTGATAGAGGTTTCAAATGCTAAAACCGAGTTTTATTTTAATATGAAAGCCACAGGCATATACTATGGATACTGGAAGAAAAGAGTAGAAATTACCTGACAATCAAAGTGCATAATAAGTTTCAGAAGACAAAATCAGAATAAGCAAGGAATTGCGGCTATCCCATCTGATCACTAGGATATAGTGTAGCAAAATAGTCACAAAAATAAAGAAAAAGTAATAAAAACAAATGGGACAAAACGTAAATTGACTGAATTAACTATAGTGGATGGAGAGAAGTAGCATTTCATAGACACTCCTAATAATGTGATCTTTTGAGGAGTGGAAAATAAGGGGGGCCATTTCTACAAAGGAAAAGGTTAGGAAGTCACACTTGTTTGTGAGAAGTAACCCTTCTCTCTGGTATGATAGCCGAGATGTTTCTGGATATTTCCCCCAAAAAGTATTGGCCAAGCTAGTTTTTCATAATAAGAATGATGCAGAGCTCCAGATACTTTCCATTGCACCCTCTAGACTTATAGAACTCAGTTTGTTGGGGCGCCTGGGTGGCTCAGTCGTTAATCGTCTGCCTTCGGCTCAGGTCATGATCCCAGGGTCCTGGGATCGAACCCCGCATCGGGCTCCCTGCTCCATGGGAAGCCTGCTTCTCCCTCTCTCACTCCCCCCTGCTTAAGTTCCCTCTCTCGCTGTGTCTCTGTGTCAAATAAATAAATAAAATCTTAAAAAAAAAAAAGAACTCAGTTTGTTAAAATAACCTATTTTCTCAATTGCCTATTATTTCCCATTTTGTTATGGTGGATGATTATTGTCTTGTTTTGGGTTTTGGTGCAAACTCTCTGTTCTCCAGATTTTGTTTCCCTACATATAAAATTTTGAACTTTATACAGTAAATTATGTCATCATTTTTCTCTTCATTGTGGTATTCCATCATAGTTAACATGTTACTAAATAGGTAAATTGAGACTTTAACAAAAAAGATAACATATGACTGAAAGTTGGTTACTAGTTTAAACACAAGTAACTTTGGATCTATTTTAACCTATTGTCAAATCTGTTGTCAGAAACATCTATATGAGAATGTGCAACACATAAGTACTACAAGAGCTCATCAAAGCTACTAGAAGATGATTTTACATGCTACCCAAGGAAGGAATAGTTATTAATATTTAGGCAACTAGAATAATCTCTCTCCCTGAAAATCAATTGTACTTGCATATATGTTATTTTATCCTTCTAAGTGAGAGAACACTGTTTTAAAAAGATTAGTGAATATGAAGACTTGATGCTTAATACTCTGAAGAGCCTACTTATTAGCTATATTGGTTATATAATCATTACTAACTGTGAATACACCTGAAAATTTTTAATCAAAGATATTTTTGAAAAGGATAGTACTTTATACTGTCTAGGACCTGTTAAAGAAGCAGAATGACAACCAATGATTACACAAGCTCAGGAAGGAAGGAAAACCATGGTGCTGAAGCTGGGAATTGAGAATATGGTAGGGATTGTATTAGAAAACAGGAGGGATTTATATTATTTTTTTATATCCCAAATCAATCACCACTTTGTATTTCTCTTCCTACTAATAATAGGGTAGAGATGGGAATGCCTTACCAACCAAAACAGACTGTCTTGCAGACAGTGGATTATGCCTCAGTTTCTGAGAAATGTTATTAAGTATTGGTCTCATTGAGTTCTGTCTTTGTCTTTGTTTTTCTCTCATCGCAACTACAATAAGTCACATATTTTGTACCTAAGGTACTTGTACTTCTCATGGGGGGGGGGGGAATCACTGTTAATCCAAATAATTCTGATTGGTAAATTTCAGCAGCATAGCTATGTAAAATAAGCAGTTCCACGTAAAATTCAGCAGAGGTTTTTGTGAGATTTGACGCCCAAATCCTTTTTCCATTTCTGTCTATGTACAAGTCCAGACCTATACATCCAACCTGTCTGAACTTTAGCAAGATTTGAGCCAAAGGCTTGCATGCAGGTAGTTATATGGAAATGTGATCCCGGGGATATACATTGAAAGACAAGGAAGGAGGAAAAAAGGAAAAACTAATATAAGGAGAGACAATTGTGTCACCACCACCAAGGTATGGGTGTTTAACGTCATGGGATATATGAGGAACATTCTGAAAGGCATCTCATAACTTTTGGCTTTGAGAAATGGAAGTGAGAGGAATTTATGCATTTGCTCTCATCATTCATTGTTCAAGTTATATTAATTATACTTTTTCTTTTCTGTATATTATAATGTTTTGACATTCTTTGGGGCTTTACACACCTGGAAAGAGATTGCCTCTTCAGGCTGGCTAATTTCCTGGGGGTGGTGGACAATTGCCTAAAACCTGACTCTAATGTATAGACGGATGGACCCAAGGCTGTGCCCTCACACCCCCCCTTATCTCTCATATACCAAGCCAATATTTCTTCAGCCCTAAATCATTTCAAGGCCAGATACCAGGCAACCAGATTGCCCAAAGCCAATCCTGGACTGTTTATTCTGCCCTGTCTTGCCTTTGACAAAGGAAATCCCAATAAAGATCAAACCACACTTTCATCTACCCTGTCACCTGCCTCTTGATCATCCTGGTGTTTCCCGTGAGTCCTGGCATGGGGTTGCATGTCCCCTTCTTTCTGGAAATAGAAATAATAAATTATTCTTTCAATGACATTGGCCTCTCCATGTTTTCTTTGTCATACCTCCATAAACTAAATCCCAGGTATAATTTTTTTTTAAAGATTTTATTTATTTATTTGACAGAGAGAGACATAGCGAGAGAGGGAACACAAGCAGGGGAAGTGGGAGTGGGAGAAGCAGGCTTCCCGCCAAGCAGGGAGCCCGATGCAGGGCTCGATCCCAGGACCCTGGGACCATGACCTGAGCCGAAGGCAGACGCTTAACCGACTGAACCTCCCAGGCGCCCCCCAGGTATAATTTTTTAACACAAGGTTGGTTCAATGGGTAATAACTCTCCTGCGATTCTGGTTGCACAAGTCTGAGTACCAGACAGGTTCTTCCAGATGTTCCAGGTAGCAGCAGAAGTACAGAAACCTAGGGCAGTAGGTCCAAGTTCCAAGGAGTGACTAAAAATAGCCCATAAGTTTCACATGCACAAAGCTAGTCAGAGTCCATGTGGAATTGGTCCTAGCAGGGGTGGCTGCATTCAGAATAGAGGCCGAGAGGATTCAGGAGTAAGGCACAGGAGACATCAATTTAGAACCCCTGCACTGTGACCTGAATCATGGGCCATAATTAGGAATATGCAGGCCCAGCCCTTCTCTATATGCATGTACTGTGTGTTTGTTATAATCACAGTGAACTGACAGAGAACTCTATCAGAAAATGGTTCCTAAGCCTCAGACTTCATCTGGCAGTTATTTATTGAGCAGTAACCTTATTCCTGGTGCTGCATCACCACTGGTCTGCCATGGGGAACAAAGTAGGAGACATGCTTGTCTTTGAGATGTCAAACAAAGGATTACTATAAACATTTAATTTCTAATAAAAGCAAATAATTTGAATATGTAGAAGAATTTTACCTTCTTTCACCTCACCCCTGCCCTTCCCTTCAATGTAAAGGTGGGGCTTCTCTTTTTCTCTGTTGCATGCACGAGCATAGAGAACGATTGGGCTGATACATCAGCTGTTCTATGTCAGTTACAAGCCTTATTTCAGAGTTCCTTTCCGTGGTGCAACCTCACTGCACGCCAAGGTGAACACCTGGCCCTCATTGCAACACCCCGTGGAAATTAGGGCATGAGGTGCTGGCACCAGGATGTTCTATGAGTAATGAATGCCTGTTTTCTGATCCAGAGGCACCTTGTTTCCTGTCAAAAATTGTGTATACATGAAACAATGAAATACACCAACATATATGAAATAATTCTTGGGTATAAGGGAGAGATTCTGTCAGGAACAGAGAATTGAAGGGGATAATGATTCATCTGCCACTTCCTGCTTCACTGACTCCCAGGTATGAGGTAACATGGTCTCCTGGAAGGATATTGAATCTCTTGATGTCCTGAATTGGACTGATAACAGATCAATTCATAGGAAACAAAACAAGTACAAGGGATTAGGCCTAAGGGACATATTCATATAGTTTACCTTTCTTTTTTTTACTGCAAATTTTGCTTAAACCCATTGATTAAATTCAGCATATCAAAGAATGCAATCACAGCTGCGAGGCGATTGTGAGTTACATATAACTATAAAAAAATTTGTGTTCATTAAACCTTCTCTAAATCATTGCAATAAATGACTGTGGTTCCAAAATAATTTTTTAAAAATTTTCAATAAACCACAGCTCCCCTCCTCAACCTCCATACACAACAGCATCTTCATCTTTCCTAAATAAGCTCTAACTTGCCCATTTCTCCCTCACTGAGTCCAACACTTTCCACTTCTCTAAAGCAATGTCTATGAAAGGTCACTTTCTTGTGCTCACTATAGTCAATTGAGACAATTCACTTTTTCTCCCACTTAAATTTGCTGCTTTTTCTTTATTTCTATAACTTTTTCACTAAACCATAGGCCAGGTATTTGGTAGAATGTTCCATGACTTGGATGGTCTGATGTTTATTCATAATTAGATTTAGGTTATGCACCTCTGGCAGAAATACCACCTAATTTGATACTGTATTCTTTTAATGCATCAGGTAAGAGAACACAATTTTAAGTTGTTTCATTGCTGGTGATGTTCACTTAAGGTTGTGTCTACCAGGTTTCTCCAATGAAATCATAACTCTTCTTTTTATTTATTTTATATTTATATGCATATTAATGTTTTACTTTATTATTTGTTACTGTGTATGTTTCATGTTTGTTACTTATATTTGTTATATTTCTTTTATTTAATATTTATATTATATATGTATATTTTATATACTGTATATTATGTATCTCTATTATATATACATATATAGGTATATGTATGTGTATGTCTACATTATATATACACATACATACTTTATAGATATGTATTTGGAAGGTGCTTTGAACCTATGTAAATATCATTTTTAAATGTATTAATTCATTTATTTATATCTCTATATATTCTTGTTTTGATATCTTATTCAATGGGCTTTAATACTATATTATTTATTTTAATTTTCCATTGTCTTAGTATTGGCCAGTGGAAGCCCCTTTGACAATATATCCATCTCTTTTAGAACACTTCATTTTTTTCTGGAATAATAAGGCATTCCAAGCTTATCTTTTCCCTTACCTGCCTCAACCATATGCAGCCATTTCTCTAAGGCATCCTATTCCATTTATTGGAAAATGATATTTTGAAGTCAAGACCTGAGTGGTGGATGTGTTTATCATTTTGGGAATGTCTCTACAGACCATCTCATGTGTCTCATCTAATCTATTGAGTTCCCTCCAATACCTCTAATTCTAACCCAATAGCATAGGGGTTATTTTAGTTATCATTCTTTTCATATTTGTAACGTCCTTTTCCAATAGTGAAAAAACTCACTTCCATTATTTAATTAATTTTTCTGTACATAAGTCAATCTGTCATCTATGTCACAACTTTGTCCTTTGTATGGATGCCCTCTTCACCCTATTTGGGCTCCAATATTCCATGCTATGTGGCTTCTATCAGTGAATTCCCCCCTCACACTACTTGAACTCTGGCTGTCTATGCTGGGCATCTCCTCTCTGGGAATGCCTTTCTAGCCAAGTTTAGCTTCTTCTTTCATTGAAACTCCTCTTTGTGGGTACAATTTCTTCACTTTACTTGGGCTCTTGATCTTCATGCTGGCTTAATGACTTCCCTTCTCCTATGCCCAGCTCCCATCTTGCCTTGTTTCCCTAATCAATTTTGCACTAAATTGTCAGGAAAAAAAAGGGAAAGGAAGGGAAAGAGGAGATTGGAATCATTTATAACATCTTTTTTCCTTTTATACCTCACACCCAACCTATTAACAAATCATGTTGTCACTATATTCGTAATATATCCAAAATACAATCACTTATTACCATCATTGTTATGGTCCAAGATAACAGCATATTTCTTCTGGATGACCTCAATAGACTCCTTATTGTTTTCCCATTACCTCTATAGTCTAGGTTCAACTAGAGAGGCTAGTTTGGTCATAGGCTCAACAGCCTTCTCTTTAATCTCTATTCCATTGTAAATTTGTTTTTTTTTTTTTTTTAAATAATCCTTACAATGAACTACAAGAAGCTACATAATTAACCCTTACACCTGAGTCTTAACCCTTGGCTTTCCAAAAGCAATATTGCTCTAATTATACCTCCTACTTCTTTTCACCCTGTTTAATGATCTTTTTCTGCTCTTCTAAAAGTACCAGGCCTGCAGCCAACTTCCAACAATTGTGCTTGCTCTTCCTCTTTGTCTGGGATAGTCTTACCCCAGATATCCTCAAGGCTCATTCCCTTTCACCTTCATCTTTGTTCAAATACCTCCTCCTTACCAAAACCTTACTTGATGAAACTTTTTAAATTTAAGATGCTTAATGTATTTTAGCACTCCTTATCACTTTTCCCTAAATTATTATTTTTTCTTTGCACTAATATTTAACTAACACTATGAGATTTGCTTATTATCCAATTCACAACTAAGAATATAACCTCTATGGGGTCACAGATTTCTATTTTTTGGTTATTATATAAGTATAGCCAAGGACAGTGACTCTCATATAGCAGGTACAAATAAGTATTTTTTGAATGAACAAATTTTTTATGTGTATTAAATGAAATAAAATTTTTGATGCATAAAACTTATTAAAAATACAACCTATATTCCATCTAATCTTCCTTCTTCATTAAATCATAAATCATTTCAGGTAAGGGATAATATATTATTCATTTCTTTTCCCCCCAAACTCACCATAACTGGAACCACACTGTATCATTCAATAGCATTTATTGTTTTATTTATTTATTTGTCAATCAATAGCTTCTTGAATTAGTGACTTATTGAAACATTGTCTCCTAAACTCTATCACATTTGGTAAGATTGCATGGCTGTGTTTTCTTATAGTCCTTGCCTCTCTGACACGCTGTGGTATCTATCAGTGAGGGTCCAGGGATTTTCCTGTAACTGCCAATTAATAATGGTTTTACTGATACAAGAAAGACTCATTATTTTGTTTTCCTCCTTAAGTATTCTCTCTCTCCTTTGTTTATTTTCACTCCCTTCATCAGATTTCTTTCCTATAGTAAGTGGTGTGATTTTAAGTAGATCCTAGTGTCAGAAAAATCAGAAAATTTTCCATTAAAAAAATTCCTAGAAGGATTCAGTTTTGCTAGGGAATAGAGTAGGCAAAGATGTTTTTAGTCAACCATATTGAAAAATGGAAATTTTCAACTTTAAAAATATAATTAAAAACTTTTAAATTGTGAAAGTATTTTGAATTGGGTCTTCTGGATATATATGCTGAGATGGAGTTTGGGGTACAACATATCTACAGAGATCAACAATCCAGAAGGAAGAAAAGAAGTAAGTAAAATTGGACAGAGATACAAGATAAACTGTGGTCCAGGCCTTCCAAAGCCACAGCCAACCCAACAGGGATCTTGGGAAGGAATATTGCTGAGTATAGCCTAGCATGAGAGAATCGAATCCATGAGAGCCTCAGATTTAAAGGCACTTCTTATGCAATAAATGTTCTTCTCCATGGGTCTTCCTGGGTATTCTAGAGTTTGGGGACAGGGTGGGAACTGAAAAAGGCTCCTTCTTGGTGTGTGCCTGGAGAAAGAGAGAACAGCCAGAAAGACACACCCTACTCAGAACTTTCTCCCCATATCTATTCAATGGTACAAAATCCTTAATCTGCTGGTAGAGAGGCAGCAAGTCTGACTGCCTTATTCAGCTAGGAGAAGGTAAAAAAAAAAAAATTCTAACCCTGTGAGAAAGGCAAGGAACCAACCTGAATTTAGATCATTAGAAAAGTTTACCTTTAGGTGAAGTTGCAGTCACTCCTGAAGTGCTAGCTTAGAGACCCAGCAATGCAGGGCCTGACTGAGACCCAGGATGAGCCAGGACAATGGAGAATGACCCTGCCTACCTATCCCAGGCTAACAAGCATCAAATAATAACAAACTTCTAACAGTCAAGGAAGAGAAAAAGCATAGAAAGACCTTATATGGCACAGGCTGATGCAGAAAAAAATCTAAAGCTGAGGGTGGAAGAGAATCATTGAGAAGAATTCTCCAGCAATCCTGTTTACCCCCTAACCACAAGAGAACATTAGAGCAAATCACTGAGAGTAATGATACAACAAAATAAACCAGCTCAAACCTTGACTAGATTTGCTCACCTCCTCCCTCCCACTTCTGAGCATAAACACTCTCTACTCTGGTTTCTCTGGTCTTGCACATGTGTTGGGCTTTCCACCAAAAATTATGAGTCACAAAAAAGATGCAAGAGGCACAGAAATCAGCAGAACCTGTCATATAGGACCCAGATGTTGAAATTATCTGGCAGGGAATTTAAACTATGATTAAGATGTTAAAGGTTTTAGTGGAAAAAATAGAGAGTTGCTTGAATAAATGGGTGATTTCAGCAAAGAGAGTAAAACCACAAGAAAGAGGCAAAGGGAAATATTAGGAACTTTTAGAAATGACATGGTAATTGAGATGAAAAATTCTTTTAAGGGGCTCATCAGTAGAATCTACATAGCTGAGGAAAAGTTAGTAAACTCAAAGATAAGTTAACAGACATTAATCAAAATGAAACTAAAGAGAAAAAGAGTAGAAAATCAGAACAGAGAAAAAAGAGCTTTGTGATTAAGCAATCTAACATTGGTGTACTTGCAATCTCAGAAGGAGGAAGGACAGAAAATGGTGTGGTAATATTTGAAGAGCTATTGATGGAAATTTTTTCAAAAATAATGAAAAATATCAATCCCCTAGAGCTAAAAATCTGAGAGAACACCAAGCAGAATTAATATTAATATTAATTAATTAATTATATCCACCCTCCCAAACACACCTGGACACATCTTACTCAAACTGATGGGACCCAAAGATAAAGAGAACATAGTGAAGACTGCCAGATAAAGAGAGGCAAATTACATAAAGAATAAATGTAAGGATTCCAACTGACATCCCATCAGAAACTGTACAAGTCACTAGACTATAAGGTGAAATCTATGCACTAAAAAATTGACTGAGAAATAAAAACATTTTGGGTGAAACAAATGAAAGCTAACATGACTACCACGTTACTATTACAGTATATAGCAAGGGAAGAATAAATATAATGCACAGAGAGAAAAGGAAATGCATTCTCATAAAGCTCAAGAAATACAAAGACTACTTTACTAGGTTTGTGATGATTTTTTACCTCTTGTTCTAATAGCCAATGAAAACCATTTGTTCTTCCATCCCACTGTTTCCATGCAGTATTCATGTACTCTTTATGTAAATCTTTCTCCTTTTTTGCTTAATTTTTTTTTGTGATTTCACTCCATGAAATTAGATTGCTCTAATTTTTAATTAGTAATATTATTACTAATTAAGATACTGCCAACCACCATTTCTGATATAGAATAAATTCCTGTTGTATTATAGCCACTAATAGAAAACACACCTATTACTTTGTAATGATATACTCAGAAATTTATTGTGTGTTTATTGCTCTGCAACTATTAATGTGTCATTTTTTTACATCTATCCTTTTTTTTATTATGTTCAGTTAGCCAGGATATAGTATATCATAAATTTTTGTTGTAGTGTTCAGTGATTCATTAGTTGCATATAACTCCCAGTGCTCATCCCAACACGTGCCCTCCTTAATACCCATCACCCAGTTACCCCATTCCCTCACCTCCCTCCCTTCTGTAACCCTGTTTGAATGCATACAGCACAGTGATAGTATTATGAATAATGTGGTATCAAAATAATGGCCCCCAAAAGATGTCCATGGTGAATTCCTGGACACGTGAAGATGTTAATTTAGATAGCAAAAGGGATTTTGCAGATGTGATTAACTTAGGATCTTGACACCCCCTGCCAACATCTGTCCCTCCTACACTGTTGGTGGGAATGCAAGCTGGTGCAGCCACTCTGGAAAACAGTATGGAAGTTCTTCAAAAAGTTGAAAATAGAGCTACCATACGATCCAGCAATTGCACTACTGGGTATTTACCCCAAAGATACAAATGTAGGGATCCAAAGGGGTACATGCACCCCGATGTTTATAGCAGCAATGTCCACAATAGCCAAACTGTGGAAAGAGCCAAGATGTCCAGCGACAGATGAATGGATAAAGAAGAGGTGGTATATATATATATATATATATATATATATATATATATATATATATATATATATACAATGGAATATTATGCAGCCATCAAAAGGAATGAAATCTTGCCATTTGCAGTGACGTGGATGGAACTGGAGAGTGTTATGCTGAGCAAAATAAGTCAATCAGAGAAAGACGTGTATCATATGACCTCACTGATATGAGGAATTCTTAATCTCAGGAAACAAACTGAGGGTTGCTGGAGTGGTGGGGGGTGGGAGGGATGGGGCGGCTGGGTGCTAGACATTGGGGAGGATATGCGCTATGGTGAGTGCTGTGAATTGTGCAAGACTGTTGAATCACAGACCTGTACCTCTGAAACAAATAATGCAATATATGTTAAGAAAAAAAAAGGAAGAAGAAGAAGAAGATAGCGGGAGGGGAAGAATGAAGCGGGGGAAATCGGAGGGGTAGACGAACCATGAGAGACAATGGACTCTGAGAAAAAAACTGAGGGTTCTAGAGGGGAGGGGGTGGGGGGATGGGTTAGCCTGGTGATGGGTATTGAGGAGGGCACATTCTGCATGGAGCACTGGGTGTTATGCACAAACAATGAATCATGGAACACTACATCTAAAACTAATGATGTAATGTATGGTGATTAACATAACATAATAATAAAAATAAATAAATAAATAAAAATTAGGATCTTGAGATGGGAGGCTATCCTGGATAATTTGAGAGCTCATTATAATCATGATAGTCCTTATAAGTTAAACAAGGGAGGCAGGAAGGTCAGAATCAAAGAGAGATTTGAAGATGAAGGAAGAGGCCATGAGCTGAAGAATGAGGGCAGCCTCTGGAAGCTGCGAAAGTCAAGAGAATTAATTTTCCCCTGGTGCCTCCAGAAAATACTAGGCTTTATCAACACCTTGATTTTTGTATAGTAAAATCCATTTTTAACTTGTGATGTCCAGAACTGTGATATAATAAATCTGTGTTATTTTGAAGCCTTCAAGTTTATGGCAATTTGTTACAATAGCAAAAGGGAGCTAATACAAATGGTTAAAATTTCTTAGCAAATGAGTATGATTTCTAGGAATGGTAGAGTTGCTGTAATTAGTTATGGTTAAGTTTCATGGTTTGGGCTTTCTGGGGTTTTGATACAAGTTATCTTATTGGTGTCTTGTTCATCAAACCCATATTCTATACTACAACTACTGTGTTGTAGGTTTTAGACTAGATAGTCATTGCCTTTTGGTTTTTAAACTAGCCAATTTTTAAAAAAGATTTTATTTATTTCAGAGAGAGAGAGAATGAGCAGTGGAGAGGGGCAGAGAGAGAGAGAGAGAGAGAGAGAGAGAAACAGCTCCCTACTGAGCAGGAAGCCTGATGTGGGGCTTGATCCCAGGACCCAGAGATCACAATCTGAGCCAAAGGCAGACGCTTAACCAACTGAACCACCCAGGCGCCCAAACTAGCCAATTTTTATAACCAAATTCTTGTAGACTCTTCACTCATCTTCATTTCTTTCCCATAATTTTCATTTTTTTCAATAAGTATATTGAGGTACAGAAGAATTTGATAAATTGCTTAGGATTAACCAGTTGACATTGGTTGGAAAATGGCAGAAGTTAGATGTAAACTTAAGTCTTTCCGATATCAGTGCCATGTCATTTTATCATAATATCTACCTTTCGGCTCAATTTATTCATTTTATTTTTCCAAATAGTTTGTTAGTGGATACATTTTGCCTGTGGTTGGGGGGTCTATGTAAAACCTGTCAGCAAGCTGCATAAAAGCTATGGAAGGAAAGTCACCAAGAGGACAAGCAGGAGAGAAGCCACCTTCCTGTCAGTGCACTTTGTCTCCTCCTAAAGGAGATAAATTTGAAAAAAAAAAAAAAAAAAGGAGAGAAATTTACCCTTAAGTACTCCATAATAAGTATGAATTTTAAAAAAAAGGAAAAAAAGAGATGTCAGGAACATAATTTTTCTAAGTTTGAGAAAACTAACAACCTCCCAAGATAATGATGGATCAGGTGATACATTCTAAACTAATAGTTTATTTTTAAATGTTTTAGAAATCCAAATTCATCATCAAAATTTTATTTAAAATCTTCTGCCTCTTGACTGGTGACCATGAAAATCTATTCCTCCAAGTTTTGTAAAACTAACTTAGATAGAAAAACATCCAAAATTCCAATCAGGTTTTATGACCTTTATTAATTTATCAGCATTTGTCAGTTATTCAGCTGAATCTACATTAAAAGGTAAACATTTTAATTATTGATACTTATTCACTAATTATTAATTAAGCAAATTAATGGCAATATATTAATTCAAACTTTAAAATATAGGCATAGACAATGACAGAATTATGCAAACATGCAAGGACTAATTTTTGAGAATACTGTTTTTCGAGAAATTATCATTGTGGATTTTTATTTTATACAGATTTCCAGAAGCATTTAGTTAAAGGGGTGAAGGATGAATTCCAAAATCTCTAGAAACAGTTTCCTTGCAACTGTTGACTTCATTAAAACTTTCCATAAAATTAAAGATAGTGTTCCTAGAAAAATAGTAAAGATATGTGAGAATTTTAGGTAAAATTTTAATTTTGATCCCAAATGTTGAAATTATCTAAAACAAAATTCAATATAATTAGTATGAAATTAGCATTTCATATACATTTTTAATAAAACAATATTTTGCTCTTTAAAATTATGTATTTTAAATTTTGCCTTCATATTCAAACTTATGTGTAAGTAACTAAAGAAAATAATAGATACAGCAGTGATTGAAGCAATGAAAACCCATAAAAAATGAAGTGCCATTTTTCTCATATCAGACCCTTGAAAATTAGAAAGTTTGTTAATATTCATTTTTGGTGTCTATGCAGAAATATGAACTTTAGTAAGTAATTTGTGTTGTTTTGTTTTTATTCTGGTTTTGACAAGAATGTAATCCATAGCACACTGTTTAATTGCCACTTAGCAATACCTGATCCATGAATTCATTCCTAGTAATAGAATCGGCCACTATCCCAACAAATTAAGCTAATAAAAGTACACAGTGAATTCCACTTTTGCACTACCTAAAACTGAAAAGAATATCAATCCATTCAATAGAAAGTTATATATTATTTAGAGAATAATGTGTGTCAATACTTGCTGACTTGCAAGTATATCTCAAGTACATCTCATATCTCAAGTATATATAGCTACTGAAAAATTTAAAGCACAGAGCGGTGCCATACATATAATCTTTTTTATGCAAACAGCACAGTTTTTAATCAAATTATTTATTTTTATATTTATTCATGAGTTCATACAAATTTTTTTATAGGAATAGGCCTAAAACTTAAAAAAAAAAATATATCAGGCGAGGAATTAAGATATGGAAGTTAAAAGATAATGGAGAGAGGTTAAGTTTTACATGCATTTTAATGTTTAAATTTTTAATAAGAGGCATATATTGAACATATTGTTCAAATAAGTATAAGTGAAATTATAGCCAAAAAATGAAATACTATTAAGAAATGGAGAAAAGGGGCGCCTGGGTGGCTCAGTCATTAAGCGTCTGCCTTTGGCTCAGGTCATGATCCCAGGGTCCTGGGATCGAGTCCCACATCGGGCTCCCTGCTCAGTGGGAAGCCTGCTTCTCCCTCTCCCACTCCTCCTGCTTGTGTTCCTGCTCTCGCTGTCTCTCTGTCAAATAAAGAAATAAAATCTTTAAAAAAAAAAAAAAGAAATGGAGAAAAAGTGTTTAGTAATGGTATGAATTTTCAATAGGACAAATGTATCAGAATGGATTGATAGGTCAATGAGCAAAAAAGAAATATACAGAAGTCATGAGCCTGGAGCAATGCCCTTTTTCTATTTGATTCCCTGTTAGGAAAAGCATGTTTGTTTCCCGTTGCTTTATTTCATGTGCACCTATTTTCATTACTATCCCTGGATTTTTGGCTCACCTCTAATTCCTCTCCATGGGGGTCTCTAATTGGTGGCTGACAAGTGGCTGGAGCTTACATGGCAAATGTCTCAAGACTAAGAAATCACTCATTTCCCTGTTATTACACACCAGCAGTGAGGCAGGAACACCCATACAAGAGGTCTGTTCTGCAGACTAAACTTTCCCCACGTGGTTGTGGTAAATAAATATTTTTTTTAAATGCAAAAATAGGGGCGCCTGGGTGGCTCAGTCGTTAAGCGTCTGCCTTCAGCTCAGGTCATGATCCCAGAGTCCTGGGATCGAGCCCCGCATCGGGCTCCCTGCTCCGCAGGAAGCCTGCTTCTCCCTCTCCCACTCCCGCTGCTTGTGTTCCCTCTCTCGCTGTATCTCTCTGTCAAATAAATGAAATCTTTAAAAAATAAAAATAAAAAAATAAAATGCAAAAATATGGAGACTTGAAGTCTCAAAAATATCAGGGCATAGTGGCTAAAATATAAGGAAATGCAGTCCAGTTTCCAGTGTAAAGCAAAAGCTGAAATGTTCTGGTGTCAAAAATGTAGCCGAATGTTATACTAAAAAGTTTGTTCAATATATATTTACTGACTATAAATCGAACATGCTCAACTGTAGAACTATTTTTATTAATGGTATCCTGTTTTTTTCTATACTTGAATTAAAAATATCTGCCAAGGCTCGAAGCACTGTTTCTGAATTCTGAGTATCAGTGAGTGCATGCAATTAGTAGAGGAAGATAGGAAACAAGGTAGCTAGTTTACCTACATTCCAACTCGTCCTTTTTTCTTTTTATTGTAGCCTATAGAGTCAACTCAGAACTCCTTAACAAATCCAAAGCTAATTTTGGTAAAACTGGAATTACAAAAATCTAGAAATCTGTTGTGTACAATCTTTAAAATGTAATTAATCCTATGGTGAGCGCTGTGAATTGTGTAAGACTGATGAATCACAGAACTGACCCCTGAAACAAATAATACATTATATGTTAAAAAAAAGAAGACAGTAGGGAGGGTAAAATGAAGGGGGGGGCATCGAAGGGGGAGATGAACCTTGAGAGACTATGGACTCTGAGAAACAAGCTGAGGGTTCTAGAGGGGAGGGGGTGGGGGATGGGGTAGCCTGGCGATGGGTATTAAAGAGGGCACATACTGCATGGAGCACTGGGTGTTATACGCAAGCAATGAATCATGGATCACTACATCAAAAACTAATGATGTAATGTATGGTGATTAACATAACATAATAAAACTAAATTTAAAAACAAAGAACTAAAAAAAAAAATGTAATTAATCCTAACCATCCATTCAGTGCCTCACTCTACATACTAGGACAGTAGAGTTTGTTCATATCGTCTGAGCCTAGATTGTACTTTTTATATCTGACAATGTGGCAAAGATGACTGGAAATCAATACATTTTATGATGCTCCTAACAGTGTGGCTCAGTCAAGAATTAACTTTCCCGAGTCCCTCCTATGCACCATCTAGTTGGGCTGTATGACTATTCTTACCAAAGCTATGTGAGATACAGTTAAGTTTGTCACTGCTAGTCTAAGCTTTTCAAAGAGGGACCTCCTTAAGCTAATTCCTTTGAATTACCTTATAAGGAGGATACAGTAGTGAAACTGTGAAGGAGGATGGAGACAAAGATGGAAAGATCCTAGGTCTCTGAATTACCATGGAAGAAAGTCTCTTACCAATTGACATAATAGCCTACATCATTATGTGAGCCAGAAATAGAATCCTTTGAGTTTTGCCATTACAATTCAAAGGTTTATTAAAACAGCGAATGTTACTCTAAGTAATATACATACAAGTTTTACATTTAAAATATAACGCATTCATTTTTATTTTGACTCATATCTTATTTCTGAATTGTTTTAGGGAACATAAATTTAACACACATGCATACACACACACACGCATAATTTTTTTTCCTCAGTAGAACAAGGATAAATGGTATCTTAGAAATTGAATGACATAGTAATTTTCAAACTTATTATTATGTAATTTCTTCTATGTTTTCCACTATTAGTAAACCTAGGATTTTGAAATCTTGGAGAAATATACCTCCTTCAAAACCAGAATTTGGAAGGGGGTCAATTTTTTTTCTTTATGTCTATAATCATAGATGATGAGGATGAGGAAAGTTCATAAAATACAATTTATTTCATGGTTCTGTTAGTCATGGCAAGTGTCATTATTTGTTTAGTAATCTTTTTCATTTAAAAACAAAAATAAGATAAAATAGCAAAATTTATCCAAGAAAGAAATAGAGATGTCCATTGTCTCCTTGCCAAATTAACATGTGGTGATATTGATCTGCTTTGTGCAAAGGTCCAAGAGGAGAGGACATGCTAAATAAGGGAAGGCCTGTAATATGTGCTCACTAAATGAAGCCAATCATAAACCCACAAGGATTATTTTTAAAACTTTGAAACAGATATCTTAGGAAGTCAACATTTTCATCTTTAGACAGTCTGTTGTAATGATTTATGATTCTAATAGTATTTCATTTCATTATGTATGAAATCAACACAACATAAAAAATTTACAAAAAAAAAAAAGTCTCTGTGGCTCTTACCTGTATACCTATGCACTTTGTGGAGAAGATTTAGAGCAAACAGGATTGTGTTCTGAAAGCCACTAAAGTCACTGATGAAGGGGACGTTATCTCCACTAACAAGCATTCGTCTTGGAAGCTCCTTCTGGAATTCATATGTTCTAATTAAGGTTGTAGGAAAGTGTGGTGGAGCTAAATAATCCACAAATAAAGCCCAGCTTCTTGCAAAATCAGCTTCTTGTTTAGAATAATATTTTAATCTAATTGACAAGTGGGGAAAAGTATGCATTTTGAATTAGTCTACTCAGAATTTTGCCAACTCAATTTTCAAAACAGATAATTTGTTCAAAATGACTTTATTCTACTTTTTAGAATATAGATTATAGAAACTTGGTGTTGATTTTACCACCTAGATTTGAAAATTTGAAGAGATGTTATTAGAATTTTAAATTTGGAAATTACCATCTCAGAACATGTGTTTTTAATCATATTTTTCCCTTTTCATAAAGCATTTACATTACTTACATAAACTGAAATGTGACCAAGTTTCATTATTTTAAAATGTAAAGATGGGGCGCCTGGGTGGCTCAGTTGGTTGAGCCTCCAACTCTTGATTTCAGCTCAGGTCATGATCTCAGGGTCGTGGGATCGAGCCCTGCATCAAGCTCCACACTCAGGGGGCAGTCTGCTTGGGATTCTCCTTTTCTCTCTCTCTCTGTCTCCCCTCCCCCCATTATTTCTAAAATAAGTAAGTAAGTAAATAAATAAATAAATAAAATGTAAAGGTAAAAGTCAAAGAAAATTGGCAAAATTTCTGCTGAATTTAGATATCTCCTAAAGAACACATAATTTTCATTTCAGGCAACCACTAAAAACGAAGTAACAGAATTTTCCTGCTTTTTAGGTAGCTTGGTATTTTATTTCTGCTGATATATACTAGAAAGCTAACTTTTCTTTCTTTTTTTCAGGTGTACAATGTAATGATTTGATATTTGTGTATATCCCCACAGGTCTAATTAACATTTGTTACCAAACATAGTTACAAAATTTTTTCTTGTGATGAGATTAAGATTCACTCTCCTAGGAAATTTCAAATATGCAGTACAGTATTATTAACTACAATGACTATGTTATACATTACATCCCCATGAACTACGCATAACTGGAAATTTATACATTTTGACCCCCTTCACCCATTTCACTCAGCACCTCTCTCTCTCTCTATATATATGCCATTATATATGATACCACTATAATATATATGATAATATTACATATTTTTATCCATTCATGCATTGATGAACACTTAGATTGTTTCCATGTTCTAGCTATTGTAAATAATACCACAATGAACATGTATATCTTTTTAGATTAGCGTTTTCATTTTCTTCAGAAAAATACCTAGTTATGGAATTGCTGGATCATATGGTAGTTCTATTTTTAATTTTTTGAGGAATCTTTACACTGTTTTCCATGGTAGTTGCAACAATTTATATTCCTGCTTTCTGTTCTTACTGAGAAAGAAATTTTAATTTAAATTTTTAGTAATTTTATCTATTTTATTTAATTAATTAATTTATTTTATTGAGAGAGAGAGAAAGAGAGAGAGAGCACCTTCAGGATGGGGGAGGGACAGAGGGATAAGGAGAGAGAATTTTAAGCAGACTTCTCACCCAGTATGGAGCCTGATATGGGTCTTGATCTCACCAGGCTTACATCATGACCTGAGTTCAAATTAAGAGTCAGACACTTAACTGACTGAGCTACCCAGGCGCCCTTTTATGTATGTGTATACATTATTCTCTACAGGGGTGATATATATTTGCTTGCTATTTTGAACCATGCTTGTTCCTTCTGAAACATTTTACAGGCTATTTCTTGCTCATCTTGCCCTATGTCCTTCAAGTCTTATTATGGAAGTTATATGGTTTGTTACATTCCCCCTGGAATTACTCAAAGTAATATAGACATCAGGGTCTAGGTATTATGGATTCAGAAAGTAACTGGAACATATCCCCTGGTTAATATCTGTGAAAGAAACATACCTGTATATACATGGTTCATATAGAGCTATGGGCGTATAGAGGATGAAATAACTAACTTGTCCTTGATTATAGAAAAATTGATTGGCCCTCCATGCTCTTATCAAATCATGCCCAACTTTCAAATTCAAGAAGGAGAAAACATGAATATGTAAGGTTATTCAGTAAGGGTCACACAATTTTAATAACAGCACAACTAGACATTGTGTGCCTAACCCGAAGGCCACAAGCTTTAGTCTGAGTTCCACAGTTTCAGCTCTTATATTTAGGTCTATAATGCATTTTGAGTTAATTTTGTTGTTTTAGGAGACAAACTTCATTCATTGCATGTGGATTACCAGTTCCACCAGCACCATTTGTTGAAAAACTATTCTTTACCCATCAAGTTGTTTTACACCCTCATTGAAAATCAGCTTTTGTTTCTAGACCCCAATTCTATTCTATTGATCCATATGTCTACTATCATGTATTAACACTCTGTCTTGATTACTGTACTTTTGTAGTAAGAGATTAACAGAGATTGCACCAAATCTGTGAATAAATTTAGGGAGTGTTGCCATTTAAACAATATTACGTCTTCCAATCCATGAACACAAGAAGATTTTCCTTTAAACATTTCTTTCATTTCTTTCAAAAATATCTTGTATTTTTCAGTGTATCCAAGTTTTAAAGTTCTTTTGCTAACTTTATTCCTATATATTTTATTTTTCCTGATGCTGTTGTAAATGTTTCTGTTTTCCTAGTTTCATTTTAGGATTTTTTTATTGCTACCACATAGAAATACAATTAATTTTTGTATGTTGACCTTGTATACTGCTAGGTTGAAGAACTCATATATTAATTATAATATTTTTAGTGGATTTCTTAGAGAGAAAGTATTATTTCTTCTCTTTCTATCTAGATTACTTTCATTTCTTTTTACTGCCTAATTTCCCTGGCTTGAACCTCCAGTGCAATCTTGGATAGATGTGGTAAGAATGGGCAACCTTGTCTTTTTCATTTTAAAGGAAAAGCATTCAGTCTTTCACCATACCATGTTAACTGTAGGTTTTTCTAGATGCACTTTAACAAGATGAGAAACTTTTCTTCTATTCCTAGGTTTTTTTTTAATGTTGTTATCATAAAAGTGTGTTATCAAATGCTTTTTCTATGTCTACTGTGATGATTTTGTGATTTTTGTTCCTTATTCCATTAATATGGTGTATTATATTGATTGATTATCAAATACTAAACCAACTTTGCATTCTTAGAATAAATCCCATATGGTCATGGTTTATGGTCCTTTTTATATGTGGCTAGATTCTGTTTACTAGCATTACATTGAGGATTTTTGTGTCTATGTTCATAAGAAATGTTGGCATGTAGTTTTTGTGTAATGTCTTTGGTTTTGCTATGAGAGTAATATTGCCAGTTTGCTATCTGTTCTTATGTCTTATGTCTTTGTCCTCTTTTTCTTCATTGCTGTCTTCTTTTGTACTAAATGGATATTTTCTAGTGTAAATGTTTCTTCCCTGTGCTTCTTTTCTATCATCTCTCTCTAATCTATCTACATTATAATTTCTTAACTCTTCCTCTTCACTGATGATATACAATTACTATCCATCTTAAAACAATGTGTTAATATTGATAGTAACTTAATCTAACCATTTACATAAATTTTCCTGCAATATAGTTCCATTCCCACTCTCCTGCAGGTCTGCAAAGCTCTTTTCATCTTTCTTCATCCTTTTTTCTTTTTGTTCCTCACACTGGGTAATCTCAATTTACCTATTTTCAAGTTTACAGATTCTTTCTTTTGCCAGCTTAAGTCTGCTTTTGAATCCCTCAAGTGAATTATTTATTTTTACTATTATAATTTTCAACTGCAGAATTTCTATTTTTTTCTGTAAGTTTTATCTCTTTATTCATAATCTCTACTTAGTAAAACATTGTTGTCAATTCATACTTTCCTTAAATTCTTTAGACACAATTTTTAAAAATTTTTTAAAACATGCTCATAAGTGATTCAAAAATTTTGTCCATCATCTGAACTCAGAGGAACAATTCCTAATGACTGATTATCTCTGTGTAAGTGTCTGTATGGGCGGGGGGTGGTGGCGGGGGCATGCATGCACTACTTTCTCTGTTCTTTGCACATCTCTCTCTCTCTCTCTCTTTTTTTTTTTTTGAACAATGGACAATTCAGAAACTATAAAGTGGAAATTCTAAAAATCAGATTCCCATCCTTACCAGGGTTTGTTGTTGTTTGGTTTTCTTGTCATTATTTGTTTATTGATTTGCCTGGACAAATTCTGTTATTCATTCTGTGTTCTCTGTAGTGAGTCATCACTGAAGTCCCTGCTCAGAAGCTTAATGGTCAGCTAATGATTAGTTAAAGATTTTCTTAAGTTCCTTGAACCAATGAGTCTTCCACCTTTTGCTGAAGAGCTCTATGTATGTGTTGGGGTATACCTTCAATCCTAAGGCCTTTTACAATTTTTCTCAAGCCTTTACTTCCTATTTGTTCAGGGTCTCAAGGTAGCCAGCGGTGAGACATTGGGGTCCTCTCAGTTCTTGCCTGGGTATGACCTCAGTTCTGTTCATGTTTGTAGGTCCTAGAAAAAGACAAATTCTCTGTAGACAGAGTAACAAGTAGCCACCAAACCCATTTTTAGACTGACTTTGATCCATCAACAAAAATTTGCTTCAGTGACCAGGTTTTTCCAAGCAGCCAGTAAGTGGCATGCCCTCCTTTCCGAAAGTCAGCCAATCAGGAATGGACTCCCTGCATAGCTATGCCTCTAATGCCAAATGAAAACTGTCTCACCTAAGTAGCCTTCTTATACTGATGACTCAACCCACTTAAATGCCTAAAGATCTACCAGTCTCTGAACTCTGCATCTCCTAATAACCCGTCTCAAGATGAGAAGAGTGCTCTGCTCAGTGATACTGTGCATGACGATGTAACTTTCCCTTCCTAGAATTGCAATAAATTCAGCTTTGTTATTTTATTTCAGATATTGAGGGCTGATCTCATCATCCTTTGAGAGTTGCTATGAGAAATGCTATTTTTCAGAGGAATTTAGTTTTGCATGTCATTGGGAAAGTCTACAAAAAATAATATTTTATAAACTACTTTCTATAAACTATAATGACTTGATCTCAATTCCACTTTTGATGTTGACAACTCCTGTTTACTCTGTTGGCTGATAATCTCACCTCTCTTTGGCAGTGATCAGAATCAAGCAGTTGAGTCACAGCAAAAAGGTATGATGGCTACAATCCTAATTCATCTCACAGACATGCCAAGAGGATGAACTCTTCTGTTGACCAATATAAAAATCAGCCTTTGAAGCACTATTAAGAAATAAAATATACAAAACAATGTAAGCTTCCTGACTCTGTGATTTGTTTCTCTTCACTGGATATGCAGTCTGTGGGAAAGATAACAGTACTTGATCAATAAGAAGTCCTCAAACATGAGTGCCTATATTTTTTGTGTACTTTAAACCAGTCACCCATTCTTTAGTTCCTTATACTGCATGTCTCACTCTGGGTGGCAGATACCGCCCCCATACAGTGTCATTCACTTCCATACCAAGTCATGCTGTCTTTTTCGATCTCATTTGCTGTAAAATGGGGAGAGTTCTGACATTTTAGCTAACTGGCATGGTAACCAAGATGCTTCTTGGACACTCCCCTCCAAATATGTGTTAGCCAAGCTATTTTTTCTGATCAAAGTGATGCAGAGATCCTATAATGATTTGCCATCACATCCTTTTTGTTTACAGACACCAGTTTTTGTTAAAACAGCCTTAAAAAAATCTTCTTGTACTTCTGAATTCATTTTGTTTTATTGCTGTCTTGTGGCACAAACATACTTTTCTTCATATTTTCCCCTGCTGCTTATAACATAGTTTTGGGCTTTATCCAGTAAAACATTTTCCTGTCAGTTTTCTCTTTATCGTAATACATCCTCATGTTTGACATATTGGTGAATAGGTAAATTGAAAAAGACTTCAATGAAAAAGATAGTGTAAGATGGAAAGATTGTTACCATATTAAAACAAAATCATTTTATTTTATTTTATTTTTAGAGAGACAGTGTGAGCAGGCAGGGGGAGGCAGAGGGAGACAGAGAGAGACTCTCAAGCAGGCTCCACGCTCAACATGGGCCCCAACATGGGGCTCAACCTCATGACCCTGAGATCATGACCTGAGCAGAAATCAAGAGTCAGATGCTTAACTGAGCAACCCAGGTGCCCCCAAACAAAATAACTGTAGATCCATTCTTACCTATTTTGAAAATTTTTTGAGCAATCTCCAAAGATGAGACATGTGCAGTCCATAAGTACTCCAACAGGTCATCAAAGCTACTAGAATGTGACTTTATGTGCTGTCAAAGACAAAAAATGTTACTGATATTTAGGCAGTTATAACAATCTCTCTTCTTGAAAGTCAATTCTATTTACAAATATAATTTTTCAACATTCTAAATGAGGGGAAAACATTTTTTTCTAAGAGTTAAGGTATGAAACACTCCGTAAAGAGCTTAATATCAAGCATTTTAATTGCAAGTGATCCTGAATCCCTATGAAAGAAATAAACCATGTGTTTTTAGAAATGTTCAGGATTTTACACTGTTCAGAACCAGACCTTTAGTATTTTATGCATTTGGTTTTCTCTTGCCATGCAATGAATTTTCCACCAACGGTTAAGGGTAAGAGTGTTTTATCTAAACATATGCAATTTAATGAACAATTCTCTAAAGGAAAACCCAATCTTTAGTCATGTACTCTTTCACCCATGACACATTACTTTGAACATCAATATTTGATTCTGACTGTCAAATGCTAATTCAGTCAACTCATATGTGATTTGTTTATCAAGACAGTTGAAATAAGCTGCTCAAATTCACTACAACCTATTACACAATTGTGTTTCTATACCGGTTATTGCTCAGTTGACCTGAAATTATGATGAGCTAGGATACTTCATGCACTGTTAAGTCATAATTTCTCTGGGCTCATGTGTGTGTATATAATTTATTTGGTATGAGAATAGTAGATAGCGTGGCCTTGATAGAGTATTAGTAATGAGGATGCTAATGAGGTATGATGTCAAGCAGCAATTCACTCATACTAATACTGTTGTCACCACAATATTTTCATATTAGCACCTTTGTTCCTTAGGAACAATTGCTCAATGTATAAAAAAATCTACATTAAGTGATATTCAAAAATTATCTGGCTATCCTTGAAGAGTATTAATTAAAACACTTAAAAAAAAAACCTGGTAAAATTCATTCCACTTTTTCATTGCTTCTGGAAATGATGATTGGCAGTTAGAAACATTGTAACAAAAATTCATCTGATCATTGGATGGTGGCAGAAAGGTGACTTTATCTGATGATATCCCCATTATGCCAGAATCAACCTCAGCAAGGAAGGGCATTGTAGAGAGATAATAATTAAGGTCTGTATAAACAAAAAGTTATTAATATTGTTAACACACAAAAGAAGTTGTTTTCAAAGTAAAGGAATCTATCTAAAAGTAAGCCTAAAGATCTAGAAATCTGGTAAAACTTAAGTGGTAATTTGGGGAACTTCGGAAATTTTATCAGAAATTTCCCTTAGTGTTATATGCAACTTGAATATGCTTCTCTTAAAAACCCTATTCTCATAAAGCAAAATGGATTTATCTTGTAGATTTATTATTTTAAATCACACATAATAATTGCGCTGGAATTTAAAAATGCTAATTAAATTCTAAGGCATAGTAAGTGAAAAATTTAGAAACTAGTAACAATTAACAAATGAGAGTTCAAATAAAAACTCAAAACAAAAAAATTAGTAGCAGAATTCTATACTTTTCTAAGTTTTTACTTTAAATCTGAAAATCTGATGTAGTTTAAAATATTTAATCTAGAGATGTCTCTTGTTAACAAGGTTTTTTATTTGATAATATAACACAAATTCTTATTTCTGTCTTATGTATTTAAATCAAGTTTTGAGGTTACCAATTTTCCCTAATTGATATTTTTATAATTGGATAAACTAATAAGTAAATTAAAAAAATGTCTATCTCAAGACTCATTTTCAAAACACCCAGATTTGGGTCAAACAGATGTTTTTTTTTGTAAAAGCAATGATTCCGGTTTTGGTTTTTGTTTCTCTAATCGGGATCCTAGGTTTAATTGATTTTTTGTGGAAAGGTCATCAATTTGAGGTTTTACTGTCACATTGAACTCACCAGCCCACCAACTGTCCACAGAGATACAGAGATGATCCCCAGATTTATGGCCACAGTCTGTACTTTGGGTGGGATCAGCTAATCTGCCTAAAAGAGAGGAAATCCAGAGCTGGATTTACTAGACCCCTTCCTAAACTGTAGATCCAAAACATAACTAGATATAATATGTTTACAGGAATAAAGAATTGTGTCAGCTTTCCCATCATTGTCTTTCCTTCACTTCATGACTTTCTGCTTCCCATCTCCTATTCATAATTTTTCCTTTTCCTTAACATCCCTACAATGCTCTATTCTCTCTCGAAGGCCATATTTTTTTAGCCTTTGTAGTCTGTGTGTCTTCTATTTACTAACTACTCTTTATCTTCAATATTAGGGAGTGAATATTCATGTATAGTCAACAAGATCCAGGCTCTATTTGCTTAAAATCAAATCCCTTTTCATTGCTTACCTGCCTACTGTTTGACCTTGAATAAATAACTTCTGCAAGCCTCAGTTTTCTCATGTACATACTGGAGAGACTAGCAATAATCACTTCACAGAGGTTCAGGGTTGTTAAATCAAGAAGGGTGCAGAAAGTGCTCAGCTCAGAGAACATGTGCTTCTGTAAATATTAGCCATTATTCTATTTTTATCTCTTTTCTTTTTGTCATCCTCTCTCATCTTCTACTTTCAAAACATCCCTTTCTGTTTCTTTCTCACTTAAGTTTTTTGTACCTTCTGCATATACTCCCTGCATCTGCTTTCAACTATCTCTGACTCTCAGCCCATCTCTTTCCCTGTTTCCACCATTTTCATACTGGCCTATTCTCTTTACTCCTGCTAATTTTCCCTTTTCTCTGGCTTCCCCCTCACACTGTTTTGGCTCTTCACTTGCCACTCCAGCCTCTCTCTTACCCAGTCCTTGCTTGCCTACTGGGTACCTCTCCTTCTTTTCTCCCAGTCCTCTTCTCCTGCAACATTCACTTATTCTTCTTTCTCCTTCCTTCCCTATTATTATTTCTTTTCACCAGTTCTGTTTCTCATGAACTTCTTTTGTTTCCCTTTTACTTTCTCATCCTGGTTTCCCATTTAGCTCTTCTTGACCTGCTTACCCTTCTGTGGGCAAGAGGAAAGACCTTGGTAGTTCTGTTAATACATGGAAATTTCTAAAAATTGTTATTCCTCTTTTGAACTGGAAAAATATCCAAGTATGTGAAACATACCTCTCCTGGTTCTTAGGTTTTGCCTCAGTTGGGAGTTGTTTGAAATCTGTTTCTAAGACTGTCTTTTTAAAACCACTCGGTCTCTGAGGATGTTTGCCCATGATGCTAACCTAAGGATTTCCTTATGTTGCTAGCTTCCTTGTCTTCTCCTCCAAATACTTGACTGTGTTCCAGTTCCATTTTTATCAAATTCCCACAGAACTCCCTTATTAGTGACTCCGCATCACCTCCAACTGCACATGCCTGGGACTGAGCACTTGATTTTGACAGTCAAGGAAGATTGCATCCCAAACTTTCTGTTCTTTGTCAGCAGAGTTTCACTATTCTTCCGGACATCTCCAGCACTTCCCCCTTCTTTACAGCCAAGCTGTGCCTGCTTACTGCTGTTTTATCTTCTGAAGAAATTTTTGTCCTTGTCTTCCCATGGCAAGAAATACATCATTCTCAATAACCTTGACCAAAATTGTTTTGTCATCCTCATTTTCCCAGAGCAAAATTAATGTTATATTTGTTATTATTCAAATCCAATTTTTTTGCTGCGAATTTACCATATTTTCCAATTATATTATTTCTGTAGCATACATTATGTATTTCCCATCCTCCCAACATTTCCCTCTCTTTTTGTCTTTTTCTCTCACAAAACCACACTAATTCCAAACTCTGTCCTTTAGTTTATTCTATTTCTTTCTTCATGGATTACTTTTTTCTTTAAAGTCCATCAGTGTTTTACCTTTTTTTTCAGGATTTCCTTCAAATCTTACTCTATTCCTAGATTATCCCACCTCACAACATTCACTTTATTCTAGCATCTAATGATTTGGCTCTTTCTTGTCTTATGGTTGTATCATTTCTAACTCTCCTTTTTTTTGTTTGTTTGTCTGATTTTTCTTTTTCTTTTTTTAAATTTAAATTCAATTAGCCAATGAATAGTACATCATTAGTTTATGATATAATGTTCAACGATTCATTAGTTACGTATAAGACCCAGTGCTCATCACATCACGTGCCCTCCTTAATGCCTTCTTAACCATATTGTAAGTGCTTCGAGAAGGAAGCAATGACATCTACTATCAATTTCTTGTATACTTGCCATAGTCTTCCCTTTTTTCATCTATTTTTCTATTTGGTGTCACTGCCTTATCCTGACTCAGACTCCCAATATTCTCTTCCCAATTCAAACATTAATCTAATTAAAATTTTGGCTAACCAATAAAAAAGAATGAATACTGATAAGGCAACTAGACAGATGAATCTCAAAATAATCATGACGACTGAAATAAAACGGACTAAAAAAAAGCACCCAATTGTCTATATGGAAATTCTAGATAATGCTGTCTAATCTGCAGTGATAGAAAGCAGATCATTAGTTGGTTACTGGTGAAGTTGAGGAGTGAGGGGCATGAGAAGTTAGGGGAGAGGAAAGGGCTGGGAGAGACTAGAATCGGGAAGTTCTTGAAGATGAGAATACAAAGGGGAAAAGAAAATTTTTAGAATGACATATATGTCCATTATGTGTGGTGATGGGTTCAAGGCTATGGACATATATCAAACTTACCAAAAAATACATTTTTAAATATGCTGTTTATTGTATGTTTATTGTATATAAATAAAACTTTGTTTTTTAAAAAACCTCTGCTAAGCAATCAAGAAGCACTTAAAATGCTTAAGTATTTTGTAAGCATTAGACGTTTGTTACTAAACTAAACCATCTTGCTTAAGAGCCCAATTAAAACTCCCCAGTCTGATTTTAAGACATTTCTTTAACTGACCCTCGTCGATCTTCTTAAATTTACCACCCAGTACTCTTTCATATTCTAGTTCTCCTGCCAATGTGGTAGTCTTCTTCCGGTTCAACCTGCTATCATTGTCATCTTTGTAATTTGTATTCCAGCAATCATATTCTAGCAATGTCTCCACCAAGTTCTTAGGCCCTGCTTTCTTCCCATGATATTCTCAGCCCATGATTGTCACTCTCTTTCTTGAACTACTCTTGTACTTACAGTCCTTATCTCTTTTTTGAGACTTAACATACTGTTGGCGAAATACTTTTATGGGCTACTTTCATAATTTGTAATTCTGTTCTGGTTTTCTCTAGTTATATTATGGAGTTTAACTCAATTAAATACTAAGTAAAAGCAGCCACTTAAAAAACAGCAGAATCCAATTTATTGTATTCTAAAATGAAAATGAAATTTTGAAAGTACCCTATCCAATATTCTACTTTGCTATTCGTTCATTCCTGGACCCAGGGCTGAAAACTTTCCTAGCGGTAAGTGTGTGCACCCCTTGGGGGAATTGCTTATTGTTTCCAGTGGACCTTATGTTTAGGCTCCTCCAGAACCATGTCTCAGGAGTTCAAATATTCTTCTTTTCCATGCCAAGGACAGTCTAAGAATGGGGATTATACTGGATGTCCAGAGATTCCCTGACAAGCTTGGTTGTAATGCTAGCTTAGAATGTCATCACAGACCAGACAGACAGGCTCTTCCCCTGTATTTTCTATAATGCTAACCATTTTCTCATTGATTCCTTTCTTCCAATACTGTTTTCTAGAAGTTGAGAGTGAAGGTCCTTTATTTCTTGAAATCCGTTCAACAAGATGGCTTGGCACTTTTACAATATTTTTGTTCCAAAACAAATATCTACTTTCATTCCTCAGTGTAGATGCTATTTTAGATAGAGAAAGGTTTTCCTACAGAGGTTTTTTTTCTCCTTTGTCACTCCAATCTATATGACTGTAGCTAATCATATTTAGAACTACAGATAATGCAAATTAATTTTATACACCCATGTGTATCACCTTTACTGTTTTGTTCCTGGATGTACTCTTTGGTGCTTAGAACTAGGCTTGGTACCAACAGCACATCAATTAATAGTTATTAACATGGAATGAACTAGGCCTAATATGCTGTATCTCAGTGAATGTGGTAATCACTAGCCATTTGTGGCTATTTAAATTTAAATTAGTTGACATTAAACAAAATCAAGAATTCAGTGGTGCAAAACCATTAGCCATTTCAAGTGCTTAGTAGCCACATGTAAGAATATGAGAGTACAGTGTGACTGTGGCTGTCATACTGAATAGGGCAAATAGAGAAAATCTTCAGCATTGCACACAGTTCTTTTGGACATTTCTGGGTAGAAAAACCATGCATGCAGGGGGGAGTCCATAAATACTTGACAGACATTAGGCCAGAGATTCTGCAAATAGTTGGAAAAGAAGTAAGAAAGAGAGAGAAAAAATTCCATTTTCAAAAAGATGATGCTGGGGCGCCTGGGTGGCTCAGATGGTTAAGCGTCTGCCTTAGGCTCAGGTCATGATCCCAGGGTCCTGGGATCAAGTCCCGCATCAGGCTCTCTGCTCCTTGGGAGCCTGCTTCTCCCTCTGCCTCTCTCTCTCTCTGTCTCTCATGAATAAATAAATAAAAATCTTTATAAAAAAAAACATAGTATAAAAAAGATGATGCTAAATATGCAGGTACTACGTCCTAATTCATTCACACTTAAATCAAAGGGTCATTGCAATGAAAAAGAGACATTCTTACCTGTATGATATTGCCATCCATGATGTACAGGCAGTTCCCATAAAATATTTCGTTCATTTTCTGGTGAAAATTTTGCAAAATACTTGGCTGTCCTGTTCAGTAGGGTTTTATACATCCCCAGTCTCTCAGGGTAATGCCAGAAGTTAATGATGTACTTCCCATTTTCTATCTTGTAGTCACTGAACTGACCAGGACTCTCTTTCCACAGAGGGGGATACATATCTGAGATATTGGATGTTTTTGCTAAAGAAGCAAAAATACAACAAATTATTACACAGGCCCAGGAAAGATTGAAAGTCATAGTGTCTAGCCTGGAGATTGAGATTATGGCAAGATCTTTATTGGGAAATAGAGGAGGAAGCTATATTGTTTTTCTGCACCTTGACTAATCAACACTTTAAATTACCTTCCATGGTAGTAAGAAGGTGAGAGATAAACAAATACCTTACCAGAGAGATTAGGGTACCTCCCTTGTTAATCATCTCCCAAATAAAAATTGTTGATTATGTATCAGTCTCTAGAATTTTTAGGAATTTTTAGTAGTAAGTTTTTAGTAAGACTTGTTTTTGTCTCTATCTTCTGATCTGTTTCTCGTATTAATCATAATAATAAATTGTAGGTCTTTCCCAGAGTTACTTGAAATTTAAAGGACAGCTGTTATGAACCAGTTTAATCTCTAATTAGTGGCATTTCAGCCACATAAATTGTTAACTAAACAATTTTAGATAGAATTTGTTAGACATTTTAGTGATATTCGGAACTTCACCAAATCTCTTTGAAATTTTAGTCCATGTGTAAGTCCAGACTTGTATGTCAGAGATGTCAACCCAAATTCCACGTTAGCAGGATCTGAGCCAAAGACTTGTGTGCAAGCAGTTGATTTGTGGCTAGAGAGTAAAAGTAAAGAGGGAGAAAAAAAAAGAAAGGAAGAAAAGTAAATACAAGGAGAGACTGTCAGTTTGCCTTCACTAAGGGTATGGGGTGCTTAATTGTTGTCTAGGAACAAATGAGGAACACTATTATGATAGAACCCCTGGCCTTGACGGATGGAATTGAGAAGCATTTTTTTTTTTTTTAAGATTTTAGTCATTTATTTGAGAGAGAGAGAAAGAGCACAAGTGGAGGGAGGAGCAGTAGGAGAGGGACAAACACTGCCTGAGGAGCCCAAGATAGGGCTGGAGTCCAGGACCCTGAGATCATGACCTGAGTCAAAGTCAGATGCTTAGCGGACTGAGCCACCCAGGCACCCCAGAGAAGCATTTGTTCTTATCATTCCCTGGTCCAAGGTGACTCAAAGGTAGAAACTTTCCTGCCATTCTGGTTACACCGACCTGTGGGGTAACTGGATTCTGACAGGCACCTCAGGTAGCAGCCATGGTACAGAAGCCCAGGGCAATAGACACAAAATAAAAGTAGATACTGAGGTTAAGCAGCACACTGCACCTGTGTGAAAGCAGGTCAGAGCTCGGTGTGGAACAGTAGCTACAGTCAGAAGAGAGGCTAAGAGGATTCAGGAGTGAAGCACAGATGTCAGTTCAGAACCCCTCTGCTATAACCTGATCATGAGCCATCATTGGGAATATGCAGACCACGGGCTCATGCAGACCCAGCCCTTCTCCATATGCATGTGCTGTGTATTTATTATAACCACAGAGAGTTGCCAGGGAATTCTTTATCAGGTGATTAATCCCAAACCTCAGACTTCATTCAGTGGATATTTATTGAGCAGTGTCCCTATTCCTGATGCTGCATCCCCACTGGTCTGCCATGGTGAACAAAGTAGGAGACATGCTTGTCTTTGAGAAGTCGAACAAAGGATTACTGTTGAAAAAATTAATCTTTAATGAATGCAAGGAATTTGAATATGTAGTAGAAGAATTTTACCTTCTTTCACCTCACCCCCTGCCCTTCCCTTCAATGTAAAGGTGGGACTTCTCTTTCTCTCTGTTGCATGCATGAGCATAGAGAACGATTGGGCTGATACATCAGCTGTTCTATGTCAGTTACAAGCCTTATTATTTCAGAGTTCCTTTCCGTGGTGCAACCTCACTGCACGCCAAGGTGAACACCTGGCCCTCATTGCAACACCCCGTGGAAATTAGGGCATGAGGTGCTGGCACCAGGATGTTCTATGAGTAATGAATGCCTGTTTTCTGATCCAGAGGCACCTTGTTTCTTGTCAAAAATTATATATACATGAAACAATGAAATATACCATTATATATATATATATATGAATGAAATCATTCTTGGATATAAGGAAGAGATTCTGATTCTGTAAGGGACAGAGTGCTGATGGGCGTAGTGGACATATTAACCAAACCATATGGTCAACTGGGCAATATATGAAACTCTACTTTTTTTCCTTTAATGCAAGAAAGTGGTTGAAGGTGGTTAAAACAAGTAGCCTAAGTGAGATTTTGGTTTTTCTTTCCAAGTGGGGCAAGAACACGTCTACAGATACCCAAGTTAGTGTTGGGTTTGTGCAGAAAGAAAACATTAGAAGTTCATTGTTTGTGTTCCTCCTCAGGCTGGAGAACAGGTCAGGGAGTCCCAAGAGCTGGTATAGGGATTGTATGGGCTAAAACATCAAAAGTCTATGGAGGTTTTTTTGTTT
Organism: Mirounga angustirostris; assembly: GCF_029215605.1. NCBI lineage: Eukaryota > Metazoa > Chordata > Mammalia > Carnivora > Phocidae > Mirounga > Mirounga angustirostris. The sequence goes on from NW_026991716.1 coordinate 110,069,655, forward strand.
TTGGTTTTGTTGGGTTTTGGTTATATTTTCTTTCCAGATAGGGAAACAGGTTAAGTAGTTCAAAAAGCTAATGGAGAGGTTTAGGTGGACTGAAAACTATAAATGTGTTACTCTCTTCCACCTTGAAGGTAAATATGACTTCTTGCTGGCTTGGAGACATCTTCCCTGCAACCCACCAATCCCCTGCTTCCTCTCTGCACTGACCTCAGCTGCTCCAAGAATTAGAGGTGGGGCCAAAGTCTCCTTGTCCCTAATAGAACTAAAGGCCCTACATATACTGAGGAACTCCAGAGGCAGGAAGGGATTGAACTCCTTATAGCTCTTTTGGATACTGGAGCCCAAGTCACCATCTTGCTCAGTACTGTATGAAAAAGTGATGCTGAGCAGAGGTGGCCAAAGCCAAGGACTCTAGAGTGGAAACCACAGTAACATGCGAGGGAGCAGAAATAAAGAGCTTCTGAGCCAGAGCACTTTCTAGACACTGAGAAGGACACAAATGAAGAACCAACGAGGACAAAAAGTTTCTCCAACAACTCCAGCCATCACCTCTAGTCTAACCCACCTGCCACTTCCTGTTTCCCTAACTCCCAGGTAGGAGGTAACACAGTGTCCTGCAAGAGTGATTGGATCCCTTGAGATGGTGAATTGAACTGATAACAGATCAGTTTGTAAGAAATTTTTTATCAGAAAATCATTCCTCAGCCTTCCATCTAATTTGACAGGTATTTATTGAGTGGTGACTTTCATTTTTTGGTGCTCTATCAGCATTGGCCTGCCATGGTGGACAAGGTAACATGACTGTCTTTGAGATGTTGGTTTACAAACGTCTCAGGAGCTTCCCGTGTCCTCTGAAACATACAAGGAGGGCAGGGGGAGGAAAGAAAGAGGCAGGCCTCTCCAGGTTGGTAGATGGCAGCTTTCCTAAGCAACGGAAACTTCCATAAGAGGCTTGTTTTGGACAGCAGCAAGATGAATGTATCCCTGCACCCACCTACCAAATCTTAAAAATCAAAACCTCAATGAGATACCACCTCACCCAGTCAGAATGGCTAAAATTAACAAGTCAGGAAACGACAGATGTTAGCGGGGATGCAGAGAAAGGGGAACCCTCCTACACTGTTGGTGGGAATGCAAGCTGGTGCAGCCACTCTGGAAAACAGTATGGAGGTTCCTCAAAAAGTTGAAAATAGAGCTACCATATGATCCAGCAATTGCACTACTGGGTATTTACCCCAAAGATACAAATGTAGGGATCCGATGGGGTACGGGCACCCTGATGTTTATAGCAGCAATGTCCACAATAGTCAAACTATGGAAAGAGCCAAGATGTCCATCGACAGATGAATGGATAAAGAAGAGGTGGTATATATATACAATGGAATATTATGCAGCCATCAAAAATAATGAGGTCTTGCCATTTGCAACAACGTCGATGGAACTGGAGGGTGTTATGCTGAGTGAAATAAGTCAAACAGAGAAAGACATGTATCATATGACCTCACTGATATGAGGAATTCTTAATTGCAGGAAACAAACTGAGGGTTGCTGGAGTGGGGGGTGGGGAGGGAGGGATGGGGTGACTGGGTGATAGACACTGGGGAGGGTATGTGCTCTGGTAAGCGCTGTGAATTGTGCAAGACTGTTGAGTCTCAGATCTGTACCTCTGAAACAAATAATGCAATATATGTTAAAAAAAAAAAAAGATGAAGAAGAAGAAGGTAGCGGGAGGGGAAGAATGAAGCGGGGGAAATGGGAGGGGTAGATGAACCATGAGAGATGATGGACTCTGAAAAACAAATTGAGGGTTCTAGAGGGGAGGGGGGTGGGAGGATGGGTTAGCCTGGTGGTGGGTATTGAGGAGGGCACATTCTGCATGGAGCACTGGGTGTTATGCACAAACAATGAATCATGGAACACTTCATCTAAAACTAATGATGTAATGTATGGGGATTAATATAAGAATAAAATAAATAAATAAATAAATTAATTAATTAATTAATTAATTAATTTTTTTAAAAAGGCCTTAACTGGATTTAGTCACATATACCATGTAGGTGTTTTCAATACCACATCCCTATCTCATTGGCAGCATCCTTGGAGTAGTCTCTCGGAGTGGGAAAGGCAAATGGAACCCATATTCCAAGGACAGAGGGATGGAGGTGGGGGTGAGGAGTCTCTGAGGGCCAGAATCCAGCTCATGGGTTAACTGGTGGTTACATCTTTTTTTTTTTTCACATCTTTTCGATGTGTTGCCCCAACAGATGTTTAACAAAGGACTATTATAAAAATATAATGTCTGAAAAAAGAAGGTAATTTGATTTGTGATAGATGAACTTTACCTTCAATTTGACTTTTTTCAAGTTTTATTGAAGTATAATTGACAAAATTTGTATATATTTAGGATATATAAAGTGATGTCTTGGTACCCATATGTATTATAAAATGATTACAACAATCAAGCTGTTAGCCCTTCCATCACCTCCCATAGTTACTGTTTTGTGAGTGTGTGTATGTGTGCGGTGAGAATACTTAAGACCTATACTCTCTTAGCAGATTTCAAGTATAAAATGTACTATTGACTACACTTGCAATATTGTACATTAGATCCCCAGAACTTATTCATCTTATAACTGAAAGTTTGTACCCTTTGACCAGCATCTCCCCATTTCCTCCAGTTTCCAGTCCCTGGAAACTAACATCCTACTCAGCTTATACAAGTTCAACTTTTTTAGATTTCACGTGTAAGTGAGGTCATATAATATTTGACTTTCATGTGTCTGGCTTATTTCACTTAGCATAATGTCTTCCAGGTTTATCTATGTTGTCACAAATGGCAGATCCCCTTCTTTTCTGTGGCTAAGTGATATTCCATTGATAAGTTCTTACAATTTATATTTTAATAGAAAAGAACTAAGTGCATATGCAATGCTGGAAGACTGCAAAGGAGGAGGAAACATCTTAATGTCTGAGAATCCTGACAGTGGAGTAAGAAAGGTTATGCATCATTTATTATGTCCGAAAAATGTTTTTTCAATTATGATATATTTAATAATATTATCTTAGTCCTTTAGGCAGTGTGGCATTACTAATCCTAAGAATTCAGTATGGCATCTTAAACAACTTTTGATCTCATGAATCTTAGATGTAATAGAAAGTTTAACTTTTTATTTCTTCTGGAAGTGGGATATTGCTTTATTTTTTCATTTGTTCTTTAACTGTCCATTTACTGGACATCAGTTAAGTGCAATATATTATGGATAATGAAAATTTTAAAGGAATCAGTTCATATTTTGTTCAGGAAAAAACATCTTGAGAAAATTATGAGCAAAGAGTTATGGAAGTTCAGAAAAGGGAGTGATATCTGTAGGTTTCAGATAGCAATGGGATCATCAGATAAGAGAAGATTTTGAAGAGGAGATGGTGTATGAGTTGGAACTCATATACTGAGTTCTATAAGTAATGAATGGTCTGTCTTCTGATTCAGAAGCATCTTGATTCCTGTCAAAAACTGCATTATACACAAAATAATGGAACACATAATTACACACATATATACAGGAAGTAATTCTTGGAGACACACATAGCTTTATTTTTACTTACACACAAAGCTTTATTTTATACACATAGCTTCTCTTTCCATATAACTTGTTCAACTCTGGTAAGACATGTCCCAGCAGCAGCTGAAAATAGATTGTGGTAAGAATAAAGTGGTATGCACAGTGTGAGGGAGAACTTATTTGTATGTGCTCAGTTGAGTTTTAGGCATAAGTTGGAGCTTGGTAAGATACAAGTTCAAATTTTTGTTCTTCCATAAATCTTTCATGACACAGCATATTACCATGTACACAAACAGGCCTTCATTCAATGCATTTGATTGCACTTGCCATTAGCAAAAGAGAATGTATTCTGGATATAATATAAGTAGGCCAGTAAAAGAAGAAAGAAAAAGCTCAATAACTCTTAATTTTCATTTCCAAATTAATTGTTCTGGACAAAAAGGCTATGTCTAAACTTTTTTGTTACCCTTCAGGGTTATTAGTTCTCCTGATACATGCCAGTTTCACAATTCTTAAAATGAAACTTGATGACTATTGGTGGTCCTTGCACTGGGTAAAGACACAGTCGCAGAGAAGTTTGGCTACTAATTGTTAACCTCTTCTTACTTATGCAGAATTTTAATATAACTTGGCAGTGAAATCTGTTGAAAGTTTAATTGCCAATATTTTTTCTTGGTTGACTATCAATAAGCATCTAATAAATATTTTCAACTACATATTCTTTGTCAAATCCAATATGTCTTCTATCATTCCTTCTGGTGAAATATCTTCAAATTTACCTGAAGTTGGTGCTTTGTATAAAGGGATGACATAGTGATATAGATTCATGCTGACACTGAAACAGAAGTAGCCAAAGAATTATTTAAGAATATCAACCATAATTTTCCAGGACATGAGGTGATTTACTCCATCAGGAGTAAATCAGACACCAGGCACAAAACTAGGATTCCTTCACTTTGGTTATATCTCTGTTGTAAAATTGAATAGAGATAATATAAAACTGTAATTAACCTGCTTATAGTGGTACAGTCTTCCATCAGAGGTGTGTGCAAGTGTGTGTGCATATGTGTGTGTGTTTTATATGCTTTTAGGTTCATTTGTTTATGTTATGATCCAATTTTGATTTTTAACCTATATTCATTTAATTTTATTTACTTTTAAAATTTAAATTCAATTAGCCAACATATAGTAAATCATTAGTTTCAAATGTAGAGTTCAGTAACTTATCAGTTACATATAACCCCCAGTGTTCATCACATCACGTGCCCTCCTTAATGCCCATCACCCAGTTACCCCATCCCCCCACCCACCTACCCCTCCACAACCTCAGTTTGTTTCCCATAGTTAAGAGTCTCTCATGGTTTGTCTCCCTCTCTGAATTAATTTTATTTTTAATGTAAATCGTTAATATTTTAAACACAAAACAATATAAGAGGATAGACTCCAAGTTTCATTCCTTTCCCTATCTCTTCCCAACCCATTTCCACACAAGATGGATAACCAACTACATAGTTTCTGGTTTAACCATTCTGATGGGGTTTTATCTTTTTGTATAAAACATCTATCTATTTCTCTATCTCTTTATTTATATATTTATCTCTTATTTTCCCTTTATTTCTTCTACAAAATATAGAATACTATATATACCGTTTGGCACCCTGATTTTTTTAACTTAAATTTTTTTCTGGGAAATTATGTCCTTATAAAGATATTGCTCAATTGAAAAAAAAAGTTTTGTTTTGTTTTGTTTTGTTTGTTAATTTGCTCCTTAGTACTCCTCTGTCTGGACATTCGGTACTTTATCCAACCAATATTCTATGTATAACCATTCAGATTTTTTCTTAATATTTTTCAAATATGAATAATAGCATGGTGAATAACATTGGATATATATTGTTTTGTCTTCCATTTCATAGGAGATAAATATTTTAAGTAAATTCCCAGAAGAGGGATTGCTGGTTCAAAAGATGAGTGCATAGGAACTTGTCATTCTGGAACCCACAGTTCCCTGCTCCTCTATATATAATAAAATGCCTAGAAATTACTCTAAAGATCATGACAAAAAGGACCCTGAAAGCTGAATAGTAGAATGTGAACTGACTAGAGACTTCAGGATTTTAGAAATGACATTGTAGTGAGCTCCTTGGGTTTTCATTTAGCTCCTATGTAACCCCCACATTGGGGGAGACCTGCAACCTGGAACTGCCAACAGGAATACACAAGAACAACAAGAAAAGCTGCTCTCTCTGGCCAAGCACCAGGAAAGGGGAAACTCAACAGAGACCTAGTGGAAACCCAGCCCCCTATTGCACAACCTGAACACCTGCAGACAGTCTAATGTACAGGTAGGAGCAGAAGCAGTGGCAGGAGAAAATACCAGGCCATTACAGCTCCCATTCCACAAATAAGGCATGAATCGGTGGTCCCATCCTCCAATAGGCCAGTGGCATGAAGCTCCTCTGTGTCTCTATGACCTTTACACCTGCAACATCTGCTCCCATGTAGATGGTCCCTCAGTGACACTAGGTGCCTCAACGAAGTGACTTCTGTTTCTGTAGATGGGACCAGTAGAGATTGAGTGGGAGCCCAATAGCACCAGAATAACACAACAGACCAGAAGAACTTTGTAAGACTTGAGAAAGCTAAACTGTCCTTGGAACTAAGCCCACAGAAGTAGACTGGAATCCATATGCTAAACCTAAACAGGGTGATTCCCTGCTAAAATGATTTATTTAAGATTACGAGTACCTTAACATGATAATCAAAATGTCTAGTGTATAATCAAAATCACTGGACAGACTAAGAACCAGAAAAAGCACCATTTTAATGAGAAACTACACTCAACAGATGCCAATACTGAGATGAATCAGATGTTGAAATTATCTTCCAAGAATTTTGAAGCAACTACCATAAAAATCCTTCAGGACCTAAGGGACATTTATAGACACTCCACCCAACATCAGTAGAATAAAAATTCCTTTCTAGTGCCAGTGGGACAGTCACAAAAATAGATCACTGCCTGGCCAATAAAGTTAACCTTAACAAACTTAAAAGAATTTTTAAAACAGAGAGTATGTTCTCTGACCACAATGAAATTAAGGTAGAAACCAATAACAAAAGGACAATGGGAAAATCACCCAAATAGAAGATGAGCAAGCAAAAATCAACTGCATTTCTATATACTAAGAAATGTAAACTAAAATTTCTGTGAAGTACCATTTACAATCACTTCAAGGAAAATGAAATACTTAGGTTTACATCTAAAAAGAACATGACTAACGAAAGAAATTTAAAAAAAAAAGACCTCAATATTCAATACAAAAAAAAGATATACCATATTCACTGTTTGGAAAACTCAATATAGTAAAGATGTTAGTTCTCCCTAGATTTATCTATAGGTATAACACAATTTCTATCAATATCTCAGTAAGTGTTTTTCTAGATGTAAACAATCTTATTATAAATCTTATATGGAAAGGAAACGGCCCTAAAATAGCTAAAAACTATTTTGAACTAGAAGAATAAGTGGGAAAAATAGTTCTTCCTGGCTTACCACACAGCCACAGTAATCAAGTCAGTGTACTATTAGAGGAATAGACATATGGATCAATGGAACAGAATAGGAAAACTGGATATAAATCAGCACAAATACATGCAAATAATTTTCACAAAGTTGCAAATGGAATTTAATAGTGAAGGGATAGCTTTTTGAATAAATAGTGCTGAAGCATTTGGATGTCTATAGGCAAACAAATGAACCTCAATCTGATCCACATACCTTATACAAAAATTAACTCAAAGTAGATCAAGGACATAAATATAAAGCTATAAAACTTCTATAACAAACAGAATAAAATCTTTGAAACCTAAAACTAGGAAAAAAGTTCTTAGATTGGACCCCCAGAGCATTTAAAAGTGAAAATCCGTAAAAGGAAAATGAGAAATTGGATTTACCAAAAATTAAAAAAATGTGAAAAATTCAATTAAGAAGATAAAAAGATAAGCCATAGAAGGAAAATTGATCAATTGGACTCAACAAAATTTAAAAATGCACTTCCGTGAAAGATTCTGTGATGAGGATGAAAAGATAAGCTACAGACTGAGAGAAAACATTTGCAAACCACATATCCAACAAAGGACTTGTATTGAGAATATATTTTAAAAATTCTCAAAACTCAACAAATGATGCCATTAAAAATGAGCAAAAGACTGTACAGACATGTTACTGAAGAAGAGATACAGATGTCAAATAAGCACATGAAAAAATGTTTAACATCATTAGCCATTGAAGACATTGAAAATTAAAAGCACAGTGAGGTATCACCAAATGCCCATTATAGTGGCTAAAGTAAAAAATAGCAGTAACACAAATGCTAGTACGGATGTAGGAAATTGGACCTTTCATATGTTGTTGTTGGAAACGTAAAATGGTGCAAAACCACTTTGGGAAATCGTTTGGCAGCTCTTGGCTCTGGGAAACAAACTGAGGGTTGTAGAAAAGAAGGTGGGTGGAGGGATGGGGTAACTGGGTGATGGCTCTTAAGGAGGGCACATGATGTGATGAGCACTGGGTGTTATACGCAGCTAATGAATCACTGAACACTACACCAAAAATTAATGAGGTACTATATGTTGGTTAATTGAATTTAAATTAAAAAAATAAAATAAAATAAAATAAAATAAAAATGAGTTATGTTAACATGCAGTGGGTTTACTTTTGCTATTCTCAAATGAAATAATAAATATTTCAAAAAAAAATAAAACTAAAGATGGACTTACCATTATGACTCAGCAATTAAACTCTTAGGTACACATACCAGGAAAATGATCATTTGTTTTAATGCAGAAAGTTGTACACAGATATTCACAGCAATTTTATTTGTAATAGCCCCAAGCCGTAATAGCTAAAAAACCAAATAGCTTCGGTGGATAAATGGAAAAACAAGCAGTACGTCTCTGCCGTAGAATACAGCACAGTAATAATAAAAAAATATATATAGTTGACCTTTGAACAACATGATTTGAACTGTGCAGGTCCACGCATATGTGAATGTTTTTTCAATAAATACTTTGGAAAATTTTTGGAGAATTGTGACAATTTTAAATTGCTCACAGATGAACTACATAGCCTAGAAATACTGACAAAAATTAAGAAAAAGGAATGTCATGAATGCATAAAATTTATATAGATACTAGTCTATTTTATCATTTACTCCCATAAAAAATACACAGATCTATTATAAAAAGTTAAAACTTATCAAAATTTACACAAACACAGACTGTATATGGTGTCCTTCCCAGCAGAGAGAGATGTAAACAAATGTCAAAATGCTGTATTAAATCATAACTGCAGGCATAAAGCTACACCAGCAGGAGTAAAACCTTGCACTTTTGGTGAAATACCTTTTTATCTCACATTGAAATTTTAGTTTTTATATGGGTGCAGGATTGCTATAAGAAAGAGATACTTATAGACTCCAATTTGATTCGAGAAGAAGCAAAGTTACTATATGACACTTAAAGCAAAAGGAAGGTGAAGGAGAATTTAATGCCAGCAAAGGATGGTTTGATAATTTTAGGAAGAGGTTTGGCTTAAAAAATGTCAGGATAACAAGAGAAGCAGCTTCTGCCCATCAAGAGGCAGCACACAGTTCCCAGATGCTATTAAGAAAATCATTGAGGAGGGGGTGGAAAAAAAAAAAGAATATCATTGAAGAGAAAGGATATCTGCCTGAAGAGCTTTTTAAGGCAGACAAAAAAAATGCCCTATACTGGAAAAAAATGCCACAAAGGGTATTTGTTACTAAGGAAAAGAAGTGAGCACCAGGATTTAAGGCAGGAAAGGATAGGCTACCTCTACTGTTTTGTGGAAATGTGGTTGGGTTTACGATCAGGACTGCCCTTATCTATAAAGCTGCTACCCCTTGAGCCTTGAACAGAAAAGATAAACATGAGCTGTCAGTCTTGTGGTTGTACAAGAGGGCCTGGACAACAAAAACACTGTTTCTGGACTGGTTCCACTGATGCTTTACCCCTGAAGTCAAGAAGTATCTTGCTAGTAGGGAAGGTCTTTTAAAGGTCTTTTGATATTTGACAGTGCCTCTGACCACTCAGAACCTTATGAGTTCAACACCAGGGGTGTCAAAGTGGTCTCCTTACCTGCAAACATAATGTCTCCAGTTCAGCCTCTAGATCAGGGAATCATGAGGACCTCATTATTATACACAGTATTCCATGGAAAGGATTGTCAATATCATGGAACAGAACCCTACTGGCGAGAATATGAAAGTCTAGAAGGACTGTACTATTGAAGATACCAGTATTGTTATAGAAAAAGCCATGAAAACCATCAACCCCAAAACAACAAATTACTGCTGGAGAAAACTGTGTCCAGATGCTGTGCATGCCTTCACAGGATTTATGATGGAGCCAATCAAGAATATTATGAAAGAGATCATGGATATGGAAAAAGAAAAGGGTGGCTTAGTAAAGGGTTTCAGGATATGGACCTTGGAGAAATTCAAGAGCTAATAAACACCACATCAGAGGAATTACTGAAAGACAACTTGATGGAGATGAGTGTTTCCAAACCAGGGCCAGATGATGAGGAAGGAGACATAGAAGAAGTAGTCCCAGAAAACAAATTGACATTAGACAATCTGCCAGAAGGGTTCTGATTATTTAAGACTGCTTTTGACTTCTTTTATGACATGGACTCTTCTATGATATGGAGACTGAAACTAAAGCAGGCAATGCAAGAAGGATTGGTATCATCTAGAAACATTTTTAGAGAAATGAAAAAGCAAAAAGTCAGACAAAGTTTATAATTTATTTCTGTAAAGTTACACTGAGTGTGTCTGCCTCTCCGGCATCCCCTCCCACCTCCTCCACCTTTTCCTGCTCTGCCATCCCTGAGAGAGCAAGATCTACCCTTCCCTCCTCATCCTCCTCCTCCTTCTCCTCAACCCACTTAGTGCAAAGATGAAAAGGATGATCTTTATGATGAGCTACTTCCGCTTAATGAAGCATAAATAATCATCCTGCCATACTTGTAAATAAACTTACCTGTTCATAAACTTATCTGTTGTGTGTGTGTGACTGTCTTTGTGTGAAAAATCTAATAACTGTATGGCAAGCACTCTAAGGGACATTTTTGTGTCATCATCATTTTCATCATCTGAGTGTTCATCATGTAGAACATCATGGGTAAGGCTTGTATGGAAGTGCACAGCCTATCCTTACATAAGTATAAGGTGCATGATATTTAATATAAAATTAGTAATGTTTAGTTTTCTTACTGTTTTGTAACTTTGCTTTTAAAGAATTACACTATTCTACAGTATGCCTGTCTTATAATTGGAAAAACTGTATCAGCCTATCATCACAGGTAAGTGGTTTTTTTAAAAAGTGTAACAATGTTTCCAATATTGTATGATGAATATGACTATAGTCATACAGTCACTATAGTGCATGCCATTATGATTCATTCACTAGTGTACAGGCTAGGCTACCACGAAGAAATTGTATCAATTACACGAGGCTACCGTAAAGCAATAATATTGCTTCTTCTTCATTATCAGTGCATGAATCATTTATCTGTAAATACATTTAAATTTCTTTTTCATGCTATCTTTCCATTTTTTATATCTAGTGTTATAAATACACATGACATTGACCGTGGTTTGTATCATAGACAATACTGATGTAGGTACTGACAGACAGATGATTTGCCTTGTAAACAGATGATGTAAACAAATGGTATCAATAAATACAGAACAGTAAATGTAAATGTATTTTCTCTTCCTTATGATTTTCTTAATAACGTTTTCTTTTCTCTAGCTTACTTTATTATAAGACTACAGTATTTGTTACATATAATATACAAAATATGTGTTAATTTACTGTTTATGTTATCAACAACGCTTCTGGTCAACAGTAGACAATTAGTAATTAAGCTTTTAAGGAGTTAAGTTATATGTGGATTTTTAACCACCCCTAATCCCTATGTTGTTCAAGGGTCAACTGTATGTATACATAACAAAACTGTAACAAAAATTAGCTGCCATTCATTCGTCCCAACAGCAATAAAAAAACAAAATGCATTATAACTACTTTTGAATTTAAGAGAACAATTATTTGTATTTAAAAATAAGTAAAAAAAAAATAAGTAAGATTTGATGTACTGCACTTCACGCTTTTCTAAGAATTGAGATTCCCATAATGAAAATGTAAATTATTATTGTAGTAATACCATTTGTATAGTGTGATGTATCATTATTAATTCTTTTCAACAAAGCACTGACACATACTTGCCCATTCTTTTCTTCACAAATTAAACATATAGCCACACATCCTGAAGGATGGAAAAAGAGGTGTTTAGGTTAATTGAAATTTCAAATCCACCAAGGCTAACTCTCTTCGGATAGATAAGATGGTGAAATTGGTTTTTGTAGAGTTGATCAGAAACAATTTGTGGTACTTAAAACTGAACATTTGTTGGCCAAAAGTAGAAAGTAGACATGGTCTAAGTTTGATTATGAAAACAATGAAAACATAGGTTTATTACACTTTTATATAACCAGGTTTTGGGGGAATATTATTAGATTAAATGCTATATTTTTTCTTCAGTTTTCACAAGTGCTATCCTTCTAGCAGAAAAAACACTTAAGCATGTCCCCCAAATCTGGTTCCATCCATTATGAATACTGATCCACTTTGAAAGCATTTCAGCTCATTCTTCCAGATACATATTTAATACCACTGAAACTCTTTCCTGTGTTTTAAACATAAGAGATTTTATATATACATGACAACTACAAATGGTGTTCTTCCCTCATTTATAAGATTGTAAAACTATATGTGCAAAATTTTCAGTGAGAGGGATTTTACTGTTGCATAAATATTAATCAGATTCTCCCCCTTGGTTTAGCATTCACAGGCATCTTCTAGGAATTTGATGACCTATTAGGAACAAATGGACTGTATATAGTTTGTCCCTGGAAGTTGCTGGCAACATCTTTAATGATGAGTAATATTGGATTCTCATATTATTCTAAATCATCATTTCTACTTGATATAAAAACACACTTTCATTCTTAAATTTTTCTGCAGACATATCATTAAATTTTCCAATTTACCTACATAATAATTGTTGAGGAGGCAAAATGCAGAAAATATTATATAGCATTCAAAAATTAAAGTGGCAGAAAATAATGTGTAAAAAAGGCAGTCATAATCTCCCTCCAAAAGCAAAAAATCACATGGACATTTTTTAGAAGTCCATTTATCACCAATTTCTGCCTATAACTCTTGAAAATGCAATGGAAAGCAATGTCTGGCTATCTGAATATTTTTGATCACAGAACTATAATAAGATCAGAACACTCTTTTTTTTTTTTATCAGAACACTCTTGAATGAAATCTAGCATTATGCTATGACAAACGAGGCAATGCACAAGAGCCAAACAAGGTTACCTAAAAAATCATCCCCTAACATGCAACATATAAACACAATACAAAACTGCTTGTTAGACTATAACACTGGAGGTGTGTGTGCCATCAAAATTAGGTATTGCTAAATGACCTAATCTGGAACATGCCATCTACTCTCCAGAGTGAGATAGATATGCATTAGAAATAGTGCATCCAGGGGCGCCTGGGTGGCTCAGTCGGTTAAGCGTCTGCCTTCGGCTCGGGTCATGATCCCAGCGTCCTGGGATCGAGTCCCACATCGGGCTCCCTGCTCAGCGGGGAGCCTGCTTCTCCCTCTCCCTCTGCCTCTCTCCCTGCTCACGCTCTCTCTCTCTCTCTCTCTCTCTGTATCTCTGTGTCTCAAATGAATAAATAAAATCTTAAAAAAAAGAAATAGTGCATCCATACATCCTAGTTTGCCTAACAGGGAGTTTGCCTGGCAACTTTTCACTTACAAAGTATCCAGATTTGGAGGAGAAATTATATATCACTCTAGGCCATAACCTGGATTAAATAAAAAGCAACAAAGAAAGGAGGTGTTACTACTTGCATGAATATATAAATTCAAGCATGTATGTTTGAGGAATGCTGATACATGCTGTTGCTTATAAATGAGTCGAGTGTTTACATAACATGTTTAAATGATAAAACAGATTCATAGAAAACAAGATTAAAACCATGATAGAAATTAATAGCTTATAAATGAAAACTCAAAATGATAAAAATGTTAATTAAAAATATATCATACCATTCATTTATTTTTGAGGGGGGTAAGGGAGAGGCGGAGAGAGAGAAGCCCAAGCAGACTCCCCTCTGAGCACTGACAGGGCGCAGGGCTGAATTCCACACCCCAAGATCATGACCAAACCAAGAGTTGGACACTCAACTGACTGAGCCACCCAGGCACCCCCTTGAACCTATTTTTAGTGCCAATTGTATTTGTTATAGGAATAATTTATTTAATGTAATCAAATATTTTATACTTAGATGAGGATTTTTTTTTTTTTGCGCTGCTCTGTAAAGTCAATAAGAAGAGAATTTCAAAAGAAATGCTGTCATATTAAAAATAAACTATAAAATTTAGGGAGGTGGATTCTAGAAGGATTCTGCACTCTTGAAAGATCCTTAAATTTTACCTCATTTGCAGAAACTTATACAGGAAAACATAAGGCATTGTGTGGTTAAGACAAGGACAAAGATGAATTCTAACTAACGAAGTCAAGGGAAGGCTATGGCTAGGAATAGAATGCTGGCCGATACATAGACAATTTTAAGTTAGAACAAAATATTGAAGTCATGTTTGTATCTATTTGGTTTATGATTCTCTATCCAATTTCTTCAAATCACTGACCATCTCCTTTATCATCCAGTTGTGGCTGTAGGAAGACTTCTGCTGAGTTTCACTTTTGCTTCGTATCCTCTGTGCCTTGATCTGTCATCTTCATCTCTTCCTCTAAGTGTTGCCGGCAACCCTGTGATTTACTCCACGCCTCGAAATGCTTTTATGAAGACTGTGCTGTCCTTACTAAATATACTTATAGACTCACTTTTCTACTCGCCTGTGTTTGATCAGCAGCTGTGGTAGATTGAAAAAAGCATTGACCAACACAATATTGAAGAAGAACAAAGTTGGAGGACTGACACTATCTGACTTCAAGACTTACTATAAGGCTACAGTAATCAAGTGAGTGTGGTATTGCTGATAGAATAGACAAATCAATGGGACAGAATAGAGAGCCCAGAAAGAACCATACAAATAAAGGCAACTGATTTTTGACAAAGGACAAAGGCAGTACTCTGAAAAAAAAAAAAAAAAAAGATTGCCTTTTTAAACAAGTAGTGCTGAAATAACTGGACATTCACATATACAAAAATGAATCTAGACACAAATCTTACACCCCTGACAAAAATTAACTCACAATGGATCTAAATGTAAAACATCAGGGGTTAGGGTGGAAGGCGGGATGAATAGGTGGAGCATAGATAATTTTTAGGGCAATTAAACTAGTCTACACAATACTATAAGGGTGGATATATGTCATTATACATTTGTCATAATCCATAGAATGTCCAACACCAAGAGTTAACCCCAATGTAAACTATGAATTCTGGGTGATAATTGTGTGTCAGTGCAGGTTCATCAACTGTAACACTTTTGGTCACAATTGGATTTTGAGTGATAATGATCTATCAGTGTAGGTTCATCAATGATAACAAAGGTATCACTCTGGTACAGGGTGTTGATAATGGGGGAGGCTGTGCACCTATGGGGTTCGGAGGTATATGGAAACTCTGTACTTTCCACACCATTTTGCTGTGAACTTAAAACTGTTCTAAAAATAAGGCCTATTAATAGGGAAAGGGGGAGCACTGAAGGCTTACCAAGTGCATCTTAGGGGGAGGCAGAGAATGTGTGCTATCATCTGGGGAGAGCGAACATTGTCATCTGGGTTATGTTATTGTTTATTTAACATTAAGAAGCAGGAATCAAGCAGCTACTGTGTAAGGGATACACTGCTGGCTGGTTACAGACATGGAGATGTGGAGAGCAATGAGAATCGAATCCTTGTCCACGACATGGAATGATGGTGAGGTTCAGGACACACTACCCCAAAATATGGCAGCTTAAAATGTTGAATATTTCAGTCTAAAGGAATTTGAGAAATGGCTGTAGCAGGAAGGACTTTCTGACTTTCCCCCAAAACAGGTCACACAACCCTCAGATGAGAGGTACCCTTTCTATACCAAGAGGAAAGGAACATCCTTATCTCTGAAGAAAAGGGACACAGAGATGAATCTGAACAGTCCTGTTAAGAAATTTCCCTCAGTTTAGTATATTTACCCCATATCTTTTGTCCTATTATATCTTTCCATTCTTCATCAAACAGCATAAAAACACTCAGATTTAGCCATTTCTTTGGATTTTCATTTCCTCATGAAGGTTCTCATGTCATGTAAAACTTATATTAAATAAATTCACTGAGGCACTGGGTGGCTTGTTAGTTGAGCATTGGACTCTTGGTTTCAGGTCAGGTCATGATCTCAAGGTTGTGGGATTGAGCCCCTCATTGGGCTCCGTGCTCAGCGGGGGTCTGCTGGAGATTCTCTCTCCTTCTCCCTCTCCTTCTGCCCCTCCCCCCGCTTTCACCCTCTCTCTCTCTCTGTCACTCTCTCTCTAAAATAAATATCTTTAAAAAAATAAATTCACATGCTTTTCCTTTGTTTTCCTGTCTTTTGTTACAGGGATTAGAGTCGAGAATTTGAAAGAGTAGAGAAAAAAGATATTTTTTCCCCCTACAGGAAAAACAACAGGTAAATATATAGTCCCTATGGAGTGAGAAGTGTGGAGGAAAAGGAAGTGATTAACTCAGCTCTGGGGGCACAAGGAAGCTTCCTGAAAGATGACATATATCCCCAGTCTTAAAGGATGAATAGGATTTCATCTAATGGAAATTAATGGCGGAGACAATAGCACACAAAACAATTTACAAGGAAAGCTCCTGCCACATGCCTAGGCAGCCAAGTGGACCCATGTAAGGATTTGCACAGTTGCAACACTACTCACTCACCTTAATATTTATTTTTTTACTTAAGATTTCCCTTGAAGAAATCTTGTCTTTTGGATTGGAAAAGCTAGCTTTTGGGTGGATTGCCACTTGGAAACTGTTAAACTTTTAAGAAGGAATTCAAGTTCTTTCTCAATGGTGCTTTATACTCTACTTGCTCCTTGATTTTAGCCAAGCAGCTCTACTTGAAAGATTACCAGATTCCAGCAGAAATTGTGTCTCAGCTTCTTTGCTTTTTAACTCTATGTTTTCAGCATTATTTAGTCAACGCTCTAAACATAGGTTTTATCTGGTATTGTTATACTGAGCATTATTACATGGGAAAAAATAAGTAAAACTTAAATACTTGATGAGAAAAATCTATAGAAATTTAAAGTTTTAATAGTCTCATTTCATATTTCCAAAGAATGAAGCTTAAGTCACCAACATCTCCCAAAATATTTAGTCTACTGAGTGAACTCATATACTTGATTTGATGGCAGGTACTATCTCATTTTCCTACTCAAAAATTAGGGAAGGTGAGACTCAGAAAAGTCAAACAGTTTGCATTTATTTCTACCATTTTTTTATATTTGAATATTATGAAGCAGAATAAGAAAAAAGCTGGCCTGTCTTTGTGGACTGCAAAACCCATTCCTATAATCTTGATAAAAAATCTTTTTCTAAAGGACCTATCAAGTGGATTCTTATTACCGGAGATAAACCCTTCATAGTACCTTAGAGGACAGTGTCGTCTGATTAAGTTTTCTCCACAGATCACCTAATTCTACATGTTCTCCAGGTTCTTTGATACATTTTACATTGTATGGCATGGATGGGTAACAAATTAGAAGTGTAATCACAGATATAAATCATTGTGATACGTAATTTTAAAAAAGGAAGTGTGACTTCCTCTAGAAAAGTCATCCGATATTTTTGCAGCGACAGTTACCGGGCACTTTTATGGCTCTCCTACAATCACCTCTCTCCGCCGGGTGCTCAGACGGCAGGCCCCCTGGAACATGCCCTTTGACTGACCTGGAGGTAATAATAGCCTCTCTCTATTCCTTTCCTGGGGCTCATTACTTTTGCTGCCTCCATTGCTGTCGAACAGAAAAAAAGTTAAACACAAAACCCTGCCTGACCAATGGAAGCAATAATTACAATTGTTTTACCAGGATTTTGCCTATCAAGTTCTGTAGATTTCAGACATAGCCCAAAATCCTTTCCCCAAATCCTAGTGTTCTGTACCAGGCCTTCCCCAGCTCCTGGGTTATGTAGCAAAGGAAGAAACAGAAGCACACTGTAATTGAAAGTTTGAAATTTACTCATTTAGCATAGTTCCAGAATAACTGTGCCCTGTCGAACCAAGTTAAAACATAATTGAATCATTTGTAATCCTCATGGCAAAAATATCCAATTAATATGGGTATGGAAGGTGGAGGTTATACATTAAAAGTTATATTAAGAATCACTTTTTAGATTTCATAACTGTATTCCAGATTTGGATGGTACGAACGCTTATCTTTTAAGATATAATTAAAAGAGATTGAGTGGAGAGTTCAAAGTTTTTTTTTTTTTTGAACTTTGAGATGTTACAAAGTTTTAGCTTTTTATAAATTCTGATTTTACTGGAAGTGTCAGATTAGATATTGTGTCTGGAAAACATTTGTGAAGAAGCATAAGGTATAGAATAGTCGAATCACTATGCTGTACACTTGAAACTAAAATAACATTGTATGCCAACTATACTTCAATAAAAAAAGTAAAGTATGGGTGCAGAAAAGGAAGAAGCAAGCTTTTGAAAAATAGGGCTGCTTAGATTTATAAACTAGATGACTAGCAACATCTAGTGGTCATTCCTATAATCAACCCCTCTTGTTTCCATTGTTGCTTAGAATTCAGTCGCATGACAAAAGTTTGGGAGGTATTGTGAATTAAGTAAAATTAAAAAATTAAGCTGTTGATGATGTTTTTTCTCTGGTATGTCTGTTCTCAAGGGCTAGCATGTCTACCATCTGCCCCTTGCCAGACGTCTCACTTCTGTATTGAAAGCTTTCCAGGCTCAATAAAATAGCACATGCTGTCTGAAAAAAAAAAAAAATGTTACTTTACTCTTTTTTTTAAAAGATTTTATTTATTTATTTGACAGAGAGAGAGAGAGCAGAAGCAGGAGGAGGGTCAGAGAGAGAGTCCAATACAGGACTCGATCCCAGGATCCTGAGATCATAACCTGAGTTGAAGGCAGACACTTAATGACTGAGCCACCCAGGTGTCCCCTCTAGTGTTATTTAATTCTTAAAATATTACATTTATAGTTAAATTATGTATTTTTACATTATATTTTAAAATAAAAAAATAAAACAGGGGCACCTGGGTGGCTTAGTCAGTTAAGCATCCAACTCTTGATTTCAGCTCAGGTCATGATCTTGGGGTCATGAGATCAAGCCCCATGTTGTGCTCCTTGCTCACTGGGGAGTCTGCTTGAGATTCTCTCTCTCTCTCCCTCTGCCCCTCCCCCCTAAAATAAATAAATAAGTCTTTTAAAAAATAAAATAATAAAATAAATATGGGAAACAACATTAACTGCAATCTAAGCATTAGTTTTAATACATTTATATAGTATAGATATACAATACATATATTATTATTTAGAGCTTTTGGTATATGAACTACAGAACTTAATACATTGAAATGCTAAAGAGTGTTCGGCTACCCTACTTGTCATGAGAAGGGTGGTAACTTTGCTAAACACAGGAGACTGGACTTAATTTTGCCAACTTTAGCCCTAAAAGTTAAACTAATATTTTAAGATTCCTACTACAGACTCTCCGTTATTTTAACTGATAAAAATGGCATACATGGATTTTGAACCATTGTTTATTTTACTCAACTGTTTGAAATCAGGCAATAGAAAGAGCAGGTTTCAATCCTTGAATACACATAATCTGGCAGCAAGGGCTCTTACACATAAAAAGAAACAATAATAGCTAATAATTACTTGGCAACAAAGTATATTTTTATATTTTTCATGTCAATCTACAAATAAAAAGTTGAATACCAATTAAAAACTGTCAGGAAATGGATGAAACGTAATTCAAATGCTCTAAAAGATTATTTGTTTCAAATATTGATAATGTAATATGTATTATTGATACTGGAAACACAAGCAGGATTTCAAGCTAAAAACAGGGGAAATGAAGAAAGAGACTAACGTTGACCATGTACATTTCAAGTGCCAGACACTGGGTAGTGCCTCATGTGCATCTGCCATCTCTTCATCTCCATGACAATTCTGGGGACCGACGTCAATAGCTGTGCCAGCCACCCCATTTTATAGGTAAAGAAATGGACTCCCATTCCTGTGATCACACAACTAGTAAGTGACAAAGGTGGATCTGAATTCAGTTCACTTTGACTTCAAAAATCAATGCTATTGTAGATAATGCTGCTATAAACTTCGAGATGCATGTCACCCTTTGAATTAATATTTTTGTATTCTTTGGGTAAATTTCTGGTAGTGCAATTGCTGGATTGCAGTGTAGTTCTATTCGATCTTAGTACAATTAACATATTCTGTATTATTCCAATCCTTTAAAAGATTGCCTTATGACCCTGTATGTAGACAACTGTACAAAGAATGTGTTCTCTATACGTCCGTTTGATCAAGTTAATTAGAACTTTCTAAAAAAAAATCAGTTTATTCTACTATAGAGATTGGTATATTAAAAATCACCCATTATAGTTGTAGAATTGCCTATTCTTAACATTTCTGTGAAATTTTTAGCTTCATCTATTTTAAACTTAAGATATAGAGGGTAAAATACAGTTGTTAAATTTCTGTCAATGTGTTAAATTTATAGTCTAATATTTTTTATGATAACATATAACCATTTTATATTTGGCACTGATTTGGCCTTAAATCTTTTTTTTTTAAATCTAATTCCAATAAAGCTATGCTAGCATTCAAAGAAAAAAAAACAAGAATCAATGCTTTCAGGGCTTATCAAATTTTCATATACATACACTAAACTTATACTTTGGGGAAAATGCTCTAAATACAGTATCAGCAATATTTTAGTTCTCTCATTTTTTCACAAGCCTTAGAAAAATGGCTCCTGGGTCTCATGTTGTCTTGAATGATGCCCCACTGGTCAAGTCTGACTTTTATTCATTAGTGAACAAAGTTCTTCATTTCATACTTTCATTCAACTATTATGTTAAGCACTCAGGAGACTAGAGAAAGCTTAAGATACAAATCTAAGTTAAAGGCAACATAGTAAATTGAATTTATACATCATTAGAGATTCATGTATTGCGTATCTACAATGTGTCGTTGCAGATACAAAGACCTGAATACGAGGAACCCATTGAAAATATTCGCAAGTATGCACAACACTGAAGACAAATTATTGTACCATATGTACTATATATAGTGGTTGAGAAGAGGTAGGAATGATGGTGTCTGCTTGAATGAGTCTTGCAGAACTTACAGAGGAGATGTTTGAACTCTGCAGTGCACTAGCCTGATTGAGATGGGATGAAAGAGGAGTACGTGTAGAGGCAAGAAAGAGATGGAGAGAAGTACATGGTCTTGAGACGTAATTGGAAGGCAATACTACATCCTGGGTAATGACCCTTCATGGCCTTAGAATAACACCACCACTGGGATGCAGGAGAGTTTGGGGCAGTGAGAAGCTGTTGACTCTTGCACATTAGCTGGTCTAACCTGACATGTTCCCTTTCCACAACATCATTCCCAAGGAGTTACTAATCATTTCGTATTTTGGTAACACTTTCTATTTAACATAGTTGTACCAGTGTCCCTTAGTTATTTTTGACACTGTAATGTATTTATTCACAAAGTTAAACTGTATACCTCTATAATTTAGACCCTCAGTCCTTGCTTTACAAACAGTGGCACGGAACCATAAAAATAATTGTACAAGCCGACATTGCGCAGTGATCTTAATTCTCAATGAGAATGTTTAAAATTGTTCCATGATCTTTACAAATTTTGTCTAGACATGAAAACAACTTACTGTCAGTCATAAATGTATAAGGAAATGAAAAACAATAGTAAAACTAATATTTATCTAGTACACTGTAAGTGAAAGCATTGGGAACATTGAGAATTAAGATGTCCTATTTCTTTGTAAAAGACATATCAAGAATAGTGTGTCCAGTCCTTGCCTCCTTCTCCCTGGATCTCTTACAATAGAGCGAGCATACCTTGGTGAATTGTCATTTTCCTTTCTAAGTTTGGATGGTTTCCAGTGTTGCATCCTTGCAATGTTGTGAAATATCCCAGAGAGTTCCTCTAATGTGCAAATTTGTGCAGTCACCACCTCCTCCTCTTCATCCTCCTTTATGCTGCTCAGTTGGCTGTCACCAGGTTGCTCGGGCTGCATACCTAGAGTCTCCGATGGCAACCATGTCAACATTCCCACCGTCAGCTATGCTTCCCAACTGCATTCATGTCCGACTCAAATTTCACTGCCCATGTTACTGCCTTTCATTTCTTTGCTGCACTTTCATTTTGGTTGGCTTCTTTGACCCCCATTTTGGACTATCTAATTTTCTAAAGTGTCGGGTGAGTTTATCACTGGGAGACAAGGGAACAACACAATCACATGCTTTGCTGTCCTGTGTGAACACAAAGAATAACAGAGGTGCAGTGAGTGAGCAGCCACCAACGTACTTCGAAAGAAATAACGTGATTAGTCACTGACCTGTATGTACTGTGTTCTTTACATAGAGATTTGTGGAATGAAGAGCTAGCAGCCTTGTTTGCACTTGTATACTTAGCTCATTGACTGTGATACTAAAATTTGAACCATGTTGTTAGGGGACTGTTATTATTTGGTGTTATTTAACTAAACCATGGTAACTAAAAATTGTGCATGGGGCACCATGCAAGACATACACACACACACACACACACACACAGAGGATTGAGTACAACAAGGATGTGGAACAACTGGAAATCTCATATGCAGCTGACTGAAATGAACAGAGGATAATTTTAGAAAACATTTTGAGAGTTTCATAAAAAGTTAAATATATACCTACTGTATGACCCAGACATTTCATTCCTAGATATTTACCCATCAGAAATAGAAGCATATATCCATAGAAGAACTTGCAGATGGTTGTTCCTAGTAGCTTTATTTGTAATAGCCAAAAACTGGAAATAATCTAAATGTCCATCAACAGGTGAATGAATAAACAACTTGTGGTATATCCACACAGTGGAACACTGCTCAGCAGAATATGGGTTAAACAATTTATATACGCAATACAGCATGTAGGACTCTCAAAATAATTACACTAATACGAAAGTAAAAGAGAAAAGTATAGACTCCATGACTCCACTTATAAAAAGTCTGGAAAATACAAACTGATTTGTAGTGATAGAAGACAGAAAGCAGTCAGAAAGGGACAGAAAGAAGCAACAGAGAAAAGTGGGAGGAGCAAATACAAAAGTACATGAGGAAATTTTTTGGCATTATGGATATGTTCATCATGCTGGATTGAGATGATGGTTTTAGGGTTTAAATATGTGTCCAAATTAATCAAACTTTCCATTGTAAATATGTGCAGTTTATTGTATGTCAATTATATCTCAAAAAAGCTGTTGTAAAAATAAATATAAAAATATACTCCATTTTTCTTTGTCTTTTCTTTTACTGTCATTAACTTTGCATATACTTTAAAATTGTATGGCTTTATACTTGTTTAATGGTGATATAAATTAATTGAAATAAATTTGGTTTAGCTGTTCCTTGCTGCTGTGGACTATGAGTCATCCATGAAGGATCTCAAGATGGCGGGGTGAAAACTTGCTCTAAAAGCCATTAACTGGGTAGCTTTTGGGGAGATCATACCCTGAAACCAGAAGGCCATTGCTTACGTCCTGAAATCCTGGAAAGAGACACCTCCAGGTTAGCTACTCTCCCTGAGAAACCAGCTGCTATCGACTGGGCTTACAACAAGGCCAATGTGGCGAAGGCTGGCTTGGTAGATGACTTTTAGAAGAAGTTTAATGCCCTGAAGTTTCCTGTGCCAAGGATAAATATACTGTTCGGGTGGTTGCTGAAGAAAAAGAAGATGTGAACAGTTGTGCTGACTTTTTTGTCTCTCTCAAAGGCCAGGATTGAGGAATATGAAAAAGAGCTGGAGAAGATGAAGAACATAATTCCATTTGATCAGATGACCATTGAGGACCTGAATGAAGTCTTCTCAGAAACCAAATTAGACAAGAAGTATCCCTATTGGCCTCACAAGCCAATTGAAAATGTATAAACTTGAGTTGGAGAGAAAGCTCTGGCCCTCGTATTATAAATGCTGGACATTAAAAATAATGATATGGTACATAAAATAAAATAAAATAAAATAAATTTGGTTTAACATTTTTTCAAAAATTTGTTCTGACCTTTTGTATTATGACAAGAATTAATTATTGACACAATATGTTTTAAGTTCCATGCCATTCTTATTGTCCAGAAAATTTCTAAAAATAGGTAATGAAAATCTAAAAGATTTTTAGATTTTTACCTTAATTATGTGGCTAATAGATCAGTATAATTTTATCATTAAAAGTAGTTAATGAAATCTGAAAGATTGTTAAGCTTTTTATCTTAATTGAATGGCTAAATAGATCAGTATAATTCTATCATTAAAAGTAATAGAGCTGCCAGCTCTTAGAATAGGAACCTAATTGGTCACAGAAACACTTAAAAATAAAAATTGAGCTTCCTTTTTTCCAATGGGGAAATTTTTCAATTAATTCAGAGAAAATAAATTAGGATAGTTTAAAATATAGATTACAATTCTGGGCATATTATTCAATATAAAAATCAAATTAAAAATTTTACTAAAATTCCCATTTATGATTGGCTTAAATATACTCTGCAGAAATAACATAAATGGTTGGTATCCTAAAATGAATTTATTGAGCAAGACATTTGAAATAATACTTTAAAATAAGTATCAGTAAGTTTCATACTTGCAGAAATCAGGGGAAAACATAGGCCTTCTCCTTCCTTCTTCATAACTCATGTTTAAACCTATGTTTTGACATAACTGAGTCAAACTTTAAGGCGGACATATCTATGAATCAGAACAGGAGCAGGTAGGAGAGAAGCAGCCAAATCTAATCATTCATGCTTTCTTGTTGTTGTTGCCAGATTATAATTGGGTGTTTGTGGCCCTGATTGCTGTTAATGGTGAGGTATTCTTGCAAATAAAATTAAAATTAACAAGTTTACAAGCATAGTTTACTTTATACAAATTGATGAATAATGTTCCCAAAATACCAAGCTTCAGAAGCATTAAAAACTTTTAGTTGTCAATTTTGGCATATGATTCTGTGGAGTACTGTTAACCTCCCTCAGAGGTGGGAATGTTACAGTATCTTCGTAATGTTGCCTGGCGTTTCCAGTGATTATTTGCTCTAGGCTATAGCTCTTTGTAGCTACTTTAACAGAAGAAATGCAAAAAGGAGACAGGAATGTTGTTGAATACCCGGACATGAATTCAGAAACTGATCTAAAATCTAATACAGCCTAAGCAATATCAATGGCAAGACCAAAATCAAGCCGACAAAATATTTTCACTTTTAAAATGGAAAAATGAGTCTATAGGAAACAACATGTACCCTAAAAATTCATCCTAATAATTCAACCAACATCAATGCAACATTTTCTATGCCTGGAATATTTGTCTTGGAACAAAGATCAAGATTATGGATGAGGACAATTACTGCCTTGTGTGTTGTAAAATTTGATTTTAAGAATAATAAGTCTTAAATGATAAATGTGTTATCATTTAATTTTTAATGATTTTTATGTAACATTTATTTCGTTAATCTTCCCTTCCTTAACTTTTTTCTAATAATCAAATACCTTTTTCAAGTAGACATCATTTTTACATTTTATCACAATATATTGTCTCTTAAGATTAATAAATCATGCATTTATTATCATATCTCTATTTTTTAACTAAAAACCTCTAAAACTGGGCACCTGGGTGGTTCAGATGGATCCCAGGGTCCTGGGATCGACTCCCACATCGGGCTCCCGGCTCAGCAGGGAGCCTGCTTCTCCCTCTGACCCTCTCCCCTCTCATGCTGTTTCTCTCTCGCTCGCTCTCTAAAAAACAAATAAATAAAATCTTTAATAGAAAAAAAAAAACCCTCTAAAACTAAAACTCTGTCACAAAAAATGATTCACTATTATTATGAGTATTTATTATTATTTTCAAGTATATAAATAAATTATCATTTTAAAATATAAGAAAACTTTATGATTTGGAGAATTCCCCACAAATTCCAGTTTCCTATGCCCAAACTCCCAGGATTAGTATCTATACGGAATTTGAAAGCACCTGGTTAGCAGTTTTATTTATTCCCCACTTTAACAGTCCTGGATATACAGATTTATTTGAAGTCTAGCTTCACCTCTAATTTCCATGGCTTGTGGGTTATCAGTCCTGGGTTATCAAGTTGTTCCAAGACTTTGTAAACCCATGTTCAAAATTTCCTTTCCCCATGACTTTGTTGTGAGAATAGGATGTAGTAGTATTTTGAGTACATCTTTCCATACACATACCAAAATGAAGTAATTCAGTTACTCAAACACAAACCACAATGACAAAAATCACCAAAAGTAACATAAAACAAAATATATGATTTAATTCCCACTCTCATAAAGGAAACATATTTGTAACAAATTCTCATAAAGTGAATTAATATTTTAGACTTTTAGAATCTAAATGAGAAAAAATATATGGATAGCTTTTACTTTTTAATACTTTAAATATATGAACCAGTAATCCAGATTAAATTATTATCAGGGAATTATTTCCATGTAATGAGAGATGAGAAATGATTTGGCCATTCCCCTCCAATAGCACACTATTAGTCTAGCCAAGGATATGACCAGTTGAAATATTTTTTGCTACTATTTCACTATGAACCTCTAACTTAGAAATAAGAATTCTTCATGTATCTTAACATGCACTGTAAATATTCAACCCAAGCTTGGGGTTTCCTCATATTGCACAAAAGGAAATAAAATGAATTCAATTAAATATCAGGGCTATGTCTAAAAATGTATAAATACCGTTATTTACTAAATACTTTGATAACACTGACTAAAGAGTTTAGCTTTTACTTTTGAATACTGCATAAGATAAGAGTTTGACATACAATGTAGAAGGCATTTATTTTTAACAAAAAGATTTGGGGGCATTTTAAGAAATGTGCTGAGGAAAATGTGTTTCTTATCTTTTATTAGTATGTGGGATAAATATCTGACAATATTTATGAGATTATCCTAAGGGAAAAAATGCATTCCAGCAAGATAAAAGTATACGCCTACTAACAGAGTTGTAGAGCAAAAGCAGAGCAAAAGTATGTGCCTACTAACATTACATACGATAAAATAAAGTGCTTGCAAGGGATTATAATGTGTACTTTGAGGGAGGTTTGCTGAATAGCTACTTCCTCTGTTGGAATCAAATCAAATACCAGTGTTTTCCTTATATCATTTTTCTTATATTTATTATGAAATATTTCATATATACAAAAACCTATATATAATGTATGATATAATATACATATCATATAAATACATATAAAGAATTAAAAACATCTACAGACCCACAAACAAGCATAAGAAATAGAACATTAACAATATACTTGAAGGCCCTTAGGTTCCCATCCCAATCCATCCTCAACTTTTGCCCCGGGTAAGTACTATTCTGAAACTTATTATCATTCTCTTGCTTTATCATATACATTCAGCGAAGCACACAACTGTTACATGTAAAGCTCGATGACTTTATATCTATGTGTATGCCCATGTAACCAGAACACAGATTAAGATATATAACATTTCCAGTACCCCAGAAAGCTCTATTGTATCTCCTCCCAGTCATTACCAACCCCAATGCTGCAAACAGTATACTTCCTTCTGTTAACATAAAGCGGTATTGCCTGTTCTTAAATTTAATATAAATGGTATCATACAGCATATAATATTTTTGGGGGGAGGGGAGCAGAGGGAGAGGCAGAGAGAGAGAATCTTTTTTTTTTTTAAAGATTTTATTTATTTATTTGACAGAGAGAGACACAGAGAGAGAGGGAACACAAGCAGGGGGAGTGGTAGAGGGAGAAGCAGGCTTCCTGCCGAGCAGGGAGCCCGATGCGGGGCTCGATCCCAGGACCCCGGGATCATGACCTGAGCCGAAGGCAGACGCTTAACAACTGAGCCACCCAGGCGCCCAGAGAGAGAGAATCTTAAGCAGGCTCCATGCCCAGCACAGAGCTCAATGCAGGGCTTGATCTCACAACCCTGAGGTCATGACCAGAACCAAGATCAAGAGTTGGACACGTAACTGACTGAGCCACCCAGGCTCCCTCAGCATATACTGACTTCTACTGTTCAATGCTGTGGCTTTGAAATATATTCACATTGTTGTGTGTATCATGGCACTCACATTGTTGCTGCCTCATTTTCCACGATTTGTCTAGTCTACAGCTCATGGTCATGGATTGTTCCCAGTTTGGAGCTGTTATGAGTAAGGCTGGTACAAACATCTTTGTACATGTCTTATTGGTAGGCTAATGCATTCAGTTTTGTTGGATTTACACCTAAGAGTGGAAATTCTGGGTCACAGGTAGGTATATGCTTACTTTTAGTAGATATTGCAGTTTGCCAAAGTAAATGTATCACATTAAACTCCCACCAGCAATATGTGTGAGTTCTGATTGCTCCACACTTTCTTCAAAACTTATTCATTTTTTTTTAATTTAAATTTTTAGCCATCTGGTGGATTTGTAATGGTATACGTCATTGTGGCTTTAATTTGCATTTTCCTAAAGACTGCTGTGATTTTGAGCACATTTACATATGTTCATTATCCATTTGGATATCCTTGTACATGAAATGCCTGCTTAAGTCCTTTAACTTCTCTTAAAATTAGGTTGTCTACATTTTACTTAATGGTTTGTAGGAGTTATTTTTATGTTCTGGATATAATTCTTATGTTGGATGTATATATGGCAAACTCCTCTCCCATTCTGAAAATTCCCTTTTAACATACCATTCCTTCTTGATTCTCAGATCTTTATATCTGGATTTATTTTCTTTCTTAGAGTACATCCTTTATATAGTCTTGTACTGAGAATTCAAGTCACTGCAAATCCTGGTTTTGATTATCTGTGAAAGTCTTTATTCTTATTTTTAAAAATTATTTAATTTGGTTCACAGTTCTTGAGAGTTTCCCCCCTAGCACCCTGGCTTCCAGCTTCTGTTTTGATCTTAGAAAAGTCTACTGTTTTCCCGATTATTGCCCTAGCCTTATCTTTGTATCCATCTTCTCAAATTTTACTATAATATGATATGTTGGGAAATTACTTTTTTATCTTTCTTGAGATATGCTATATTTTTAAAATCTGAGAATTAGAATCATTTATCAAGTCTAGAAAATTCTCACATATCATCTCTGAATATTGCCTCACATCAGCTTTGCACCACTCTCTTAATTTCTCCTGCTCTAATTATATAAATGCTATGCCTTCTTAAACTCATCTCAACATCTTTTTATTTATTTATTTATTTTTTAAGATTTTATTTATTTGAGAGAGAGAGAATGAGAGAGAGTAAGCACATGACAGGGGGGAGGGTCAGAGGGAGAAGCAGACTCCCTGCCGAGCAGGGAGCCCGATGTGGGACTCGATCCAGGGACTCCAGGATCATGACCTGAGCCGAAGGCAGTCGCTTAACCAAGTGAGCCACCCAGGTGCCCTCATCTCAACATCTTTTAACATCTCTTTTACATTTTCTGTTGTCTTTCTTTGATGCATTCTGAGTGATAACTTAAGGTCTACCATCTCATCAACTTTCTCTTCTGTTGTGCCTAACTTTTTAAAAATTTTTATATATATTTTGTTTCTAATATTTTTGTTTCCTTTGTACTCTTGCAAGAAAAAGACCACTGAATTTCACTTTCAAGTTGTCCATCAAATATACAAGACACAATAGGCTCACCCAGCATCAAGTTTATTTAGCTTTAATAAAGAAGAGAAAACAGGAGCGCTACGCAGAGAAGGATAACTCTGGAAGCTTCGGACATCCAAGTGCAGCATCTCATGTGCCCAATCATTTACACTGCTCTAAGAAATGACAAGAAGATGGTAAGAGTGTCAGTCACATCAGAATAGGGAAGCCACAGAGGCTAGAGCCCCTCAGTATAAGTATCTTTCTAGTCACCTAAAGGGGTATGTAGCCAGCTCCCATTCTTTAGCGAGGCTTCAGTATCTTAATGACAGAATATGTAATAAATAAGAATAACAGTCATGCACAGAGTGCTTGAATTTATTCTTTCATAAAGTAGGTCAAGTAACAGATGGAGTCTTTTGGGCCAAGTCTATTTCATGGTAAGTTTACTGGTTCCATAGACACTACCAGTGGTTGTTCCCTCAATTCTCAAGTTATAATCCAAATAGACATACTTGGTGGCTCTTGGAACCATAGCAATGGTTCCTTGGTCTGTGGAGAAAGAGCTATTCTAGTAGAAAAAGTTGAGATGAATCCTTTGAATCCCTTCTTCACTTTCTTCTGACCAATACTAGTGAACATAAAACAAATCATAGCCCAGGTGTTGGCAGAAATCAGTGCCCCCTCAAAAATTTGAAGATATATAGTATGTTAGATAAGATCAATTCTTAGGGAGGAAAATAAAATAAAGTGTGGAAGGAGATAGGAAGAACCAAGTGGGGTTGAGGTGGTTTTCTGGGCAGGCATTCGTACAGAACTGAGGGAGTGACCTGTGTGGATGTCTGGGCAAAAAGCATTTCCTGTGGAGAGAAAGCAAATGCAAAGGACTTGAACCAAGACTGTCCTGGTGTGTTTGATGAGCAGTGGGGAGGCCAGCATGACTTGAGCTCAGTGAGTGAGAAGAGGCCAGACAGGTGACAGCAACAATCATGTAGGACTTTGTAGATCACTTTAGAAGAGTAAAAACCTCTTGAGTGAGGCAGGAAGCAGTGTGGTGTGAAATAATACATGTTTTAATGAGATCATGCTGGCTACTTCATTAAGAACAGATTGATTGGCAGCCAGAGTAGGAGACTGGCTATGGGGTTAGTACAAGTGGAAGCAGTAGAAATGGTAGAATTGTGGAAATATTTTTATACTTTCATTCTATTAGATTCAGTCTTTAGTATTCAAGCCTCTTGGGAGATACTCCCATGAATTTTATATATCCTCTTCCCGTTAGAGTACATGTATCTTGAGCCTTTGGATAAACATCCAGAAGTCTCATTAATGTTGACCTTGATCTTAAAACAAACACTTTTTATATCGAAGTCCTGATTATAAGAGCCGAACACATCTCAAAAAGAACATTCCCTTTCTCCATTTCTCACTCCTTTCCATTCCCTTCCTAAAACTGCTCGCCTAATTCAATTAGGAGGAGGGCAACATTAATAATTGGGAGTCTTGGCAGCTCTGTATACAGCCTGGCCATACTGTGGAATTTGGTCATGTGTCCAGCATTCTGGGTCCCTGCTTGTGTAAGGAGGGCAGGAGGACAGTGTCTTTCTTCTCTTGGCTTCTTTCACACAGGAGGCCTTCTTCTTAGCAATGAAGAACTGATTTCGATTCCAGTTAAAGAATTTTAACTTAGTTGTTATAAGAAGAGAGTCAGTCCATAGTTAAACATGATAAAGGACACACACACACACAAACACGATGAAAATTAGAAAATTTATTTTCAACCTTCCAAAATCTTCCACAGATGAACCTGAAATTGATTATCACCCTTCAATAGCAAGAGATGGAATCAAAGTACCTAAACGGATTTGTATTAAGTTAGCGATGTTTATATCTGATGTCCACTAGAAAGACCCTGATGGTTTACGACCAAACCTAAGACATGCATACTCTTGATTTTCCAATCAAAGAACTGTACTTACTAAAAGTACTAATTTAATTGTTCTCATATACCAAATAAAAACCACTAATTATTCACTGCTATTTGAAAAATAGAAAATTGGCCTGTGAGTTCTAGGAGTTTGCCAACATTGCTGAATTGAGAAAGGATTCTCTGTGGAATTCAATAATCAAAAATTTGATAAAAAAATCAAATGTGGGGACGTAAGCTTTGAAAAGTTCTTGTTCTTACGGACACAAACCAGCAAAATAAGTAAAGGTGAAACCATCTCAGAAAATTTCAGAAGTTGTAAATAACAAACTATAGCATCACATCAAGTCACTAAACAATCTTGATGGTATTAGAAATCAGGATTCATTTCCACTTAAAAAGAAAAAAAGGTAAGGGTAAGTAAGCTGTATCAGAATATAAATATTGTGTGAAAGATCTCTTACTGTAGGTTTTTTTTTTCTGTTGAAAAGCTGTTTCATGATTTGTTGTCTTCCCAAAATCTTTGGTACTAAACTAATGAATAGTTTTTATATCTAATATAAAATAATTATGAGATAGATTAGCCAACAGTGTTTGTATGGAGTATGACCTATGAACAAAATCCAAAGCTTGCCATTAAATTCCTGTGTGACTAACAAGAAAACTTCTCTGTCTCTTCATTTTGCTAGAGGCGAAATAATATGGTCCCTGTATACTTAATACATAATGATACATAAACGAGATGGTTTTCTTATAATCCTAACAAGCATTCATCTAACGGGTTATCTAGTATACAGTACATAAAATAATACAGCATATTATTAGATTTTTGGTGATATTGCAGTCATGAATTCTGGTTATTAGAGGGCAGGGGAAAAAGTTATAGAAAATTCCTGTGACTTATGGTAGCTTTGGCTGTTAAGCCTCAAACACTTATTTATAAACAAACTGAAAATGTGAAGTCAAACTCATTTTCATAGCTCCAAGGAGATCAGATAAGAAACTTGGGTATTTTAAAATCACTCTCAGATATAATTATTTTTTAAGTTATTTTTAGCAGGAATGATGATAATTCTAGAAAAATGGCAAAACAAATTCTGAAAACCTGAGAATATCTGGTGAGCTTTCCTCCTATTTTCAACTGGTTTTTACTCAGAAACTGAAATATAAAGTTAATTTTCAATTGCTTCCTGGTTGGGAGGGGAAATAAGACCCGCAAAAAAGTATGCATATTAAATAAATATGTCCTAAGTAACAATACAACAATATATACAGATTTGGGCACAAGAGAACAGACTACGCGAATTCCATATCATAGGTTTCTCTTTAAGTATTATCTGTTCAAACTTTTGAGGTTGTTTTGTTTTCCTTTGCAGTGGCCAGTTTCTTCTGAGGTCTGTTGGGGAATGGTTGTTTTCAGCTTGAAGGCTAAGCTTACTTTTCCTTCACAACATTTATGTTCACTGCCCAGCTGGTTTCAGTCACATCTCATTATTTTTGATGTTTTTTACTTTTGACGATTTCTATAAGTAAAGAAAAATAAAAGGAGTTCATCAGAAATATGTATTGGAAATAGCAAGGAAAGAAACTACGTGCTTTCAAATACTGTTTATGGTACACTCACATGCGTATATGTTCTTTGAAAAATAATTGGGAGCACATTAGAGGAGGCAAACACACAAAAACCAAAAAACAAAACAAAACAAGGGAGAAATGTAAACTCTTCAGGAACAAGGCAGATATTTCTATGAGGTAGGAGATAACACCTGAAATTTGTAAAGTGTTCCTCAGGTTACAAAGTGCTTTTCTTTGCATTTTAGTTTATCTTAATTTAAACTCTAGTATGCAGGTAGCGTAAGGTAAAAAAAAAAACTGAATCCACAATGGGGAGACTTGCCCAGCAATCACACAGCGAATAAGAGACTGAAGCTTGATTGTGCTCTACAAGTGCCTGATTGCAGACCCATCACCTTGGCTGTGACACGAGGCCTACAGAATGGAGCCCAAACCTAGTGGAGTTAAATACTGCAGAGGAGGAAAAGAGTACCTATAAAAGTTAAACTGAAGA
Source organism: Mirounga angustirostris (assembly GCF_029215605.1). Lineage (NCBI taxonomy): Eukaryota > Metazoa > Chordata > Mammalia > Carnivora > Phocidae > Mirounga > Mirounga angustirostris. The sequence continues at coordinate 110,103,227 of NW_026991716.1, forward strand.
AAAAGTAACAGGTCTCAAGCAGAAGCAGAGTGACCTACAGTTTCTAATGAGCATATACGGACTTGACATTAACATAAAAGAACATTGTATCAAACCCTCAAGTAAAGCAAGCTACACTGCAGACAGGAATTCTGTGTGTTCAAGCAAGACACTGCATTCCCTTCCATTATGGCTTTGTGGAACATGGGAATGGGTGGTTTAAAAAAATTCTAACAGCATGCACTATAATGGTCAAGTGGTACAGAAAACCAGTCATCTCTTGCTCTCCCATACTTCCACTGTACGAGTGATCTGTTAAGTGCTAGCCACGTGGCCCTGAAGACGAACACTCTGAGGCTCTTGACTCTGAGCTCTCATTAGCCTATGACTTCCTCCCTTCCTTCCCTTTCTTCCTCTTTTCCTCTCCATTTCTTCCTTCCTTTTTTCCTCCCCCCGTCTTCTTCCTTTTGTTTTTTCCTTCTTTCCATTTCTCCCTCCCCTCCTTTCCCCTCCTTCTACCCTCCCACCTATTTCCTTCCTTCCTTCTTTATTAGGGATAATAATTCCTATTTTATAGGGTTATGACAAAGATTAAATGAGCCAATAGATGTAAAGAGTTTTACATTTAACACTAAGAGATTTACTGTCTCCCCAACTGTTATCTATTTTTATTATAGGTGTGAAATACGAAGACAAAATATCGCTTTGTGACCTCTGAGGAGCTCACAGACTAACTGGGAAAGAAGAAAAGAGATGTCAAAGCAGAAAGAAGTGGAATTTCTCCACATATCATGTTAATTTCCCTGGAAGTCTCAATTTATGTTCCTGTGTCAATATCTCTCAGTGCTAATTGGGGCTGGGGGTTGGAGGTGTGGGGTGGGGGTAGTCAGTGGCCTAATGTGAGAAAGCCTGGATTCCATGCTCTTCTTTTATTTTTATTTTTATTTATTTGACAGAGAGAGACACAGCGAGAGAGGGAACACAAGCAGGGGGAGCAGGAGAGGGAGAAGCAGGCTTCCCGTGGAGCAGGGAGCCCGACGCGGGGTTGATCCCAGGACCCTGGGACCATGACCTGAGCTGAAGGCAGCTGCTTAATGACTGAACGACCCAGGTGCCTCCCCCTCCAACCCTCCCGACCCTCCCCCCCCCACCCCTCCCACCCAGCTCATGCTCTTCTTGATTTCATTCTCTCATTATCTGCTAGCTCCAACTGCTGCCTTTAGATTTTTTAGGTCTTCCTCACATCACAAACAGCAATAAAATTACCCACCATCGAATATACATTATAGATGAAAGAACACAGGCTTTTTAGGCAGTATGCCCAGATTTAATTCCCACTTCTATCAGCTACTATCTTTGTGACTTTATCCGTAAAAAGGGATAACAACATTATTTCTCCCACAGTGTTGCTTTTCTTGGGGGGGGGGAGGGGATGAGGGAAATGAAATCGAGATATTGTAGGACAGAGAAAGGGAATCTGAAGAACTAGGTCTGATTCCTGATTCTAAGATTTACAGGCTGTATGTCTGCAGGAATGTCTGAATTCCATTTCTCTATCAGGGAATGAGGTGTGATAGTAATAAGTGAATCATAGAGTTGAGGAAATATCAAGCGAAATAATGGTCCTGCAAGTGCTTTGTACAATGTAAAATGCTACAGAAATATTACCTGTTATTATCATCTCATATTCACATAAAACTATTATAAGCCTGTAGTCTGAAAGTTCAATCTGTCATCTTGACAGTTATTAGTCTCACTCTCCCTTGTCAATAAACTGATTTAAGATAGGACATAGTTAAGCAGAAAAATGGGAGGTGAGGGAATCAGAATAATCAGATTATCTCAATATAAAATAATAGGATTTAAATAGTCTTTGTTCCGGAAGGGCCCTTATAAGTTGCCTTTCCCTGCCTGATCTAGCCCAATCTTCCATCCAGTGTAAGAAGGCCCCAACTAACACTTGTGTTCTTGTGGCTGGTTCAGGTTGACAGAGTGGATTTCACGTTGAATAGAAACTGAGTTCTTTATTGTGTTAACTTTTAAGAATCTCAAAGTGTGCAGGAACTGATTTTTCTGACAATAATTTAGATTTTAAAATTCAAATTGATTTTAAATCTGAACTCTTTTGGCATTCATCAACTATTCCTTTTGGAAATGTCACAAACTTAACATGGAGGTGGTGTTTCTTACACTGAACTGAATATTCACTGATTGCTTTTGAATTCACATTTACTTAAATGATCAAATTAACTAAGGGGTGTGGAATCGTGTGTACTCCTTGGAGATCAAGCCAAACACATCATCCACAGAAGGACAGATAAACAATGCAATTTGGTTTTGTCTCTCTAAAAAGTATCTTTTAGTTGTTAAAATCGACATCTTTGTAAGAATGGCCTACTGTTCAGTCCACAAAATAAAGGTAAAATGGTAAAGGTAAAATCAGATGAGTCTTTTGAATGAGAAGATTAAGGTGAAAGAAAAACCTCCATTTCCCCTTACTTTAGAGGAATCAAGTTCAAGAATATCTAATATTGCTTTACATTCTCTTCTAGAGCTGACGCTTCCTAAAGAGTGAATTTTAACCACTGCTAGTCACACCCTGCTCACTTTCCTTTTCAGGAACTTTGGGATCCAGTCCCCTCAGATTGCTCAAGCTGATGATGAACAGTAGAACCTGAAGTAAGCACATCAACTTCTTGTAGGGGGCAGCTTGATTGTGAAATGAGGTTTCCAGCAATCTCTTCTGAACATTTTCAACTGGATTTTCACCCATGTACCCACTCTCACATCTGTACCATCTTCTCCTTTCCTTTCCTGAGGACCTTTTGTAACTAAGTCATTGGTTGAGATTGAAATAGCTGCTTTATTCTTCCTCTCATCATACTGCACCATTTTCCAGAGGCGAATCTTATATTGATACTCATGGCAACTGTTTCTGCACACAGGAAAAGATTGATCATCGTCACATATTATCTGTCAAGTACAAAATGGGAGTCTGGGCCTCATTTCTCTGGTCAAGAAATACTTATCAAGAACCTACAATGGGGGCGCCTGGGTGGCTCAGTCGTTAAGCGTCTGCCTTCAGCTCAGGTCATGGTCCCGGGGTCCTGGGATCGAGCCCCACATCGGGCTCCCTGCTCCGCGGGAAGCCCACTTCTCCCTCTCCCATTCCCCCTGCTTGTGTTCCTGCTCTCTCTCTCTTGCTCGCTCTCTCTGTCAAATAAATAAATAAAATCTTAAAAAAAAAAAAAAAAACCTACAACGTTCCAGGCACTCTTTTAGAATCTGAGGATAGAGCACACTGACACAAATCCCATGCCCTCATGTGCGAAAGGTGACCCCTAATCCAAGTAAAGAAGTGAAATGTACAGTATGTTGGATGGCATATGGGAGACAGGCAGCCCCAGAAGGAAGGTTACAATTTTAAGTAAAGTCTCTACAGAAGGAATCACTAAGAAGGCAGTGGCTGAGGAAAGACCTACTAGAAGACAAAGCCGGAAGTCACCTCACTCTCTGGGGTAACATTGGGCCACTTGGAGAAAACAGTCTGTGTAGGCATTGAGAATGGAGCACACACACCTAGAGTTTTGGAGAAACAGCTGGGAGGCTGATGGAGCTAGACAGTGAGGAAGGGGGAGAAGCGGGGAGACCACTGGAGAGTTTGGAAGAAAGGAGTTATATGATCTAAGGTTTTCACACATTCCCTCTGGCTGTTGTGTTGAGAATGGATAGTATGAGGCAAGGGCAGAGCAGACTGACTAGGTAGGAAGCCTTGTAATACAAGAAATGATGATGACTTGGATTAGGTCGACAACAGTAAACATGGTAAAAAAAAAAAAGAGGTAGTCATATTCTAGATATTGCTTGAGGATAAAACCAATAGGATTTGCTGAGAGAGTGGGTGTGATGAGTGGGAAGAGAAAGCTGTTCATAATTCTTCTACTCTTTGTTCTTCTAAGTGTGGTCCAAAGACCCCCTGCCTCACAGTCTTGTAAAAAACAATGTCAAAATGGATTCCTAGTTTCTACCTGACAACCACCAAATCAGACTGTTAAGAGCAGAGGTTAGAAAACTTTTATTCTAAAGGGCCCAACTGTAAATATTTTGGGCTTTGCATATGGTTTCTGTCAAAATCACTCAACTCTGCTGATACAGTATGAAAGCAGCCCTGGCAACATTAAATGAATGAGTGTGGCTTCTGTTGCAAGTCAACTTTATATAGATACTGAAATTTGAATTTCATGTAATTTTCATGTGTCAGAAAAAATTTTTTTTTATCTTTTTCAAACATTTAAAAATGAAAGAAAAATTCTTAGCTCGTGGACATACAAAAACAGGCAATGGGACAGACTCTCCCACTGCCAGTTTGCCCATTTTTCTCCAAAGAGCAGATTCTAAGAATATGTGTTTTTAACATGCTCATTAAGTAACTTTTTTTATACACAAGAACTTAGAGAATCACTGCAATAAGCTTTGAAAGTTATTGTCATCTGTTCCTTTTTCCTTTGCTTTGTTCATGGGTCAGAATAAAGACAGATTTCTTTAATAAAATGAGAACCAGAATTGGTTTGGAATAATGGATAAAAGCAAGATTCTCATCTGCCAACAAGAAAAAAGGTTAGAAGAAAGGAGAAAGGAACTGAAAGTTATTTATGAGGATAATTAGGGAATTGGGGGGACACTCATAAGTTTACTTTTTAGAAGTAAACTATAGTTTAAAAATGCATTTACCATTAAAAAGGATCAATCAGTAATTTGTGCCTGATTCCATAAAACTCGTATGTATCCAGTTCCCTGTTCTACACAGTTTAAGATACTGTGTTTGGTCTGGGTAGAACAGTTATTATTTTGCCCTGTGAAAGAATACCACCTGTCGTAATTTGCACACCACGCACGCAGCTCATCTCTGCTTGTAAGCCACCCTGTGGTTTAGGTCTCAGTTATTATATGAGTTTGTGCCACAATCTCTCTTTTTTTTTTTTACTTGATCATCTAATCCTTTGATCGTTCTTTCTCTCTAGTGTCACACTCAAATAATAAAAAATATGCGGGAAACAAGAAAAAAAAATTAATTTACTTAAATGGATCTCTTAGTCATAATCACAGTACAAAAATAGTGATCATTCTGGGCTTAAAAAATTGACTTGGATTTTTCATTTAGTATTTCTCAACTTCATCCCTACTTTGCCATCACTCTATTCTTTTGTCTCAAGATTTAATTCACCAATATTTCATTTCTGAGACTGAATCAAATAGAAATTGACAATTTTTATTTCAGAGAAAATGATTTTTGAAAATATAACTCAAATGCAGTGTCAAGTCCTAATAGATAAATTTAAAACTACTAGCAAACAGCCTTTGGGTTATCTAAAGAATTTATTGGTGAAAAAAATAATAGGTTTCTAAGCATTTAGTGAGCATTATGAGAACTATGTGAGTGGAGTGAGCAGAAAAAGGAAATGGAGAGGAAGACAGGACTCCAAACAGGCTACTCAATAATCTGTCTTGGTCTAACACTCCTGACTCCTAACAGCTGGAAGCTATATTTTTTCAAATCTCTAACAGATTCCTTGGTAAACCCACATGAGACGTGGTTAATATGATGCCACAGCAATCAATATAGTGCTAACCAAAAGCTGTTGATTGGCTCTATAATAATAATTGGAGTGTCTACTCTGTCCCAGTCTCATTCACAAATTCATGTGAGGCAGGTATTTCAATTCTCATTTTACAGATAAAGAAACAAAGTCACAAGAAAATGTGACATTCTTTGAAATAAGAGCTCAGTTTTGGGTCTGTCTGGTTGCAAAGCCTGCACATTTCCCTCTATACCTCACTATCCTGCAGAATGTTTCCCCAGTGGTTGATGTTCCTGTCCAGCCACAGACTGAGGAGAGAATGGAGTGAGAGGAAAAGAAAAAGGTTGCTTTGCCTAGAGAACTGTTTTTTCCCTTTCAATATGGTATATGATTGTACTTTTATAATTAACATTCTGCTTATGAGATCTCCCACTGGTGAAGGCTGACAAGTCAGATTTTCCATGAAGAGCAAGCACTGCAGGAAATAAATTAATCTCTAGGGAAGAAGAGGGGCAAGGATGTCAGTACTCACACAACTGCCTAATAGGAAATGATATTTCAAGATTGTTGAAAGAATGAAATGACTATGGGTTCTCCTTCCAGCAAATTCTTTAACATTTAAACCTTCCAAGAAGACAGAAGTAAGTTGCTATAAAATGAAGAGCAATCTTATAATATTTTACTTTAGGCTGTCAGTACTTCCAAACTAAGATAGTATTCCCTGGAAATGGGAAAGAAATTCTACCAGTGTCATTGTTTTGTTTGTATTATGAAAAATCTGCACTGATGTTAAGTAGAAGGATGAATAATGTACCAGATTTTTTGATTACCAGTTTGAAATTATCCAATATTTTATATAACAGGTTTTTCAGTCTTTGGAGTAAAAGTAATTATTGTGCTTAGAATTACACACTACTTACAATAAGGCTGAATTATTGAAGTGTTCCTTTATTAAAATTGTGAAAGAGGAATATGTTTTATGATATCTAAAGTACCTGTCTCTTGATGGCGTGTATTCTGTCATTTGTCAGTCAAGGTCTTTATTTTTTTTATTTTTATTTTTTTAAAAGATTTTATTTATTTATTTATTAGAGAGCAAGCAAGAGAGAAACAGCATGAGAGAGGAGAGGGTCAGAGGGAGAAGCAGGCTCCCCACTGAGCCGGGAGCCCGATGTGGGACTCGATCCCAGGACCCTGGGATCATGACCTGAGCCGAAGGCAGTCGCTTAACCAACTGAGCCACCCAGGTGCCCAGTCAAGGTCTTTAATACAGAACACCAATCTTGTCTAATTCTCAAAGTAGTTCTGGTAGAGAACCACCTCATGTTTTATTTCTCATAAGTAAAATCTGAAGTTTAGATTAAATAGTAAGGTTAAATCAAAATCCAATATAAAAATTTCTTGGGGCACCTGGGTGGCTCAGTCGGTTAAGCATCCGACTCATGATTTCAGCTCAGGTCATGACCTCAGGGTCGTGGGATGGAGCCCCGAGTCAGGCTCTGTGCTCAGCAAGGATTCTACTTAAGATTCTCTCTCTCTCTCCCTCTCACTGCTCTCTCTCTCTCAAATAAATAAATAAAATCTTAAAAATTTATTTTCCTATAGATCCATTCTTCATTTGTAGCTTCTACTGTGACCTCAGTGATGAGTTTTTCCAGGGAGCGTGTCTTCTCTCCCCTGTTTAATTTACCACAATGTGTAGCTTCTTACATGTGGTGAATCACTTCTATGTGAATCTTGCTTAAAGATGACCAACAGTTACATCGCTCAATGGTATCAGATTAGGCCACAGAATCTCATGCATTCAGAACTGACAGGGCACAAAGATTACTTGGTATACTTCCTATTTGGGTGAGGAAAGTATAACTCAGGAAAATGAAATGGCCTGTGAGGGGCAAAACATCTAGCAGTGGCAGAGAGGGGACTAGACCTTAGGGTACCCGCTTTTTGTTTTCTGGCCTGAGGCTTTTCTCACTACTCGACAAGTTGAATTTATGGAGGATGAGTCATGGCATGAATTTAATCTAAAGATGGAGGAATAATTAGAAGGTATGTACCTGAAGTTTCGAAAGAAAAGAAATTCCGTTAGATAACTTTGTTCAGGAGAGTGTAAAATTTGCTCAGTGGAGAACATTTATGTAGGGTAAAAACAAATAAGCATATTTAAAAGACTATCCCTTCTGGCAAAGAGTGCAGTTTCTAAGAGACACATAAGGAGGAAACCCCTGTTCAGCCAGTCAGACCACCAGAAGCAATCTCTGCAATTCACGAGTGACCTATGTAATAACCAGATCCTCTTTACAACTCTCTGATCATATTCTTTTTTTTTTTTTTTAAGATTTTATTTATTTGAGACAGAGAGAATGAGAGAGAGAGAGAGAGCACATGAGAGGGGGGAGGGTCAGAGGCAGAAGCAGGCTCCCCGCTGAGCAGGGAGCCTGATGCGGGACTCGATCCAGGGACTCCAGGATCATGACCTGAGCCGAAGGCAGTCGCTTAACCAACTGAGCCACCCAGGCGCCCCTCTGATCATATTCTGATACCAAGTGACTTTGCCCTCAGCTGAAGGAAGCCACCTCACCCACAGTCCTGTCCCCTTCTCAGGAGCCGCAGTATCCAGTGACTGAGTGATGCGGGGGCTATAAAGGCCTGGCCCCCTCACCCCAACACAGGACAACTCCAAAGAGCCACACCAGCTCCAGGGCTTCCGGTGGGATCAGCAAAGGTCTTTGTTGTGACTGTATTCTGACTCAGCTTCCCCCTCTGCCCAGACCTGCTTTTGTCCCTCTGCTTTATGTGTTGTTTCTGAGATCACTTCCCAATAAATGTTCCACCCAGGGAACTAGACATGAAACAAATCCCTTAAAACAAACATTTGGAGTTCACACATGTTGCCTACCAAAAATAGAGCTTAAACCAAATAACCAGCAGAGTCCTGTGCTCTTCCTGAGCTATTATGGCTGAGGGAAGATGGGCAAGATGTCCATTAGGGCAGGTCAGGGCTTCCAGGCCTCTGCAAAATTGCACTATTTCTTGGACTCAGAGGAGTCAGTGACTCATCTTCAAAGAAGGTTTCCACCCAACTTCCATGACCATAGGATTCAGATGGGCCATGAAGTTCCCAGGATGATATAGTTTCCAAAGGGAAAGAGTGCAAGCAGAAACTCGTAGACTGCAGGAGCCACAGCAGGTGGGCATGGCCAGCACTTTGCAGAAGATACTGTCTGGAAGCAGTTTTTCTTAGCCATCAGATCATAAAGATGCAGAAGTTAGTTATAATAGCTACGATTGAACTGGAGTCTTTGGTGTCCTATACCAACTTTAACCTACTTCATCTAATGTAGTCTTCAAAATAGCCTACGGTGTAGCACTGTTATTAACCCAGTTTTAGAAATAAAGAGACAGAGACATTAACAAATTGCTCATGGTACACAGCTAGCAAGCGGGAGCCAAGATTTAAACCCAGCAGTCTGAGTTCAGACTCCAAAGGTTAACCACTTAATCATCCTACTTTCAGAGGACTGTTCTTTTAGTAATTTATGGACAAAACAATGTACAGACCTAATAACAAAGTTCCTAAAATAAGACAGGGGCATTGCCAGGCTGCCAAGCAACCAGAGTGAATCAAGGACCCACAGACGAAGGTCATGCAGGAGATCGGGTGAAGCATTTTCATCAGTTGCTTAGGGAAGAGAAACCAGGCCTGACAGCATGGATCCTGAGGTGCAATTTATTGCCAACTTCTGGCTGCAGTAGAGCAAACTCTCCTCACACAATGTGTATGCAGCTGTTCACAGTGAATCTTCTAGTTATTTATGCTCCATTCCAAAATAAAGGATTCCCCTTGGTATAATTATTAGATACATATTTGAATTGGTTCTACGTCACCCAACTAGAAGAATAAGATCTGGGTGTCTGGAGGAGCAAACCTGGAGAAGCAGCACCCCTGTCTTAATAAGATTTTTGTTTTTTGTTTTTTGTCTGTGATGTCCTACAAAGACTCTTGCCGTTCTTGCCCAAAGAGAATTTAGGAAATGACTGACTTATGTCTAAGGACTAAAAAGAGGTGAAAGTTCAGAAAGGATATCATTCGCCCCTCCTGAACATGGTGGCTAATGGATATTCTGAGATGTAATTACAAATGGGAAAGCAAATGAAGACATTTTCCAGATGAGCATGCTAAATAATTTCTAAATAACCTAAATAAGAAGATGTCATTTTACTTTTCTTAAAAACGTTAGGAGTTTCACTTGCTTAAAACCACTACGGTAGGGGCGCCTGGGTGGCTCAGTCGGTTAGGCATCCACCTTCGGCTCAGTCATGATCCCAGGCTCCTGGGATCGAGCCCCGAATCGGGCTCCCTGCTCAGCGGGAAGCCTGCTTCTCCCTCTCCCACTCCCCCTGCTTGTGTTCTCTAAATAAATAAATAAATAAAAACCTTAAAAAAAAAAAAAACACTACTGTAATCCCAGGTCTTCTTTTTTCTTAAGCCACCATGTAAAGGCAACATGTTCAAGCACATGCTACCCTGGTCTGTAACATCCTCTGAACTATTCATTCAGGGGGCAAAGTGGGGTCTGTCCCGTACCATCCCGGGAAGATGCACACACAGGGGTAGATCAGATTAAGTCTTCCCACGATTGAAACAAAAACTCTGATCTCAGGAATTTCATTATCTGGTACCTTTTAGGATCCATAATCTTAAGGGGGAAAAAAAAAGTTTTCAATGAATTAATAATGGCTTGAGACTCAACATGCTATAGCAATATTCATTGCAGTAGTTCTTTCTTTATAGTCGCGGTTGATTAGTATTTGAAATTTGCAGGAATTGCAATATGCATGGTTTTCAAAGCCCTTTACAGAATTTCGTTTTTATCACTCGGCAAGAGTCAATGAAAAGGCAATAAGAAAAGCTCTATGGGGATACCACCTCACACCAGTCAGAATGGCTAAAATTAACAAGTCAGGAAACGACAGATGTTGGTGGGGATGCGGAGAAATGGGAACCCTCCTACACTGTTGGTGGGAATGCAAGCTGGTGCAGCCACTCTGGAAAACTGTATGGAGGTTCCTCAAAAAGTTGAAAATAGAGCTACCATATGATCCAGCAATTGCACTACTGGGTATTTACCCCAAAGATACAAAAGTAGGGATCCGAAGGGGTACATGCACCCCGATGTTTATAGCAGCAATGTCCACAATAGCCAAACTGTGGAAAGAGCCAAGATGTCCATCAACAGATGAATGGATAAAGAAGATGTGGTATATATATACAATGGAATATTATGCAGCCATCAAAAGGAATGAAATCTTGCCATTTGTAATGACATGGATGGAACTGGAGGGTATTATGTTGAGTGAAATAAGTCAAACAGAGAAAGACATGTATCATATGATCTCACTGATATGAGGAATTCTTAATTGTAGGAAACAAACTGAGGGTTGCTGGAGTGGGGGGTGGGGTGGGAGGGATGGGGTGGCTGGGTGATAGACACTGGGGAGGGTATGTGCTCTGGTAAGCGCTGTGAATTGTGCAAGACTGTTGAATCTCAGATCTGTACCTCTGAAACAAATAATGCAATATATGTTAAGAAAAAAAAAAGAAGAAGAAGATAGCGGGAGGGGAAGAATGAAGCGGGGGAAATCGGAGGGGTAGATGAACCATGAGAGACGATGGACTCTGAAAAACAAATAGCGTTCTAGAGGGGAGGGGGGTGGGAGGATGGGTTAGCCTGGTGGTGGGTATTGAGGAGGGCACATTCTGCATGGAGCACTGGGTGTTATGCACAAACAATGAATCATGGAACACTTCATCTAAAACTAATGATGTAATGTATGGGGATTAACATAAGAATAAAAAAAAAGAAAAGAAAAGCTCTATGGGATATTTTTATAGAAGTGTCAAAACCCAGTAAGCTAACTACATGAAAACCCAGATTGTACAGACAGAGTTTGAGCAGAAACACTTCAGAGACTTTATATCTAGTATTTTGACTTTTACATGCCCTTGGAGGAAAAAAAGAGTGCTAGCTACAAAACCAAATAAGGAGGGGAAAGGAACAAACCATATGCTTAAGAATAATTACATTTTCCATTTTCCTACAAACGAAATGTGAAGTTTCAAAGATAAAGTGTAATAGAAATTGAGCTGCTTTGGTGTGCCTAAAATATTGCCAAGAAAGAAAATTCTCATTTCCCTTGTTAATTCATCCCAGATTTCTACAATATGGAAGTTAGTCTGAACGCTATGAACTTCTCCACAAGTCCATTTGCTCTTGTTTTGCTTTTAGCAGAGATGAAAAATATCAGATCACCATCTCTTGAAACAAAACTATCATAATTCAAATCTACATTAGGTTATTTATCTGACACATCTTTTTTTTTATGTTATGTTAATCACCATACATCACATCATTAGTTTTTGATGTAGTGTTCCATGATTCATTGTTTGCGTATAACACCCAGTACTCCATGCAGAACGTCCCTCTTTAATACCCATCACCAGGCTAACCCATCCCTCCACCCGCCTCCTCTCTAGAACCCTCAGTTTCTTTCTCAGAGTCCATAGTCTCTCATGGTTCATCTCCACCTCCAATTTCCACCCCCCTTCATTTTTCCCTTCCTACTATCTTCTTCTTCTTCTTCTTTTTTAATATATAATGTATTGTTTCAGAGGTACAGGTCTGTGATTCAACAGTCTTACACAATTCACAGCGCTCACCATAGCACATACCCTCCCCAATGTCTATCACCCAGCCACCCCATCCCTCCCACCCCCCACCACTCCAGCAACCCTCAGTTTGTTTCCTGAGATTAAGAATTCCTCATATCAGTGAGGTCATATGATACATGTCTTTCTCTGATTGACTTATTTCGCTCAGCATAATACCCTCCAGTTCCATCCACGTCATTGCAAATGGCAAGATTTCATTCCTTTTGATGGCTGCATAATATTCCATTGTATAAATATCTGACACATCTTTAAAGACATCTCAATTACTATAATCTCTTCTCAAGCCATTATTCCTTTTGTTAATGCTAGCAAAAATTTAAAAACATTATTGTCATGATAATATAAGCAATATTAAACACTTCTTGGCCATGAAAACCATAAATGAAAACTCTAATAAAAAGGAAAAATGAACAGACCTATCATTATTGTGTTTAATATTACACTGCACTTAAAACTACGTTTCTTTTTTTTTTTTTTGAGATTTATTTCTTTGAGAGAGAGAGAGAGAGGATACACAGCAGGGTGGGGGGCAGAGGGAGAAAGAATCTTGAAGCAGACTCCCCACTGAGCGTGGAGCCTGCCGCTGGGCTCAATTCCAGCACCCCAAGATCATGACCTGAGCCAAAATCAAGAGTCGGCCTAACTTAACTGACTGAGCCACCCAGGCACCCCTAAAACATTTCCATGAGATTTGCAGTTGAGGCAGTCACATTGATAGAGCCTTATATTCCAAGCAAAGTGGAAGTTAGAATCTGTAAGTTAGGCATGTGGCATGTAGACAATTAAAACCAGTATCGTGCAGCTTCACCGACCTGTGGTTACACTGGTGGCTGCTAGTTGAGTTGCCCCACTCTTGCTTCTCTCTTTCTCCAATTCAGCCAAATCACTTTGACAACCAACTGGTACTTTTGAATCCAGGCCAGCTTGATTTGAGTGCAGTCTCTTGGATATGTCTACATGGAGACTCTGAAATGACACAGGCCAGAGTGATTGATTTCACAAGTAAATTATCAGTCCAAAATAAATGCTTCCCAGAGATATGACAAGGATAAACATTCATCATATGGCAAGTTATGTTTGTATATCTGAATCAGAACATTCTATATGTCAAAGTGACTTACAAATTACACTTTCATCAATATATTTTGGTAATCTAGGCATGGAATTTTTGAAATGATCTAAGTGACCAGAATAAGTCCTCTCAGACTCAGAAAATCATCTTCAAATCCCATTTGAGTATATCATTTTCTTCTTGTGAAACTTATAAGATATTTTTCATTTAAAACATTTTCACGCAGTTTTTATTCTTATAAATTATCCAGCATTTCATTATATATCACATAATTGCACACTGTATAATGAAGAGGAGGTTTCATTTCTGCATTATCTGTAGGCTTTTTATAAAACAAATCATAACATCTACTTTAAATTAACCCACATTTTTATCAGCATTATGCAAACTTAACAAAGCTCCTCCAGTCAGTTTAAGAATAATATTCATCCTAACAATGAATTATTAAGGCACAACATCAATGGACCTTAAAACACATCTCCCATATGAGAGATGTCATAGTGCTTGATGTTATACTGTCATATTGTACACTTCAAAAGAATCATCAGAGAGGAGCAAAAACTAAAGACCTAAGTGGGAAATTGAACTTTCTTCATATCCAAATTCAGACTAGAAATTTTTCAGTTTAAATATGGTTACATAATATTCAAAGATTCATACAGTCAAAGTTAGCCAGTCAACTTTGGCCATCCACATTAACCATTTTGGTTCCCTAAAGGATAGGATGATGAATCATTTTCCTTAAGTTCCTCCTACAGACTGTGTACAGCATTAAATTTATTAAAAGCTTCATTAAAAGCTTGAATCAAAGGCTTTTAAAGCTTGTAAAGGGCCAATAAGGAAATTATAGTCCATCATAACTAAATAATTGACCCAAATAAACAGAATGAATGGTGCTGAGCCTCAGGGATATGTCTCCCAACCCTTAGTCCGGTGCTCTTCATGCCACTCTATAATCTATTTGTTCATTTATCCATTCAATGTGGTCAAGTTTTCCAGTCTCTCCTTAGCTTTACTTGGTAGAGCCAGGCTCCTGTTCCCTAGTCCTAAAGTAAAGGGGGTAGATGTCTCTTAAGCTACCGACACTGCCATATTCTCTCAACCTTGTTTACTTATATATATTCAATGTGCACTGATGGCCCCGATTCTTCACCTCTCTCTGTGTCATGTCCTTTCCATGTAATTTTGCCATATGCCCTCCTACTCTGACTTTTGAGTCATGATGTGACTTCTTCCGGATTAACAGAATATTGGCACATGTGAAACAGAGACTTGAAAGATACTTGCACAATTAACTTCAGTCATTCTTGTCCTTTTACTATGCCATGCCTAGACTAGCCTGCTGGAGGTTGAGCAGGACAGAGAATAAGGTCAGGTTACCCTAGTCATCAGAGCTGGGACAACCAACAGCCAGGAGAAGCCCAGACATCTGGGTGAACCCAGCCTAGATCAGTTGAAACTAAGTCAGGTCAGCTGAAGTCCACAGCTGCATGGACTAAATAAATGTGGTTTTAGCTATATGCACTAAGTTTTTCTGGTAAGTATGCAGCATTGTGTGGCAATAAATAAATGATATCTCCAAGAGCCGTTAGAATTCTATAGAATCCCAGATACTGGGTACAGTAGGAGAATACAAATGTAAATATGACATAGTCTCAGACTTTAAATTGTTCAAACATAATTTCTTAAATTGTTTAAGTGGAGAATTAAACTAGAGTGTGAGGGAGGCCTGGGTGCCTCAGTCAGTTAAGTGTCTGCCTTCGGCTCAGGTCATGATCTCAGGGTCGTGGGATCGAGTCCCGCATCGGGCTCCTTGCTCGGCCGGGAAACTGCCTCTCCCTCTGCCTGCTGCTCCCCCTGCTTGTGCTCTCTCTCTCTCACAAATAAATAAAATGTTTTAAAAAACAGAGTGTGGTAAGTCATTTGTAGATAATTCTCAAATTCCTTCTCTAATAACAAAAGATGGGATCCAGGTGATACTATAGAGGACAACTCAAAAGATCAGAGTTTGAATGTTGGTATTGACCAAAACAAAACCACTACACCTGCTTATATTTGACTCTCCACTGTCAACAAAAATGTAAGTCCATCACTCAGTTTGAATTTTTAAATTTACTGTCAGGCCTGCCACATAGTTTGTCTTAGCACATAGCTTTGAAAAGAAGCAGATTCAACCAGCACTTAAGTACTTTCCTGATTTTGATATTAGATGCGTTTGGAAAATATATTACTATGTCAAATTATTAGATGACTAAATGTAAGGTCATGAAAACTACGTGTATTATAATATATCCCAGACTTCAAAGAACAAACACAGAATTTAAATAAAGTTCTTAAACCTGAAATCTATAAAATGAAAGGCTGAGCAGATCAAGGCTGACTGTTTGATCATAATGGGTCAAGTACTGCACAGGCTTGGTGCATCTTGGTGCAAATCTCTGGCAGATTGGTCATTTTATGAACACATTAGCATTTCATTAATTAAGAACCCCATTTTTCTAGAGGCACGCCCCACACTGGGGTCTCCTCTATCTAGTCAAGCCACGTCAAGTTTTCCAGTCTCTCCTTAGCTTTACTTGGTAGAGCCAGGCTCCTGTTCCCTAGTCCTAATGTAAAGGGGGTAGATGTCTCTTAAGCTACCGACACTGCCATATTCTCTCAACCTTGTTTACTTATAGTCAGCCCCTCCCTCCAGTTCCCTGGTTCTCCAAACCATTCATAGGTATTGATTTCCCCCACAGTGCTCCATTCTTCACTGCCCAATTTCCTTCCATTAAGCATCAATCCCTTCCTCTTTCTCTCTCTTCTTTCTTATCCCTTAGATTCCTCCACGGTGCCTTCAGAACTTTGCTCGTAGTTTGCAATTTTCACTACATATCCAACTTTGTTTCTGAACATTGTTTCTACCTCCCTACCTTGAGTAAAATTCCATTCTCCACTGAGGACAGCACTTCTCCTGCAAACAAAGATGGCTGCTTATTCCTCCACACCCTAACACCCTCAGGTTGATGATATTCTTGCCCATTGTACTGTCCATTGCACCTTTACCTCCTTGCTAAAAAAAAACCCTGCTGCTTTGATATTTCTGCCAGATAGCTATGCTCCATCTCCCCTCTTCTGGAACCATCCATCTACTAACCTCTAGTCACAATCCATCCTTCATAAAAAGACTGGATTATTGTTTTCCCTTCCAGCCCCATGATCCTGGTTGACGTTCACATCTACACAGACATTCTACTCAACACCCTGACTGGATCTCTTTATTAAAATGAACTTTCCATTTCTCTACCTTAGACTTTCACTCCCAGAGTCACACCTGAAACCTGTCATAACAACCTTTTCCATCTCCAAAATCACTAAGTGTGTTCCTCTCTCACCTAATCTCCTATCACTTCTTGTCTGTAGTCCAGCCAAGCCCCCATCTCCAACACTGCTTTTTCCACCAGGACAGTTCTTGGATCTCAATGGAATCCAAGCTCCACTGACCCCTCTGCTTTCTCTATATACACCAGTCTTCTAGGCTCATTTCCCTTTGTTCTCTACACAGCATCTGTCCCAGTTTGAAAACTTCGATCTGGCCAGCAGTGTGTCAGACTTTATCCTGCTTTACCCTTCATTTGACATGTCTAGTCACTCCCTTTCCTTGGCTTTGGTGTCCCTACTACCCCTCTGACTACTCATTCTTAGTCCCCTTTGTTGGTTTGACCTTCTTTACCTAAACACTGACTGTTAAGACTTTCTCAAAGTTTTGTTATTGACCCAGTTTTCTTTGTCATCCTGGATAATTCCAACAATCACATGGCCTAATTTACTGCCTATGTATTTATGACTCCAGGGGTGAGGAGAGATTTATTAAATGAGATGACTCTGGGCTTGTGTGCCATGATCAGCACTCTAGATTCCGATTCTAATGTCCTTTAACTCTACAGTTCCACCATTCTTCCTTCCTATCTTAAGGCTTAGTTAGCTCTTCTGTTTGCCTAGAACATTCTTCACAAACTCTTCCTCCTTAATTTTACTAAGTCTCAAATTCCTGCAGGTTTTCCCTCACCATGTAGTGTTTAGCCAGCACCTTTGTTCTCTAGTCTTTGAGTACCTTGTAGTTCTACTGTGATGCAGTTTTCACAATATAATTAAATAATACCTGGTTTAGTGTTTAATGTCTATCTCTCTGGTTAAAATATAAACCCACTGAGAATAAGGACTATGCCTGTCCTATTCATTGTTCTTAGTCCTTATCTCAGGCCTTTTTTTATTTTTTAAAGATTTTACTTATTTGTTTGAGAGAGAGCACAAGTGGGGGGAGGGGCAGAGGGAGAGGAAGAAGCAGACTCCTCTCTGAGCAGGGAACACATGTAGGACTTAATCCCAGGACCCCGGGATCAGGACCTGAGATGAAGGCAGACGCTTAACCTACTGAGCCACCGAGGCGCCCCATCTCAGTGTTTTAAATATAGCAGGTATTAAATAACTACATACTAAATTAATGGAGAAATGCATGAATAAATACAGACTTAATTTTGTATGACTTTTTCTTTGGCTAGCTTATCAATGGCTACAACACAGTCACATGTTTATATGTTAGAAGTGATATGCAGGGCGCCTGGGTGGCTCAGTTGGTTAAGCAACTGCCTTCGGCTCAGGTCATGATCCCGGGGTCCTGGGATCGAGTCCCACATCGGGCTCCCGGCTCAGCAGGAAGCCTGCTTCTCCCTCTCCCACTCCTGCTGCTTGTGTTCCTGCTCTCGCTGTCTCTGTCTCTGTCAAATAAATAAAAATAAAATCTTTAAAAAAAAAAAAAAAGAAGTGATATGCAGTCACTTTTAACAGTAATACTTAATATGTATTTGAAAGGAACACATATTTTACTTGTTTTATTTATTTAAAAATACACATTACAAATTTTGTGGTTTTAAATAAATTCACTGTTGCAATCATTGCAAACACTATAGTTATACAGTATCCCATATATATCTATGGCTCAAGTTAGACTGGTTACTATCTGTGATAATTATAAATCAAAGAATGATTATATTAGGGAAATTGAGAACTTAGTATGTACACCCAGCAGCCCCATATTCCCTAGGCATGAAATTGTGACCTGACAATAATGGAAGAAATAAAACTCTGTCAGGTACTGCTTCAACAATGTCAAGCCTTCAACCTGAAGATCAGGTCCAGAGGAAAACGAGAAAAATAAAAGGTGTGCAAAGAATAGAGAGGAACACAGATAAATTTGAACCGGCATGCATCAGGCCCTTCTGACCACTCTATAGGTGTAGTTCAAAGATATACTGTTTCTTTTGTGTAATTTCCACTTAACTTGTCATTGAAAATGAGTCATTATAATCCCGTCTGCTAATACAAAATGGCTATTAAATTATTTTTCATGTTATTCTTAGCTTGTAGTTTGTATATTGCTTTTAGGGTTCCCACTGAAAGCAATGATCCAATTACAAGACACTGAATATTTTTCTTATGAACAAAGAAAGGAACAAATAAATATTACCCAAAAAAGTATTTTCTTTCTTCATATCCATCTTTCATCTCACACCTAAGGCCATGATGTTGGGGAAAAAATCATCCTTTTCCAAACAGTTCATTGAGATTCCTGGTTCGTGATTACATTCATTCGTGTCCCTTCTCCCCAAGGGCGAGGCTCATTTTTCTTTAGAAAGTCACACAGGGCCTGTCTTGGCCCAGGGACTAAACATCATTCACATTTTAAACAACAGGAAGTATCCCAGATAACATACTTTACTTTTTACTTGGTAAAAAAAAAAAAAAAAAAATCAATCACTCTCCTAACAGACTAAAAAAAAGCATCCTTTTCTCTGCTTATATAAACAACACAGCCTGCACTTTTTCACTTCAGAAAAGTGAATTCAAGGGATACGTGGGAAAACATTTCAAGCGATATTTGGGAAGAAATTTCCCATTAAGTAACTTTCTTCAGAATTAAATTATACTTAAGAACAGTATTAACAGTAATTCAGAAACTACACATCAAAATACATAAATGAAGTTCCAAATCCAATCATAAGAAACAGAGGTTTGCATATTCAAATTATCATTCCAGGAGAACATGTAATCCTCTATGCCATCTGTCTTTTAGTGTGTGTGTGTGTGTGTGTGTGTCTTCTCTTTTGTTTGTTATATGGTTGAATCACCATAAATAATTCAGAAAGTTATTAAGTGGTTTAAAAAAACTAATAAATTTCTCATTGTGCATTATAAAGACCCAATTAAATGGAGGCAAATGTTTGGTTTTTCTGAGGAAAATATTTAAACAAGCAAGAATCTAAACTGAAAAGTAATTTGAAGTTGATCATCCATATAATCAGTCCTCTCTTTCAGACAATAATCTGAGGTTTCATCAAATCATCCATCTATACCAAGAACCTGCCTTTTATGCAGAATATCTTCTTTATACCACCTGCAAGAGAGTCCCTTTGAGCTTGTTCCACCCAATCACCACAAAGCATCCTTGACACCTTTCCTGTCCCTTGCAGCCTTAGGGGGTTTTCCCAAAGCTGTGGTTGGCAGGCCTCATTTCATCAGCCCATCAGAAGCCCACTACCACCTCTCCCACTCTTCCCGGAGTTCCAGGCTGTGGCCCTCCCATGAGAGACTCTTTGCTGGTATCCCTTACCTCTTCAGCAGGGCTTTCCCCCCCTCAACCATGCACACCTTCTTCAAATGGGACCATGCTGGCTGGACTCTGAGCTGGCAGCTAACTGGGGACCTCAGCAATAACAGGTGCTTACATGTGGCTTGACACTTAGACACTCTCAGCCCAGTTGTAGTGAACAAGTGGGACAGATCCCTCTCTCCCCTGCTGCAAGTACCACCAGAAGTTCAGGACATTGAAGAGTTGGGGTTGTCTATCTGCCCTGCCCTTTCCCTTGGATCAGAGAAGAGGCAATTGGTCCATGAAAAAGAAATATGCCTGTATCTGCTTCCCTAGTTGTTCTGATTAAAAAAAAAAAAAAAAAAGACAACTTTCCATCTCAGCCCTTCAAGAACTTCTACCTACTAAACTTACTGGGACCAGATCCAAGAAAACAAATCCCTCCCTGCTGGAACTGTTAGAGATTTCATCAGGCATCATATATCAAAGATTGTACTATGCTCTCTGGGAAAGAAATCATTTATTAGTTAAGACTCTTTTAAACCTTCATTTTTAAAGACATTTTTCCAGAACATATTATGTATTAAAGAGAGATATTATAAGTGTGTATATATTTCAGTTGCTTCTTCCTCCATCTTCCCTGCTGAAAACAGGGAACTAGACAATTTGACAGCTAGAAGTCCCAGCATCCTGATTTGATGTTGATTTGACCACCCTCTTGGGAAAAAGCAAATCCTAGCTCATGAGAGCAGGAGGAACTCAATATAATCACACACTTTGTTTGACTTAAACAAGTTTAAGAATTTTTCTTTAGAGTACTCAGGGTAAAGAATCTCTTCACACCCTTTTGTCAAGCTCAATTCAATCTGCTTCTTGCTATTCTAATCTTCTATAAATTTAGCCAAAAATGAAATGGACACTTGAAGCAAGGCTTAACCAATATATCTTTATTTGAAAATGAGGCCAGAAGAGACAGCTAATCTGTACATTTGTTAATCTTAAGGAGATAAATGAGAAGTCTGGCTGCCCTCAAGCCCTCAAAGATGTTAGCGATGTCACTCCAGATAATGGACAAGCATGCCAAAGGGTTTGCTATTTTAGAGCTGCTATGGCAAGTGCATCCCCTACAAAATACCAAGGTCAGCTTACTTATAATGATTCACGGACACTGGAATAATTCTGAATATAAATAAATTCTCTTCTTTCTTCTTATTTTGCCTTTCTGCAAATTATAAAATTAATTCACATGACTATTGTTATAACTTTCATAGCTCCTATTTTAATTGCAAAATTGTAACTCTTAGACACTGTGGGGGCAATCTGTGGCCAAAGGACAGGAAAATTAATCTTGGTTTGAGTTACAGAAACAGAAATTACAGTAGAATGAAGTATGTGACATGTTTTTTGTTTAGATTAGTTTTTCGTGAAATTAGTTTTTAATCAGTAGACATATGAAGAGCATTTGAAAAGTGTCCAGCAGAACAACACTTGCTGCAGATGGCAGATGGGAACTGCAGTGTACCATATAATAGCTCTGTATCTGGGAAGAGGATTCTAAATTCATTTCTTAAAAATTACATTTGAAATCATTTTAACCTTCTGGGTATGAAAACACAGCCTTCCATATATGTCTCTGAAAGGTATCTATCCTGGCAACCTGATGTAAAACACTGGCACATTATTATTTGAGCTAGAAATGATTTTGATGAGTATGATTAATCTCACTCGTTAAGTATTCCCATTATATGAGATGTTAAATGGCATGTGTGCTACTGAAGTGTTGCTAAAATGTAAAAATCTCATGCTGTTATGAACAGGTGTCTAACACAGGATGTAGTCCTTGAAGGTTGCTTCCCACCTCTTCACCTCAACTCAAGCTTGGCAACATTTCCTCAAAACTCTTTCCCATGAAGGCTGCCCTTCTGACTTCTTCCAAATCAGACACCCGATTCCCCAAGTCCTTTGTCAAGCACTGACTGGCACTACCATTTCACACCTTCTCTAAATTTCTACAGAACCCTGGCCTGACCCTTTAGTCATCTCCGGGATCCCACTTTGCTCATAATGTGCTCTTTGGCTCACGTCCTCCTCTCTGTCATTCCTCTACAAACATCAGAAGACCTTAACATTCACATGTCTGTGGAACATTTTTCCTACTCTTTTTTAGCCTCTTGTAAGTATAATTGGAACTTGGACCTCATTGTCCCTCAGAACTGCTCCATCATCATTCTGGATTTTATCATACTCCTCTGTGCTCATACTCTCTCAACACTGTTCATCCCTCTCAATCTTCAATTCATTCCTGCCTCTCAGCCTCCTTACCTCACTTTGTCTCTCCACCCAAGGGGTCCTTAGAACCTCTTTGTTATCAATTTTCTCATTATGGTTAAAAGATCCTCACTTTCCACTCTACTCTCATTGCCAATCCTCCAAAGACTGCTTACTGCTGATAATTTGATAATTTTTTTTTAAAAAGGCTTATAATTTTCCCATTTGTCTCTAACAAATTTATGTTGCCTGGTGATATCTAGGTCCTCAAGTTTGCCCAGTTATCTATGGATCTCTGTTTAAGTTCCTTGTGAGGGGTCTAAAGACAATATTTCAATTTTTTTTTCCTCTTTCAGCAAGCTCACAGTCACAGCCTGGCATTTCTCAATCTTAGGAAGTTCTTGAATCATGTAATTGATTGAGATTGTGGCCATCTGAAATCAATTCTCACAGCTTTCCCTGTCTCGTCTTCGAAATGCATTTGATCTCTCATCTTTCTTACGAAGGGTCCTGTCCTCTTTCTTAAGTCAGTGCCTCCTCCTTTGACTGTGACACTGCCCCTACTCCCCCGTTCACTTAATCAATTACTCTGCCCACTTGCACTGTATTCTCTGACCCTGCTCTCCATTGCCTCATTCATTTTCTGCCAAGCTTCAGTAAGAGTAAACTATTCTTACTGCTCTTTTTCTTTCCCTCCCACTCAATTATTATCTGGGTATTTACGGAGTGCAGTCTGGTTTCTGTTCTTACCACTTGACTGAAAATATTTTCACGAATAACTTTTTAGCCATCAGTCATAAATCCCATGGCCTTTTCCCAGACCTCACAGTTCCTGAGATTTCTGCTGAACGTCACTCTGATAACCATCTCATCATCTGAAAAAAAAAAAAAATTTCCCCTCAATCTCCAGTAACACTGTTCTCTCATCTTCCTTTTATCCCTTGGATCCTTATTCACCCATATGTTTTGCCATTTTTTCTCTTTCCTGCCAACCTCTAAATCAGTGATCTCTGAACCATTCTGATTACATGTTCCTAAGAAAAACCTGAAGCATAAAACATAAATGCCACACATGTATATATACATAAAATTATGTATGTGTGTACTCTACTAACATATATGTAATTATGTTCATTTACTCTACTAATACATCATGTGCATTATAAAACAAACTCAAAGTAGAAATTTTAAAATAATAAAGTTGATTAAAGTTGAAGTAAAAATATTTTAAGCAAAATTATTTATTACTAATATTGAGAAAATGGTTGAATCATGTCATTATTTTTTAAATCTTGATTTAACACTTTCTGATACAGCAATTCAGTTTTTTATTTCATAATTCAGTTGACTGATATACTGAGATTTAATGGCCGTCACTGCTAAAAATGATACTTCTTCACAAAGATACAAGGATCCAAATGGAAAAAGTACATTGTTAGTTGCTCTAAGTCATGATACATCTTTTCAATGATGACTACTAATTTTGCAAAGATATTGTTGAAATTGGCTAGTAAATTCCTATCTTCCTTGATGTCAAAGTGATGGTTAATTAACTAATATTTTAACTACTGGATTTTTAAAATTATTTGAGAGAGAGAGAGAGAGCGTGAGCACTTGAGCAGGGGGAGGGGCAGAGGAAGAAGGAGACAGAATCCACAAGCGGACTCCCCAGCTGAGTGCAGAGCCTGATGCGGGATTCAATCACAGGACCCCAAGATCATGACCTGAGTGGAAATCAAGAGTCAGCCACTTAACCAACTGAGCCACCCAGGTGCCCCTAACTATGGAATTTAAAACACACTGAAATTCTGTGGAAGAATTTATAAATGATTAGAAATTTTGTTTGCAAGTTTTTAAAGTCCGCAAAATGAGAAGTTATATTGTTTTCAGCAATGGAAGCATATGACATCAGAAATATTTTAAAACAATCGGGCGCCTGGGTGGCTCAGTTGGTTAAGCAACTGCCTTCGGCTCAGGTCATGATCCTGGAGTCCCGGGATCGAGTCCCGCATTGGGCTCCCTGCTCGGCGGGGGGTCTGCTTCTCCCTCTGACCCTCCTCCCTCTCATGCTCTCTGTCTCTCATTCTCTCTCTCTCTCGCAAATAAATAAAATCTTAAAAAAATTAAAAAAAAATTAAAAAAAAGAAATATTTTAAAACAATCCATTTTGAAAATATTTTATATAGGATGATTCTTTTGTTACAGCTATTTTTGCTCCTTTTAACTGAAGGGCCAGCTCAAGTACATATGTGAGCATTCCTCTGGGTGGCAAACTACTGAAAGGCACTTGCGGATTAGGTAGACAAATGTGAACGCTCACCCTTTTGAAAAATAAATCTTTTTTTAAAAAAGATTTTTATTTATTTATACGAGAGAGAGAGAGAGAGCACATGAGAGAGGGGAGGGTCAGAGGGAGAAGCAGACTCCCCGCCGAGCAGGGAGCCCGATGCGGGACTCGATCCCAGGACTCCAGGATCATGACCTGAGCTGAAGGCAGTCGCTTAACCAACTGAGCCACTTAGGGCGCCCCCCAAAATAAATCTTAATATTAGCACATCTTTAATTTGGGGAAAATGATTTGTCATAAGACAATCAGCAAATCTTTAAATGGTACAAAAGAGTACCAGAGTTATTCCTCATCTCACAAAGTATCATGAGGATCCTACTATATTTTATACTTTTGTTTCTATAAATTAACCTCATATTTACAACATCGTTCAGAACTTTGTAAACTTCTGGCTACAATTTCTTTGCTTTAGTAACTTGCCCATAACGACACCGGGAATACATTTCATAGGTGGAGTCATGCCGTTAATCTCCCTTTAGAATCACTTTTTTTTTTTTAAGATTTTATTTATTTATTTGACAGAGAGAGAGACAGCGAGAGAGGGAACACAAGCAGGGGGAGAGGGAGAGGGAGAAGCAGACTCCCAGCTGAGCAGGGAGCCCAGTGCGGGGCTCGATCCCAGGGTCCTGGGATCATGACCTGAGCTGAAGGCAGACGCTTAACGACTGAGCCACCCAGGTGCCCCTAGAATCACTTTTAAAAGTCCAGACAGCACCATTGCTTTACCAGTACAACCAGTAGCTGTCCGGACTTGGTTCATCCAGAAGGCGATGCTGGTGCTAAAGAGGTCATTAAGGGATAGAAGAGTGGTTTCTCCAATGCACTAAAAAAATACTTCATGGATTTTATTACTGAAGCATAATCTAGCAAAGACAATAAACACATATGTTGGGAAAAAGCTGAGCTCTCATACACCTCTGCAGAAAATCTCCCTTACTGAGTCACTTGTTCATACAAATAATTGTGACAGCTAACATTTATTTTGTGCTCACCAAGTGCCAGGTACCATTTTACGCCTGTTATGTATATGAGCTTATTGAACTCTTCAGCATTTCTTTCCCAAGCACCTTCCAAGAGTATTTTCAGAAAAAGAAATGGTTTTTGTTTTTCACCATATTGCTTCTTTGTATTATTTTAGCCGTTTTTAGGAAGGACTGGTATACTTAATAATATGTAGGTTTTTTTCTTTATCTCTATTTAAAAAACTCAAAGGAGTTGAACATTAATTTGAGTGAGGTTTAAATGTAATGAGGTACTGGATTGGTTATAACATAATTATAAACAGCAATGAAAAAGTGTAGATAATTGTCTTCATATTCTTTTTGCTTAGTTTGAAAATATATTGTTAATCGTAAAGGCTTCATTTTCCTAGTTGCTAACATCACATAACACAGTATAAACTATGGTGAAATTCACTGTCACTGAGAGTATTTGTAAATCTTCATTTCAATTGTCTTGAAAATGTCAAATTTTTGGCTGACATCTTGATGGGTATGATTAGTTCATCTTCTTGTACTTTTTTCCTCCTAATGTGGCTGATGGAGAAAGACGAGAAGTGTGAAAATTGTCAGTTCTACTTTTCTTTTTTTATCACTGTTGCCTTTTGCTCATATTATAAATACAATATTTTAATAAATTTATCTTCTGAAGTATGAAGTACTTTTAGAAAAAGGCACAAATAATGATAGCGCAATGACTTGATACACATTGAATGCACCTATGTAACTACTACCTAGATTGGAAGTAGAATATTAATAGGCTCCCACCAGCTCCATCATACCTTAGCCCATCACATTTCCAACGCCTCTTCCCCAAAGCTAACCAGGATCCTGACTTCTAATATCATAGATTAGATTTCGCTCTGGTTTGGAAGTTTTATATACTTTAAATCATAGAGTATATTCTCTTTTGTGTCCGGCTTCTTTCTTTTTATCCCTAATGTCAGAGTATTCCACTGTATGAATACACCAAAATTTATTTATCTGCTCTACTACTGAAGAACATTTGAGTTGTTTCCAATTTTTAGCTATTATAAAAAACGCTGCTATGAATATTTCTATACATGTGTTTTTGTACACATATGTACACATTTTTTTCACATACACATATATTTCTGTAAGCATTTAATTGTTGGGTCATAGCAGGTACGTATGCCTGTCTGTAGGAGACTCCACAAAGTGGTTTTCCAGAATATATTCTCACCGGGAGTACATAAACTTCCAGTTTCTCCACAATCTTACTATGATTTGTACTGTCAGTCTTTTTAATTAATCATTCTATGATTCTATAGTATTACCTCATGGTGGTTTCCATTTACATTTCCCAGATGACAAGATTAAGTAGTTTTTCAATGTTTTATGGGTCATTGTGAGACACCAATTTTGTGAAGTAACTATCCAAGTATTTTGCCCATTTTCTTCATTGTGCTGTCTGTATTTTTGTCATTAATTGGTAAAAGTTCTTTACGTATTTGAATACAAGTCCTTTTTTTTTTTTTAGATTTTATTTATTTATTTGAGACAGAGAGAATGAGAGAGAGAGAGCATGAGAGGGGGGAGGGTCAGAGGGAGAAGCAGACTCCCCGCCAAGCAGGGAGCCCGATGCGGGACTCGATCCCGGGACTCCAGGATCATGACCTGAGCCGAAGGCAGTCGCTTAACCGACTGAGCCACTCAGGCGCCCTACAAGTCCTTTTTAATACCCTTTATCTGTTTTGCAAGTAAGCCTCCCCACTTTGTAGCTGCTTTTTCACTTTCTTAATGGTGTCCTTAATAGTATAATCTTTAATTGATGGGGCTTTTAGTATTTTTTAAAAATCTTGTCCATTTTGTCGATTCAATTTTGCTTAAAGTAGAAAATACAATTTGTAAACAACTTGACCAGGCTCACTGAATCTACAGCACAGTGCAATACTCTCAAATGAAGGGTGCCTCGTAGGGTCCCATCTTCAGAGATACTCACTCTCTCTGGAAACAAAAATAAGATCCAGTGGCCAGAACTGTTCTATATTTTGAGGTAACAATGATCATCAACAGCTTCTAACTTTATTAAAAAAAACAAACAACAACAAAAAACAACCAGATGCTGTGTATCTCCTGATAGAAAATACACAGCACTCATTATAGAGTAGTTTTCCCAGAAATTCAAACCTCAATCTATCAAGCTTCAAAATTTAACTATCAATTCACAGCAAAACAAGTCAGAAGGATATCTCAGTAGGAAGCAACTCACAGGCAAAACAACTCTAGAATATATAACATAAAGAATATGTATTTTCTAGAATATATGGCATGTGACAGACCAGGAAAAAAACTGATAGACAAAAATCATATGTGAAGTATGAGAAACTGAGGAATAGAAGGTGTCTGGAAAACAGCAAAGTGCACTAAAACATAACAGTCCAGTTTCTACACAAATTGCTCTAAATAGCTTGCAAAAGAAAAACCATTTCCACTCCTCCTCACTGGCAACCACAATCAGCAGAATTCATGTTTTGGGAAACTCTATAGAAGGAAGCCAGTTTCTCCAACAAATATGAAAAAAATAGGAAGAATTCCATACATTAAAAGAGACTTAAAACGTGTCATTCAACTGCAATGTGTGTAACTTACTTAGATCCTGATTCAAACTGTAAGAAGACATTTATGAAACAACCAGGCAAATCTGAATTCTAATATGATATGTGATATCCTTAAGGAATTATTGCTAATGTTTTCAAGTATGATAACTATACTGTTTGTTTTAAGAATCCCTACCTTTCAGAGGTATCCAATGAATTATTTCCTCATAGAATTAAATGGAAATGATGTCTGCTTTTGTCTTCTCCCCAAAATATCCAGTGGGGCTGAATAGTGAGGGATATAGGTAGTACAAAATTAGTCTTGAGTTGATAGTTGATGAAGTTGGGTGCTGGATGTCTGCAGGTTCATTATGCTATCCTACCTTTGTATGTACTTGAAATTTTTCAGGATAAAAAGTTAAACAATAGCTTGGCCTGACTTGAGATCAAGACAATAGCAGACTTATGTACAATGTGAGGACACATAAAAAATATACTGTATTGCAGAAATTAGGCTATAGTTTCTTAAATCATCTCATCTGCCTAAAATTGGAGTTGGTGGTTAGCACTGACTTGGCTAGGATGACCTAACTGGATCCCTTACACTCTCAGAGGAGCATTTCAGAGACTTGACTCTACTTCTCCAGAAGCTACATAAGAAGCTGCAGTCTGGACAACGGTGCAGGGAGTTGGCGGCGGCGGGGGGGCGGTGGTCAGGGAGTAAGGCTGCAAGCTAACAGCAAGGCTGAAAGGCCTGGAAGGATTTGCTGGTGGACAATAACACAGACCAGATCCTCCCATGTGGCCAAACTCACCATTCAACAGGGCATTTGCTTTTGATTAACTATAGGGAATAAAGAGAGAAAATGGTTGGGTCCAGGTGTCTTTCCCATCTTTATCTGAAATTCTCACTTTATAAAACCAAAAATTTAGACCTATCTCTTGATATTTTAGTAGTAGTGCATGTCTAAAGTAATGTGTTGAGAAGAAATTAATTTTATTAAATGTAATTTGTATATTGAGCAGAGAGATTTTAAACTCATACTTAGAAAATACTGAATATGAAGTGTCATTCACAAACACACATACACACAAATGTGTATATACATACCATTTAAAATTCTACAGAAAATGCTTCAACTCACTCCCATGTTACTTTGAAAAGAGAGAAATTCAGTAGACAGTAAACTGATGATAAGGGGTATTTAAGAGCTGAGCATTTATCGATGCAACACTAAAATCTAGCCTCAGGATCATCTAAGCACCCTAAATACATTAAAATCTCTACACAAATATGTGTGCAATCTGTCATTATCGTTTGCCAAATTAAAACTCAGCTGACAGAGAAACTGTAAGAGTCAAAGCTGAGAAATGAAACTCAAGTACTAAAGGATTAAACAATATCCTCAAATGCAAACCAGACTAGAGTCTAGGCTAAAGGCTCATTGTTTTCAGACCTATGTCCAGGTTCTTTTCTTACTTGCCATTTTATTCATTTCTCTATATTTTTGATCTCCCAAAGTCGTCAGAGCTGTGTATTACATTGCCTTTATTGTAATTACAGGGTTTAGCTCAGTTTCTGAAAACTAGAAAGTGATGAGTAAGGAAAACTGAATAACCAGATAGAAAAAAAGCACAATATCTCTCAGTTCCTTCTTTTTTTCACATGTCAGAGAAAAGGTAAAACAACAGAACAAAAACAAGATAACAATGATAATCATATGGTTATTAATTAAAACTTGACTCAGGTGGTGTTTGACTTAAAATATCATTTCATTTTGCTTAGGCTTTAAACAAATACTTGACAAAGCAACAGGGAGCTTGTGACTGTACTTGAGCAGTAATTTCGTTTTCCCACCAGATGGCAGTCTTCCCCGGATCTTTGAAGCTGTCTTCAGAATCCAGCTATTCATTGCTGACAAAGCAGTGAGATTTTATCTATGTACTGGGTTTGAATATGGGAAATCTGCCAGGACTCTGGCTCCAGGATTAAATGTCTCTTATTTGAAAAGAGACTTCTATGGGCAGAGGTTTTTATTTTTTTTAAGTCATACATATATCTTCGGGACAAAGGCTATTTACATAAACTCCAGGCTTAAGTTGAGCTTCTCAGGATCTCAGTTGGCACTTTTTCTTGATGTTCAGCACCCCAAGAGGCTGGTAAATGCACTAGTGAATATTTCAGAGTATTGTATTTCTTCAAGCAGAGCCAAGTAAGAAGTATTCAAATGCCACCCATATCTCAAGTATTCTCATCTAATCTCAGCTCCTAGAGTATTTACGTAAAACATTTTCACTTTCTTGGCAAGGAGCTATGTAAATACATTCAATTTTACCTTTTTTTATACATATGTCCTTGAGACATTTTGACTAATGTGTTAGGTTTGAGAATTTTACTAACTACATGTGCACAAATATATCATAAACTAATTCCAGAATAAAAGGCTTATCTCAATGATCAGTGACATTTGCATTCAGGAATTATAAGCAATTGAGAATTCATCTACTCCCTATACTGCTAGAAAGAAAATTGATGCATTTTCAACTTACGTATCTTTAATCTGTATTTCTAACAAATTCATATCCCCAACACAGATCAATATTAGTGGACTACTTTTTCAATACAGGAATTCACACAATGCTAGATACTATCTATACCTTAGATAGGGAGCAGGCTAGGAACATTCTCACAGGGTGCCTGTGCAGGGCAAAAGGTGTAACTTTGGGAAGACTTCTCAGGCAGGGAGAGCATGATGGTGACTCAGGGAGGCACATCTGAGGTGGGACTCTGTCCTTATTACCTTGGCTTTTTCCTACTGGAGGGCAGCAGAAAATGTCATCCCCAAATATGACAACTGTAGGAGTTCAGGACATGCCACCCCAAAAGATGCCTCTTTGGGATACTGATTACTTTGAGCTGTAGGCACTGAAAAAAAGCAAATTGCAAGGAGAGACTGTCTCTGAGCTCCCTTTATCTGCCTAGAGACATATCTTCCATCAACCAGAAGACTGACTCTTAAAAAAGAGACTAGAAGGTGACATCACACCAAGACAAACTTTGTCACAAATTGCCACACCTCCCACCTATTTTTCTAAAGGCCCATTCATTTTCCCTAAAAATTATTTTTAAAAATCATTCTCCCCTAAGAAGCCTGTATCCCCTAACCCCTCTGGCCATTTAGATGGTACTTAAGACTAAATTTAAAGCTACCTCTTTGTGTTACTCCGTTTCTCTGGGTATCTCCCTTGTATACATGAGGTCTACATGTTAGTAAACTTGTGATTTTCTCTTGTTGATGTCTTTTATTATATGGGCCTCAACCAAGAACTCAGAAGGGGAGAGGAAAATTTATTTTCCTTCACCTACACTACTTATACCTAACAGAGAAAGGCACAAGCTAGTGAGCAGAACTAGGGGTAGGGCGCCTGGGTGGCTCAGTTGGTTAAGCGACTGCCTTCGGCTCAGGTCATGATCCTGGAGTCCCTGGATCGAGTCCCGCATCGGGCTCCCTGCTCAGCGGGGGGGGTCTGCTTCTCCCTCTGCCCTCTTCCCTCTCATGCTCTCTCTCATTCTCTCTGTCTCAAATAAATAAATTAAAAAAATCTTTAAAAAAAAAAAGAACTAGGGGTAAATTCTACCCTACCCTAGATTCTCATTCTCTCATTCTCCCCTCTCAACCCTACTCCACACAATGTAGTATGCTGCAGATCTAGAGGATCTGAACTATTTTTCATATTTCATACACATAATATAATGTATAACTTTTTTTTTTGGTAAAAAAAAAAAAAAAGTACTCATTACCCGGAACTAAATTCACAGCCATTCACAGAGAACAGGTCTGTAATCCAGTTGCCAACTAATGTAGCATATGTGGATACAATTATGCATGGAAAAGGGAAATTTTGTATGGATGGGGAATTTGGGATAAAATTATTTAGGTAAACAATGCAACAAGGAGAAGCTGTAGTATTATTCCTGCTAGTTGAAAACAAAGAGTTCTATTTCAAAAGTAAAATGTCAGGTTTTTCTCATAAAATTAAGAGTTTTCAATTTAACCTCTTTATTTAAAATTCCTCTGTAACTCCTATTCTGTAGCCCAAAGGATCAATTCCAGACCACTTTCTGTGACCTTTAAGATGAGTCCACAACTCCATTTCATGGCTCCCCTTCTCTGCTTTTGCTTTGTGATTTCCTGAGTAGGCTGTGAGTTTCTTATTTTCAAGTCCATCCTGCTAGATAGTATGCTCCTGGCCATTCTTCTGCTTGCTTACCTTTGGAATTTCCTGTGAGTCCTTGATATATATACGTGATGACTTAATTAATCAATTAAGTAACTCATGGTTAGTTTTTTGACTGCTATTTCTGTAAAATTCCAAAACGCCTGGGAAATATATGCCTATTCATTTTTCCCTGGAAAGCCCTGGAAAACCTGTGCATTGTGTGAGTTCCTAGGGTTCCCTACTACAAGCTGGGTGGCTTACAGCGGCAGAAATCTCTTCTCTAAAAGTGCTGGAGGTCAGAAGTTTAAAATCACAAGGTGTCAGCAGGGCCAGGTCAGAGGCTCTGGGGGAGAAACCCTTTTGCCTCTTCCAACTTCTGGTTGTTGACATTCTATGGCGTTCCTTGGCTCCTGGCCACACTACTCCAAGCTCTGCCTCCATCTTCACATTGTCTTCTCTATGCTTTTGCGTGACTAAACCCCTTCACCTCCTCTCTTGTAAGATATGCATAAAGGCGTGTAGGGTCCCACCAATTCATCCAGGATAAAATCCTCCTCTTGAGATCCTTACCTTAATCACCCCATTGCCAGAGACGGAAATATTCATTCTTTTGCCATATAACATGATAGTCAAATTTTCAGGTGATTAAGGCGTAGGCTACTTTCTAGGGGCCACACGTAGCCCCCCACAACCTAAGAGCAAAGAGTTGAGGCTATGAGGATACAAAGTCAAAACTGGGTTCAGGGTATCTATCACCAACACAGTATTTTCTTCAAGACCTAAACCCAGACGTTTCTATACCTCTGAAATGGAACCTTTACATATAGTACTCAGGTGGATTGCTAATGTGAAGTGAGCTTTAAATAAACTGACATTTCCTAGAGAACAAAGAGATGCAGGAGACAAAAGCGAAGAAGACTCTGGTGATAAAAGGGTAAAGTGGGAGACAGAACTCCTCTAGGCCCTCTGGCCCCGCACATTGGACGGGACAGTGCTGTGAATGTCTGGGGATGGACACTTCAAATGTATAGAGTCCAGAAACAATCATTGGGAAGCTAGATCCAAAAGGTGGATAAGAAGCCCAAGATGAAAATTAATTTTCATTTCCCAGAAACAAAGGAGTTGAGAGAGCAAGAATGAGCAAACTGCGGGGTAAAAATAAATAAAAATTACTTCCAACTACCTCCAAGGGCTCAGAATAAAGGAAGAACCAGCCAGTGGGAAGGCAGAGGTGCCATGTGAAATTCGGAGGGCTTGGGCGGCCTATTCGAATAGCGCCCTAAGCCTCACAAATTGTTCCAAACATGTCAACTAAAATAAGGTTTTATATGAATCTGCAATCTGCCTGCCACTTTGCCAATATTCTCATACTCTGAG
This sequence comes from Mirounga angustirostris, assembly GCF_029215605.1. Classification (NCBI taxonomy): domain Eukaryota; kingdom Metazoa; phylum Chordata; class Mammalia; order Carnivora; family Phocidae; genus Mirounga; species Mirounga angustirostris. The sequence goes on from NW_026991716.1 coordinate 110,136,993, forward strand.
ATTCCATTATACTAATAGTTAAAAACACAAGGGGTTTTTCCTAGCATTCGCTGAAGGGCTCACATTCCTGCCAAGCCAACCAGCCTCAGTTCAAGGCACCTTCTGATCAGCTAGTGCCTGTATCGATTTTTTCTGGTGTCATCTCTGTATGCATGGGCTTGTAATATAGGATAGGGTTGCAGAAAGAATCACTGGAGAAGGGATCCCTGGACCTTGAAGCAGAGATTCACCCCTGATTCCTCCAGGGGAAGAAGTATGAAAATAATCAAAGTGTTGGCAATAGGAAACTCATTTCCCGCCCCCAGGCAGGTAGGAATATTTTATCACAATGGACATCTAAAATCATTTAAAATACCCATAAAATTAAGTGCTGGAAACTCAAACATGAAGCAGGGCTCAAAACAGACAATAGAAGAGAAAAGTAAGGACCGTATTTTTGACTGACTCAGGATTGAAATTACCAGTCTGTCAACCCTGGTTAATGACAGTATCTTGTCAGACAAATACTACTAGTTGGGAAGCCTCTAGTGGATTTGAACATTACTAAAATCTTTACTGGATATAAAGTTCAAACTGCTCATAGTCATAGCCCAGTGAATAAAAAAAAATAGAACAAAAGTGATTAATTAGGGGATTTTAATCAAACTCAGTTGCATAGCCAACCCAACTGATTCTTTTAAAAGTGTCTCTTAATTGGTCTAAAACCTCCCAATGTCATTAAAAAACGGTGACCATATGTAAGGCCAGCCCCATTTTGCTGAGTTGCTGCAAACAGAAATGAGATTATAAACAACCTGACCACAGTTTTTCTTTTGAAAAATGAAAACAAAGCAAGTATGTAGTTACAAATGGCTGTGGAGAAGGGGATGACTTATTTATTGAAGCAGTCTGTGATGGACATAGCATTATTCCTCCAGAGAGCATTTATGAGTTACTAGGACTCCAACCTACAAACTATAAACCATTTACTACAATATTTTTTAAGAGAAAAGAAATACGAATTTAGGGGGCATTATATATATATATATGTTTTATGTTGCCAGCAAGTGTTCAAACTAAAAATCAAAGCCTTTTTAAAATTTTTGCTCTGGTAATCATGTTTGAAAATATTTCCACTTCTTTCTTCCCCTCATCACATATATACAGATATTTGTATATGTTTGTTTGCCCATACCTGAAAAGTACTTAAATTTTATAGATACCATCTACGAGGAACCAATAAAACCCTACAAATACTGTAGATCTGTAGAAAATTTAGTTCTAAATCTGCAAACCTACTATCCAACTTCACTGTTTCTCAACAAACATGTAGTTAATAGACAGAGAAGGAGCCAAAGATAACAGTGTATAATACATAAATTCTAAACAGATAGGCAAGATTATCATTTTCTTTAAACTTTGCCAATAAGTTTTCCTGTGTGTTTTCAGTACTTCTAAGGGTCAAATAATGACCTTCACCTCATTTAATATAAAATTATCATTTTTATTTCCTTTGTGTTTCTTCTGATCTTGACAATAGTTCCTTGAATAGCACTGTTTGCTATTGCTTATCACATTTCATTTGCAATATTATATACTTACAATCATAGAGGAATACTCTCCCTCCCAGGTATGATATGCATTTTATACCATAATAAAATAAAGATGCACAAGGAAGTGAATGAGGAGGATAAGTCAATCATTAAGGAATGATTTCTTAAGGCTTGAAGCATAAAAAAATCTAGAGACACAGCAGAAAGTGTTCAGCTAGAAATTTAGAAACTCCTATAACCAGCTTCTCCAATTCCCTAAGTGACTTGTGGAAGTCATTTATGTTTACTCTGCTTTTCAGTTAATTCTTTACTATACCAACTAATTCTCGTAACTGACCTGCTCATCTAATCTATTTCTTAATCTGAAAAATGGGAATAACAGCTACTGGCTGGCCAAGATAATGGGTCTAGGTTACATGAGGCTGCTCAGGCTAGATAGGAGAAGAAGAAATCATTGGAACTGAGATACTTTCTGTCAGGTGACCCTTGATCCCCAAGCAAATAATAATACCACTAGTGGAAAATGACCAAAAAAATGACTTCCACAGAAAAACTAAGTGAAAACAATTTAAAGAAGGTCTTTGCAGGACAGACACATTACATATGGGAGGGAAGAGGGAAGGGATACGGATCATTGTGAAAAACAGTATGGTGGTTCCTAAAGAAATCAAACAGAATTACCATATGAACCAGCAATGCAACTTCTGGATATATATCCACAAGAATCGAAAGCAGGAACTCAAATACATATTTGTACAACAATGTTCAAAGCAGCGTTATTCACGATAGCCAAAAGTGGAAGCAATCCAAGTGTCCATCAACAGGTGAATGGATAAACAAAATGTGGAATATCCATACAGTGGAATATTGTTCAACCTTGAAAAGGAATAAAATTATGACACATGTTACAGCATGTGATCTGGTTTATCTGGTTTATTATACAATGTTTTTGTGCCCTTTTGTATCTGGTTTATTTCGCTTGAAGATAGTCTGCTAAGTGAAATAAACCAGATACAAAAGGACACAAAAACATTGTATAATTTCACTTATATGAGGTACCTGGAGTAGTCAAATTCATACAGACAGAAAGTAGAACGGTGATTGCCAGGTCTGGGAGGATGGGGGAATGGGGGAATAGGGAGCCACTGTTAGATGGATACGAAGTTTCATTTTGGGAAGATATAAAATTTCCAGAGATGGATGGTGGTGATGGTTGTACAACAATGTGAATCCACTTACTGCCATTGAATTTTACACTTAAAATAGATTAAAATGGTAAATTTATATTGTGTGTATTTTATCACAATGAAGAATATTTCTTCCTGAGTTTTACAAAGCTGATTTATGAAAAAGGCTACCATATAAGAGAATGAATTATTTTAAAAATAATATACAAGATATGAAAGGTGAGAGAAAGAGAAAGTGAGCCATGCTCTTGAGGAAGGTCCACATACTTATAAATGGTCCAGAGAGGGCTACAGGCAAGAAGCACCCCTAGGTGACTGTCTTATCCAGATTGAAATAATGATATCTCAGTTCTGAAGAAAGTTTTACATTACATTCTCTTAATTTCAAGTTTATCACGTGGCTGCTAATCTTCAGAACACCAAACACTCCACATATGAAGTCTAAGCCTGAGAAAATGTCATCACTCAATTTTTCTCCCACCCAAAGCCAAATTAAATGAAAAAGTCGGCTTGGCATTTAGGAATTTGTGGATGTGAGTGGAATGAAGGAAGTTCATGTTAGAAATATGCTTGGTGGCTAAGAGGAGTTAAAGAATGAGATATATGGAAAAAGACTAGAGTGGAATTGTATTGTTCAGAGGATCAGATATTCAGTCCTTAAATGTAATGGGGATGGAGTATAAAAGGTTTCTTAAGATAGAGTCTCTTAAGGAAAGATGTACTTGTGTTTCTTAGTTGCTATGGTATTAGCTTTGTGGGCAGATGCTGAATTCAAACAAAACTACAGACATCTATCTTATTGTGCCCCATGCTACTTGACACACGTGATGATGAAGATGATTAAATCAATTCCTTTCATAAATCTTAGCCCAAATTTCCCAGGTACATAATATATCACAAAAGCAAATCTTGTATTTAGAATAAGTTCTATTGAAAACAATGTATAAAGAGTGAAAAGCAAATCTATGTTTTGCAATATTATTTTAGTCAATTCTGTATTATGCCTACAGGTGTTCCCTTAGGTAAAAGAACAATAGCTCACTAGTTTTACTTCCAACAATCTAATATGTTATCTTTTGAAGATTGCTTTTGGCCCAGAAAAAAATAAAGGTAGATAGTAAAGACAAATAACTGAGATTTTTGAAATAAAACTTTTATTGCATCATTGAAATTGACCAACCTTCCAATATCTGATACAGGTACAATGACCAGAGTTGCCCCTAGAACAGTAGATTTTTCATTGTCTGCTCCAGGCAATTATCCTCCAATAAGTTACAGAAGCTGCAAATGTCTTGGGTTTGCCAGAATCATCTGGACTTACCTCAGGAAGTTAAAGAGGGGTTGATCTTTCGGAAATTTCAGTGGAAAGAAAATTTGTCTTTAGTAGTCTCTCTTCTTGCTCATTCTCCCTCCTTCGATTCCCCAAATCCCCTTATTATCTTCATGTTATCCCAGACCCTTCATACTGTATCAAACATATCATTGAAAAGTACGAGAGGGAAAGACTAACATAAAGAAATAAAACACAATGGTCCTTACGTCAGGATGGCTCCTGAGCTTTAGAGATATTTAAACAGAAACCTTTCTTTAACTTCACAAAGAAATCAGCCAAAGTAACCAAAACAGCACTCTTACACATTCTAACTTGGGAGAGCTTAAATCATTCCCTACCTTTATGAAAAGCAATTTGGAAATATGTATCAAGGCCTTTAACTATTACTACATCCTTGACCGATAATTCTACTTGTGGGAAATGTGCCTAAGTAACTAATCTTAAATATAAAATGTTTTATACAGAAAAATTAGAAATAATCATTCCAAAGACAATTAAAATCCCAAAGTAATGCAGAGTAACTAGGGAAACTATAGTGAAATCATAAGGTAGATATTGAAAGCCATTTAACAAGAGGATCTATAATGCGTATAAATGTCTTTATGCTATAATTCATATGGAAAAAAGCAATTAACAATGCAGGTATATTATAGAATGCATTTGCATTACAGTATCAAATTATAAGTACCGACTTGTTGGTGTGAACATAATAGATTAGTAATTTACCCTGTGGATTTGGATCCCAATTCTAATTCAACATATTCAACTATTTTACTTAAAGTTAAAAGTTTTTAATTTATTGTCTAGATCAATTCTTCTATATTTATAAATATGGGTAGAACGGTCAAAGATTATTCAAACTACTAGAATAAGATCTGAAAGTCTAAAATGCCTAAAGTTAATACCCATACTTAGAACATTGTAACTATTTGTTTCAAGTTCAGTTTCCACCCAGCTATTTCTCCATTTCTTCCCAAGTTATTCTTTTACCCTCTTCTATTTCCAACAGGTAATATCCTATTAAAAATTACTAAGTTCAGCTACCTGTGAGAGAAAACCCAAAATATTAATGGCTCAATGGAGAGATTGTATTTCTTTTTCACAGAAAAATACTATAGAGGCAGACTGTCCAGGGTTGATATGAACTGAACAGTGTCAGACTTGCAGGCGTCTCTCTCTCTCTCTCTCTCTTTTCTTCTCTCTCTCCCTCTCCCTCATTTAACACCCTCAAACTCTTGCTTCCTCCTCAAGGCCATGATCACCGCTGAAGCTCTAAGTCGTCACTGACACTCCAGTGACCACCCCCCATTTTAGAGACACTTCTTGGCATTTATGGATACCATTTCATGCTTGTATCTGACCGGTCATAACTTTGTCACATAACCAACCTAGCTACTAGGAAAAGCTGGGAAATATAGTATTTAAACTGGCAGCCATACCTTAAAAACCAGGGATTCTAGGTTACTGAGGAAGAAGTACAGAAGAACAATTAGAAAACAATCAGCAATTGGCCACACAGGCCTTACTCCACATTATATTCTCATAGCACCTATCACAGTTGCTTTGCACAAGGCAGATGTACAATGAGTATTTCATTGATAGTATTTTTAAAATTTAATTCAACTGATAGAGATTATTCAGTCACAAATTTGGGAATAGGATCTAGAAATGCCACTTCTAGTCATTTATATTAAGTAACAAATCAAAGGTGTGCTTAAGAATTTAACAAGATACACTGCTTATTAAAATATTCTCTTCGAGACTAAAAAATGGGAAATAATAAATGACCAACAACATAAAACTGATTTTGTAAATTATTATATATCCCTAAAACATAATACTGTACATGGGAAATGTTGGCTTGATATCAAATTAATTGAAAACAGCTGATTACAAATCAGATTGAGCAGAGAGGAAAAGAAACTGAAAGATTTATCAAAATTATTATGGTAATTAACTAAGTAGTGAATTATAGGCAATCTTATGTTCATGCTTGTTTATCTCTTTTTCAAAATATTTATCTTATATATGTGGAATCTAAAAAATAAAAAATCAATACTAAGCTCATAGATACAGAGAACAAATTGGTGGTCATCAGTGTGGGGGTTGGGGGGGTGGGTGAAATGGGTGAAGGGGGTCAAAAGGTACAAACTTCCAGTTATAAAATACATAACTATAGTAATACTGGGGTGTTGCATATTTGAAAGCCGCTAAGAGTAAATCTTAAAAACTCTCATCACAAGAAAAAAAATGTGTAACTATGTATAGTGATGGATATTAACTAGACTTATTGTCATGATCATGTTACAATACACAAAATATGAAATCATTATATTGTACACCTGAAACTAATACAATGTTTTTGTCAGTTATACCTCAATATAAAGAAAGAAACAAGGATATTAATCTCAGTTCTGTTACTACTACTATATAACCTTGGGAGCATCACAATTTCTCAGATACTTAGTTTTCATGTTAACAATTATAATATATGGTATTTAGATACTTTACTGAATTAAAATTTGAGATTCATACTTCAAATTATTTCATAGTGAAAAGCATCCTTGGACTGAAAGCCAGGAGATTAAACGTCCATTCTCAGTTCCAGTCCTAATTTCTTATTGATTCTAAGCTAGACAATGTATTAGGAGCTAATAGCGTATCTGTATATGAAGAAGTAGGATATGATGGACTCCAAAGTCTCACTGAGTTTAATATTCCCGGATTCTTTGAGTATGGCCTCTATAACAATTTCATATGTCAGAATATTGCCAATGGCAAAAATTTCCTCATATGTAAAACCTGATCCAGCTCTGAGGATATTATGCCTTGTTGAATCTAGAGCTCACTACAGTGTGAAACCTATTCTTCCTTTATCTGGAAAAGCACATAATTATTCAATCTATGCCCCTCACAGTGTGGATAACTTCTCTAAGTCTCCCTTGTTCAAATATGACAAGAGCATAAAAATATATGGTGACTGTAAACTGACTGTAAGCCAAGCAACTGAATTTGATATTTATTCAAACCCCAGGATTGATGCTCTCTGTGTCAAGTTAATGGGGAAAAAAAGTCTTCATGAAGCTAGAATTGAAGCACTGCACATAGCAGCTTATTTTGAAAGAAGATTTGAAACAGAAAAGAATGATTCATATTCATAAAAAGGCTTTATTACATTTTCAATTCTCCCTTAAGATTTTTGCCACATATTCCCTATGCCTTCATAGGAAGTGGCAACTCTAATGTAGCAGGAAACTTACAGGTGGGTCTGAAATAGATGCTCAATGGAGAGATTGTATTTCTTTTTCACAGAAAAATACAATAGAGGTAGACTGTCCAGGGTTGATATCATACTATGATAGGACCAGAGACTTTTTAGAGCATTTGTGAAAAGAGGTTAAGACTCCAATTAAGTAATCGTATTTTGTAAGACCACGACAAAGCATTACCAGGCCATAGGGTTAAATGTTCCTAGACCTTACTAGATTGAAGATGAAGTTTAAGCCATATAATGGGCCTCATCTCCTGCACATGTAGCTGAACGGGAAGTTTATTAGAGCATCATACATCATGGAGAACTGCAGCCAGCTCCACTGACCACAATAATACCATGTCATGAGTTTTGCAGAATATAGAGATAGATTTGGAATTTTGAGTAGATCAAGGTATTAATAAAAAAGCACTTTGCTTGATATTTTCTGAGGGCACTAATAAAAAACCATTCCTAACCTCTATTCACTTCTTTTTAAAATGGGGGGCACTGTTTCCTAGAGCACTTGAAAATACTTATCAGAAATGTTCTACATAAACAAAGAGTCAGTGTTCTCATTATAATCATTGTTATTAAAGGATATTACCATACTTCTGTCTAGGTCTCAGCCCACAAACTTTATTGGACCCGGGTTGTGATATGAAAGCTGTCCTCACAAGGAAGAGGAAAAATTACAGATGTCTTTTTCCAACTAATAGCATGTTCTGATCACCTGCAGTTGAAAAAAATTTTTTTTCTCAAGTGGGAGAAAAACAAGGACATATTTTAGTTTAGATATCATTCTTGTGAGGCAGGAATAATTTTTTGTCATAGCCTTGGCCTACATGGAAAGTATCCCTTCATATACACATTTCAAGCACTAATTCTGTTTATCTATGTTTATATATACCTCATATAGTATTTTGTATGGTTAATGTGAAAAGGAAAACACAAAACAACTAATTAATTATAGGCACAATTTCATTAATGCCTGATCACAAATTCTAAACCAGGATGTCAATGCATCATTAATATTAGAGCTGTTCTTCCAACACGTTTGGATTTGGATTTCCCAACAGTGGCACAAGATATGGCCAAACTAGATCTTTTTATCTGATTTAAGGCAGGAAAAATTTGTTCATTCTAAGACTGACTGGAAAATTATTCATATAGTTTTAAGTTAATGGTTAAAATTTATGCAAAAGTTAAAATATTATAAAGAAGCTGCTTAATATTCATCTCACATTATTTAACTGCTTTACAAATGTTTAAATTACTTAAATGCTTTACAAATTAAACGCTTTATACAAGCAGTCCCCAACTCGTGAAGGGATTGTATTCCCACACTTGAGTAAAGTGATCTGGAGAATTTTTCCTTAAAAGCATTCTCAAGCATATGCTTAGGCTTTAGGACTTCTTCACAACCATTGCTTTAATGTAGTTGTATTTTTTAAACTGATATTTAACACATAATTCTTATGGTGAAATGTGTATGAAGCTGAAACTCAGGATGCTGTGGTCCAGTGATGCTGTTATAGATCCAGATTATTACTGTCTCTCCACTCTGTCATTTTTAGCATGTCAATTTTTCCATCAGCCAATTCCTCCATGGACACAAGACAGCTACCAGCAGCAACTGAACAAAATGCTTCTTAGTTCACATCCACTGGGTAGGGAAATCTCTCCCTTGACTAAGGAATATAATGTCCTCTCGCTGTGCAACCTTGCAGCATGTGCCCACCTCCAGACCAATAATGGTTTGTTAGGGAAATTGCCTTAACTTAATCATGAAGTAACCCTGGAACTCGGGACAAAGGTTTAAAAAAAGAGGGGGAGTTGTATTAAGAAAAAGGAAGACAACAGTGTATTAGGGGCTTTGGGATTTGGGATGCAGCTTTAGGGATTTGGGAAGAACAGCACTAGAGACAATAAGAACAGATGAGGAAAGAATGGTGAATGGTAACAACTGTTCGAATTAGTGAGTTCTTTGTGCGTTATCTGTTGACAGTTTAGGGAATATTCATATTTTCTTAATAAAATATGTATGTAGAGTCATACTTCCAGAAATTATTGCAACTAATTGTAGAATCTTCCCAAGAAATCAGGCTAAGGATTATCTTAACACTCCATCACATCTATTCTTTTCAAAAGACCTCCTTAAAAAATCCTGGTTGCTGGTATGGAAGGCATCTTGCCTCTAAAACTGCCAGCTCTACAGAACATTTCTTCCAGGAACACATAATGCTCCAAATTGTATCTGGCATTAGCATTAGCATTACAAATTAGACTCAGACAATGCAATTTGAGGTTATAGCACATGATAGGCAATGACTCCCTAAATAAAGAAGGCCTAAATACTTTTCAAAATTAAATGTTATAAGGAACTGGTTAGTTTGGCTTGTCTAAGCAAGTTTTGGGTTTATACTGAGAAACCAATGGAGATGTCGATGAGCAAGAATTATGAGGTTTCCAATACAATGTTTAACATTTCATGTTTTGATTCAAAATATACATTTTTTCCCCATCATCCTACAGAATGCTGGAAGGAACCATGGAGCATAACCAGATACCACTTTTTAAAGTGTTTTTTGTTTTGTTTTTTTACCTTTGGTATCAATGTAGTATAACTTTAAATTGTGGGTTGTGCAAACATTCTCCACAAAGTAATAGCAGAAAATAAGCAATATTCTCATCTTACATGTGATGCTTCAGCAGTCAATATCTAACACTAACTCATCCAAGTACAAAAAAGGATTCATGGTAGGTAACAAAGGTATGTCCTTAAATAATTCCCTTTTCTTTTTAATAAAAGGAAAGCTCCATCATCGTCTTTTTAAAAAATTAGGCATTTTATTTCAACCCTGTTCAATTTAACTTTCAAGACATCTATATGTAGAACTATCAATATGCAAGCAGGTACACATTTGTATGATTTCACAAGAACAATTGTACAGAGCGCTGTCAGTTTAAAAAGGGGGCACATCAACATCTCATTAACTTGTAGATCAATGTTACAAATGCAACTATAAAATTATGAACAAATTTTACTATACCTAAGGTTATTACTAATCAATTTCACTTTTGCAGAAGCACAAAAGTTGAAAACTCTTGTATGACATTCTCTAACAGAGTACTTCGGTGACCAAATTCGATTTTATTCAAGATGATTGTGTGCCCATTACCCCTACTGGCTACTTTTGACAAGATGATAATAAAAACAAAGAGGTAAGAATGATCAACATACAAAACATTTCAGAAAGCATTCGGGAATTTTTAAATGAAGCTTTTGGCTTTTTCCCCTGACTCCTCTGTCATTCAACTGCATCCTCTAGTATTTTTCACTAATTATTAATTATTTCCTAATATGACAGCTACTTTATTTAGCTGAAGAAATAAAGCTTAGAATGATAGTGTATTTTCTAGTATTTTAATATGCTAGTCGAGTTAATTTCAAAAGTGAGTTTCATCAAAGTGGTTCATTGTTTAGCTTTTATAAGGGAGCAGTAATGTCACTTTGAACTCCAAAATGTGCTTGCTCTGCAGCCCAATTATTTCTGTCCTAACAGGAAATGTTGCCACAACTAATCTTGGGTTTTTTTCCTGTTAAGTGGACAATATAGAGTGACTTTTTAATTCAGACATTTCCTTATTAGAATGTTTCTGCCAACTTGTGATTTTTGTGGCAATAATAATAATGAAATAGTTTCATACTAAAAAATGGTCACCACCTTATATTAGAAAGGAGAAGGAGGAAATAAAAATAATCTGTACAGCAAGCAAAAAAAAATTCTTCTATTCAATAACAGAGCTTTCTAACAGAACTTTCTGGGACGAGAGAAATGTTAGTTATCTGTGTTATTTACTACATTAGCTACTGGCTACATGTGGCTATTGAGTACTTGAAAGGGGACTGAACTAAGGGACTATATTTTTAATTTTAACTAATTTAAATTTAAATAGCCCCACATGGCTAGTAGCCATATGAGCCATGATCTATGGTATAATAAGTTACTGGTTTCTACAATTATTGTCAGAGTTACTGATATATCTAAGCCTTTGATAATATATATAAATTTATTCCTGAATAGACAAAAATGTGACAATCTCTAAAGGCACTAATATGTTTAGGTACTTTATATTTAAAGAGACTCAATTTACTCATCACATAGATTTACATATATATCCACACATGCACATATATATGCATGTATGTATATATATTAGTATCAACTGTATCAGTTTAAATTAGTTAGTTGTGATATCAAGAACCACCAAGTCTTAGTAGGTTACAGCAATATAGGTTTGTTTCTTACTCCTGCTTTTCAGGATTCAGCTGTAACTAGGCTCTGGAACCAAGCTAAAGGAGTGGCTACTATCAAGGAATTACCAAATTCTTGGCAGGGAGAAGAGAACAATGGGGGAACCAAGTACAGACTCTCAAAGTTTTTGTTTAGAAGTGGCACATGTCACCCATATCACATTTTATCAGCCAAGTCAAGACACATGGACAAGTCTGATATGAGTGGTGCTGAGAATATTATCTTCCTTCAGAAATAACCTGGTAGAGAACAATCTAATAGAGAAGGGCAGGAAATATTTTGACAATAATATAATTTATTTTCTATAGATACATATATACATACATACAGATACAGATGTAGATACACCACAAATATGTATATGTATACATATATACTTACACAGCTTCATTACAAAAGATATTTGAATCATATATACATACATATATATATAACAATTATATATGAAACCAATGGAATACAAAAAAAGAAGAATTGAGAATACAAGAAAAATAAGATATAGTCAAAAAAGAGGGAGTATATTAATATCAGATCATAGGTCCTTTACAATTGATAGAGTTGGAGTGTAAAATGGATTCTGAACTTTCTAGTATACCAAAAGAGGGATATATAAATTCTTACATTTATATTAATTATAAGACAAAAATAAATCAACTGCCTAGAGAAATACAGCTTTTATTGTTAAAACAATTTATGAAAACACTATGTGATAATGAAAAAATTACCTCAGAATAAATATATATTATAAATATATACCACTACAATAAATAAATAAACCTATTCAGTAGATATTTACTGAAAAAATAAAGACAGGAATGTCAAGTTTCCTAGAACAGTAACATAAAAAGTCACTTAATGAGTAATGTTAAAGCTCAATAAAATAAAATATCTTTTATAAGAAGGCAAATATATAAATAATTATGTTACTTGAAACAAGAAGTTTAGAGTATATAGAAGAATGAATGGACAAGATCATTTATGTAAGAAAGAATTATTAGATCATTTCATGTAAAAAGAAACTGGTTCTTTATTGGTTAAGTAACATCAGAATTATAATAAAAGTTTACAAGAATTTTTAATCGAAATTGTATACTTTAAAGTGGATACTTTACATAGTTGGTACAGTTCTATGCATGTTTTAAGGACTTATAAAATACCCACCTAACAAAAGAATTCAATGCTAGAGATGTCAAGAAGTCTCAAAAGAAATACACTAAAGGACTGAAGTCATACTAGATATTCCCTTTTAAAACATCTATGTGTTATATACAGAAATTGGTTATATTTTCAGAATTTAGTAATTTCCTAAACTAAAAAAAAGAGTTTAATATATAAATAATAAATCTGCATTAAACTATAAATAATTACAAATAGTAAATTATACTATATTCATAATAAAATAAATAATTTATATATTAAAGTATGAATTTATATAGGGGAATTAAATGCATACTAAAGGGCTAGGGTGAGGGTTATAGAATTAGAGATGACTTCCTTTAGCTTAGTTCATTCTCTCTTTATATAGATCTGCATTATCCAGTATGTAACTACTAGATCCATTGGCTACTGAATGCTTTATTGCCAGTATGAACTGAGATGTGTAAGATGCACACTACATTTTTTTTTAATTAAAGAAGTTTTTAACTTAAAAAAATGTAAATGATCTCATTAGAAATTTTATATTGATTACAAATCAATGAAATTGTTAATATTTTCTAAGTAACAGACTAAAGTATATAAATCAAATTAATTTCACCTGTTTTTTGTTCTTTTTTTGATATGGTTACTAGGAAACTTAAAATTGCATATGTGACTAATGTTTGTGGTTTACATTACAGCACTATTGGATAGATAATTCTGAGAGGAGACAGGATAGACCAATCTCATACATTCCTGAATGCTGGTTCGATTTAGATTCAATTAAGAAAGAGATAAATGAGAGCACAGAAGTATCTATCACTAGTCTAGAAAGACACAGGAAAGGGTGCAACATAATCTGTATCCTAAGATTGGCTGATGGAGGCCTTAATTATTGATAACATTTACTGAGTGCTTACTAAGTACCTGATATAATACATACTTTATCCCATTTAATATTCATAAAACTCCTATGAAGTAAAGACTAAATCAGGACCAAAGGCATTTGCTGTATATTTTTCCACAGTCATTTGCCAAAAATTAGTTTGTCTTTTGTATTTAGCTAAAGCCTGCAAACTTGGGGCTCTTATATTTCAGTAGCTTTCCTTTAGTTTTGAGAAAGAATTAATAGTAAAGAAATGTTAAAACATTAAAAAGTAAAGGTGGTTATGAAATGTATGTATGCAGAAGAATCCTGTGATCAACAAGATTAAAATATAAAGTAAACTGATTATTAAATATATAGAGATCATAGCCTCAGAGAGGGACTAAATGGGACTAGTCCATTGACACCTTCCCTTATCTGCACCTTGACTTTTTAAGACCCTATTTCCTAAAGTAATGCACTTGGTTAAGATCTAGGCAGGCCCCAAGGAGGGGTGTTGCATGCTGGCCTTAACTGAAGACAGTGGCAATCATCGGTAATCACACTGTGATTCAGAAACAGATTGTGTATTTGTCTTACTCTTTGCAATCTCTCATTACATCTTTGAGTATCTGTATTTTCTCACTTCTTATTTAAAATCTCCAGAAGTTGTTCCAATTCTGCTTTTCCTGAAGAGATTAGTATAAAGGTTATTGTTTGTTTTGCTCTCTCTTCTTCATTATCACAAAATCAGACCCCCCCAAATGCAGTAGGAGTTTATGCTATGTTTTGTTCTGACATCTCCATTTGTATGGGGCACCACCAGGGAAACCTCATTAACTGTGAATTTTAAAGCTTCATGTAAACTACAAGTGTCTCATAAATCTAATCCTGTTATAGGAGACCCTTGCACTCTCAAGGGGTACCCCCTGAGACTTTCAAGAATTCTCAAAGTCAAGAGTACTATGATAACACGTAATTTCTTCCTCAACATTCAATAATGCAGAATGAAAAAAAAAGTAAGTGGATCTCTTCAGACTCTTAATGGTTCTACAAACTTAAGGCCAAAATCATGTATAAAGCTATTTGAGAGATAAGAATTGTTATTATTGTTAATATGAGAATTCCAAAAAACTTGTAATCATCATCCAATGAGCCCACTGGATTTAGCCCTTCTAATGACTGCTTATGTCTTTGTGATGCCCACCAGGAATTCCGTAAGTGAATTTCAACATTCCATGTAGCTTTTCTGTTTGTCTGATGCAATAACCAATAGATTTATTGAATACAACATGAACCATGAATCAATGTTTGGAAATCTTTGTTTTAAAAAATGTTTAATGATACTACTGGTAAAAATAGTTGATTATTAGACACCTATTCAGCCCCTTTTCTATTCTACTTCTAGAAATAAGAGAATTCCCTTCCTCAGGTAAGTAAAAACGTAAAATATGTTCAACAGCTCCAATATAACAATTGATGAGTTCTTTATTAATGGCTTATGATAGAACCTCTAAATGTTCACAAATACATCTCCCCTTTTCTCTTACCAACTCTTTCTCTGAACTACAGCACACAAATGCACACAAACACACAATTCACTCTATTTAGTTCTGAGTCTAGGTATTTAAAGATTTTTCCATTCATACAGATTATAAATTGGTAGAATATATTGTTTCTTTCATTTAATTAGAGAAGTACACTTGCAGAGCAAAATAAATGTTAACTAACATTATTTGTATTCCAGGGATTCATTTTCCATCCCTTCTAACTAACTTAAATGCCATGCTGTGTTTCTGGATTCGTTAACAACTCCAGGCACATTTCCCTCCACTTGCCTCTGTCAACCCAGCAAGCTGTTCCTTCTGACTTCAAAGTGTGAATATTTTTGCCTCATCATCAGTTTTGTAGTCTGAAGGGAGAGTTGGCTTACCTAAAAAGAAACCATACTTTCCAATGAAAACAAGAGAATAGGGATGCTAATTACCACTTCCTTTTAAAATATGTATGCCTTTTCCTCCAAAAAGAAAAAGACAAAGGTTCTTTTGTAAAAGAATAAAGGCAAAGTGTAAAAGAGATCTCCAAACAGTATTAATTATATTTTTTAAATTCAGGATATTAAAATCACAACACAATTATCAGCTGAATTATTTATGTATTCAGATAATTACTCAGATCAGAAATTAAACAGTTTCAAAAATATTAGAATGTTTCTAAACAAAATTTCCCAAGTTGCTCATCATTTCTACAAAGTTACCTGGATATAGCTCAATGCCCAATGTACAAGTATCACTTTGTATTCATTGTATTGGCTTTGCTTTCTACTAGCAGGTTCTAATCACTTTGGCAGTCCTGGTCTTAGCTTCCTACGGCACATAATCAATCTTGCTTGCTTACCACATAGCTAACCCTGAAGAATCTTTTCACCTTACACAACACAAAGTTGAGCTGAATCTAAAATGCAAATATTACAGTGTTTCAAATACATCATCAGAAGACAATATTCATTTCCAATTCACTTGACTTTTCTTCCTAAGCGGCTCTTGAATCTTAGTCAACTCGTGGCTCTGCAGGGTGATGGAAACATTAATTATACTTGGAAGAATTTTTGACTTCTTAAAGAATAAGGAAATAAACAGACTTAAATAAAACTAACATTTTTAAGGATCCCAATAAATTGGGTAAATCATTAGAGTTAGTGCTCCTTAGCTTTCTTCACTTTGTTCTAATCAGTGATTTCAATTTTTAAGTTAGTTGTACTTATTATGAATAAATGAAAACACATGCCACTATCTGAGGAGTTATGTGCTTGGCAGTGTATGAAATGTTTTCCTACAGTATCTTCTCTGATCTCCCCCAGGAACTTATAAGGTATATATCATCTCCTCATTTTATAAGTGAAGAAAGAGTGGCATAGAAGTGAAGCAACATGTTCAATGTCACTAAGCCCATACACTCAGGCTTTGCTCTCTACTGCCAATCGGGCTTATTTCCTTGGCTTAAGAAGATTTTATTTCTGCTCCATTAAATAAAGGACCTTACAAACTACCTTTATATTCCACAGCAATTACTAACCTCACATTGAAATTTGGAATGGCAAAAGTGTTTAATTATTTATGGTTCACCTAAGCATAGTTTAATTATGGTTCACCTAAGCATAGTTTAAAACCAAAGATGGGATTCTTTTAAGTTGCACTTTGGATTTTTTCCCATTCTTTTGATTTCTGCATAATTACAAAATGAATATATGCATAGCCTTTACTTCACTATTTCTCCCTCCCTCCTCCCCAGGGTCACTATATTCAGAATGATATGTGTGTATCATGTTATATATATGTATCAGAATACAAAAAAGATTATATGAAAATGAGCAGTTTCATTTTGTGATTTTTTTTAATAAAGGGAAAATACTGTGCATTTCGTTCTACAATTTTCTTTCTTCACTTAATAATACATCTTGGACACTTACTTTTCACTACATCTACATCTGTCTCATTATTTCAAAATGCATAGTATGGATATTTTTAGATTATATAATCATTCTTCTTTTAATAGACATCTATATTGCTTCCATATGTTCACTACTTGAAACAATGCAACAATTACTATTCTTTTTTTTTTTAAAAAAAGATTTTATTTATTTATTTGACAGAGAGAGAGAGAGCACAAGCAGGGGGAGCGGCATGAATGTACCATGGGGGATTTTCTAGGATGGATAATGATAAGTGGAATTGCTAGGTCAAAAAAGTATTCATAAGGAGTAGAAGAGAAGCTATTTCTTCATACAATCTGATTAACTTTTTATCTTTCTTTTTTTATTTTGCCCTTGATGAATTAAAAGTTTATTTTAAAATTTGAATAATTTTTATTTTTACTGGGATTAACAATTGCTTTATGTATTTATTGGTCATTTTTATTTCTGTAAATTTTCTATTCCCATAATTTCCCCATTTTTCAAAGAGTGTTGTTCATCTGTTCATGGAAGATTTTTAAGGAAGAGTCCTTATATTTGAGCTAATAGAGTATTTTATTAAAAATTTAATTGGTTGAAGATTAAGTTCTTGGGGTCATTTTCTGGAGAAAAAAAAAAAAAGCTTGGATGTGATGGCTCATTTCTGTACAGCCAGGATTACTCAAATATCTTTTATTTCACAGATTATACTCTTCTTTTAACAAGTATTCTTGCCAATAGATTCTAATTCCTATGGCTTTTTTTTCTGGAAACAACAACAATATCTTTGAATTCTAATGTGATTTTGATGTTTCTACTCCCAGAGAAGTCTAAAAGTGTAAGCAGTTTTGGTGAATGATTTAGAGGTCCAATCTTTCTGCTTAGGTGGTTCACTAAAAGGGGAGGAAAACTCAGTCTTCAAGGAATTCTTATCCTATAAGAAGGAAAATGTGTTTATTAGACTTCTCTTGGCTCTGCCAGTCATGATCTACTTAACAAATGAAGTTATACTAAATCAAGTTGGTAACATTGGCTAAGTTCCACAATTAAAAGTCTGTCTTCGTATAAAGATATGCTGATTCAAATGATACACCTAAAGCCTAGAAGTTACCTGTAGCATGATTTTGAGGATAGAAAAATAATTAAGAAGCTAGAGGTAATTCTAAGATTCTGCTGATAAGAATACAGAACTTTGGCCTAAAATGCACTTCCTTGAGGAACAAGGCAAAAAATATAGCTTGTTATAATGGGCTCACATAATTAAGCTAATGTGGAAGCCTCAAGACTTAGAATGTTTCTGTCAAGGAACAGTTTCTGATCATCACACATACTCTGGATATATTTCAGCATGACTAGCATGCCAAGTTGTACACTAGAAATTTCTAAAAGAAGAATTTACATTTTTAGAATGTGTTTGAGCCTCTTTATCCCATTTTCCACCATTAAAAAGAAAACAGTTAAAAATACTCAGATACCTTAAAAATTCTTTATGTATTATAAAAAAAATTACCTGCTTTCTCCTGACTGGTAAGGAGCTACAAATTTAAACTTCCACTAAAGGATTTTAAGAGATTTTTTAATGACAACAAGAAGATTATGGATAGTTCCATCACACACATGACATCTGGTATCTTCTTCCTTGCCAAGATCTATAAATGGCTTAAACTGTCACTTAACTTTATAAAAGGCAACCTTTTTTTTGAAGCCAAACAACCTAAAGAATAATAATCAACATAGCAACAACTGTAGAAGCCTCTAATGTTTGTGGTTATGTAATTATATGCCAGAATAAAAGGTTTAAGATTAGCTCAAGTTCAAAGTAAAAATACTATAATAGCCAATTTATTGATTTTATTCTGTAAATCTTACATGTTTATACCCAGTTAGTGGCTTGTATACATGTCTTAGCTATCTACTGCTGCATAACAAATCATCTCAAAATATAGTGGTTTAAAACAGCATTTTATTATTGCCACCATTCCGTGACTCAAGTAGGCCCAGTTCCCTGTGATATTATGTGGGTCTGCAATGTCCAAGATGGCTCACTACATGCAGAGGACTTTGATAGGGAAAGCTAGGCTCTGCCGGGATGCTGTGATGACTGGACATCCCAGTGGTCTCTCCAACAAGATAGCATTAAGTTCCTGGTATGACTTCCCCAATGGTCTGCATGATAAACAGTCTCCTCTGTCTCCCAGGGCCTTTCCCTCATAAACTCAGATAAAACTCCTGTGAAGCTTACCAAAACCTTACTCTTCTTTGGTTTAAACTGACCAATTTAATCTTAGCCTGGGAATCCCAAAGACTCTACCCTGGGACCCTAATTAAGGCATGTGCCCCCAGTCCTCCCAGTTCTCTTTGCTGCACCTTGCCTTGATCGCCCCGTGTGGTCTCTCCAGGCTTGCCATGTATTTTCTCCAAGACTTCTCTATTTCAATTCTCTTGTGGTCTTTTGTTAAACCTCAGCTCACCACCTGACACCCTAGTGTTTAATGTAACAAACATTAATCTAATAAAATTATGACAGGGGCCATCTTTGGAAAGTAACTATCACAGTTAGTCCTCTGGCCAAAGATGATACACATCTCTTCCATTTCCAACATATACTTACCAGACTCCCTAAACCCTCAAAGTTTCATCCCATTTCGGGCGCCTGGGTGGCTCAGTTGGTTAAGCGACTGCCTTCGGCTCAGGTCATGATCCTGGAATCCCGGGATCGAGTCCCATATCGGGCTCCCTGCTCAGCGGGGAGTCTGCTTCTCCCTCTGACCCTCCTCCCTCTCATGCTCTCTGTCTCTCATTCTCTCTCTCACAAATAAATAAAATCTTAAAAAAAAAAAAAGTTTCATCGCATTTCAACCTCAGGATTACACTTTAAGTCTAGGATCACATGATGTAAATCAGGTTCTGGTGTAGTTGAGATTACTTATGGTGGACCACCTCTTGATCAGAAGACAAGTAAAGAAACAAGCTATGTGGCCCCCACATATCCAACATACAATGGAGAAACAGGATCAGGAGAACTGCAATAGATGTTTCCACTCAAAAAGAGGAGGAAAAATGGGAGCAAAATGAAGTCACCGGTCTGAAAAATTACTGAAATCTAGCAAAGCACAGTTGCCATTTCACTTTGCTCAGAAGGCAGGGGTATGTTGCTTAGGACCCAAATATGTTCTCTGGGTTATTCTTCTTGGCTGCAGGCCCCATGCTCTGAAGTCTTGACACTATCCTCTCAATCATCTTCATTTCTTAAAAAATAGCTCATGGGTGCCTGGGTGGTTCAGTGGGTTAAGTGTCTGCCTTTGGCTTAGGTGATGATCTCAGGGTCCTGGGATTGAGTCCCACATCAGGCTCTCTGCTCAGTGGGGAGCCTGCTTCTCCTTCTAACTCTCCCTCTGTGCTCGCTCTTTCTCCCTCTCTCGCTCTCTCAAATAAATAAATAAAATCTTAAAAAAAAAGAAAGAAAAGAAATAGCTCATGTTTGCAGCTGAGTAGTGTTCTCAGCCTGTTTCCTGCCAGGAAGAAGTTTGGGGCTCAAGAAACTTTTTGTTTTAAATGCTCTGTTCCTTTCTGTCCCAACTGTTACAATTCTTTTAAAAATTGTGGATTTGTTTAAATTGTAATGAAATTCACTAGACAAAAGTGACAGTAACATATTTTCTGAGTGGGGTCTTCACTTTGGGTCAGTAGTGAGGATGCACAGGCTCATAGCAGAAAGGGTGAATATGTTTTAAGAGCCTTAGATATAATTTCTACTGAGAGAAAAATTTTCTGCAAAAATAATTTTCAGAAAAAATAATTTTCTGAAGCCTCAAGAAACTTCCAGCCACACTTTTGGTCTCATCTTGAACTACAGGCCACAATACTTTACTGGTACCACTCTGGCTTTGATATTTTTTCCTAAATTAAAAAATATATTTTCTATTTCCACCACCCCAAATTATTTCATGCCCCTTTTCAGTGAATGTCTCCCACCCATGGCAACAAATGATCTACTCTCTCTTACTATAGATCAGTTTTGCCTTTCTAGATTTTATATAAATAGAATCATTTACTGTCTACTCTCTGACTTCTCTGGTTCAGCTTCATGCTTTTGAGATTGATTCATGCCTTTGTATTCCTTTTCATTGCTGAGTAATATTCCATTATATGGCTATGCAACAGTATGTTTATTCATCTGTGAAAGAATATAGGTTGCTTCTTGTTTGGAATTACAATAAATAAAGAATATATAAATATTCCTGTACATGTCTTTGTGTGGATATATACTTTTATCATTCCTCCTTGGTAAGTTCCTTCAAGTGGAATGGCAAAGTCTTACAAAAGATTTATACAGAACTTCTTTTAAAAATTTGTCATATACGGGCAGTTGGGTGGCTCAGTTGGTTGAGCATCCAACTCTTGGCTTTGGCTCAGGTCATGATCTCAGGATTGTGGTATCAAGCCCCACATGAGGCTCTGTGCTCAGTGGGGTGTCTGCCTGAGAGTCTCTCTCTCTCCTCTCCCTTCCTCTGTGCCCCTTCCTCCTGCACTTTCTCTCTCTTCTCTCTAAAATAAATCAATCTTTTTTTTTATTGTGCTATGTTAATCACTATACATCATTACATCATTAGTTTTTGATGTAGTGTTCCATGATTCATTGTTTGCGTATAACACCCAGTGCTCCATTCAGTACATGCCCTCTTTAATACCCATCATCAGGCTAATAAATCAATCTTTTTTAAAAAATCTTTCACGTAGTTTTTTTTTAAAGTTTTATCATTTAATTCCCATAAGCAGTGTATGAGAGTTCCAATTCCTCCACAAGCACATATATATATCCTGTTAGTTGATCCTGTTGATCCTGTTAGTCTTTTTAACTTTAGCTATTTGGTAACTCATTGTGATTAATTACTGACAAAGATGATTTTGAATGTAGAGCAGTTTTTTTTTTTTCAAACATTTATCAACCATTTTGAATGCTTCCTTTGTAAATTGGTCAAATTTTTTTCTTTTCTTTTTTCCAGTTGTGTTGTCCTCTCATTGTTGAGTTGCAAGATTTTTTTTTTAACATATAACAAATAAAAATGTTTTTTTAGATACATGTATATAATATTTTCTTTCAGACCGGGATATTTCTTTTCATCTTTAATAGAGTATCTTGAAAAGAGAAGAAGTTTTGGTTTTGTTTTTTTAAAGATTTTATTTATTTATTTGACAAAGAGAGAGAGGGAGAGCACAAGTTGGCAGAGCGGCAAGCAGAGGGTGAGGGAGAAGCAAGCTCCCACTGAGCAGGGAGCCCGATGTGGGGCTCAATCCCAGGACACTGGGATCATGACCTGAGCCGAAAGCAGACGCTTAACCGACTGAGCCACTCAGCTGCTCCAAGAGAAGAAGTTTTCAAATCTGATGGCATTCAACTTAACTTTTTAAAAAATGGTTCATTTTTGTTGTGTCCTATTTTTTAAAAATCTCTGCCTTCCCAAATTGTAAATATCTTATCTTTGCTTCTAAAAATTATATAACTTTAGCTTTTTGATTTGGGTTTATGAGGTACATTCTTTTTTCCCAGTTGATATCAAGTTGTTCCATAAATACCAGTTGTTTCAATACCCTTGATAAAGAGATTACCTACTTCCATTGAATTATGTTGGCACCTTTGTTGAAAATCAGTTGACTATTTATGTGTGTATTTATTTCTCTGCTCTTTCACGCTACATTGATCTTAGATTTATCTTTATTCTAGTGCTACAATGTTTTGATTACTGTGGATTTATTAAAATTGAAATGAAGTAATATTTGTTCTACAACTTCTTTCTTTTTTAAAAAAAATTGTCTTGGCTATTTTAGGTCCTTTGTATTTGCATATAAATTTTAGTATTAGCTTGTGAATTTCTGTTTTTATGAAGTCAGCTGAATTTTGGGGGGGATTGGGTTAAATGTATAGATATATGATCTAAATTATTTTTTCAGAATGATACACCTTAGAAAGTTTTGTATCTAGTACACTTCTCACTTTTAGATCTGATTTGGTGTTATCTTTACTATATGAAAAGATTTAAAAAATATAGTAATTAAAATATCTCATTTGAGTATTAGAAATGAAGAAAAATTGCTGAACCAATATAGGCATTTTTCAAAAATCAGAGCCTTTAGAATACTAATAAATATTATACTATATAGAGTTCTATATATAGAATGCTAATAAATACTAATAAATAAATAATAAATATCCCCTTCATCTTTAATGAAGGGGATAATTAGGAGTATTATGCTTTATATATATGTGTGTATATACATATATATTTAACAGATATATTTTAACACATATATATTTTATTTATTTATTATTACTATTTTTTAAGTAGGCTCCATGCCCAGCGTGGAGCCCAATGTGGGGCTTAAACTCCCGACCCTAAGACCAACACCTGAGCTGAGATCAAGAATCGGATGCTTAACTGACTGAGCCACTCAGGTGCCCCTATTATGCTTAATATATTTACAGAACAATGGGCAAATAACTAATTACTTTTCATAATTAATTGCAGTTGTTAAATATTCTGAACTGGCCATTTTGATTGTACATTAAACTTACTCATGGAATTCCCATGTGCTTTCTCTGACAGGTTGGAGTTTGCTGACATTTAAGTCACTGAAAGAGCCCTTCTAATGTCCACTCTCCCTTAGTAGGGGATGTTGCAAGGAAGCATCTTTGTCATCAAAATTTGTAACATTTTATAAAAACATCAATAACTGATAATTCTAGGTATTTCATAAAATATCATAAATTTTATATTTATATTTTGAGAGGCAATCCTCTCAAAAAGTGCTGTTTTATAAACCACATTAAAAAAAGTTCAGGGGCACCTGGGTGGCTCAGTTGGTTAAGTGTCTGCCTTTGGCTCAGGTCATGATCTCAGGGTCCTGGGATGGAGCCCCGCGTTGGGTTCCCTGCTCAGTGGGGAGCCTGCTTCTCCCTCTCCCTCCCCCTGCTTATGCTCTCTCTCTCTCTCTCTCAAATAAATAAAATCTTTTTTTAAAAAAAAGTACATGCATAAACAGGCTTATTTTTCTGAGGTAACAAAAGGCAAAATCACGCTGTTTTACTATGGTTTTCAACATGCTTATCTGAACAGTTAGCATAATCATAATGTCTTCAACAGCTTGGCCATTGGTCATTGTTTCAAAAAGCTTCCGGGAATATCCAATATAATAAAATGGAAAACAGCTGCTGTGGTCTGAAGCTTTATGGAATATAATCTATAAATCTACCTACCCAGATAAACCAACTAAAAAATAAAATAAAATGTGACTTATGCTGTGAATATTAAACCAAAATTTAAAAAAACAATAATAATAAAAGATAGGTTTGTTAACATCTGAACTAATGTATTTTAAATGAATCTACTTGATCTTAACGGCAGGTGTTTATTGGGTGTTCATTATGTACCAGGTACTATTCTCAGTGATTTTCCTAAAATAAACTTGCTTAATCCTCACAAAAACTTTCTGAAGCATGTTATTATCCCTGTTTTACAAATGTAAAAATTGAGAAAAAAGGAGGTTAAATAATTTGCCCAAGATCAACAGTTAGGAATGATGGACTAAGGACCTCCAAAACTCCACTCATCCATAAAAGCAATGAACACTGGCAAAAATCATAGAATCAACTTTTTCAGAACTCTAAAATTAACTCAGTATTTTCAACAACCCAAGAATCTTTTATTCAAAAAACGACTTAATCTTGATGGGAACAGTGAGCTTTGTGGTGGCTTGACTTGCTTTCATCCCATTCCTACCCCCCAGCTCAGTAGTAGCCTCAAAACCCAGGAGACTTACAATCACCAAAGGGGCACACTGGGTTTGGAGCACCTTAGAGAATAGGACAGAAATTCCTCAAACAATTAAAAACATAACTACTATATGATCCAGCAAACCCAAGTCTAGATACTTGTCCAAAAGAATTGAAATCAAGATCTCAAAGGGATAAATCCATTCTCATATCCATATGCAGCACTATTCACAACAGCCAAGACATGAAAACAAGCTGAATATCCATTATTAGATGAATGGACAAAGAAAATGTGGTATATGGATACCGTGGAATACTGTTCAGCCTTTTAAGAGAAGAAAATTCTTCAATATGCAAAAACATAGTTGAATCTTGAGTACATGATACTAAATGAAATAAGCCAGTCATAGAAAGACAAATACTACATGATTCTACTTTATATGCAGTGCCTAAAATACTCAAATTCATAGAATCAAAGAGTGGAATCATGATTGCCAGAGGCTGGGAGGAGGGTAAAATGAAATTATTAATCAATGGATATGAAGTTTCAGTTAAGGAAGATGAATAAGTTCTAGGGATCTGCCATCCAACATTGTACCTATATTCAATAATACTGTATTATACACTTAATTTGTTAAGAAAGTAGATCTCTTGTTAAATGTTCCTACCATGACAAAACAAATTTTTAAAAAGCCTCATTCTCAGATTACTGTCACTGTTAAACCAATCTGGGAGGTCCCTGGAAAAGCTCCTTCTATACCGACTCCACCCAGTCTGGGAACAGCCCTATCACTAGACATTTATTGAAACTGATCAGCAATAATTATTTAACATTGCCTCTTCCTAAAGCTGTGATACTAGTTGTGACAATCACTATATATCAGGTTAAGTCTCCATATTCTAAATCCCCCCAACCTTCTTGTATTATTTACTCTCTCTCCAGCACCCTTGCATATATACACCACCCCTTCTTCCTTTAGCCAGAAAGCAAAAACCTTGCATATCTACTCGTACAGATAAAAGCCCCAGAAAACACAAGTCCATGGTGTGTGCCAACATGACACTCTGCTGCAGTTACCACGTTTTTTGTATGACATCATCCTTAATAGTATGTTTCAGTGAAATTCAAACCTATCACCACTGCCAACGAAATGCTTTTCCCTAACCATCTCAACAGTCCTGCAAATATGTGTGTGTGAAGAACTGCATATTTATACACACAGTATTTCTGGTATCTCTTTTTTGAATGTATCATAGAGAACATATGACATACAGAATATCTTGACAACTAACACAAAATGAGTCTCATTCCTCATCAGTACAAACATCAACATGGCATGAGCCTCATAAAGGGAGGAGATCAGTGTTCAGTCTGACATTTAAGGGTCTGAGAAAATGCTCATAAGATAAGAAGTCAGCCTGCCACGGTGTCAGGTAGATGAGCAGATGAAGGAGAGATGATGACAGACAGACAGACAGATAGATAGATAGATAGATAGATAGATAGATAGATAGATAGATATCCTGACAGGAAACACAAAGTTTCTTTTTTTTTTTTAAAGATTTTATTTATTTATTTGAGAGAGAGAGAATGAGAGAGAGCACATGAGAGTGGGGAGGGTCAGAGGGAGAAGCAGACTCCCTGCCGAGCAGGGAGCCCGATGCAGGACTTGATCCAGGGACTCCAGGATCATGACCTGAGCCGAAGGCAGTCGCTTAACCAACTGAGCCACCCAGGCGCCCGAAACACAAAGTTTCTAGATCAGAACACAGTTTATTATCACAGAGCATCTTAGCACTGGTGAGGCTATAAAAGGTATCACTACTAAAATCATTCTGAATAAATGGCATTGATATAATTGGCTAATTATTTGGGGGGAAATGAGGATTTTGCACAAACAGAAGGACTGTACCACAGACTCACAAAAGTATGACACTCAGAGCTTGACTGGCACACTGTCCCATCCTGCCCTTTGGAGAGGGAGAGGCTTTTATTCTGGGATATAAGCAAATATTACAGGAGAGAGGAGTCTCTGAATCTCTCTGAAGGAATATAACTATCTTCCAGAACATGCTTGCTATTCAATCATCCTTTAACCTAATTTGCCAGTGGTCATTCCTCTGAACGTTTAGACCATGAGGAAACATGAAAGCATTCACAGAGAACTGCCTTCCAATAATCAGATCTAGGGCCTGAAGCTAAATAGTCCAGTGACCTTTACTGATTTATTTTACAACTTTCTATTACTGAATAATGAAAAGTAGGGCAGATAATGTAAATGGGAAAAAAAGTAAAATGCTTTCTTCACCATTATTGACATTTTGATTAAAGAAATCAATGGTATTCATAATAATTGTCTTACTCTAAACTACCTAAACTTTTAGGGTAATCACTTACAGGCAGTAACTTGGTACTAAAACATTTTCAGATTTTAGTTCTTATTTGAAAATAAGGGTGCTTGTTTTTTACATTTTTATCCCTAAATCTTTTCTTGAAAACACACAACAAAAACAATCTGCTTCAGAGATTCTCCCTTGTTATCACTGAATAGGCAATAAATTTTTATATCTCACAAATTCTGTTCAGACCAGGTTACTTTACTTAATCCTCGTTACCTTCTGCCCACTTGCCCAGAATATGGCAAAACATTAGAAAAATAAAGCTGACTTTATTTACTTTGATATAGCAAAGATATTTTCAAATAAATTTCAAAATCAAAACAAAATGGCCCTAATATCTAGATCACACTTTAGAAACAAAACTTCAGTGTCCTGAGCATTACTAATGTTAATCATTTAGGACCCTCTCACAGCCATTGTGATTTTTTTAAAAGATTTTATTTATTTATTTGAGAGAGAGAGAGAGAGATAATGCACAGGGGGAGCGGCAGAGGGAGAAGCAGACTCCTCACTGAGCAGGGAGCCTGACAAGGGGCTCCATCCCAGGATCCTAAGATCATGACCTGAGCTGAAGGCAGACGCTTAACCAACTGACCCACCCAGATTCCCCCATAGTGATTCTTTTAAAGCATAAATCATATCATGCCACATCTCTGCTCTCCCCTTTTGATGGCTCCCTATCTCAGTCATAGAAAAAAATCAGAGTCCTTTCAATGGCCTAGAATAACTTTCATGGTCTGCCCATCTTGAGGAACAGCTGTTTTTTGTTTGTTTTATCTACATATTCCAACTAGTTGATGGGTAATTTGATAAATTCAGTATGATTGGCATGTAGCCTAGAAATAAGTCCTAGAGTTATTTAGCTTTGCATTGAATAAATTCTGTATGTAATCCAAATGGTTTCCCCTGGGAGATATTTTAAGTGTCATGAAAATGTGTTCTCTTGTTCGGCCCCAGACAGAGACTTATTAAGCATCTTTTCAGGACAGTCACCCACTCATACAAGACATGGAATCTGAAGTACAGACTATCCCAGGTCTAACAAAGGAGATAAGCTGTGTACATCAATATTAATATTAGCAAAGTAGCAAAAGAAAAAAAATGAAATCCTAAGGAATTCCCATGTAGTGAAGATTGCTTGATTACTTGCCAAACTGGAAAATTCTCCTGAGTGAAGTTAAGAATATCTGGAGACTTAGTTCTGCTCTATCTCAGACGAAGACAAAGCAGCAGTAGGGCAACACTAATTTTATAAAGTCCAAACAAAAAGTTGGTAGTGATGCCTATATACAATACAGGTATATTGGTATACATAGTACAGTCTTTGTTTACCTGGTTATAGCACAAAGAACTACAGATTCAGTGCAGATCCAACTAGGAAAATGGCATACAACACCTGTCTCTCACAACAGTGTGTCAGCAACACCATTTTTGTATGAAAAGAAAAATGTGCATGCTTCTAAACTTAGGCTACTAATGTATCTAATCACAATGCCTTTCAACTAGAGGGAGTGATTTTATTTCAAATCATGAAATTTGCATACAAAATTGAGCTTTTAGGTGAGGTCACATTAATTCCCTTTGGATGGGGCTTTTTCTTTCTTTCTTTTTTTATTTTTTTTTTAAAGATTTTTATTTATTTATTTGACAGAGAGAGACACAGCGAGAGAGGGAACACAAGCTGGGGGAGTGGGGGAGGGAGAGCAGGCTTCCCACTGATCAGGGAGCCCGATACGGGGCTCGATCCCAGGACCCTGGGATCATGACCTGAGCCGAAAGCAGACACTTAACAACTGAGCCACCCAGGCGCCCCCTTTTTTTTCTTTTTAAGATATGTGTTATTTCTTTGAATTTTGTCTTTACAACCACCTTATGATGAAAGTGCTATTGCTCTGCTTTGTCAATGATGGAAACAATAAACACAGGTATAAAGCAAGGAGCAATAGCACAGAAAAGTTGTTAGAGGCAATCATACACCACCCTTCCAGGAGGCATCATGGGACCATAAGGAATGCCTGGGCTCTGCTGGCAGGAGAAAGGCCCACCCCGACACTGACTACAATCTAGGAACTTTGGGCAAGTCTCTTCAGCTATGAAGTGGTGACAATGATACCTGTATCACAAGGTCGTGTTACAGGAGCTAAAGGAGATGAAGTACGCAAAGCCACCGTTTACTATCATCATAGTTCCTAGGAAAGCACAACTTAAAAAATGTGCATATATCTACCAATAACCCAATGTTAGAAAATTCCGAGAATCATCATTTTGGATTGTGTTTCTGGCTTCCTCCAAATGCTTCTCATTTTGAACTATTCCCTGAAAAGCCTATGTTGCCAATCAAATCTGAATTACTGCTTACCTCTACAGACCACTCTCCCGAAGACTGATTACCTTTTAACTATGATTTGAGATTTAGTTTTCATAATAGGAAATACCAGTTTTGCAGAGTGGCCTGGCAAGGCTTTATAGAACAGCTTCAGTCAGACTGACATGTGCTTTTATTAACCATATTTCCTATAGCTGCACAGACAATGAGAAATTCACTTCTCTGAGCAGAACCAATTATAACTGAACAGGTACACTCTTTCTCCAGCCTGGTCATGATGTCAAATGTTTGAGTAGAAAGATCTAGTGCTTTTAGCAAAATGGGGGTGAATTTCTTTCCACTTGCAGGAACAAGCTATTTCTGCCTTTCATTTCATAGTCTCTTAGTATCTTAATTCTAGTCTCCCGGTGTCAAATAGAGTCGCAAATGCAACGCCCTTGAAATGGGGGAAACAATATTGTTCTATGTGTTTCAAAACAGACTGAGCTAGCTTCAGGGCAGAATAAGCAGCACCAGGGCACAGAATCAGATGTACTGTGTGATCTAAGAGAGAAGAGAGAACAAGGTACACATGAAGACTATGTCCCAGTGGATGCAATATGGGGATGGACCTGGTAGCCCTGGAAAGGAATCTCAAGAAGAGTGTCAAATACAGGGAAACGATAGGATGAAACAGGTAAAAAGGTGCATGGAAATATTGCCTTGTACATATATAACATGGTGATACAACCACAACAAATTAGGTTTTAGAAATGCAGGACTGAAATAGGGAAGGGTAATTCTAAAAAGAGGCAGTCCTGGGAAAATCCTCTCATGGGAGGTAAAAAAAAAAAAAGACAGAAAATGGGAACCAAGTTCCCACTAAATGTAGGGTTATAAAGACAAAGCAGGCCCCATGAAATCAAGCATTACAGAAAAAGGCCCCTCTTCAGCTGTCAAAAAGAGAAACTTACCAGCAATGTCAAGGACAACCACCGTCCCCCCAAAATACTATAAGCTCATTTTTGGACTTCCTATTTCTTCTCAAGAATTCTTCAGCAAAGCAATCTGTTGATATGTCAAGGATCCCAAATCAAGATTTTTCAGTTATTTTTAACTCTTTACTGACCAGAATACAGATACAGAATCATAGATTGGTAGAACATTTAAGCTCAAAAAAATAATACTGATCATTTACTCTAACCTTTTATAGTCAAGAATGCTAAGATTAGGGGCGCCTGGGTGGCTCAGATGGTTAAGCGTCTGCCTTCGGCTCAGGTCATGATCCCAAGGTCCTGGGATCGAGTCCCACATCGGGCTCCCGGCTCGGCGGGGAGCCTGCTTCTCCCTCTGACCCTCTCCCCTCTCATGCTGTTTCTCTCTCACTTGCTTTCTAAAAAATAAATAAATAAAAAATCTTTAAAAAAAAAAAAAGAATGCTAAGATTATCCCATATTACATGGTGAACTAGTAACACAGCCAGGATAAGAATCACATTCTCCTGATTTCCAGACAGTATTTTTTTTCCATCACAGCTATCTAAAATTAAATTTTCAATATATTTTTTAAAGATTTTATTTATTTATTCATAAGAGACAGAGAGAGAGAGGCAGAGGGAGAAGCAGGCTCCCTGCTCAGCAGGGAGCCTGATGTAGGACTCGATCCCAGGACCCTGGGATCATGACTTGAGCCGAAGGCAGACACTTAACCATCTGAGCCACCCAGGTGCCCTAAATTTTCAATATTTTCAAAAGAGAATTGTACCTATATAAAGTCCAAGAGAAGAAACTTGTATTAATAAGAGAATCTAGGTAGGAATAAGCTAAATTTAAAAGGTCAGCAGCAGAGAGTTATAAAATGAAGATTCTTTACTGAAAGTAGAAGGAGAAAAATGCAACCCAGAAAGAAAAACCTTTTGCTTTGCACTCTAATATACATCTACAACTAACCATTTTTTATTACCCCCATTGCTACCCTGTTGGCCCAGGGCAGCATCACGTATAGCAATGTCCCCCTAGTTGGTTTCCCTGTTTCCATCCTTGCTCCCCTATTAACAGCAGCACATAAATCAGAATGAATCCTTGAAAATATAATTGTCATTCCCCGACCCAATCCTCCAATCATTTCTTGTCTCATAAAAAGTTAAACCAAAATTACTATAATGACCTACAAAGACCTATGCAATTTACCTCCCCCATTTTGTCTGAACTCATCCCCTTTTGTCTCCTTCTTCACTATATTCCAGCCATCCTGGCCTTCCAGATGATTTTTGAGTACATTAGGCCTCAGGGTTGTACCATCTCTTTCTTCTGCCAGGAGCACTTACCCCATCCTCTGTCTGCACAGCTCATCTTATCCATTGAAGTCTTTGGACAAGTGTCTTGTTCCCAGTAAGGCGTACCATGACCACCCTATTTAAAATTATTCTATTCGCCTTGCACTCTTAATCCTACTTATCTTGCTCTATTCTTTTTTACATAGCACTTACCATGAACTGCCATTCTATATTCTTTACTCCCACTAGAATGTAACATTTACATAGAGTATCAAGTCATTTACCCCTTTGTTATTGATGTATATGCAGCATCTAAAACAGTACCTAAAGTATAATAATCAAGAAATATCTGCTGAATGACAGACGACTAAAAGCAGATGATCCCCACGTTAAAAGCCATAATCTCTGGTTTTACTCAAAGGAAAATACAGAAGTTTTACACTGGAGAGAGTACCACACAACTGAGTGTTCCTAATTCTGAAGGAAGAGGTCTAATATGAAGAAATGGCAATTTGAAGAAATGTCAGAAGTATATCAAAGATTGTTATAAAGACAGTGCTCACTTCAGCAGCACATATACTAAAATTGGAATGATACAGAGAGGTGAGCATGGCCCCCTGCAAGGATGACATGCAAATTCGTGAAGCATTCCATATTTTTTTAAAAAAAATTTTGTTATAAAGATATACAGGACTTTAATTATAAGATTTGACTAAATGGAATATCAAACCATTTGCCAAGATGGTAAAATAAAAATTCATAAATTCCAATCAAAATCCCCCCAAGAGGGCGCCTGGGTGGCTCAGTCGGTTAAGCGTCTGCCTTCGGCTCAGGTCATGATCCCAGGGTCCTGGGATCGAGTCCCGCATCAGACTCCCTGCTCTGTGGGGAGCCTGCTTCTCCCTCTTCTCCCCACTTGTGCTCTCTATCTCAGTATCTCTGTCTCTCTCTCTCAAATAAATAAAATCTAAAAAAATTTTTTTAAAAATCCCAAGATGTTTTTATAGAAATTAATGAAGTGGCTTAAAAGTTCATTTGAAAGAATGAGGAGCTGAGAATCTAAACAATTAATAACAAGAAGAAAAAAATGTATACCAATATTATAACATATTAGAAAATACTATTTGTGAGTTACTGATTTAAGAAAAGCCAGGTAACAGAATAAAAAAATGAGAATAAAAAACAGAATAAAAAAAATGAGAAACTGCCTTCAGAACAGATGGGTAAAGAATATTTAGTAAATATATGGAACTGGGAAAACGGTTTAACCATCTGTTTTAAAAAAAAGTTTTTTCATACAACACAATATACAAAATAAATTTCTCATGGATTAAGGAGTTAAATATGAAAATAAACACAGATTCAGAATAATTATAAGTGGGTCTGATTATAAGGCAAGTCAAGCCCTCCAAGTTTAAGATTACATAACTAAATTACGAGATGAGCATTGTTAATGCATTAATAATAATAATGTTGATGTTATTTAAAAGTAAACAACCAATATGAGGTGATCCTAGAAGGAAAGGCACTAATTCTATGAGATGAAAGCCTGGAGAGGGTTAAGGGTCAAGGATTAATCATTATTAGGGTTTAGAACTTCACTTTCTGTTCCTAGCTACCAGATCTTCAGCAGATTCATTTTTACCCATAAGTGCATTGTTAGTGGCTCCCTGAAAAATCAAAGAGAATAAATTGAATTCATAGTTTGGGGCACTTAAGACCAGAGCAATCTGATGCAGGTTGGAACACAGTACTGAGACAAAACAAACAAACAAACATGAAGTAAGAGTGAAAAGCAATAATGAAGAGGATGGTGGGAAACTTTTGGAGGTGATGGACAGTTTTATGGCATAGACTGTTTTGATGGTTTCATGGGTGTATAGTTATTACTAAACTCACCAGTTATGTATATTAATTGTGTATAGCTTTCTGTTTATCAAAAATATAAAATAAAATAATAAAATCCAGAAAAGAATGAAGAGAAAGAGAACAAAGGAGACCAAAGGAGAATATATAAATCTTCCACATAAATTTTGGAAAATAAAGGAGGAGGGCACTGGAATGCCAAAAATTATAAGAAATTAGGGCTTACTTGATTTTATTTGGACATTAAAAAAAACTTGACATCCAAAAGAATGTCTGGAAATAACTGCATTGCACATACCCACACTTATATACTCATATACGGAGATAGGCACACATGGGTGTACAAACACACATACTTATATAAGCAATTTATTGAGCAAATGGGACTTGATAGGGTATAAGAAGGAACCAACTTCATTCTTGTTCTTTTATATCCCTTCAAGTGTCTGTAAACGGGTGGTTGTTCTAACTCTGCATAAAATTTTAAGGCAATCCCATAGCTTTTAAGGAACAAGTAGTTTATAAAAATCCACATTTATGTATTAGCCACTTAGATCCAGTCTAGTTAATATAATAAGCAAAGCTCAAAGAGCTTCTCTAATTTAAAGCATCTTCCTGTACTAGCTTAATCTCCCTTGAGGCTTCCAAATCTACAAATAGAGAAGAAATTATGGTTGACTTAATTATTAGCTCTTTCTTCTTCCTCTACTCACTAATTTCTTTTTTTATTTCTCCAGCATAGGGTCTAAGGAGAAAAGAAAAATAAGGAGAAAATGAGAAATACAGCCTTGGGTTGCTCCTATCTCTGTAAACTGGGCATGGCAAATGTTAAAAACTGACCCCATTCATTCCTGGGATACTTCAGCAGATTACTTGGAAACCATCCTAGTTGGGAACCACACTGTAAGATCTTTGCCCAAGGCTAGCCACTTAAAACTATCACCCTCAGGTCCTGGACTTCAGGAAATACATCTAGTGTTTAAGGTCCCTTCCCCTCTCTCCAGTTCACATCTTGTTTCCAGAGAACCCACTTGCTCTGCCATTGATGGAGGCGCAGTTTACTCTCAATATCACTTACCCCGGAAGGGGGAAATCTCCAGTTATAGCCTCTTACCTTTAGACTTCATAGATATGGGTCAAATGTCAGTTCTTATTTTTCTCAAATTCCCACACCCCAATGACAAGGCCTTCAAGTGGATCACTTGAAGACCCCACCACATAACTTGGGATGAGAAAGAAAAACTCAACTTTCTTTACCCATAATGTTGGGGATAAAATCTCCACAGTGTATGATTAACTCTCTGCAAAACAAATCCTCCCTCAACTTGCTAACTTCTTAACCTTTCTCTTTCTTGACTTATGGTGAGGAAAAATGCCCTAGCACCTATAGAACATTTGCTCCTGGCTTCCAAGATGCAAGACTGGCTGATGCTGTTGGCACTGACTGTATGACCTTCACCTTTCAAGTCCTGCATAGATAGTCTAGCAACTCACTTTAAAATGTGGAGGTTCATGGGCTCACCTTCAGTTCTGAGGTTTTGAGCCTCTGGAATAATTTCAGGGCAAAGAGTCAAATGTAACAATCTGTTAGACTACACACATGTATACATATACATGTATGTCCATATGTCACTTTATCACAGATACAGATACAGAATCATCCATGTATGTGTGCCTGAGTCTATATGTTAATGAATTATGGAAATATAATATTTATAGAAAATCTATTAATAAAATAAGATTACTGGTGATTTATTTTCTTTGGTTTTTCTCTATTTCCTAAAATAACATGCCTTACTCTTAAAACCATTTAAAAAGTATATCTATATACAAACACATAATAATGGATCCTATTTTTAAAATGTAATCCTGATTCAAAAATAAAATAAAAGATCACTGAAAAAGAATGAATAACCCAGAAACAGACTTATATATGAAGAAATTTATTATATGTTAAAGAAAACATCCAAAAAATTGGGAAGAATTACTTAACAAATGGGATTAAGATATTTTGGAATTACCTTCATAATAAAAGTCAGATGGGAGCTCAATAGTGTATAATACATATTATAATATGTACACACACACACATGCACACATACATACACATTATCTATGTATCTATGCATATATGTATATATATATTAAGTATATAGATGAAATCAAATTCTAAAAAAATTAGAACTAGGGGCGCCCGGGTGGTTCAGGTGGTTAAGCACCTGACTCTTGATTTCAGCTCAGGTCATGATCTCAGAGTCGTGAGATCAAGCCCCGCACTGGGCTCTGTGCTCAGCTCAGAGTCTGCTTAAGATTCTCCCTCTCCCTCTTCCTCTGCCCCTTCCCCCCCAAAATACTTTCTTCCCTGTTCCCTTCTTTCTTTCTTCCCTCCCTCCCAGAAATATGTATTGAGTGACTGTTCTGAACCAGAAGCTTTACTAAAATAAAGCAAGCACAAATAAATATATAAATAATTAACTCTCTGCGTTATTTATTTATTTATTTATTTTATTTTATTTTTACATATATATCCCTAGGCCTAAAGAAGCACAGTATCTAATGAGTATGACAGATAAGTAAGAGAGTCATTCTAACATTTTATGGTAAATACTATGGTAACGGTTCATAAGGCCTGTTATGGAAACCCAAATTAGGAGTACCAAACACAGACCTGTGAATTAGCGGATGGGAGGTAGAGTGCCAAGGAAATTTCCTTAGAACAGGTAACAACAGAGAGTAACTTCGATGAAGAATAAAGGTTGGTTTAGAATTCTAGCTCTAACACTTACTGATAACTCTCTTTCTATGGGCAATTATTCTCTTGCCTCAGTTTCCTTGTCTATAAATTGAGAATGATAATAACATTTATACGGACACTGAAAGGATTTAATGAGAATTATTTACTTATTTAGAATTTAGTAAGTCCCCAATGACTGTTCAAAACAAACAAAAATTACAAAATTCCATTTGGAAAGACTGGGAACTCAGGAGAGAACACAGTCTTTTGCAAACTGCAAATTCACTATGGTGAAGTATAGATGTAAGGTATGGTATGGAGAGAAGTATTGCTTGAGAAACAAGTAAGGGACAGATGATAAAAAATTTAAAGGAAAGACACAAAGAATTTTTAGCAAGAGAATCACACAGTAAGATTTTTCTTTTATAATGTTAACTATATCAGTGATGTGGGTAATAAATTTCAATATAATATGACCAAACATAAAAAGACTAGTTAGGAGATGGTCTCAGTAATCCAGAAGAGAAATGATGAAGACCTGAAGTAGAGAGGTATAAATTTAAAAATGTTAAAGAAGTAGAATCCATAGGATTTAATGACTGATACATGGGAAGAGGAAAAAATAGGAAGGACTGTTCCTAGATGTCTGCTTTAGGCTACTCAGTATATGCTGGTGGCCTTCATAAAGATAAGAAACACAGAAGGAAGATTAATATGATTAATTTTTAAGATGATATAGCTGTTCTTTTATTGCTCACTATTATCTGGTTTCCCTCTACTTTGAGGGATAAGGGAAAGTTACACTCACCCCAAAACAGACATATGGTGTTAATTTTCTACTTCTTTTATCCCTTATATTTTGGATTTCCTCATAGAAGTACATCTTTTTTTTTTTTTTTCCTCATGAGCTACACACTCTCCAGCTTCATCTCATCCTCTCACAGAACTTCATTAACCATTTATATTTGCTGACACTTGAATCACCAGATTCAGCCTGGAATTCTTTCCTCAACTATAGACCATCGTTAACTTTATACTAGACATCTCAGCTCAGACTGCTCACAGACATTTTAAACTGAGCATACTTTAAACTAAATTCTTATCTTGCCCCTGCAAAACCACCCTTCTATCTGTGTCTTGAGCTCCTTATTTAATGAGTTTCACCATCATCCATGATGATGTTTATGTCAGAAATCTGGATATTTTCCTTGTTTTGTGCCTTTCTTATTCCCTACACTTTATCAACCACATACCGTACAAACACCATCTCCTAAAAACCTCTTGAATATCTGTCTTCCAGTCACAGAGGCAGTCATCTCTCTCTCTCTGATATTGGTACTTTGGCTTTCTAACTGTTCTTTCTGCTTCTATTTGAACTGATTATCTGCTCTGTAATTAGATTTTCCAAAATGGACATTTTAATAGATTTATTAAGGAAAATTGATGTTTTCACCATTATAAGTGTACAATTCAATGAATTTAAGAAATTTAAAGGGCTGGGCAACCATCCAGGTATAGAACTTTTTCATCATGCAAAAAGTTCCTTCACGCCTGTTTGCAGTTCATCTCTGCTCCTACGCACCACTCTAGACAACCACCACTCTAGGCTACCACTTCTCTGTTTTCTGTCTCTATAAACTTGCCTTTTCTAGACATTTTGTATCTAAAACAGAAATTTTATTATTATTTTCCTACTGGGAACTCTAAAATACCCTCCATTTTTCCTCTATCTCTATAAAATTTCCCTAAAAAATAGACCAGTTTAAGGAAGGACTAGTCTTTTTTTTTTTTTTTAATAGGGAATACAACTGATTTTGTTGGTTTTCATTCTCTTCTGTGCTGGAAGAATAAAATGCAGTATTTCTTTTAGGAGGGTGAGGTAAAAATGGGACCTAGCTTGTTTCAGGTGCTAATGTTTTAGCTGTGGGCTTAATGGGGCACTAGGGTCTATTGTCAAAAAAGGAGTGGAAGTACAGGAAAAAAAAAACACACAAAAAACACAAAACAGTACCTCTTAGCAAAATAGAAAGGAAGAAATGACTAAAAAGATGAAAGATAAGGGATGATGGATGAGTCCCCAAGAACATAGCTAACAATCTTTAGGAAATTAGCCAAGGAGAGACAAGTCTATAGTCACGCAATCACCTGATGCCTGAACCAGGCAAAGGAGAGATCTAGTAACTCAAAAACTGAGCCCTGAACACTGGAGAGCACAGTGTGGCAGAGAACCTAAGAAGTTGATATTGAGGGAGCTGCATTCCTCATCTGGAACAGAATGATTAAGAAGCGCACCAAACTACTTATGAGCCTGAGATAAGAAGCTTGGTAATGACACACTTTAACTGATCTGGTCTTATTTGCTCTTCCACCCTCATAATATTGCTCTACACTATGGCCATTATAAACCTCTCCAGGATCCTGATAGAGTTATGTCTACACACTATCAACAACACCTGACGCTCCTTCTGGCTGGATCACAGTAAATACCGCTGTACATCTAACTAATTCTACTTGTTTAAACTCACTCACTTCAACCTGGACATCTAAATATCCTTTTCTGAGCTCAATCCCAATTTTTGATAGATCATAATAAATTGTCCCCCAGATCTGTGCACTCTCCAACTAATAGCATTCTTCTCTCCAGTTTTCATACTGAAATTATCTTCCTATGTCGAATCCATTAGACAGAAAGTCTCCTGAGCTTAGGTACTGTGTTTCATTCTCTTAATGTGTCTCCAGTGCTTATCACAGCAAATGGCATGCAATTAAGGCTTTACATCTATGGAGCTAAAATAAGTGTAAACAATTACAGTAATAATCATTATCTTAACATTTTAAAATAATTATAGGTATAAATAATTAAGAGCATTTTACATACAATATACAATTATAGTAATATCTAAAGAAATGCAAAAAATAGATTTTAAATCTTTATCTTCAATCTTTTATTGCAATTATATACTTCTAGTTTTCCTCTATGTAGCAGTAATATACTCCGATTTTTTCTTGGTTTATTAATGATGTGTCCATTATTCTGAACTCTTTACATATTGATCCTTAACAGTCCTCTTCTCTTTAGTAGGCTCATCTCTCCCTTGATGAAGAAAAGGCTTGACAGTCTTTCTCGACCTTGTGTTATCACCTACTTGGTGTGGAATTCCAAAATTACTGGTCCTAGTCCTTGTTTGAGGTCCAGCTCCTGAAGT
Source organism: Mirounga angustirostris (assembly GCF_029215605.1). Classification (NCBI taxonomy): domain Eukaryota; kingdom Metazoa; phylum Chordata; class Mammalia; order Carnivora; family Phocidae; genus Mirounga; species Mirounga angustirostris. The sequence continues at coordinate 110,176,624 of NW_026991716.1, forward strand.
TTATTTCAGTGAAACTTGAATTGTTACTAAAAAGCTTTCTGCTGATGCCAGGAATGGCCTTAGGCCTTCCCTAAAATTCTAACATCTCTTAGAAAGTTTAAGGTACTTTCCTGCTTTTTGCCATCACTGGAGCAATTAAAAAAAAAAAAATCCTAAGCATGATAAACCTACATTTACAAAACATCAGAAGGAAGTGTCTGTCTTCACCTGGTCACTTCTCTGACCTCTGATAACTTCAAAAGACCAGACACAATGTCACAGGCTACTATCTCTCAAAGACTGAACTTTCTTTAGGAGATGACATCTAAGCATTAAAGTAGATTTTAAAGGAAAAATATAAGTTCATTTCCAGTTGTTTTTCTTAATAAATCCATACATGTGACTAATTTTGAGAGCTGTTTTATAGGTATAAAATAAGGAATTTGTGAGTACGGATGGAGACTTAAAAAGCGAGCCTGGATAGATAAGATACTAAGGATTAAGCTCTAAAGCATTCAGATACTTATAGTTAAGGGAGACCACAAGAGGGAGAGCCAGTCAAAAATCCAGGAGGAAATTCAACCACTAACGACAGCACAAGAAAACCAGAAGGGCATGATGTTCCATAAAACAAAAGGAGGGAGTGTTCAACTATGCCATTTACTGCATAGTATTCAAATAATATGAGGACTTTGGATACTAACCCTTTATTGGATATGTTATTTGCAAAATCTTCTCCCGTTCAGGAGGTTGCCTTTCAGTTTTGTTGATTATTTCCTTTGCTGTGCAGAAACTTTTTATTTTGATGTGGTCCAAATAGTTTATTTTTGCTTCTATTTCCCTTGCCTCAGGAGACATTCTAGAAAAATGTTGCTACAGCTGATGTCAAGAGGCATTACTGCCTGGCTCTCTTTTAGGATTTTTATGGCTTCAGGTCTCACTTTTAGGTCTTTAATCCATATTAAGTTTATTTTTGTGTATGGTGTAAGAAAGTGGTCTAGTTTCATTCTTCTGCATGTAGCTGACCAGTTTCTCCAACACCATTTGTTGAAGAGACTGTCTTTTTGTTATTGTCTATTCATTTCTCCTTTGTTGAAGATTAATTGTCCATATAATTGTGGGTTTATTTCTGGGTTTTCTATTAGGTTCTATTGATCTGTGTGTCTACTTTTGTGCCAGTACCACACTGTTCTGACTATTAAAGCTTCATAATATAACTTGAAGTCCGGAATTGTGATAGCACCAGTTTTGCTTTTCTTTTTCAAGACTGCTTCGGTTATTTGGGGTCATTTGTGGTTCCATACAAATTTTAGAACTGTTTGTTCTAGTTCTGTGAAAAATGCTGTTGGTATTTTGATAGGGATTGCATTAAATGTATAGACTGCTTTGGGTAGTATAGACATTTTAATAATATTTGTTCTTCCAACCCATGAGCATAGAATGTCTTCCCTTTTTTTTGCGTGTTGTCTTCAACTTCTTTCGTTAAGTGTTTTATAGTTTTCAGAGTACAGGTCTTTCACCTCTTTGTTTAGGTTTATTCCTAGGTATCTTATTGGTTTTTTTGCAATTGTGAATGAGGCTGATTCCTTGATTTCTGCTGCTTATTAATGTATAGAAATGTAACAGATTTCTGCATATTGATTTTGCATCCTGCAGTTTTACTGAATTATCAGTTCTAGTAGTTTTTTGGTGGAGTCTCTCAGGGTTTCTATACATAGTATCATGTCATCTGCAAATAGTGAAAGTTTTACTTCTTCCTTTCAATTTGGTTGCCTTTTATTTCTTTTTGTTGTCTGATTGTTGTGGCTAGGACTTCCAGTAGTTTGTTGAATAAAAGGAGTCAGAGTGGACATCCTTGTCTTGTTCCTGTCCTTAGGGGAAAAGCTCTCAGGTTTTCCCCATTGAGTATGATGTTAGCTATGGGTTTTTCATATATGGCCTTTATTATGTTGAGGAATGTCCCCTCTAAAAGAACTTACACAACTCAACACCCCAAAATAATCCAATTAAAAATGGCAGAAGACATGAACATTTTTCCAAAGAAGACATATAGATGGCCAATAGACATATGAAAAGATGCTCAACACCACTTATCACCAGGGAAATGCAAATCAAAACTACAGTGAGATATCTCACACCCGTCAGAATGGCTACAATCAAAAACACAAGAAACAACAAATGCTGGTGAGGATGTGTAGAAAAAGGAACCCTCATGCTCTGTAGGTAGGAATGCAAACTGGAGCAGACACTGTGGAAAACAGTGTGGATGTTCCCCAAAAAGTTAAAAATGGAACTACCCTGTGATCTAGTAACCACACTACTGGGTATTTACCCAAAAAATACAGTAATACTAAATCAAAGGGACATATGCACCCCAATGTTTACTGCAGCACTATTTACAACAGCCAAACTGTGGAAACAGCCCAAGTGTCCACTGATAGAAAAATGGATAAAGAAGGTGTGGTATATGTATATCATATATATATGGATAATGGAGTATCACTCAGCCATAAAAAAGAATGAAATCTTGTCATTTGCAATGGCATGGATGGACTAGAGAATATAATGCTAAGAGAAATAGACCAGTCAGAGAAAGACAAATACCACGTGATTTCACTCATATGTGGAATTTAAGAAACAAATCAAATGAGCAAAAGAAAAAAAGAGAAAGGGAGACAGAGAGAAACCAAGAAACAGACTCTTAACCATAGAAAACACACTGATGGTTACCAGAGGGGAAGTTAGTGGGGGAATGGGTTAAACAGGTGATAGGGATTCAGGAATGCACTCATCATGATGAGCCCTGGTGATGTATGGAAGCTGAATCACCATATGGTACACCTGAAACTAATATTGCACTGTATGTTAACTATACTGGAATTGAAAAAAAATAATATGAGGACTAAGGATTGACCACAAAATTTGCCAACCAGGATACATTACATACCTTTCAGCCTCATTCATCTCATCTGCAAAACAGGGATAATAACAGCACCCATTTCATGAAGCTGTGTGAAGGATTAAATAAGATAAAAATACATGTAAGCACCTAGCATAATGCCAGGAACAGAGGAAGAATTCAGTAATGGGCAAGTAGTTTTTTAATTAGAGAACACTGAGCAGCCTGGATCATAGACCTTATGATATTTTATTGAACACAGGATGCCTGTCAACCCTGTGAGAGCAAATTCGGCTTGAGAAGAGTCTAGTGCGAATGGAAAAATACAGAAATGATTACAGATCAGAGGAGAAGCTAGAACCAGAGGCAATGAAGAGAAAAATATCTTGGGTAGGGCAATTCCCATCCTTGGATTAGACAATTCATATGACTTGGTATTTTATCCTATTTCATAACTAGTAAGGAAGCACTTTTTAAACACTAGCTAAGGTCTGGAAAGCATCGGAAACAACAAATTTCCATTAAGGACAAATGTTATATAAAGTTTAGTGATCTAAATAAGCTTAACATCACAAGTTAAAATTACATTCTTATCTCTTACACTAGGAGAACTGATACTTCTTGCTTTTTATATATTGTGTAACTCCACAATTTTACGATCAACCCCTTTCAATTCTTTGTCTGCATAAATAACAATAGACATTATATAGTTCTTGTGGTCTAATATATATATATATATATATATATATATATATATATATATATTTATTTATTTATTTATTTATTTATTTATTTATTCATTTGGCTAATTTTGCAGTCAATGGCCTTATGATCTTACAGGATTTCCTCTAATTTTTTTCTCTCCTCACCAAATTTTAAATGAGCTGTGTGACTGGTTCATGGTAAATGTCTTAAACAATGGCATATCTTACAAAATAGCTAAAAGCAACTTGTTCTATTAGAAGTGTATATTGATAATTAAGTACTAAGTAGAGGTTTTCCAAGACATCATGATCATATTGAGGTTAGATTCTGGATGAAGTATGATTAAAAAAAAAAAAATTAGTGCTGTAATAGGCTGGCTGAGAGTTTGTCCTTAAATAATGCATTAGTATTAATCATTTCTTTCTCTTTGAATTTTTAGAGTTTTTACGGACCCTCTAGTCTCTTAAATTCTATGTTCATTCTTACTTACTACTGTCTTCTAATACAGAGAACAATCTTTTTCTTAAGTTTTCTACTTTTTAACTTAAAAAAAAATACTGATTTTAGGAAGCCTATCCTTACACATTCTTTCATAGCACTCTTGTGCTTATTTTCTATCTTAACATTTACCCAGGAAATTTGATTTGGGAAGCAAAACATAAATGTTTTCATTTATATAGGTCTGGAAACACAACCAAAAGATTAAAAGTAATGGTTCACTTGCAAGAAACTGTGAGTTGTAGGAAAACTTATTTGCTCAAATATATAGCTTATGTCTTATCAATTTATTTCTAAGTAAGGTTTTTATTCTAAAATAAATTCAGAATTGATATAGTAATGGAAAACTCAGATAAATCAGTTTTTGAAACTGCAAAGCCAGCTGGAACTAACCTCCTCTAGATTTCTCCAGCTACTCTTTAGAGTTTTTGAAAATTTAAAAAACAAAAGAAAAGGTAGTGAGCTCAAAGAACAGAACTTAAATATCTAGTAAGCCCACACCCAACTCAATGAATACATAGGGAAATGAATGACTCAGTGAATCAATGAATCCCTATAGGGGTTATAGGAAGTTGGCAATACAAATGCCCTTACTTTATACATATTGTGCACTGAGCATTCCCAAATTACTAATTCTTCAGTGGTAGCTGGTCATTTCTAAACAGGGATTTCCAGGTTATGAATGCTTAAAAAAAATGAAAACTGGGCGCCTGGGTGGCTCAGTTGGTTAAGCGACTGCCTTCGGCTCAGGTCATGATCCTGGAGTCCCGGGATCGAGTCCCGCATCGGGCTCCCTGCTCGGCAGGGAGTCTGCTTCTCCCTCTGACCCTCCTCCCTCTCATGCTCTCTGTCTCTCATTCTCTCGGTCTCAAATAAATGAATAAAATCTTTAAAAAAAAAAAAAATGAAAACTATCCTAATCTCCATAAAAGCCAGAAATCTAATGTGGAATGATTTACTATAAGTTTCATTCAATCATTTTGCCAATCCACTGGGAAAATAAACAAAAATTTTAAATGACTTTTTTTGCAGTTAAAAAATAATAATTACTAACACTGAAAATGTGATAACCACATATTTGGTTATTTTAGTTCTTGACTCCACAGATGGGAGAGGGATGCAAGGAGCAGTATTCACTAATGTTTTTTTATCAGTCTTTCCTCATTCCCCTGCTGCAAACACTGACAACTGAAAACTCAAAGAGGGCCAAAATTTTGGTTAATTCAAGTATTTCCGAGTAGGAGTACACTTCAGCCTCCCAGGAGGAAACAGTGTTCTTTGGACACAAACTCTCTAGAGAAAATGAGTATTTTATTATTAGTTGAATAACATTCATTTTTTGGTTGACATTTCCTGAAAATAAGGCCATGTCGCCTTAAGCCTGACTTTAACTAATTTTTTTTCATTTAAATGTCATTTAAGCAATTCTTTGGCTATCCAGCTAGAAGTATTAATATAGTACATGTTATGTCAGAGGAAAACTTTAAAAGTTCTGTTTACTCTCTCATTTCCAGAAGCACAAAAAGAACTTGTAACTATTCCACACTTCCCACTGGGTACAGAGTTTTACCTGCAGGGTTTCAGCTGGAACTGGACTTTGGCTAATTTTCTACTCAGCACTTCCTTTATTCATCCTTTCCCTTCTCCTCCCACTTTTTTTACTTGCTCCTAATATAGTTGGCTGTTTACAGGCTCATGCCTTTAAATTAGGCTACAGATCTTGGGCAACTCAAAACCCATGGTGTCTTAATCTTTATGTGCCTTAACCTTGAGGATGGCTCAAATATCTGCTGAAAATATGCTAAATTTGTCAATGTTTTAAAGGAAGATCATAAGTTCCCTCTTTCTTATTTCTGAGATTTAAAATCCCAATTTTTTAAGTATGTCCATGCTCCACCATCTTTGCCTTTGGTCTCTGAAGACTGCTAAAACGTTACTTTTCCCTATTCACAGGGAAACAGAGTTACAGCTTCTATGTTAGAGAGAATGCATCATGAGTAGATAGATATCAATCTTCAAAGTGTAGAGTGGGTTACAAATCCAAAAGCTCTTACTGTCTTTATACTACATCAGGTTAACAAAAACAAAAACAGAGGATATGAACTATTCTCTAATAATCTAGATTTACCCTAGTAGCATAGTTTCTTTAACACTTTTCAGCCACTAACTGTCACACTGGATCAGAAGTGAGTCTTAGCACCCAGCAGCAGCTGGTGAAGTGTTCTCTCTGCACCTCCCAGAAACTGCTGCTTCCCTCTGCCTTTTTCAGCTCTCACTCTAATTCTGGTACTGGGTTTGTTTTCTGCTCAAATCACACTACCTTGCCATTACTGCCTCCCTTGCTCTTTGCCTTAATGTCTCCTGTGGGTGTTCTTTTCCGACAGAAATCTAGAAATTCCAGCAGCAAAGTGGACACTTGGGCATTAAATGGCCAAATAGAGTTAGTGAAATGTAAGATTTCTGGTCCCAGGTGCAGTCTCTGAAGGAGTAGAATATCTCATCTTTCAACCAAAGGTTTGTTTTTCTATCTGGTTATAGGCCCTTTCATCAGAATACAGAAGTTACATTTCTCCTGTGTGGCACTCAGAAGTCATAGCCATATATATCCACGACAGGCAAAAACCCCAGTGAGTACATGTTCTTTTCTGAAACTACTTTTGACATGGATACTAACCCTCAGGAAAGGAGAGTCGGCCCCACAACACTCCCATTTAGAAAACATTTTTAGGCCCAGCCATTTACTTTGTCATTTTATAACACTGTTCTCATCTGATTAAGAAACAGAATGCAAAGATCCTAAAGATGTTATGTCTACATTGTCATAAGCCCAAAAGGAATGTTGAAGGGTCACTCAGGACATTCTCATCCCTTTGTTCAAACCCCATCCATTATTCCCCCTAACAGTTATCATGTTTTCAAAATGACAATAAAGTCCTTCCGTGTAAAACTTCCTAGGCCTCGAGATGTGCTGTCATCTCTGGTGATATCTACCCCACACATACCCTACACCTGCCCCGATCATACCCATATTATAATTCTCAAGTGCTACTACAATCGATCCTTCCTTATTCTAGGCATTGCTCAAGCTAGAGAGCACTTGCAATTCTACCCTGGAAAACAGTTCTTTCTATTTATCCTAGTTTCTATAACCTGTCCTCATATATTCTTAATTTCTAAAGATGAACCTGCAGGGTTCATCACTGGCAGTGGATACCTATACTCTCAGGTAGCACATGCATCTGTCGTGTTGTTTCACAGTACAAGAAATGATCTAGGAAAAGTAATGACCCACTGGGAAGGCATAAGTAAATTTACATAATGAGGATCTAATACTCTTCCCTACATATAGAATAAGGTATTTTAAGGAGTTAAGTGGGTTTGAATATTTAAACTCTGAACAACCCTTACAAATTGTTCTCCGAATTTAAAGCAATATTCCATATGCAAGTCAGAATCTTAGAGGCTTGTTTTCAATGGCTGCTTCCTGCCTGTGGAGTATAAAAAGCGCTTTAACCAATCACTTCTAAAAGCATACATAGATAGAAGAGCTTCAATGTAGATATCAGAAGAAACATAAAAGAAATATATGAAAAGATGACACTGTGATGATAAGAAATAGTAGGTTGTAAGACTTTTCAAGTAGATTATGCAGAAACTGACAGAGCTTCTGTTTATACTCCACAAATGATCCACTAAGCAGATTTCTATCTTCATGGTAAGAAAAAGTGTTGAAAATGAGGTCAGTAGGTCTGAGCACAGGTAAATTATAGCATTCTCTGCCATTTTAAAGTGATTTCAGAGAAAATATATTTCTTTATCTACCACACTACACTAGCATTGATGAAATTAATTATAAACAAAGAATTATAGACCCTTCTCAACTGACTGATAAACTTTCAACTGAGCACAAGTGTCCTGATGACATCACTGACCTAGGGTTTCCTAGCTTCTGCTTTCACCTTTTAGGGGACAAGGAACCTATTCCCACATATTATACCAAAACTGTCTTCCCTTTGACTCTCAGCCAATGCTGTAATAGAAAATCAGAATGCACTCTTTGCCACAGAGTAGCTCTTTAAATGTATACAACAGTATCATCCAGCACCAAGTCATTCAGGCTTAGACAATCACTCAGTTCCCTCAACTATTTCTCAGATGAAAATGTCTCCTGGACTTTTTAACATCTTAATAAATGACTCAACATTTAACAAACTTCTATTATTCAATATTCTTTGAAGTGGGATTCAGAGGGGCACCTGGGTGGCACAGTCAGTTGAGCATCTGACTCTTGGTTTTGGCTCAGATCATGATCTCAGGGTCGTGAGGTCGAGCCCCATGTCAGGCTCCACGCTCAGCATGGAGACTGCTTGAGATTCTCTTTTTCCCTCTGCCCCTCCCGCTTGTGTAATCTCTCGCTCGCTCTCTCTCTGAAATACATAAACCTTAAAAAAAAAAAAAAAAGTGAGACTCAGAAATAGACAAAAGAAGCCATGTGGGGTCTGACCAGAGAACAAGGAGCTAGGAATTATTCAGTTGATCTGGAATCCTACACATACGAATTTAGTCGAAGATTACATTAGTTTTATTTTAGTAACAGTGAGATACTAGAAAATATATATACTGGTCTCTATCCTTGGTTCTTGACACAGAGTTCCTAAATCCCTTGGAATTTCCTGGGTAATAGGAATATTTTTTGTTCTAATGAGGCGACTCTGGGTGGGCTTCTGGATAGAGGCTGGTCACTAGAAAAATCACCCCATAATTAGAAGCTTGGAATTTTCAGCCCTTCCCCCACTGTCCACTCTGGAATTCTCCAGAGAGCAGAGAGGGACTAGAAATGGAGTTAATAACTGATCATCCCTATGTGAGGAAGCCTCCACAAGAATCCCAAAAGTACGGGGTTTGGAGAGCTTCCAGGTTAACAAACATATCCATATACCAGGAGGGTAGTGTATCCCAACTGTACAGGACAGGCGCTCCTGTGTTCAGGACTCTACCAGACCTTGCCCTGCATATCTCTCCCTCTGACTATTCATCTGCATCCTTTATCATATCCTTTAATAAACTAATAAACCCAAGCCCTGAGTTCTCTGAGCTGTGCTAGGGAATTCACTAAACCTGATGAGGGGCTTGTGGGAATCTGTAGCCTTCTCAGACAGAAGTTGTAGGTAACCTGAGGACCTACTACTTGCAAATAGTGTCTGAAGTGGAGGGCAGACTTGAGGGACTGAGACCTTAACATGTGGGATCTGACACTATCTCCAAGTAAGTAGTTTCGGAATTGAGTTAAGTTGTAGGACACCCACTTGGTGGCAACAAACTGCTTGGTGTCAGAAACCTCACATATCTGGTGTCACGAGTATTGTGCAGTTGTGTGAGTAAAGGAGAAACTCAGGAGGGGGTCTGGAGGTTTCTCCAAATCAGTAACCTAGGTATAACCTGTTTTGTGAGTTTCTCTCCAAATAAAACACTTGGATCATTTTCATCTGACATTCTGTGAAATGGCATTTTTAAAACTTTCAACCTATTTTTTTCTATGAATGCTTTCTTAGTAGTTTAGAATTTTCGACTCCTTCCTTTCTGATTGTAATGGACATCTCCAGATCTTCACACACTTCACACTTATCTCTACCATTTGAGACAATCTTGGCTGTAAAATGGAGTAGCCAATGAATTGATTGAACTGGGAAATGGGCTTGTGCTCCAAAGCCCCCCTCTTTTTAAGCTGAAAACAAACAAAGAGATGATATTTTTATCAAGTGGTGAGACTAAATGATGCCGGAACCATCATCGCAGTGTGCCCTGTATGAATAAAACTAGTCTGTGAAAAGAACTCTGTGATGAAAAGCAAGACCCACTTTGGCCATGTTCAAAATACTGCTTCCAACTGTCCCTGAAGGTTAGCTGTACCCTTAGGTTCTCCATGGGTACATGAGCTAATAAATTCATTAAAAAGAAAAAGAAAAAGTCACTTTGCCAAAAAAACAAGTTCTAACTTAAATATAGATCTTTCTATGTAAAGTTTTACTTATTCCTCCTGCTCAACTTCTGTCTTATATTGGCTTTCCACTGCTGCTGTAACATAAACATGGTGCCTTAAACAATACAAATTTATTATCTGACAGTTCTGTAAGTCAGAAATCCTACATAAGTCTCATTGGCTAAAATGAAGGTGCTGACAGAGCTGATGAGAGAACAGAAGGCTGGCTGAATCTTTCTTGGTTGTCAGCTCAGGACCTCACTCCACCGAACCCCACCTGTATCCCAAAATCACATCAGAGCTGTGTTCCTTTCTGGAGGCTTTAGGGGAGAATGTTTTCTTAACTTTTCTAGCATCTAGAGACATCTGCATCCCTTGACTCAATTCTCCCTTCCTTCATCTTCAAAGGCAGCAACACTGTCTCTCTGTGACCATTCCCCTGAGTCACATCTCTCTCTGACCCTGACCTCAACTGGGAAAGGTTCTTTTAAGGACCTGTGATTAAGTGGGACCTATCTGGTTAATCCAGAATAATCTCCTCATCTCAAAGTCCTTAATTTTAAGCACATGTACAAAGTCTCTCTTGCCATCTAATGTAATATATTCACAGGTTCTGGAAGTTTAGGCACGAACATCTTGGGAGGGCATGGGGGGTTATTATTCTGCCTACCACTAAAAATGAGACCATCATTCCATCTCTCACATCATTCCATTCAGCAATAAAAATATATTAAACAGGAGAAGCCAGACACTCTCGACATTAATAGCAGCCTGTTAATCAACATTATTTGGGAACAATTGTTTAATTTAAAATGACTCTTTCAAGATCGTTTTTTTCTGGAAAGGAAATTTCTGCTGCTTTTATCTTTTTTGTGAAGATGAGTTTGAAGATTGTTACTGGATTTATCCAGCACACACTCAGAATGCAATCTTTGAAATGTAGCATTAAAAGTATTTTCAAACGCACATACTTGAAGCCCAAGGCTGCTATCATTCCTGAGTATAGAGAGTAAACACAGCATCTCTCTTTGTTTTACTAATTGCTTTGTTTCCCCCAGCTGCTAGCACAACATCTGCCAGGCCAGAATGCACTCCTTCCACACACCACAGAACCACTGCCGGCCAGATAAACGACCTACACTCCATGGTGTCAGGGCAACTGCTTTCCAGGTACTCAGCAGGCAGTTTTCAAGAGGCAAAGACTTCAAGGAGAAATGAAGCCCAAACCCCTCCCCTCCCAAAACCTTTCCAATGGTTATGGAGTTGTTGATTCTGTTACGATCTCACACTGTCTGCAATTTTATTGATTTTGTTTTTCAATAGAACTGTTAAAGATTACAATCCTCAGATAGGCAGAATGTGGGCAGATGCTCATATGCTCACACACAGTTCTGCCAAGATATTTTTACATCTTTCTGCACATAAAACAAAATTAAGACATGTGTTATAGATGCATGCCACTGGTAAACCACCCCCGAAGAAGGGAGCTTATTGTATGCTCATTTCCTGGATGAAGTATTAAAACAACTCTACCTAGAAAAAAGAACAGCACTTCCAAAATAAAAGAGATTTGCTTCTGAGGCACCTCATAAAACATTCCTAATTACCAAAACCCAATGAGACAGCAATTTGGGTCATCATATCCAAATGTCATCCCTGCTATTTCTAATTCAATACAAACTTCTTGTCACATCTACTGGTTAAGCATCAAAATACAAAACGCTGCAACAGCTTATGCTCTGTTGATGTTCATTCATCTACTGTGCATCAGAAAGGCTCATTTCAAATATGGCATGAAAGAAAGAAAAGTAAGCAAAAAAAAAAAAAAACTCGGAAGAGACTTGAAATAAATTGCCTCAAGGAAAATGCTAAAAAGGAAAAACTACAAAATCATAGCCTTACCTTGGGAGACTTAGGCAGACCCACAGCCCTGTTCTCTGCTAAGGTGAGCAGGGTTAACTTTGTTTCCTCCACTGAGGGATGTTTGGGAGGGCGAGGTGGGGGATGGGAGAAAGAGCCTTCATATCTTCGCATCATGTAATACTGTTCTTCGGTGATCTCTTCAACCAGAGTCCTGACTAGAACTGATTCTGTGTCCCTAGAAAAACTATTAACTAACTGAACAGTCATATTTAAGCGACTGACAGGAATTTCCCAGCACTCCCTGGGGTTGGCAAAGTCACTTATAAGTAGATAGGAGTCTGTGATAGCTTCCTCCAACCGCAGTCCTGGTGTAGCAGCCAAAATGTCTTCTTCAATGGAAAGATCTCTCACAGATACCTTCACGTTGAAGGGAAAGCGGAACTGCGCACAGAGCTCAGAAATCTGGTACTGTTTCTTATCATGAATCACCTCTACGAAACCTCCTTCCATGTACAAAGGGAGCAGCGTTGTCTCATAGGATTTTTTGAGGATTTTTTCACAGGCTAGAACATTCACCACTTTTTTGATTCCCTCACAAAGGACTTGAGTCGTCTGTGAGTGATGCACTAGAAACTGGTCCCCAACAGATACGGATGACAGTTCGTCATGAGGGGGATGAAAGGCTTTGGTGGCCACCACGTGGAGACGCTCCTTTTCACTCTTTGCTATCTCAAGGTCATAGGCAGTTGGGAACTCCCGGGGTCGCCGCTTGAATTTGCCTTTATAGCTAGTGGGGATCAAGAAGTGCCTTTTAGGAAAATTGCTTCGAATTTCTGAAGCTAAGATCCTCGATGCCTGGTACTTTTTGTGGACCACAATGGTCTTCCCAGGCTGTAAAATGCTTCTGGGAAGCTTGTTTCCTTGAGGTGCCTCTATGACTTCGGCCACTATGGGGAACTCCTTACTGGTCATTTCAAAGAGATCTTGTGTAGATAATAGCTGAAGAAACCAGTTGGCATCGTAACTGTCAGTAATGTCTTTGACTTCAATATCTAAACTGGGGAGGATGCGGACTATATCTTTTCGGACTGAAAGAAAAAAAAAAAAGACTATGATATTTTGTCCATCACAATGTTGCTTTGATAAAGTATTAGAATCTCTCCTGGTGCCATAGATAAATTCCACTTAAAAAAATCATGTCGGGAGCCTGGGTGGCTCAATTGGTTAAGCAACTGCCTTCGGCTCAGGTCATGATCCTGGAGTCCCAGGATTGAGTCCCGCATCGGGCTCCCTGCTCAAAAGGGAGTCTGCTTCTCCCTCTGACCCTCCACCCTCTCATGTGCTCTCTCTCTCTCTCTCTCAAATAAATAAAATCTTTAAAAAAAAAATCAGATGTCCATGATATAACATTTCTTATGTGTGACTTTCTTTTTTTTACATTTTAAAATGAAGTAGATCATATGTAAAATCAACACCCATAAACTCACTGCTCAGCTTAAAAAAGAGATATTAACCTGTCCCTTGGAGCCCTATGAAGCTTATCAAAATTTCACCTTCCTCACTACAACCTAGGGATAACCATTCTCCTGATTCTAGAGTTAATCATTCTCCTGTTTTTTTAAATAGCTTTATCACACATAACATAGATAAATATATGTGTATATTTATAAATGTATATCTGTGTGTATGTATCTTTTTCAGAAGGTTTATAATATCTGAAGTCATGCTCTTGAGCTCTAGCCATAATATATGAAATTATCTTAGAAGAAAATTTCAATACTTCAAGTAAGACCCTTCCTGCATAAGGCCCAAGACATACATTCTTTACACAAAATTCTATCCTTCTACAGAACAACACTGCAAGATCATGGGATATAAGGTACTTAAGATTAATATATGGAAGTGAACAACAAGATGCAATCCTTTTTCAGTGTGAAAGTTATTCTTTCTCTGCTGATGTTCCATTAACCTGGATAGAAAAGGAGCATCACAGGTTGGGTCCCAGGCAGAGGAGCCATTCAGGAGCCTTAGGTATACTGGTGGGGTGCTTACCAATGTATTCTTTGCCTAATGTGGCACTGGGGACTAATAAATCTCAAATTCTTTCTGAGCACCCTCTATCCTAGAAGTCTTTGAGACTACAGAGACACTGAAAATATTGTCCTAAAAGTATTTATCTGCTGTACATGCACTATCCCACATAGATTGTTATAATGGTCTTGAATTAGAAATAAAGTTACTATTAACAGGGTTGTATAAAGGTTTATATTTTCTCAACAATTTCCTACCATGTAATGTTTTATAGCATTTTCACAATCCACTGTTGTTTCCCAATATCTCCAGCCACTCTTCTGTCAATACACTTTCTTCCTTGCATGCTTTTGAAAACAAGTAATTTGGAAAATTTTGAAAACAGAATTTCCTCTTTAAAAGCATTACCTTGTTATTACTTTTTATGTTATTAACTTTATGCAGCCATCTGGAAACTGTAACTTTATAATTTGTGTCATATTACTTGCACATGTTGTGTAACAGAGTTCCTGAAGACATAACATGAAAAAGCATTATTTTAGGGGTGCCTGGGTGGCTCAGCTGGTTAAGTGTCTGCCTTCGGCTCAGGTCATGATCTCCAGGTCTTGGGATCGAGCCCCACGTTGGGCTCCCTGCTTAGCGGGGAGCCTGCTTCTCCCTCTCCCTCTGCCTATCCCCCTGCTTGTGTGAGTTCTCTCTCTCTCTCTCAAATGAATAAATAAAACCTTAAAAAAAAGAAATAAAAAGTATTATTTTATATTCTTAAATAGAGAACAGAAAAAAAAATCAATGGCTGTCTAGAGGATGAAGATCTGTAAAAATTCTTCATTTAAAAAATAAAAAGGGGGCATCTGGGTGGCTTAGTCGTTAAGCGTCTGCCTTCGGCTCAGGTCATGGTCTCAGGGTCCTGGGATCGAGCCCCGCATCGGGCTCCCTGCTTGGCGGGAAGCCTGCTTCTCCCTCTCCCACTCCCCCTGCTTGTGTTCCTGTTCTCTCTCTCTCTCTGTCAAATAAATAAAATCTTTAAAAGAAAAAAAAAATAAAATAAATAAATAAATAAATAAATAAATAAAAAGAAGACTAAAAGCACACTCCTTAATCAATTCATTGTATAAAGCTTAGCATACCTAAATTTTTTTTAGAAGATTTTATTTATTTATTTATTTATTTATTTATTTATTTATTTATTTATTTATTTATTTGACAGAGAGAGAGAGAAAGCACAAGCAGGGGGAGTGGCAGGCAGAGGGAGAGGGAGAAGCAGGCTCCCTGCTGAGCAGAGAGCCCGGTGCAGGAATCTATCCTAGGACCCTGGGATCATGACCTGAGCTGAAGGCAGATGCTTAACCGACCGAGCCACCCACATGCCTCACATGCCCAAACTTTTAAGATTGTTGCCACAGGCTTCCCTGCATCCCAAGGTAATTTTAAAAACTCTAAAATCTCAACAAGTTGGATAGAAATGAATGAGGTTTAAGAATTGTAGAACTAGCGCTAGGTAAGCATCATAGGCTCATGCCATTTCTCAAGTTGAGGCAACAGTTAAACACTGGTAGATGGATGTCATTAAGGACTTTCTGGGAGCTCTATATTGATCCACCAGAACACAGGGACCCGAATGTAACCTAGATCCCAATCTATATTTGGGCACTACAGCTTTGTGGGTACAACAGTCATTGATTATTTTGTTGACCAACATAGCCCAATGTCTTGAATAGTGCCTGGCACACAATAGGTACTAAATAAATGAATTGAATAAAGGAAAAACTACTGCCAGAACGATGTCCTTGATTGAGCACTAAAGGATGTGATCTATAAATAAGTAGAGTTCCACATAAAATTTCATTGAGAAAAATAAATTTCTACTGCTAATGCTCCTGCTATACATCATAGAAGGTAGTATATGTATCATTTAAAACATGCTCCTTTCGGTTGTAGTTTATCTTACTCAATGGCTTATTCAGTGCAATAAGTATTTTTACTTTCACTGTTTAATTTCTATGAAACAACAATCTAGACATTTTAAGGTATAAAAATAATCACAGTGAACACACCTTAGTAGAAGATCCAATAAGGAAAAATAGTACATGTGGTGAAAATCAACAACTCTTCTTTGATCCATCAGGGAATTGAGGTTACAGGGCAAACCATCACCCCCAAAATGAGAGAAATAGGTGAACATAGACTTATAGCTTATTGGGAGCAGAAACCACCACTGGATTCAACAACTAGTAAGAACACTTTTTTTTTTTTTTAAAGATTTTATTTATTTATTTGAGACAGAGAGCATGAGAGTGGGGAGGGTCAGAGGGAGAAGCAGACTCCCTGCTGAGCAGGGAGCCCGATGCGGGACTCGATCCCGGGACTCCAGGATCATGACCTGAGCCGAAGGCAGTCGCTTAACCAACTGAGCCACCCAGGCGCCCCCTAGTAAGAACACTTTAAGAGTAATTGACTACTTGCTGGAGACAAAGCCTAGATAAGCTTGAGAGATAAAACTTCTGGGGTCCAAGTTTAGCGGGATCCTCCCACACTTTCTTGTTTATTCCCAAGAGCCCCACCAAGTTCTCAGGGTGAAGATCAGAGAAAAATCCCCTCATGGTTCTGGCAGGGCCATGGCAAAAGTCAGAGAATTCAGTTTTCCTTAAAAAAGGTCTGCCCTCAAGGAAAACTATTTTACCACAGCCTAACCAATCTGGGTTTTACCAGAGTTTAACTGACATAGGGGAAGGGAAACACCCAACTATAACCTCCTCTATCTTTCCACATGGGGGAAAGGAAATACCCAACTCCAGCCCCCACTTGCCAATATTCTACCTCACCTAAGGAGGCATGGGGAAGAAAGCTGAGAAGCACTTGTAAAGGTCACAGGGCAACTAAAAGACTCAGACCTAAATAGAGGATTATAGAATGCATCTCCTCCCTTACACCTTACTAACCATATCAATAAGACTTCTGTATAATAATGGGGGATTACAACTGAAACATTTATATTTCTGTTTAAGAAGAGGTCTCTAGAAAAGACAACAGGGGAGACAAAAAACAAGGACACTGAATAAAATTTTAGCCTCTGACATCTACAGATACAGAAAACTGTAAACATGGACTAACTCACAGCTAGATAAAAAACCTCACATTAAAGGCTTATTTATTTGCCTCAGTTTCTTTTATCTGATACATCATGTCTAGCTTTCAACAAAAAATTACAAAGTATATTAAAAGGCAAACAAACAGTGTAGCCTGAAGAGACAAAGCCAAACTCAGATATGCAGAGATTTTGGAATTTTCAGACTGGGAATTTAGAATATGATTAATATGCTAAGAGCTCTAATGGAAGAAAATGACAGAAAAGATGGGTAATGTAAGCAGAGAGATGGAAACTTTTGTAAAGAATTAAAAGGAGGGACGCCTGGGTGGCTCAGTCGGTTAAGCGTCTGCCTTCGGCTCAGGTCATGACCCCGGGGTCCTGGGATCGGGTCCCGTGTCGGGCTCCCTGCTCCACGGGGAGCCTGCTTCTCCCTCTGCCTCTGTCTCTCTCTCTGTCTCTCATGAATAAATAAATAAAATCTTAAAAAAAAAAAAAGAAAAAAAAAGAATAAAAAGGAAATGTTAGGTGTTAAAAACATAACAGATATGAAGAATGACTTTGATTGGTTCATCACTAGACTGGACATGGCTAAGGAAAGAATCAGTGAGCTTGAAGATATACCAAGATATATCAATAGAAACTTCCCTTAACTGAAAAGCAAAAGAAAAAGAATGAAAAAAAAAAAAAGGGACAGAATATCTAAGCACTGTGGGCTAACTACAAAAGGTGTAACATGTACACCACAGGGATGCCAAAAGGAAAACAAGAGAGAAAGGAACAGAAACAATATTTGAAGTAATAGTGGTGAAGAATTTTCCAAAATTGAGGAAGCTTAGAGAACAGCAAGCATGATAAATACCAAAAAACCTTCACCTAGGCATATCATATTCAAATTGTAGAAAATCAAAGAAAAGGAGAAAACCTGAAGAAGCCAGAAGAAAAAAAAATCTTATCTCTAGAGGAAGAAGGATAAAAATTAGATTGTACTTCTCTTCAGAAACCATTGAAGCAAGAAGAGAGTAGGTGGCATACTTAAACTGTTAAAAGAAAAAGAAACCCACCAACCTAGTATTCTGCCTCCAGCAAAATTATCCTTCAAAAGTCAAGGGTGGCAGAAAATGCCACCCCAAAATAAATCACTTTGGCATCAAGATTATTTTGAGCTAAAGGCACTTGAAAAACAGCAGGTGCAAGAAGAGTATTCTAATGTTTCCTTTTCTTCCTGAAAACAGGAGATGAAACTCCCATGTGAAAGATGCCCTCTCTATATCAGGAGAAGAAACATCCTTCTACAGGGAGTTAAAGCCAAGTGAATTCTGTCAAAACAGACCTTGTTAAAATAATTCTTACCTTTCTTTAGCCTCCCTACATAGTTTAGTTACTTCTCTGCAGTTGCCTCTTTTCTTCAAACCAATATAAAAGCATGTAGGTTTTGCCATCTGGGGAGTCTTCACTCCCTTTTGAGGGCTCCCCTTTCATATAAAACATGTAAATCTGTCCGCTTTTCTCTATTTAATCTGTCTAGTAAGTCAGTTTAATTCTCAGGCCCAGCCAAAAAGCCCTAAGAGATGACTGTCTCTACATATTTTTTTTAAACAAGTTTTGTCAATTCTAGCCCTGCAATTTCTCTCAATTGCTAGTTCCTCCTACATTATTATCTAATAATAATAATTCTTATATTTGTTGGAAATTTTCACTTTCTAAGTTTGATTTCTTTGTCATTTACTTTCTAAGATTATACTTCTTTTTCTCAAAAGCGTTTTTTTTTTTAAGATTTTATTTATTTATTTATTTGACAGAGAGAGCAAGAAAGCACAAGCAGGGGAAACAGTAGAGGTAGAGGGAGAAGCAGGCTCCCCACCAAGCAGGGAGCCCAATGCGGGGCTCGATCCCAGGACCCTGAGACCATGACCTGAGCCGAAGGCAGACGCTTAACTGTCTGAGCCACCTAGGCGCCCCTCTCAAAAGTGTTTTCACATCCAATTGCTCAGTGAATTGTTTATATTCTTGTATCACATTATACTCTTTATAGTGATTATTGGATGCACTAATAATTTCCAAACTTTGCCTTATTCTAGGCTTTTTTTTTTTTTAAGATTTTATTTATTTATTTGAGAGAGAGAATGAGAGAGAGCACATGAGAGGGGGGAGGGTCAGAGGGAGAAGCAGGCTCCCTGCCGAGCAGGGAGCCCGATGCGGGACTCGATCCAGGGACTCCAGGATCATGACCTGAGCCGAAGGCAGTCGCCTAACCAACTGAGCCACCCAGGCGCCCTATTCTAGGCTTTTAAGTTAAAATTTCTTTATAGTTCATCCATTTGGTCTCACCTTTTTTTTATGAATATTCTGTGAATTATCTTTTTTTCCCATTTATTCAGCTTCATTTCAACTTAAAAGAAACTGTCCCGTGAATTTCATTTTCTTTAGATAGTTCTTCCCTGGTTCTACTGTTGTTTGTATTTATGAATAGAGAAAGTGCCTTTTGGGTTGCTCTCTAACATTTGTAGCAGAAAAAAAAAATCATCATGACCTTCACTGAGAAATCAAGAGTCATTTAAAATGAATGCACTTAGGGGCGCCTGGGTGGCTCAGTTGGTTAAGCGACTGCCTTCGGCTCAGGTCATGATCCTGGAGTCCCGGGATCAAGTCCCGCATCGGGCTCCCTGCTCGGCAGGGAGTCTGCTTCTCCCTCTGACCCTCCCCCTTCTCATGTACTCGCTCTCTCTCATTCTCTCTCTCTCAAATAAAAATAAATAAGTAAATCTTTAAAAAAAAATGAATGCACTTATATTTAATATGGGTTTATTTGTAATACATTTCCTTTTCTATTTTTATTTAATTTATAAAAGCTATGAGAAGTGACCAGCCATTTTCTTATACTGGATGATACATGTCAACATGTGTTCTCCATTGATTTTTGTAATGGTTATTTTTTTATATCAACTTGACTGGGCTACAGTACCCAGTTACTTAAACACTATTCTAGGTGTTTCTGCTAAGGTATTTTGCAGATGTGGTTAACATCTAAATCAGTTGACTTTGGGTAAAGGATGTTATCCTTGATAATATAGGTGAGCCTCATCTAATCATTTGAAGGCTTTAAAAGCAAAAACTGGAGTTTCCCAGAGAAGAAAAAAATGCTGCCTCAAACTACAGCATCAACTTCTGCCTGAGTTTACAGCCTGCCAATCTGTCCTAGGGATGTTGAACTTATTAGCCTCCATAACTACATGAGGCAAGTCCCTAAAATTAATTAATTAACTAATTAATATGTAATTTCATTTATATTACAATATAATTATATATAGCATTATAAATATCTCTATTTCTCTGGAGAACCCTGACTGGTAAAATATTTACAGTTGGTAGTGTAAGAATAAATAAATACATATATTAACTGTACCTTATACTTCTTGCTGTCTGATATTTCTATTAGCAATAAGATTACTTGCCTAAAGGAAGAAAATGAAATGGAAGTGGACTAAAGTGTTCATGGGTTCTAAATATCATGTTAAGTCACAATATTTTCATAGGCACATTAGGAAAAGCATCACTAATAAAAATTGAACCTGTAATACAAATATAAGTGATATCAACTTTGGTGCCCTGAAGTGAATATTCATTCTCCTTAGCTATTAAATTCATAAATATGTTATCATAATAAATCAAATCTGGATATGGTGAGTGAGAAAACTTTGTTACCTAAACAGGAACTTTGTACTATGCAGTATGTATACACAGAAACAAATATCTTAGTTGCTTCATTCATTAACTCATGTATTTGATTTATTCAATATTGAACACATTCTCATGCATTGAGAAGATAAAAATAAATACATAAGAAACTGACTCTGATATGTTTATAAATTACTGAAGATTATGTTTTATTATAAATATTGTTTATAAATTATACTTATCTTTTAGCAATATTAGCAACCAGTTCTTTCAAGATTATACTAGGTCCAGGGAAAGCTCTGGGCTGGGATTAGTTTAAGTAAGTAGTGAGGTTTATAGGTGAAGTATGTGGCTTTCCAACCTTTTTTTTTCTCTCAAATTTACCATGAGGACAAAAAGAAGAAGGAAAGAAAAAAAAATAAGATTCAGTGAAACTAAGACATCTGCAATCCTTACACGGAATGAAGGTAGAGCTCAGGATGGAAGAACGGTCAAAAATTTGGCAGAATAGAAAAAGGAAAGCCTATGTGCTAAGAAGCCATAGCACAATGAAAAGTCAGCCTTTTTTTGCCCCATGAGATCTCAAAAAGGCTCATAAATTGGAGGCATAAGGCCCCTCTGACCTGTGGATGAGAATATAGGGACCTAAGGAGGTTATCTGAATGTCTGAAGAGTGCTTAACCCTAGGTCTCCAACTCTATATTCTGGGGAAGATAAGCAGTCACCCCTACTACCTCTGTCTTTGCAGGAAGCGGTAGATACAGAGTCGCAGAATCTGGAAACTAGGCATAGGTGAGTGGGGGAGAAACAGGGGACTGAAAGCAAAGGAGTAAGTCTAAACCTGTGGGGGAATGGTGAAACCCTTAGCAACTTCCCCACTCAGCTACAATAGTTTCAGAAGCTCCATAAGGAATCAGAAAGATTCTTCTCAGGTGAAACTGAACAAGTCCTAGAGGAAAGGCTCACAGAGCCTGAATTTAGGGAATGCTCTGATGACAAAGCTGGCAAAGTGAAACCTAAAATTCAGAAACAAAGAGCTTGTATGTAAATAGGGCCTCACTTGTAAATTAAAAAAAAAAAAAGTGTCTCACATATAAATATGAACAAATGGCAAATAATCACCAGGCATTTGAGGAAAACAATGAGAGTGACAGACCAAAACTTTTTTTTTTTTTTTTTTTTGAGGGAGAGGGAGAGAGAGAATCTTAAGCAGGTTCTGCCAAGCATGGACCCTGACTCAGGGCTCTAACGACCCTGAGATCATGACCTGAGCTGAAATCGAGAGTCAGACACTTAACCCACTGAGCCACCCAGGCGCCCCAAACCTTTTTTTAAAAATGCCCAAAAGAGGCAGTTAAATGCAAGAACACAGAAAACTTTAAGAAACTGTAAAATATTCTCAGAGAGATAAGATATTGCATTCTTAAAACAAGAACACAATAACATTTAAAAAATGATGTAAGAAATAACTCTTGGAAATTAAAAATATGATAGCTGAAATTAAAAATTCATTAAAACAGTTGGAAATGTAGTTAAGGAATTTTCCCTGAAGGTAAACCAAAGACAAGAAAGATGTAAAATAAGGAAGAAAATAGTCCTAGATCAGTATGGGAGCTTCAACAAAAGATTAGAAGTTACAGAAAGAGAAAAGAGAAAAAAATATAGTTGAAAGAAAATTATCAAAGAAATTATCTCAGAAATGAAATATCTGAATTTCCAGATTAAAAATTGCTATCACAGTCAAAGAACAGGACCACCCAGATGGTTTTAAATGGAAGTCCCAGGACAACACTGTTATGGATTAAATGTTTTCATCCCCCAGTATTTACATGTTGAAGCCCTCCTCCCCAGAGTGAGGTATTAAGAGGTGGGACTTTTGGGAGATGATTAGAATTTGATGAGGTCACCAGGGTGGAGCCTTCATGAAGGGGATTACTGTTCTTCTAAACCTGTATAAAGTCAATGCCTTGAAAAATAGCACTATCTTTATATTATTTGGAAATTTAAATGCAAATACAAGAAAGTAAGTACAAAATATTTAAAGCAGTTACCTTGAAGTAGCAGAATGTGGGGAAAAGTTGGGAATGGTCAAGGGCATAAGGTGTGCTGATCATTTTGTAATAAATCCTTTTACCACTATTTGACTTTTTTGACTTTGATAAATATTGAGATTATTTTTTTAAATAAAATGAAAGAATGGAGAAAGGGGAACCCTCTTACACTGTTGGTGGGAATGCAAGGTGGTATAACCACTTTGGAAAATGGTGTGGCGGTTCCTCAAAAAAATTAAAAACAGAGCTACCCTATATGACCCAGCAATCGCACTACTGGGTATTTACCCCAAAGATACAGATGTAGTGAAAAGAAGAGCCATATGCACTCTAATGTTCATAGCAGCAATGTCCACAATAGCCAAACTGTGGAAAGAGCAGAGATGCCCTTCAATAGACGAATGGATAAAGAAGATGTGGTCCATATATACAATGGAATATTACTCAGCCATCAGAAAGGATGAATACCCAACTTTTGCATCAACATGGATGGGACTGGAGGAGATTATGCTAAGTGAAATAAGTCAAGCAGAGAAAGTCAATTATCATATGGTTTCACTTATTTGTGGAACATAAGGAACAGCATGGAGGACATCAGGAGAAGGAAGGGAAAAAATGAAGCGGGGGGAATCAGAGGGGGAGAAGAACCATGAGAGACTATGGACTCTGAGAAACAAACTGAGGGTTTTAGAGGGGAGGGGGGTAGGGGGATGGGTTAGCCCAGTGATGGGTATTAAGGAGGGCATGTACTGCCTGGAGCACTGGGTGTTATATGCAAAAAATGAATCATGGAACACTACATCAAAAACTAATGATGTAATGTATGGTGACTAACATAACATAATTAAAAAAAAAAGAAGTCTCAGAATACTAAAAGATCAATGTTTGGGGGGGTTGCTATTGATTTATCACCTATTATTCAATATTCAGATACTGCTTTTCTGATACGTGTGATTTCAACCCTCAGCTTATAAACGAGTTGATATGTCATGTAACTAAGCAAAAACTGTACCCTTAAATTTTGGAAGGCATTGAGGTTTTTACCTAAAATGAAATGCAGCTTTTCAACTCTTGAAATTTTCATTAGGGGAGAAGTAATTATCAATCTGTACATCAAAACATAACACAGTTAAAAAGTTTTAACAAGCAAGATTTCTGATTTTTAGTAGCAACTTTAAATAGCAGACTCAATTTTTCATTTGTAAATATTATGCATTTCATTTGTCACACAACATGAATTTTATCTTCCAATGAAAGGCACAAACAGATCTTACTATGACTTATAGGAAACTAGTAGTTAAAGGTCTTGGGTGGTTATTTATATCTATTTTCTAAAGAGATAGAATGTTTTACAAATCATGAAATGTATAGTGAGTGTCAGAGGGGCTTCAGGCCTGTAATGAGGATTATGACCAAGAGTTTCCAGGAACTGATATTTCATTTAAACATGTCCTGCTACTTCTTTATGATGCCTAAATGTTTACATCAATAACATATTAAAAGCCTAACACCAGGAGTAGAATACGTTATATTCCTTCTTTCCCTATTTATTATGTTCTCTTTTCAGCAAATCACTATTTCAGAACTTCCTATAGTTCTCAATCTTTTTCATCTTGCTTTTACCCCTAAGGTTTCTCTAAAATTTTCTATCCCTGCCTCAGACCTATTCTTTTTCTTGTCACTTGAGAAAGGGAAGACTTGAGACAAGAGGGTTTTCAACTATGCCTGAACTCAAGGCCTTCGGAAAGTAACTTAGCAAGCAATATGCCGTTGACTTCAAGGCAAGTTTGAATCTTTAGTATTAGAAAGAATAATGTAAAACAAGACCACAATTGATTTTATAAAATAGCCTACATGTTATATTTAGAAGAAAAATGCCTACAACAATAATTTTTAAAATTGGACTTTCTGTGTTGGACACCTGTCCTCTATTTCTGGGGAATATTCTGCAGTCAGTACACATGCAAAGGAGTGCCATACAGCATCTGTCCTGAAATTGCTATAGAAAAAGAACTAATGTTTAAAATAATCCCTAAGAAATTAAAGATCCAAAATAACTTAAATCAAAATTCAATTTTAATACCATTAAAGAATGGGAATTAGATTAAAATATTTTGGAAAGGACTTTATTTCAACCAAAAACTTTCTTGGGACCTTGGTTAGCATGAAACCACATCTAAGTCCATCTAAACAACTGTGTTAATATGTCCTGTTCATCTATCAATGTTTATATTTAGTAAACTGTATCATCATCCAACTAGTAGATCAAGCCAGAAGCCTGGGAATCACATTGACTTCTTTCCCCCTTCCATTAGACCTTCAAAATCTTACTGATTGTATTTCTTAAATACCCATTAGGAGCAAGTGTCCTGTTGATACCACTATTGTACTAACCCCCCAATATCCTGCCATACACCCAATGGTCTCCTTATAGTCCTCTGACCCTGTTCCTGAAACCCTTTATTAATTTGCCCTTTGGATAAAGGTTAACCCCTTCACATGTATTTCCAGACTCTCCATGACTGACTCCACTACCCCACTGCATGTTTTGGTATTTGTCTCAACCTGTCCTCCCTTTTCTCACACCAGCTACACTGAGCTCCAATATCTTGCTTACCTGCCTTCCTGGAAACTGCTATCACTTCCTCCAGTGTTGTCCCCTCTTTCTTTGCCTGATTATCTCCTACTCACCCTCCAGGTCTTAGTTTAAATGCCATTTCCTCAGAGAAGCCTTTGTTGATCCCTAATCTAAATTCATTAAATGCAGTAACCACCTTGTTCCCGTGCTTAGGTTCTGGGTTGGCCTACATTTGCAGCTGTGTGATAGGAGACGCCAATGGTTTTAAAAAATTAACAAATTTGAAAATGAGAAAATGCTTTATCTATTATTTATGAAAAGTGAGGAGAACTCAATTATCACTTTCAATTACACATTTTGGGATAGTTAACAAAACACTAATGTGAGGTCTAAAATTTGCTGTGACTTCCATATTTTGTCATATTAAAAAATGATCGTGCTGTGCCCTCAATTTTTCACAATATTAAAATATAATCGCTACTTGAGTGGAATTTGTACCTTACTTGTACCTTTAATTCAGATGAATTAATTAATTTCTGGTTAAATTACTTACATGTAACAAAATTTAACATGTAGTTCTAAAACCTACCCAAAGGTCCACATCAGTTTTTTCATATTTATATAAGTGACCAACAACCAACAATATTTATAGGAGCAGAGATAAAGAGAATTTGAGGTATCCCAGGGATAGCCTTTGACCAAACATTTTTACATACTGCCTTTTCCTCAAGTATATTATGTATAGTACCTTAATATACTCTTATTTGATTCTCAAAACAACTCTGAGAGGTAGGCAAAAGAGGTATCATCATCCCCTTTGCAAAGACACAGTTTAAATGGCTCAACCAAAGTCCCCACCTATTAAGTTACTGACCCAGAGTTAGAATCCAGGACTTTTGACTGCATACAGAACTCTTTGCTCCATGGTTGCCCACTTATGTGCCATAATCTTGAAAATTCGAAGTATTAATTCCTTTAGGGTAACAAAGCTCTCTCTAGCTATTTCTATTTTATTTTTAAGATTTTATTTATTTATTTGACAGAGAGAGCGAGAGAGCACAAGCAGGGGGAACAGTAGGGGGAGAGGGAGAAGCAGGCTCCCCGCCAAGCAGGGAGCCCGAGGTGGAGCTCGATCTCAGGACCCTGGGATCATGACCTGAGCCGAAAGCAGACGCTTAACCATCTGAGCCACCCAGGCGTCCCTAGCTATTTCTATTATTAAATGCAAATAATTCTATAAAGATCACATATTAAAACACACTTATGTGTGAATTAATTTGTCACATCATTTTCCCTTAAGTCAGAGATACTCCCAGCTAATAAGATTTATATGTCCAGTGATGGGTAGCTGGAAAAAAGGGAAAAAAAAAAAAAAAAGCCTATCAAAAAAAATAGCAGTAAGGGATATATTAAGGAAACTTTGTATCTTTATCACTTTGTTGACCACCTTCATACAAGAAAGCCTCTTTCTAACTACATATGCTCAATATTTAAAAGTAGTTCTTTTCTGACCATGTTTAACTGGCAGTGATAGAAATAAATTAGTAGTTTAACCTGTCTGCACCTGCCAATTCCCGCAATTTACATTTGGATAGCACCACACAACTTACAGTATGTATTTATATACATTATTCCATTTGATCCTTGCACCAAATACATGGTTTACTTATTTATAGATGAGACTCTAACTCTTAGTGGGTTTAAAGGACAAGTCAGGGACAGGGTCATATTCTTCAAACTCTAAAGCCTTCCTCCTTCCCAAACCCCACAATGCTCACCCTCATAGAGCATCATTCCCAGTGGATACTTACATTTCATCACACCTTGAATTTCATAAACAGGCTTGAGAATCAGAGCACCATAAAAGCCTTTAGGGAATGGATTTGTTAAGTCCCACTTATTTGAAAAACCGGTAAGCTTCACAGTTCGTGTTCTGTTCTTTGGGATCTTCCATTCAACAATCTCCTTTAGGGTATAAATATGTTCATCTTCACACTCATAGAATTCTCCTTCTTGTGACAAAGGCAAAGTAAACGAGTGATTCTGATGATTCCTTACCACTCCACAGTTCACCATTATCTCTCCACTGATCTCTTCAACTGAGTTGAGCATGATTTGCTCACCCTGTTTTACAGTGAGATTCTCTAGTTTTAGATCCTTCTGATGATAGAAGCAAGGATGCCCTAGTCTACTTGATCCAATATGAATGGTCCTTGTTATTTCTTCCATAGTGAGGTATGGAGTTTTATCGGCCACAATCTTAAAAAGACCTAAGAACAGAAGAATTATATAAATTAAAGAGAATTCTTACAATGAAAGTTCTCTTAAGAAAATCACAGTGAGAGAGTTATAAAACAAGTACAATGTAGCTTTTAAAAAGTAATGCATTTGTTTTAATCCTGAATTCTTCTAGGTCAAATTGTAATGTATAATTTGTAGATTACTGGATCATCGGATCCAGGCAACAGCAATGGAAACAAGGGGAAAATACCTGGAAAGAGAAAAGCCCCTGTTCTTGGAAGTGGGAAATATGAATGAGATACTGACTGGCTGTATCCCAACTACCTGTGTAATCTTGAGCAAGGCATTTACTCTCTCAAAATCACATTTTCTATTTTCAATTTTTAAATTGAGAGGATTGGATTAGATCGGTGTTTCCATAACTATATTTTCTGGATGTACCAAAATTAAAAGATATTCCAGAAGAAAACTGTTTCATGGTCAAATTAACAATCACAAAGTTACATACCTGGAAGGAGACAGTGGTGATGGTTATACAACATTGTGAATGTACTTAATGACACTGAATTGTACATTTTTGAATGTAAATCTTACCTTATGTGCATTTTACCACAGTAAGAAATACCTACATATTTCCAATTAAATACTTCTCAGAAACTTTAGCTGCACTGCAACTCACAAGAAGAGAATATAACATGCAGAATTTTGAAATTTTGATTATAAACTCTTGGGGAAACATCTATTAATAAATTACAATATACCATCCATGATATATTGGTGTTCCATGTAACTCTCCTTGGAAAATGCCAGGTTAGGTAGTTCCAGATTGAATACTCTTGGTGATACATCATTCTTCTCATTGCTTCTCTAAGTTTGCCGGAGTTTCACTATTAGAAATTTTTTCCTCTAATACTACTGGGATAATCACTAATATAAGGAATTTTTGCTGTTTAAGATATAGCTTTTTAGGTGTGCATGTTTAATTCTCCTCTTTAAATTACTTTTATTTTATTGGTACATCTGCTTTGTAGCATATTCAGAAATGAATTTATTGAAGAGGTTTTAATAAATTTCAGAGAAAATAAGAACAAAGAAAAAATTAGGTAATTGCTTTCTTAACACAAAAGTAAATGAATGATATTATATACTATCATGAACTAAGTAGATTATCTTGCTAGATACTCATTAGACAATGAGAAAATCTTACTAGAATTCAATATAACTTGAAAAATCATTTATTAGTTTAATCAACAAATATATTCCAATTAAATTCATCTATATATCAAATCATTATTAACCAGATTATAATATCTCATGTCTATTCTGGGTTACTATACGAAGATTTATGATCAGTTATTTTTGTAGATCTTTGCTCAAACAAAAAAAAAGGATTTGAGCTATTTTCAGACATAAACATCCTGAAAAAGTGTGTGTGATGCAATCCTGGCAAAAAGTAAGGTACCATGTGCAATCTGTCCTGAAAAGTTTCAGAAATTGACTAGTGTTCACTCACTGTATGGTGTGTTTGAAGACAGTAAGGCAAAGAAACATTTACTTTAAAAGAACTTATTTTATTAGATCTTGTTTCAGGGAAAATCCAATAAAAGAATATTCTTGAACTCTGCACAGTACATGAATTTGTGCATATGTGTGCATGCGCGTGTGCATACATACGCTTAATCTCATTTGTCTGTATGTGAAGATTTGTTTTTAAGAGTCCACAATCATTATCAGGGTTTAGAAAATTCAGCAATTTTTGTGAATGTTAAAAAAATAGCTACCTAGAATCTCATAAATAGTAGAGACACATAGTTTTATTTCTATTCTAGATATACTGATGACATAAGTCACAGAAGAATTAATTCAGCATCTTCTCTCTTGAGGAATTGGGTTCACCTAAGGCAATAACAGACCTAAAATGTTATGAAGTAGAAAAAGCCTGAAACCCTAAGGGCCACCATTATTTCAAGTTATTCACATACTTCAGAGCTGTCTTGTTGAATGTCTCTACTGCAAGAAAAATCTATGAATCTGTGTGTTTTCCCTTAGAAGATGATTAAGTACACAGTTTAGCATACTAAGTGGTAGACACAGGAAATTATCTTTGAGTAAGTTATTTCTTCATCTACTATTGCAGCCAATCCAGAGTCCCTCCTTATAAACAGCCAATTGATACTATACAAACCAGGGTAAGTTTATATATATGATGTCATACTGAAAGTTCAATTTCACAATAAAGTACCATAAGCCTGATCAGCTTTAAACTTCATCAATTTTTCCTCCATCTTTTCACAAAGAGTACAATAGTTTTATACTGGAGAAAATATAATTTGATACTCTTCCAAAAAAAAAAACAAAACCCACATTTCAGGAGCTGAGTGATCATAAGAGTGATTATAAAATAAGGCAATATGTAACCTTCATAAAGTAAGCTAAGAAGCAGAAAGAAAATATATTTCAATTTCCAAATTTTATTGTCACCTATTAAAATGGATATTATTACTTTTAAATTAGGAGAAATTATTCATAAAGAGCATGCACTTGAGAAATAAAAATTATAAGGAAATGCAATTATTGATCTATTAAAAATTAACTGATGAGTAAATTTAGTCTTTAAGATCTTATCTCTGAATCTTAAGTTTTTGGAGAGCTTATAATTTTAACCAATTGTTAATGATCTGTAATTATTAGTAGTAGTAAAAACTGAAATTTGTTTGGAAATTTACAAGTTTGAAAGATTTTTTTTCATGCATCATTTATCCTGACAATAATCTTTTAAGGACAATAAAACAAATATTATTACTGAAGGACATAAAAATGGTCATGATTTTCATTGTCATGGCTCTAGAATCCCAAATCAGACCTTTGACATCCAAGTCTTATGCTCCTGCCACCATACTAGGCTGCCTCCCCATCCTGCATATAACTTACAAGGACATTGCTCAGGAAAACATGTTTATTCCAATTCACAAAATATATATATGGGTCTCATTAGCCAGTTCTCCCTTTGCATGAATCAGCCTTTCCAGACCTCCAGTGTAAGAAGAACAAGAGTAGGTTCCTGGTTCACTGTGCATAATTTATGCTCATCAGATTTTTTTCTACTTTTTTTTTATCTCATCAATTCCCACCCAAATAGGGAGTAATTTTAAAAATTAAAATTTCTAACTGTATATCACAATATTCTTTTTAAGTTACTTTTATTTTTTTTAGTTTTTCTTTAAGTAGGTTCCATGCTCAATGGGGGGCTTGAACTCATGACCCAGAGATCAAGAGTTGCATGCTCCACCAACTGAGCCAGCCAGGCACCCTCACAATATTCTTTAATATATATAACATAAGATCATCATGAGGATTTCACAATCTTTTTCATAGGCTGAACTCTAGCTTGCTTTCCCAGTTCCAACCAAATATATTCCCTTCATCTCTGAGATAAGGAATCTTGGAGTGAACTTTGCCTACTAATTCTCTGAAAGTAATGGCCCAATACAGTGTAAATAATCAGATAGTCTGTTCTCTAAAAGCTTGGAAGTATCCTAGTTGTTAAATGCAACATCCCAATTCCAAATCCTATGGTTCCCTCTTCCCTGGAATATCTAAGAGATTAAAAATTAACATTCAGTAACAGTCATAATTTTTTTCCCCATTCACTCAAAAACTATCTATTTTGTTACGGATGATCTGTTGAGAGGTAAGTGGTAAGTGTCAAGCATGAAATATGTACACATCTTCTACAGTGGACGGTAGGATAAAAGCCAGAGGCAACACTCCTGCCTGAAATTTCACTATACAGAGCATAACAGCTGAGCTATGACAGAGGGGGAGGAATCAGCCACCACCTAAGAATGCCAAGAGCAAGACAGTAGCACCAGATTGTTGTTGTAGGCAATAATATAGCTGTGTTATATACAAAGTTGTATACATTGACTCACTGGAATCTTTGGGTCCCAACTAATCAGACATTTAAGAGGCAAAAAGGGGAACACACAAAACAGTGGTGATTATATGTGCTTTACTCAAAGGATAAAGAGCAATATATATATATAGCTACGTATGAGAAAGTCCTCAAAAGACCTCAAAAGACTGCATACAGACACATAAATTCTATTATTCACATTTTACAGATATATCATCAAAATGATCACAGTACTGTATTTGAGGGGAAAGAAAGGTAACGAAAGAGGTGAAAGACCTATACCCTGAAAAGTATAAAAACACTGATGAAAGAAATTCAAGATGATTCATAGAAATGGAAAGACATTCCATGCTCATGGGTTGGAAGAACAAATATTGTTAAAATGTCTACACTACCCAAAGCAATCTACACATTTAATACAATCCCTATCAAAATACCAACAGCATTTTTCACAGAACTGGAACAAACATTCCTAAAATTTGTATGGAACAGTAAAAGACCCTGAATAGCCAAAGCAATCTTGAAAAAGAAAAACAAAACTGGAGGTATTACAATTTGAGACTTCAAGTTATATTACAAAGCAGTAATAACTAAAACAATATGGTACTGGCACAAAAACAGACACACAGATCAATGGAACACAATAGAAAACCCAGAAATAAACCCACAGTTATATGGTCAATTAATCTTCAACAAAAGAGGAATGAATATACAATGGGAAAAAGACAGTCTCTGCAACAGACAGCAACATGCAGAAGAATTAAACTAGACCACTTTCTTTTACCATACACACACAAAAAAACCTCAAAATGGATTAAACACTTAAAAGTGAGACTTAACACCATAAAAGCCCTTGACAAGTGCACAGATGGAAAGTCTGACATCGGCTGTACCAATGTTTTTCTAGCTATGTCTCTTGAAGCAAGGGAAAAAAAAGCAAAAATAAACTATTGGGACTACATCAAAATAAAAAGTTTCTGCACAGCAGAGGAAATAATCAACATAACTAAAAGGCAACCTACTGAACGGCAGAAAATATTTGCAAATGACATATCTGATAAAGGGTTAGTATCTAAAATATATATAAAAAAACTTATACAACTCAACACCCCAAAAAACAATCCAATTAAAAATGGGCAGAAGACAAGAACAGACACTTCTCCAAAGAAGACATACAGATGGTCAAAACACACATAAAAATATGCTGAACATCACTCATCATCAGAGAAATACAAACAAAACTACAATGAGCTATCACACCTGTCAGAATGGCTAAAATTAAAAACACAAGAAACAAAAGTGTTGAGAGGATGTGGAGAAAGAGGAACTTTCTTTCATTGTTGATGGGAATGCAAACTGGTGCATCCACTGTGGAAGACAATATGGAGGTCCCTCAAAAAGTTAAAAATGGAACTACCTTATGATCCAGGAAATGCATTACTGGGTAATTACCTCAAAAATATAAAAATACTCATTCAAAGGGATACATGCATCCCTATAAAGCAGCATTATTTGTAACAGCCAAATTATGGAAGCAGCCCAAGTGTCCACTGATAGATGAACAGATAAAGAAGGTGTGGTATATGTATACTGGAATATTATTCAGCCATAAGAAAAGAGTAAATCTTGTCATTTGCAACAACATGGATGGAGCTAGAGAGTACAATGCTAAGCAAAATAAGGCAGTCAGAGAAAGACAAATACCATATGATTTCACTCATATGTGGAATTTAAGAAACAGAACAAATGAGCAGAGGAAAAAAGAGACAGAGGGAAAGAAATCATGAAACTGACTTAACTATGGAGAACAAACTGATGGTTACTAGAGGGGAGTCGGTGGGGGGATGGAGGAAACAGGTGAGGGGGATTGAATAGTACACTTATCATGATGAAAAATAAAATAATGTAAAAACAAACAAAAAATAGGATTATTAAAATATACAGCTTAGAATGTGCTGGGAATGTACATGTATGATATTTAATTTTCATAATTGTAGTATAAGGTAGCTACAAATAAAACACAAACATTTCACAGATGAAAGAACATGAAAGTTTGAAGAGATGCCATAAATCCTCTATTACCCCATAGCTCACAAGATGCATAGTAGGTTTTTGTGTCTCTAAAGTTCAAGGGCTTAATCACAGAGTTACACATTTCACTCTTTCATTATTATTGTAAATCATAAACTGTTTGTCCAGCCTTTCATTAGCTAATGAAGAAGGCTCCCTCTTTTTGGGTGCAGAAAGTCCTAGAACTTTTTAAATCAAGCAACGTAAGAAAGTGAACCTCACTGATATTTAAGATGTTGACTGGCACTAGTCTCATCTGTCCACGTGTCAGATGGCCAGGTGCCTGTAGATTAGGTGAGGCCTCTGAGGGAGACTTGGGGATGAAGGGGTTGACCACGCTGCCCACACAGGCTCATGTACTCCCAGTGTGCTACAAGTCACCTGGCCACATATAAGTGGGTTTTCAGAATACATTATTACAGTTTCTAAAGAAAGTAATTCTCACAAAACGGATAAATGCCTTTAAACACATCCTGCAAAGAAACCACGTACTGAAAACAAAACTAATATAAACACAGGTGAACAACAAAGAAATGAAAGAGTTGACATTTCTACTCCTACTCAAACTTTTCTTTAGCCATATTTTGAGGTAAGACAATGATACTCTAATAACATATACAAAGTGGTTGAAACTTCTTTATCATCTCAAAGTTATCAAAATGTGGATTCCTTTCCACGATCATTACAAAGAAATTTGCCTTCAAAGTGCAAGTAAAGATATGTCAAAGACGCACATACAATTTTGAATAAATACACAGGTATTTGAGATGTATGTTCAAAAATTTCTAATTAACTGAGCTATGTGAAGAAGATTTGGAGATGAATCAGACCACTACAAATTTTGATTATGTGTCTTGTCTCTCTGCCAATGATGCAAAGTGCATCTCACTTATTTTTGTGGGTGTGTGCTTCTGCTTCTTTAAAAATTTTAACTGCACTCTGTTCTGCAAATTCCTAAACATCCTCATTATTTTACACTTGTCTAAAAAGATTTTCCATTTCACATGGCTCCTGTGGCTTTTCTATCATTTTGTTATGTTTCCAAGACATTTTTTAGGTCAGCATATCCTACAAAAAGTACCTTTTTCAAGACTACCCCAAATCCAGTATTTCCATGAGAAATTCTAGCTCAAGCATCTTTATCCAACTTCAGACTGATATGGGGTGCATGAAATACCTTACCAAAGCAAAAACTCAAAATTCTTGAGCAAAGTATTGAAATATATAATAATAATATCATCAACAAATGAGTGACTCCAAGAATCTTCATAGAAGACAAGAGAGTCTTGATAGAACAGCAGAAACAAGCAATGTTAAAGAAAGTCGAGTTCATGATAAGAAAATTTTGCATAGCAATACTGAGTATTTGGGAGGGCAGGGGCCATATCAAAGATGGTGACCACGTTTGTTAAATGTTAGATGAGATTGAGACTGTAGAATTCCTGTGTTTGAATGTCTTTATATTTACAATGGGATCAAAATTGTCTATAATAGCTATTAGCAGTTTTTAATAGTTCTTTCACCTGGAGATAAAAAGAATAAATCATAAAACCTTTCGATTCATCTTTACCTTTTTGGTTCAAACTTTGCATTAAAAAACAAAAAAACAACAAAAAAGCCAACAAGCAAAAAACATCTTTTCCCAGTAACATTTAAACTCCTTGAAAGGAGTAACTACATAATATTTAACACATTTGGGTTGTTTAACAAATAATTTACATTAATAATGTTAGGTCTTGAAATCCAATGATATAACTTGACATCTATGTCTAAAGTTCTTTTTTTTTTTTTTTTTTAAGATTTTATTTCTTTGACAGAGAGAGACACAGCAAGAGAGGGAACACAAGCAGGGGGAGTGGGAGAGGGAGAAGCAGGCTTCCCGCGGAGCAGGGAGCCCGATGCGGGGCTCGATCCCAGGACCCTGGGATCATGACCTGAGCCGAAGGCAGACGTGAAACGGCTGAGCCACCCAGGCGCCCCTATGTCTAAAGTTCTGTTATAATCTAAGGTTACTAACAAATGTGTCATACATACTTGTTCATGTTAAAGCTTTCTCTCCCCCAAGCAGTGAGGATAAGTAACAGACTAGGGGGAGGAGAGAGAATGTGAGAACTTCTCATAAACCTGGGCAAGCGCACAGCTCCCTGGACTGTGCAGAACACTGCCCCTTGTATTCTAGGAAGACACACAGAGGCATTGGGACGGGAAAGAACCCCACAGACTTCAGCCACTTCAAAATCTCTCACTAGGCTTTTTTTAGGAGGTTCTTCAAAAATACTACACATTTATTATTTCTGGCCTTGGGTGACTTTAGGCAATAGAATTTGCAGGGCGAGCAATACACAACTATCCCAGTAGTAAAATGGAGTGGTTTTGAAAGTGTTAATTATTAATTTCAACAGCCTGGGTTTACTTCTGGCTCAGTCCTTTCATCACTGTGTAAACTCAAGAACTTATACCCTCCAGGGCCACAATTAATTTCCTTTTCTGCATAATGGTGAAAATTATATCATCTACCTCATAAAGTCATTGTGAAGATTAAATGAGTTGATACGTGTAACATGTTTAGACAATACTGATAATACTTCACACATACACAAAGCACCAAAAAAGCAAAATAATAATAACAGTTATTCTTTCTCCTTATTTTCTTTTATTCTGGAATTCTAAACCTTTGTAGGATGGTTATAAGGTCAGAGAGATTAGTATTTACAGGGCCAAAGAGGACAAAGTAAATATTCCAATCTGGATCAAATCAGTTGAGAGAATCTACAATTTAGCATCTGACACAGACTGAGCAAAAAATCCTAGCAACAATGATTTCTACGGATTTTACCAGAGTGTTAGAATATGGAAATGAGCCTTAGGTGACCTCTTAAGGTGGACTGTCTTTGCTCTGAAGAGTCTGTCTGACCCCATGCTTTGACAAATTGCTTAGAATTTAACCACCATAATTTTATGCCAATAATGAGCAGATTATAGGGAGATGTAAGCACATTTTAAATGCAAATATTGTGCTGCTTGTAGTTATTCACAAGGTACACATTATACAGTTGCTGAAGTTCCCTTGAACAAAAGAAACAGCAAAATGCCAAGGCATTTTTGAAAATGTGTTTTATTCATGGCCCTGAAAGGTAGTCGAAGCCAACTGACTGAGGAGTATACCCTCCCTCTATTTTAATGATCTTAATTTTGCTAATGGAATGCTAGTGGAAGGAATTGGGGAGCCATGTGGTGCTGATTGCATTTTTCAGTATTGCTGCTGCCTGCAAATTAAATGTACCTAAGTAGCCACCTGTTTATGCTTACGATTATGTAAAGCCCCATATGTTTCCCTCTCTACACATGGGAGGTAAATATTGAAAAAATTATTCTGGTGTGAAGGGTGACAACAGCAGCAATCCTTCTATAACTGTCAACATATGCTGTGGTATTTCCTTTAATGTTGTGCTTTGTCTGACATATTTGCTGATTTTTACCATGCAGTGTTCAAAAATATCTGTTACTCATGGTTACATGAAACAATTAAAAATCAGTTTACATTAAATTCAAATTAGGAAGAGATATAATTTCCTGATGTAACCATAAGTTTTAAATGGATTTCAGAGCTTATGATTTAAATAGATTTTGATTTGCACGATAAAGAAAACGGAACTTTGTTTTTTCTAAATTCACCAGCATATAAAAAGGGAACGTTTCCTTCCCAGGCACATCCTTTTGCTTCCAGATTACTAGGCAACAAAAAGGCAACCTGAATGATGTGAATTTGAAAACTGGCAATGGGTTCTTCAGATGGTTAGCCCACCTCTACGGCCACTGGATTTGCTCTCGAGAGCAGCTTGCTAGATCCCATACAGAAGATCTGACCTGGTACCTAGTCAGCAAGAGTTCCTAAGAAGTTCTGAGATGAGTTTCCTTAGAGTATTGGGAGATCTGGTGCAGGAAATGCCTGTGGAACAGCCCCAGGCTATTCAGAGATTGGCCCAGACGGTAGCTTGCTGGAAAGACTGGAGAGACTGAACATGCTATTGTTGATCACTTTAGACAGTGAAGATAAATGAATTAATAGTTTTATATGGTTCATATGCCATCAAGAGGAATTTAAATATCACTATCTAGCAGCCTAGACATGGAAGTCCCTAACTTCTCTTTCTTTTGCAAAGAGACACAGAATGTGAGAGAAAAAGATGAAAACTAACCACACCATCAAAAACTAAGAATAATAGACTAAATGCCCCCAAAAGCCAGAAAGGTTATTTTCATAATAAGGAAGATAGAGCTGAAATTCTTAAGAACCCCAAACTGGGTCTCATGAAACAGAGGAGCCCCTCTAAATTTTTAAAAGATAAGAAGATTAACAATAAGAAGAACTAAAATCATAGAGTAGTTTCTATAGACCAATGTTTGTAGTACGCACTTAATGATCACTTCATTTCATTTATTTATTTCTTGGAAGAATTTTATGACATAAAGAGCACTGATTATTTCCTAACTCTATAAATAAGGAAATTAATAAATTGATGTACTAAAACACATCATGGAGATCATCCAGTCTTAAAATTCTGGTATTTTTTTTCAATTTTGACATACATATTGATAGGTAGAGACACAAGTGTCTTAACAACATTGAAACTGTATCATATACATTCATTTGGATTCCACTTATTTCATTAAACACTGAACCATGATTAAACCTCATGTTTTAAAGTATTTTTCATAAATATGATTTCCAGTGGCTGTAATAATATGTCATAAGGAATGTATCATACTTATCTTTTTCTGCACTATTGGGCATTTAAATTGATTCCATTATTTTGCTATTATAAATAATTCTAAGATGATTATTCCCTTAGAGTTTATTTTAATATGTGGAACCACTGAATAAAAGACCTTTTTGCAGGCAGACTACTAGATCCAGGAGACCAGGGATCAGGACATAAGTGTATCTTTGTCATCAATCACTATCTCTGTACATGCACAAAAGAGACATTTGCCAATTGAGTGGCAGATGGCTCTCCAAACAGAATATCACATTTATGTTCAGAAAGGTTATAACATTCTATACACCCTTCGGTTGGGTTTGAGTGTCACCATTTGACAGTATCTTTCTCAATTTTATTATCATAATCATAAAGCTTAGTTAACAAATACATGGAAAAGTTGTCATTATTATTTTAATTTACACTGACTCCAAACTAATTTATATGTGGTTATAAGCCATCTGAGTTTCTTCTGTCCATTGTCCAATTAGTGTTTCCCAATTAGTGTTATACTAGACTAATTGATTTCTTTTGGGGCGCCTGGGTGGCTCAGTTGTTAAGCGTCTGCCTTTGGCTCAGGTCATGGTCCCAGGGTCTTCAGATCGAGCCCCGCATCGGGCTCCCTGCTCAGTGGAGAGCCTGCTTCTCCCTCTCCCGCTCCCCCTGCTTGTGTTCCCGCTCTCGCTGTGTCTCTCTGTCAAATAAATAAATAAAATCTTAAAAAAAAAAAATTTAATTGATTTCTTTTGTTTTACATTTTAGTGCTATCTAGTCTTTTGGAAATTGTGTCAGTTTGTTATTAACCTTTTTTTTTTTCTTTTTACTGTTTTTACTTTTCTGATATGCAGGAATTTCCATTTTGTGTAATAAAATACATTGTTTCTTTATGGTTTTTCATTATATTTATAATCTGAAACTTGTTTCAAATAAAAGTTTTACTTAAAATGTAACTTTTTCATCTACTTTAACTTTCCTTTGCTATGTGGTATTAAGATGATGATCCAATTTCATTTATTGTTTTCTAAATTGATAACCATACTACAATAATTTACTAAATAACTCTTTCCTTAACCTCAGATGTGCAGTACCAACTTCATCAAATAGAAAGTAATACTCTATATTAAGGTCTACCTCAGAGCTATAAACGAATGCTTAAGTTCAGTCACTAGAGTCAAATTCAAAGCATTGCTCTGATGCTTCTATAACTAGTACCACTGCTATTAATTCAACTTTTGATTTTCTATAAGTAATAATCAGTATAATCTACTATAACTTCATAATAGGTTTTAATATTGTCAGGATAAATATTCCCTTATTGTTTTGTTTTTTAAAATATTTTCTTGGATATTTTCACTTGTTCATTCTCCCAAATGAACCTTAGAATCAGTTTTTTTTTTTTTTTAAAGATTTTATTTATTTGACAGAGAGAGATAGCGAGAGCAGGAACACAAGCAGGGGGAGTGGGAGAGGGAGAAACAGGCTTCCTGCCGAGCAGGAAGCCCGATGTGGGACTCGATCCTGGGACCCCAGGATCATGACCTGAACCGAAGGCAGACGCTTAACGACTGAGCCACCCAGGCACCCTAGAATCAGTTTCTTAAGAGCCAACATAATAATAACTATGATTATAATATGGGAATTATGATTACCATTGTGTTCATCTTACAAATTAATTCATGTGCAATTTGTACACACA
Source organism: Mirounga angustirostris (assembly GCF_029215605.1). NCBI lineage: Eukaryota > Metazoa > Chordata > Mammalia > Carnivora > Phocidae > Mirounga > Mirounga angustirostris. The sequence continues at coordinate 110,216,654 of NW_026991716.1, forward strand.
CACAAAATATTCAGTTTTCTGATTCAAGCACCTAAAATGTCTTTTTAATAAATAGGTAAGCTTTTACAATATTTTTAAGTAAATAAGTAAATCATAAATTAAAGTTTTCTAATATTTCTTATACTAGGTTATAAAAATATTAATCCTAGTTGTTCTATGCTTTTACCTTGCTATTTTAAATAGATTATTCTTACAAATTCTAAATGGTTATAATTGGGAAGTAATGAGTGAGTTTATATATTCTTCTATATATAAATACATATTTGTTTATGTGCATATTTTGTATATCTGTTTTCTATACATTTTTTTATTCTGTCATCCTGCTAAATTCACTTGCACTGCTGACAGTGTGACCTTTTGCCACCTTGTGTCAGGCCCTGCATTTTCTAGGATTTTAAAGGTTTTTAAAAAAAAAAAAAATAAAATAAAATAAATAAAGGTTTTTAAATCCATGTTGCTAAAAACAAACAAAAAAACTGAGATAGGGATACTAAAAACTACTGAATTATATACTTTAAACAGCTGAATTTTATGCTATATAAATTATAGCTCAATAAAGCTGTTAATTTTTTAAAAATCAGAAGGGGAAGGGATAAGTAGTTAAGCAGCAGATTCAAAAAAGCAGTCAGATTGGTCCTTTCATTAGGTCCTGGGGGAATGTAAATTGGCAGAGTATTTACAGAATGTGATTTGGCAAACACACCCAAACCTTTAAAAACATTTTTATTTCTGAAGTCATAACTTCATGTATATGAAATTATTGTAATAAGCAGAAGTGCAGACAAAACTTCAGTTAAAAGGCTGCTCTTAATAGCATAAATTGCATAAATGAACATGTTTGAGATGGATTTATTAATTACAATATATACATATGAAAAACTATTAGAAAATAAAAATTATGTTCTAAAGAATATTTGATGACATGGGCAAGTCCTCTGAAACAGGCTTATTTCCCATTATCTTAGAACATATTTCTGTATGTATGCATGTGTTCAATGTACTCAAAAACAAAGGAAGAAAATGTACCAAATATTAATGCTAGATAGCTCTGGTGATGAGATTATAGGGAGCTTTAATTCACTTCCCTGCATTTTCTTATGTTCTACAAGATATATGTGGTATTTGTAAAATTGAAAAAAATCAATACATTTTATAACTTTAAAAGTTGTGTTCCTTATGTCCATACAAAAAACTTGCACATGGACGTTTACAGCAGCTTTATTCAATTACCAAAACTTAGAAGTAACCAAGATGTCCTGTAGTAGTTGAATGGATAAATAAACTATAGTATATCCACATAATGCAATATTATTCAGCACTAAGAAGAAATGGGTATTAAGCCATGAAAAGACATGGGGGAAACTTGATGGCATAATACTAAATTTAAGAAGCCAATCTTTAAAAGGCTACATACTCCATGATTCCAACTGTAAGACATTTTGGAAAAAGCAAAACTATGGAAACTAAAAAGATCAGTGGTTGCCAGGGGTTATCGAGGAGGAAGGATGAATCGGAGAAGCACAGAGGGTTGCTAGGACAGTGAAAATACTTTGTGATACTTCTGTAATGATAGATAGATATATGTCATTACACATTTGTCTAAACCCACAGAACGTACAACATCAAGAGGGAACCATAATGTAAACCATGAACTTTGGGTGTTTCTGATGTATCAAGGTAGGCTTAACAATTGTAACAAGTGTGCTACTCTGGTATGAGGTGTTGATAATGGCGGATGCTATGTAGACTTGGGGGCAGTGGGCATATGGAAATCTGTGTACCTTCTGTTCAGCTTTGCTGTGAACCTAAAGCTGTTCTTCAAAGTAAAGTCTATTTAAAAAAAGCTTTTGTTCCAATGGCAGAACCACTAAATCATTAATACGTAATTTTGTATATAGTCGTGTGCTTTATCAGTGTTCAGTTAAGAGAGTCAAGGAACTGAAGACCCGGGTAGACAATGCTTTAAGGACAAGTGATTCCTCTCATGAGAGTCCCTCTATGGTGACACCATTGAAATAATACTATAAAGATCTTTAGAGGAATTATGCACATGCAAAAGGAGACGGGAAGAGCAAACTGTGATGAGACAGATTTTTAGAAGATGTACATAAAATAGCAATACTATGAAAACTTATAGAACACTGCAAGTTGTAGAAAAGCCTATTTTAAAATAGTCTTTCTGACACAATTCTGGCCTGATGCTAACATGTACTAAGGTGAGCGAAAAGAACATTTTAACCTAGAACTTTAAAGTCTCTTTGTCTTCCAGATAATACACATTTTAGTTATCTAAAGCCCAAGGACTTAGAGAAATAATTGATCACATGCTAAAGAATAGAAGAAAAATAGCCCCCCTCCCCAAGGAAATGAAAATTAATGTAAAAGTCTGAATTTCTTGTGTAGATTACTTCAAATTTTCTTGCACAGTATATGCAGAATACCCCTTTTTGTTTAGGAAAATATTTTGTATAAAAGACATAGCTCAATTTATTTTGCCTAAGTGAGCACAGTGGGAAGAGATGCCTTAAGAGAAGTTGACCCAGAAAATTTGGAAAAATACCCCTTGGTTCCCTGAATAGCAAATTATCCAAAAGGCAAAAAACCCTATTTAGGGCTTCTCTGAATCATACGTCATCATAACATCCAGATGGAAAAATAGGAGCAATACATGCCCTATATCTTGCTTCTTTTAACAAAAGTCCTTCACATACAAAAAAAGATAAAAAGGTTATTCAACTATAAAGCCATTAAATATATTTTAAATATTTTTTGCATAACATTTTTCCTATCAGGTCCTTTAAGAAACTGATATTTTGGTTGAATAAAGAAATACCTAAAATCATAAGATAGCTAAACATAAAATAACTAAACATGGAAGATTTAATCATTTCAATGGTACATAAAACACAAAATGAATGACCACTGAATGTATTTTATGTTGTCTAGCAATTAAGTATACAGTTTCTCAAATGAAACAGTGGGAAAATTCATTTTGAAAAAGTGAATGTATTAAGTATTTTTCATAAGGCATAAAAGAACAGGTTTCATAAATTTCAGTCACTTAATCTTAATCAATTTCTTGAAGAAATAATTCTATTATTAATCCAATTTTTGCCACTGATTATGCCTAGTACTTTTCTTATTTTTCTCATTTATATTTCAAATGATTTTGAAAAGAATCTTACTGTTCATAAGAGAGAGAGGTATTTTGGGAGCTAATTCTCCGTGGCATGTCTACATGCTCCATGGCATGTCTACATGCTTCAGAAGCTAGAGGTTTTGTTTCCTGACCAGGATAAAGATAATAGAGAATATCTCTCTCCTGAGAGACATGCTAAGATAGCAAAGTCTTCTTCCTTCTCCCTAAAGAAGAGTTTCTTACATTCCAGGATAATAAAAACAATATCTTCCTAAGGGCCAAAGACTGGCAGCTTTGCCAACAGCCCCTCACATGTTTGGGATTTCCTAAATTTAGTGTTTCCCTGCTGTGCATTTAGCACCCACTGGGTCCTACTCTATCATCACCCCCATGAAACATGGGGTTCAAAGGACACTAAGACATGAAGACAATGCTGTCTGTTATGGCATGAGAACTAACCTGCTGTGTTCATTTGGGTTCACTGTTTCAATACTGACCGTATTTATGGAAGAGTGGCAATTCAGCATGGCAGCTATATGGCTGCTTAGGAATGGACTGCCCACTTGACAAATAAAATTCATTTATCCCTTTATCTGATAGAAATTCTTTTAAGTAGGAAGCACTGCCTGAAACTTGTCTTTAAAACATGATTTAAATCCATTAAACATATGAAGGAAATTTTATATTTAATGAATTTTCTAACAGTCATCTAAAAATTCCTATTACATGTTTTTTTAGGAGAGGGATCAATTTAGATCATTTTAATATTACAATGTTTACTGCATATAACAGAAAAATTAGAAAGGATGCCACATATCCAAGGGATCTGTGGATCTTCATCCTAACACTGATGCTGGTTGACAAAAAGACCATTTCACTCTTTTTCTACACTTAAGCAAGAAGTGCTTCAGAGCACAGACTCTGGAGCCATACTGTTTGCATCTGTATTGGTGCTCTCCAATACAGTACCACTGTTAGAGGTACTGTACTGAGCATTTGAAATATGGTTACTTGAAATTAGCATAGCCTGAACTGAGATGTACTATGGGGGGGAAATACAGCTGGATTTTAAAGATGTGGCATGAGAAAAATGCAAAATATCTCAATAATGTTTATACTGATTACACGTCAAAAGGATAATACTTTAGTTACATATTTTTAATAAAATATTTTATTAAAATTAATTTTACATCTCTCTTGCTCTCTGTGTTTTTGTCTTTTTTTGCTGTTTTTTTTTACTTATTTAAATATCTGTGCCAGGTAGCCTCCAAGATAGTCCCCAAGGATTCCTGCCTCCTGGTAGTCACACCCTTGTGCAGTCTCCTCCTAGAGTGTACCAGCATTTGTCTGGGTGATCAAAAGAATATAGCGGACGTGATGGTATTTCTTTTCTGAGATTAGGTTATAGAAGACTATGATTTCCATCTTGGGCTTTCTGTCACTCTCAGATCATTCACTAAGGAGGAACTTTATGGAGTGGGCATGTGTCAAATAACTGAAGCCTCCTAGAACAGCCACATAAACGAACTTAAATGAATGAACATGAATGTAGAGTCTCACATTACATTTTATATTATATTAGACAGTGCTAGCATAGATTCAATGCAACCACTTACCCACCATTTGGCCTTGGGCAAGTTCCTTGTTTTCTCATATGTAAATGTAAATTCAATTCATTACATATATATATATATATATGTATATACACAGACATACACACATATATATTATGAATAATATATACATATATATAAAAGTGTTTAGAAAAGTTTTATATGTGAAAGTATTTAGAACAGTGTTCAGCACGTCATCAGGATTCTAATTTGAGTGTGTGTAGGGTAACAGAGGATGTTCCATCTCTAAGCTTTACTATCACATTTCTTACACACTTCCTCTCTCCAGCAATATTCTTTTTATACAGTAATAAAGTTCACAGAATTTTAAAATTCAAACAGAAAACTTGAATGTGGCTATGTAATTTTAACAGTGGTTTTAGAGATGCAACCACAACCTTTCTTGGACATAGTTTAGAGACACTTATGTAAACTTGCTGTTGGTGGGAGGGGATGGGGACTCTGATTATCAGAAAAACGTATTTCTTCCTTGTAACACTTCCAGGAAATTTATTATGTTTAAAGAGAAGGCAGTTAGTATTCATGCTTCATAAGGATCCTTCCAGGAAGTAATTCAGAAATTTGGAACTTCACTACAACCCAAACATTATATGAGTTACCAATCTATGGGGATAATGTAATCCACTACCAAATATCAGAATGTATTTTTGTTGTGCTTGGCAAAAATGGCACATTTTCTAACTCAGAAAAAGGCTCAGTCAAAAGGACTGTCTTCCAAAAGAACAAACTGCACTTCTAAAGTAGTATGTTTATGTCCATAAAGAACTTAAATAATTGCTTTTTATTTTTTAATATACTGGACAGTTTTTGAAATGACAAAATAGAGACATATGGAAATATAACATTAACACAGAATGCAACCAGTGATATATATTGCAAGTTTAGTTCCCCATTCACAATTTGGCAAAAATCAGCTTCATTTGTCCCCTAAAAGTATCCTCACCAAATCTCTACAAAGCTTTCCTTTCTTGACTGTTGCTTGAGCTTCCACTTGCTGGAGCTGCATCTATAAAGCTCTATTTACTGATCAAAGTCTGGGTATCGTTTTTCAGTAGAGCATCTTTATTTGCAAAGAAATCATTATGGGCACCCTTGCCCAAGGTTATGACCATCTTCCTCAAAACTCTGAAATTACAATGAGAAATTAAGGATCTCTATTAATATACTTTACTTTAACATAGTAGGATAGATGATGTCAGCAAATATGGTAGAATGGTAGAATAAGGACCTCTGAAAAAAGCAGTGGAGAAACTGGTTAAAAATAAATGGTCAGAATTAATTTTTTCAGAACTCTGGAAATTAGCAGAAGGATTACAGTAATCTGGGGAGCATTTATTAAAGAAAAAATGGCTAAATCTTGGTAAGATCAGCAAATTTTTTGACATTTTAACTTGCAGTATTCTACTCCTCCCACCCTCTTCAACTTCATACTGAAACTAACAGCCTGAATCATGGCAAAACCAACACTACTGCAGTCACAGGAGGAGGCAGAAAGTAGCTGGAATTCTTTCAAAGTTCATTCTCAGAGAACTATTCTTTTTCAACATGTCTGGTGACTCCCTGGAAGATTCTACTTGTAACATTGTCTTTATTTGATCTCATTTTGAGCTCACTCAGTAGGAGAAGACCTTCCCTAGAGAGTATTTGTCAAAAACAGTAAGAGAAAATTATTAACTTTTGTGGCTGCCTGCAATCATGTGTAACAGTTGGGGAAAAAATAGGCTAACCAAAACAGTTTAAAAGGAAAAGCTGAGAAATGAGATATCCATACAAATATTGAAAAGTTTCAATATATTCCTCATACATGTGCACATGCCTCAGACTGTGTGTATGTTCAGGACCTGAGAAGGTCCTAAACTCTCAATTCTGGCTGACTTTGAGGCTCCACATGAGCAAACAAGTAAGAATTTTTACCTGCCAAATTGAGTGTTGAAGGCATGCCCCCAAATGAACACTGAGTCCCTCAACAAAGACTGGGAGACCTCCTGGTTCTAGTTGTTTGAGGAAATCTGTGTCTAGGCATTAGTAACGCACTAAGCTAACTGAGCAGAGACTTCAATGGCCCCACATGACACAGAATACAGATTTTACAGATACAGTTTAGAAAAGTCACTCAACAACTAGCAATAACAACAAGCCCTGAGGAGGGGAGAAAATTAAATTTCTAGAGTTGCCACATTATATTGTTTAAAATATCCAGCTTTCAACAACAAATTATGAGACAGGCAAAGGAAAAAGAAAATGTGACCCATCCACCGGGGGGGTGAGGTGGGGGGCAGGGAATAATCAATAAAAACTGTTCCTGAGGGGAAGCCCAGACATTAGATTTCCTAGAGAAAAGAATTTAAATAAGCTATTTTAAATGCGTTCAAAGAACTAAAGAAAACTATGTCTAAAGAACTAAAAAGGAAGTATGAAAATGAAGTCTTACCAAATAGAGAATATAAATCAAATTTAAAGATAAATTAGTTGAGATTATCCAATCTGAGAAACAAAAATAAAAAAGTATAAAGAGAAATGAACAGAGTCTCAAAGACATATATGACACCATCAAGCATATCAATATGTGAATAATGTGTGTTCCAGAAGGAGAAGAAAGAGAAAGGCACAGAAAGAATATTTAAAGAAATAATGACTAAAGCTTCCAGAACATTAATCTACACTTTCAAAAAGCTCAACACATTCCAAGTAGGATAAACTTGGAGATTCATGTCATTCTGATCAAGCTACTGAAAACCAAAGACAAATAGGGGATTTTGAAAACAGCAAGAGATTCATTGGGTACAAGAATTTCTCAATTAAGATTAAAAGCTAATTCTTACTCTGAAACCATGAAAGCCAGAAATCACTGAGATGACCTATTTAAAGTATTGAAATAAAAGAATTGTGAACTAATTCTCTATCCAGAAAATTTATCCTTTAAAAATGAGTTTCTCAAAAAATTAAAAACAGAAATACCATATGATCCAATAATTCCACTACTATCTACCCAAAGAAAATGAAAACACTAATTCAAAAAGATATATGCACCTCTACGCTTATTGCAGCATTATTTACAATAGCCAAGATATGGAAGCAACCTAAAAGTTCACTGACAGATGAATGAATAAGGAAGATGTGGGAAGATATTATACAGCCATGTAAGATTGTGCCATTTGCAGCAACATGTATGGACCTAGAGGGTACTATACCAAGTGAAATAAGTCAGATTGAGAAAGACAGATACCATATGATATTGCTCATATGCGAAATCTAAAAAACAAATAAGCAAAAAGCAGATTCAGACCTATAAATACAGAGAATAAACTGATGGTTGTCAGAGGGGAAGAGTGTTGGGGGGGATGGGTAAAGTGGGTGAAGGGGAGTGGGAAATATAGGCTTGCAGTTAGGGAATGAGTAAGTCACAGAAATAAAAGGCACAGGATAAAGAATATAGTCAATTATATTGGTAGCTATACTAAGTACAGCATAATGTATGAAATTGTGGAGTCACTATGTTGTACACCTGAAACTAATGTAACACTGTGAGTTACCTACATTCAAATAAATAAATAATAAAATGATGGAGAAATTAAGACATCTCCAGGTAACAAAAACTGAGAGAATTTATTACTATCAAATCTGCCACATAAGAAATCTTAAAGGGAATTCTTCAGGCTGAAGGACATAAGACAGTAACTTTATTCTGTGTCCAGAAATAAAAGTAACAGCAAAAGAAACTATAGAGGTAAATATAAAAGAAAGTTTACATGTACTTTTTTATTTTCAAATATTTTTTCCTATCTAATTTAAAAGGCAATTGCATAAAGAATAATCATAAATATATATTGATGGGCACATAATGTATAAACATGTAATTTTTATGATAATAACAACTAGAAAGATAGAATAGAACTACAAAGAAGCCAAAGTTTACATACTATTGAAATTAAATTAATTAATCCAAACTAGACTGTTATAAATTAAGACAATAATTGTAATCCCCAGGCAACCACTAAAAAAACATCTAAAAATGTATACGCTAAAAAAAAAAAAAAAAAAAGCATTGGACTTCTGGTTTCTGACCTGGCATATAAAAAGTTTGGAAGTTGTCACTCTACCCTACAAAAAGTAAAAAGCCAAACAAACTGAAAAATCAACACCTATTCTTAGATCCATTAGAGAAGTGAGATCGGAGGATAAACCGATGCCTCCAAAATTGGAGAGACAAAGAAGCAAGTACAGACAACCACAACTTTCCAAAGAAACCTCTACAGGAACCAATACCAGGCTAGGAAAATCTAAACTATAATTGCTGAATTGCTAGAAGCTCGGAATGGACAAGTCTGAGAGTAAAAAGATCCAGGGTCCCAGTCATAAGGGAGCTCCCATAATTTTGTAAGTTTTACCTCTAGGTCTTGACCAGACTCTCACAGTAAATATCAGAGAAAAATCTCCTCATACTTCTGTCAAGGGAAAGGTAAAACAAACAAACAAACAAAAATTTCAAAATAGGTGAGAACAGTCTATTCTTCTTAATAAGGCCTACCCTTAAAAGACACTATTGGTGTTTTATTAGGACTAACTGACCTGGGGGAAGGAAAATATGTAACTAACACCCACTCCAGCCTTCCATTCAGAGAAAATGTACAACTAAAGCCCACTCAAGTCTTTCCATTTAAGGAAATGGAAATACCCAGATCTGCTCTAGTCTTCCACATGAGAGAAGAGAAATGCTCAACCCACTGTAACCACCCTTTCCCACATAATGGGTGGGGAACAAAACTGAGAAGCACTTGTACAGTTCATGGTTCAGAGGCACAGGCCTGTAAAAATACTGAGACCTTATCATAGGGCTATAGAATGCTTCCCTCCTACCACAACTTACTGTTAGATTCTGAAGTCCTATTAACTACAGTGTCTTTTTACCCAGTACATCATGTCTGGTTATCATGAAAAAATTAAAAGATATACTGAAAGGCAAAAAAGACAACTGAAGAGACAGAACAAGCATCAGAAGCAGACTCAGATATGGCAGGGATGTTGGGATCATCAGACCAGGAACTTAAAACAATTATGAATAAGATGCTAGGACCCAAATGGATAAAGCAGAAAACGTGGGCAATGTAAGCAGAGATAGAGAAACCTAAGAAAGAACCAAAATGAAATGCTGGAGTTCAAAAACATTACAAAAGGAATAAAGAATGCCTTTATTTGATGGGCTCATTAGTAGACTGGACATAGCTGAAGAAAGAATCCCTGAGCTTGAGGATATATCAATAGAAATTTCCTAAACAGAAAAGAGAAAACAAAAACAAAAATACAGAACAGAATATCCAAATACTGTTGAACACCAACAAAAGGAGTAACATATGCATAATGGGAATACCAGAAGGAAAAGAAAGAGAAATAAGAACAGAAGAAATACTTGAAGCAACACCTGAGAATTTCCCCAAATTAATGTCAAATGACAAACGACAGTTCCAGGAAGCTTGGGAAACACTAAACTGGATAAATGAAAACAAACAAACAAAAAACACCAACTATACAGGAATATCATATTTAAACTGCAAAAAACCAAAGATAAAAAATCATGAAAGAAGCTAGAAGAATAAACTCATTACCTACAAAGGAACAAAGAATTATATCCAACTACTCAAAAACCGTGCAAGCAAGAGAGTGGAGTGAAATATTTAAAGTGTTAAGAGAAAAAAAAAATTAACCTAGAATTCTGTATCCTGAGCAATAATCCATCAAACATGAAGGGAATTTAAGATTTTCTCAGACAAACAACTAGGAATTTATTGCCAGTGAACCTGCTTTGCAAGAAATTCTGCAGAGAACAGAGAAATTATACAGGTCAGAAACTTGGATCTACATAAAGAAAGGAAGAACATCAGAGAAGGAATAAGTGAGGGTAAAAAAAAATTTTATTTTCTCATTATTAATTGATCTAACAGAGTGCCTGGGTGGCTCAGTTGGTTAAGCATCTGCCTTCAGCTCAGGTCATGATCCCAGGGTCCTGGGATTGAGCCCCACACCGGACTCCCTACACAGCGGGAGTCTGCTTCTCCCTCTCACTCTCCCTCTGTGTTCTCTGTCTCTCAAATAAATAAAATCTTTTTTAAGAGTCCATTATTAATTGATCTAATAGATAAAAGCTTGTTTGTAATAATAGTATCAACAATGTATTTAATTATGTATGCTTAGGTATAGGTATATGCTTATGCATGTTTATGTATAAGTAAAATAAATGACAGCATTGACACAAAACACAGGAGGAATGAATTGGGAATATTTTGTTATGATAAAGTACTTACACTGCATGTGAAGGAATATGATGTTATTTGAAACTAGACTTGGCTTAGTTGTAAATGTATATTGCAAACCCTATGTCAACCACTAATAAAAATTAATTTAAGTATCATAAGTATAATAGATATGCTAAGAAAAGAGAGAAAATGGAATCATACAAAATGCTCAATTAAACCTACAAAAGGCAGAAAATGTATGAAAGACAAAAATAGGAACAAAGAACAAAGGCAACAAATAGTAACAAATACTGTAGACATTAAAGCAACTACAGTTGACCCTTGAACAACATGGGTTTGAACTATGAAGGTCCACTTATACACAGATTTTTAATAACAATTTATTTTCTCCAGCTTACTTTATTGTAAGAATACAGCATATAACACATATAACCTATAAAATGTGTTAATTAACTATCTACGTTATTGGTAATGCTTCCAGTCAACTGTAGGCTTTTAGTAGTTAAGTTTTTAGGGAGCCAAAAGTGATATGCAGATTTCAACCATGTGGGGGAAATCACTGCTCCTAACCTCTGCATTGTTCAAGGGTCAACTATATAGCAATAATCACTTTAAATGTCAATGGTCTAAATACAACTAAAAGACAGAGATTATCAGAGTCAGTCAAATTACAAGACCCAACTATATATTGTCTATAGGAAATCCATTTTAAATATAAAGACACAGGGATGCCTGGGTGGTTCAGTTGGTTAGGCATCCGATTCCTGGTTTCAGCTTAGGTCATGATCTCCAGGGGCGTTGAGGCTGAGCCCTGCATCAACTCCAGGCTCAGCACGGAGTCTGCTTGAGATTCACTCTCCTTCTCCCTCTCATTCTATGGAACAGCATTACTCTAATACCAAAACCAGACAAAGATATTACAAGAAAAAAATACACACCAATATTTCTCATAAATATAGATGCAAAATCTTCAAAAAAAAAATTAATAAATCAAACCCAACAATGTATAAAAAGAATTAGACACCACAACCAAGTGGGATTTATTCCATTATGCAAGGATGGTTCAACATCTGAGAGACAACTAATGTAATCCATCACATTAATAGGGCTGAGAAGAATATATGATCATATAAATAGAAAAAAAGTGACAAAATCCAATATCCATTCAAGATAAAAACAAACAGCAATAACAACAAACTTCTCAGTAAATTAGGAATAGAGCAAAACTACCTCAGCTCAATAAAGAAAATCTTTAAAAAAATACCTACAGATAACATCAGATGTCATGTTAAAAAAGAAGTTTTCTCACTAAGATCAGGAATAAGGCTGTGATGTCCCCTCTCTCCACTCCTTTTCAACATTGACCAGAAGTCCTAGCTAATGTGATAAGACAAGAAAAGGAAATAAAAGGTATACTGAGTGAGAAGAACAAAATAAAACTATGTTCACAAATAATATGATTGTCTATGTATAAAATCTGAAAAAATTGACCAAAAAACTCCTCAAATTAATAACTGAGTATAGCAAGATTATAGGATAAAAGGTTAATATGCAAAAGCAATCACTTTCCTATATACTAGCAATGAGTAAGTGCATTTTAAAATTAAAAACATAATAACCCTACATTAGCACCCTAAAAATGAAATAGTTTGGTTTAGATGTAACAAAATATGTACAAGGTCTACGTTAGGAAGCTTACAAAATTATGATGAAAGAAATCAAAGAACTAAATAGATGGATATTACATGTTCATAAATGGGAAAATAATATTATTAAGATGTCAGTTTTTCCCAACTGAAAATACAGATTCAATGCAATGCCAATCAAAATCACAGCAAGTAATTTTATGGATATTGAAATTGATGCTGTAATTTATATGAAGAGGCAAAAGACCCAGAATAGCCAAGGAAATTGAAGAACAAAATCAGAGAACTGACCCTACTCAACATCAAAACTTAATATAAAGTTACAGTAATCAAGATAGTGTGGTACTGGTAAAAGAATAAACAAACAGATCAACAGAACAGAATTCAGAACCCAGAAATAGACCCATATAAAAACAGACAAATGATCCTTGAGAGAGAAGTAAAGGCAGTACAATGGAGCAAAGAAAGGTTTTCATTAAATGATGCTAGAACAACTGGACATTCAAATGAAAACAAATGAATATGGACACAGATCTTACACCCTTCACAAAAATTAATTCAACATGGATCACAGACCTAAATGTAAAATGCAAATCTATAAAACTTTGAGAAAATGACAGGAGAAAATCGAGGTGACCTTGGATTTGATGAAGACTTTTCAATTATGACACCAAAGGCACAATCTATGAAAGAAATAATTGATAAGCTAGGCTCCATTAAAAAAAAAAAAAGTTGTGTTCTGTAATTAATACTGAACGAAAGGACAAACCACAGAATGGGAGAAAATATTTGCAAAAGGACTTATATCCAAATATATATAGAACTATTTGAAAAAGGACTTATATCCAAAATATACAAAGAACTATTAAAATTCAACAAGAAACAAACAACCTGATTAAAAAGTGGGCAAAACCCTGAACAGACATTCCACCCAAGAATATATACAGATGGCAAATAAGCATATGAAAAGATGCTCAACATCAAATGTCATTAAGGAATTGAAAATTAAAACAATAATGAGATACCAGAGGTATATATGTATTAGACAAAATCCAAAACACTGACTACACAAAATACTGATGAGGATGTGGAACACCAGAAACTCCCAATCACTGCTGGTGGGAATGCAAAATGGCACAGCCATTTTGGAAGACAGTTTGGCAGTTTTTTTAAACTAAATATATTCTTACCATATGGTCTAGTAACTATGTTCCTTTGTACTTAGCCAAATGAGTTGCAAACACAACCACCTGCACATGAATGTTTATACTATCTTTATTTATAATTGCTAAAATGTAAAAGCAACCAAGTTCTTCTTCAGTAGGTGAATGGCTAAATGAACTGTGGCACATCCAGAAAATGAAATATTATTTAGCACTAAAAAGAAATGAACTACAAAGCCATAAAAAGACATTAGGATATTTTGATATCAGGAAAGCTGTAGCATATTTGGGGGCAGCTAGTATATGGAAAAATCTCTATCTTCTGCTTGATTTTGCTTTGAACCTAAATTGCTCTATAAAATGGAGTTTTAATTTTAAAAAAGGCAGGGAAGAGGATTAAAATGGTACACTAGAAAATACCGATTTAACAAAAACACCAAAAAGCCTAAGACATATGGAAAACAAATAGCAAGATGGTAGATGTAAATCCTACTTTATCAGTAATTACATTAAGTATAAGTGGATTAAACACTCCAATTGAAAAGCAGAAATTGGCAGAACAGATTAAAAACATCATGTTTGCTGCCCACAAAAGATATACTTTAAATTCAAAGACACAAATAGTCTGAAAGAAAAAGAACACAAGAAGATAGATCAGGGGTTAGGCAAGACAGTGGAGAGTAGGGGACCTCGTTTCATCTGGTCCCTTGAATTTAGCTGGATATCCATCAAACCATTCTGAACACCCATGAATTCAGCCTGAGATGTAAGAAAATATATTTGGAACTGTACAAATAGAAAAGCGACTGCTTTTTGCAAGATAGGAGGTGCAGAGTCGTGAATCTGTGTGGAGATATTGGAAGATAAATGGAGGGGGGAAGGGAGCCTCCATAAGCTGGCTACTGAAGAGTGATATAACACTGGAGTGCAAAATCGGAACCCTTAGAAATCTGCTCCAGTGAGAGACATCCCTTTCTGAAAAGGGCTCAGGGGATGAAAAGGGCAGAATTCTATGTGGGTCATTGTGGTCTCAGGATCCCAGGAGACACAGAATGAAAAGGGGTGCCTGAACCGATAGAGTGCCCAAGCAGTGGAGCAGAGAAAGTGGTTATGGTCAGCGAGCCCAGGAGGGGTCTCAGCTCGAGTTGCCATAAACGGCGAGCCAGGCCAGTCCGGTGACCGCTCTTTGCATGAGCACCATGAAAAGGACTGGAATGTGCAGGCCATTTGCCATCCCTTGGGAGGGGCGAAATGGTTGCACCCACGACCAGGCAACTGCTCTCAGAGCGGGGACGGCCCCTGGAAAGGACAGTGGAACAGCACCCAGCCGTGACTCAAGAGCAGCAGAGCAGGTTGCATGCATGAGCCCGCAACTACTCGCAGTCCCAAGGACACAAAGGGCAGTGGCACTCAGGGGTCCCTGGGACTCCCCTCAGGAGGACTGCAGTGGACTTGCACTACAAGAGTCTGTGGAGTTTGGCACACACTAAAGTGAAAACTGTTTGTCCCAGAGGGTTTACTGAATAGGTGGAATGAGGATCTTTCGCCTCTGGGCTGGAGATCTGGCACAGTCATTTTTGCTCTGATGCTCTGAAGAGGTGTGGAAAGCCTCCAGGGAACAAAAGTCACACAGACGACTAGCTTACACTGAGCCCAGACCCCTGACAAGGGGTGAGGCAGCTCTGCCCAGGGAAAGACATCTAAGAAACAGCACAGCAGGCCCCTCCCCGAGAAGACAGACTGGAAGAACAGGTGGACTACAACTTTATGGAACCCACAAGAATAAAACTGTAGCACCAGGAGAAAATAGTATATTGAGCTCCAGGTGTTCTCATTATGACTCATTTATCTTTCAGTCTAAAATTTTCCATTTCCTTTTTTTACCTTTTTCCCATTTTAACTAGATTCTTATTTTACCCAAGTTATGTTTTTAAGTCGCTTTTTAATGTTTATTTTTTGCATCTACATTTTATAGATACATGCTTCATTTTAGTCCTTTTTTCACTCTATTCAATTTTATATATATATATATATATTTTTTTTTTTTTTTTCAATTTTGGGATGTAGTGTCTTCTAACACACAGACCAAAATTCAATCAGGAACAAGAACAAGTGGATCACCCTGCTTTGTCCACCCTGCGAGATTATAGTCTCTCTTCCCTCACCCCTTTGTTTTGTTTTGGTTTGATTTGGTTTGGTTTGGTTTCATATGCTTTTCTGTGGTGGCTTCCGACCACTTTGGATTTGTCGAGGGTGTATTTTGCTTGGGTCGTGGTTGATATTTTGGACTCCGCTCATTAGCTCACCCATCTGTCTCTGGGCAAAATGACTAGAAGAAGGAATTCACAACAAAAGAAAGAAGCAGAGGCAATGTTCTCTGCCACAGAGCTAATCAATATGGATATAGATAAGATATCAGAGATGGAATTCAGGATAGCAATTATAAAATTAATAGCTAGGCTTGAAAAAAGCATAAATGACAGTACAGAATCTCAAAGGGTGGAAATGAGATCTAATCAAGCTGAACTTGCTATGAAGAGATGCAGTCTAAATTGGATGCTCTAACAACTAGGGTAAATGAGGCAGAAGAAAGAATAAGTGACCTAGAAGACAGGCTGATGGAAAGGAAAGAAGTTGAAGAAAAGAGAGAAAGATAACTAATAGCCCATGAAGAAAGGCTTGAGAAATTAATGATGCCCTAAAATGAAACAATGTCAGAATTACTGGGTGCCCGAGGTGAGGAGAGAGAGAGGGCCATAAGGTATATTTAAGCAAATCATAGCTGAGAACTTTCCTAATCTGGGGAAGGAAACAAGCATTCATGTCCAAAAGGCAGAAAGGACTCCTCCCCAAATCGATAAAAATAGATCACACCCCTACATAGTGAAGCTTGCAAATCTTAGAGAAAAAGAAGCTATCCTGAGAGCAGTTAGGGAGAGGAGGTTCCTTATGTATGGAGGGAGGAACATCAGAATAACATCAGACCTATCCACAGAAACCTGGCAGGCCAGAAAGGGCTGGCAAGATATATTCAGGGTGCTAAATGAGAAGAACATGCAGCCAAGAATACTTTATCCAGCAAGGCTGTCATTCAGAATGGAAGGAGAGATAAAGAGCTTCCAGGACAGACAGAAACAGAAAGAATTTGTGACCACCAAGCCAGCCCTACAAGAAATATTAAGGGGGATACTGTAAGTGAAAAGAGACCCCAAGAGTAACACAGACCAGAAAGTAACAGAGACAATCTACAGAAACAGGGACTTTATAGGCAATACAATGGCACTAAATTCATATCTTTCAATAGTTACTCTGAATGTAAATGGGCTAAATGCTCCAACCAAAAGATACAGGGTATCAGATTGGATAAAAAAGCAAGACCCGTGTCTACAAGAGACTCTATTTTAGACCTAAAGACACCTCTAGACTGAAAATGAGGGGTGGAGAACAATTTACCATGCTAATGGACCTCAAAAGAAAGCTGGGGTAGCAATCCTCATATCAGATAAATTAGATTTTATTTATTTATTTATTTTTTAAAGATTTTATTTATTTATTTGACACAGATAGAGCACAAGTAGG
Source organism: Mirounga angustirostris (assembly GCF_029215605.1). NCBI lineage: Eukaryota > Metazoa > Chordata > Mammalia > Carnivora > Phocidae > Mirounga > Mirounga angustirostris. The sequence continues at coordinate 110,234,066 of NW_026991716.1, forward strand.
CAGCACGGCAGGCAGAGGTAGAGGGAGAAGCAGACTCCCTGTTGAGCTGGGAGCCCAATGTGGGACTCAATCCCAGGACCCTGGGATCATGACCTGAGCCGAAGGCAGATGCTTAACCTACTGAGCCACCCAGGCGCCTCGATAAATTAGATTTTAAACCAAAGACTGCAGTAAGAGATGTAGAGGGACACTATATAATACTTAAAGGGTCTATCCAGCAAGAAGATCTAACAATAGTAAATATTTATGCCCCCAACATGGGAGCAGCCAATTACATAAATCAGTTAATAACCAAAGTAAAGAAACAGATTGATAATAATACATTAGTACTAGGGGACTTTAACACCCCATTCACTGCAATGGACAGAGCATCTAAGCAGAAGATCAACAAAGAAACACAGGCTTTGAATGACACACTGGACCAGATGGACTTAACAGATATACAGAACATTCCATCTTAAAACAACAAAATACTCATTCTTCTCGAGTGCACATGGAACTTTCTCCAAAACAGATCACATACTGGGTCACAAATCAGGTCTCAACAGACACCAAAAGATTGAGATTATTCCCTGCATATTTTTAGACCACAATGCTTTGAAACTTGAACTCAATCACAAGAGGAAATTTGGAATGAACTCAAACACTTGGAGGTTAAATAGCATCATGCTAAACAATGAATGGGTCAACCAGGAAATTAAAGAACTTAAAAAATTCATGGAAACTAATGAGCATGAAAACACATTAGTTCAAAACCTCTGGGATACAGCAAAGGTGGTCCTAAGAGGGAAGTACAAAGCAGTACAAGCCTTTCTCAAAAAATTAGAAAAATCCCAAATACACAAGCTAACATCAAACCTAAGGGACCTGGAGAAAGAACAGCAAATAAAGCCTAAACCAATCAGGAGAAAAGAAATAATAAAAAAGATTAGAGCAGAAATTAATGAAATAGAAACCAAAAGAAGAATAGAACAGATCAACAAAACTAGAAGCTGGTTCTTTGAAAGAATTAATAAGATTGATAAACCTCTGGCCAGACTTATCCAAAAGAAAAGAGAAAGGACCCAAATTAATAAAATCATGAATGAAAGGGGAAAGATCATGACAAATACCAAGGAAATACAGACAATTTTAAGAACATATTATGAGCAACAATATGCCACAATAGGCAATCTGGAAGAAATGTATGCATTCCTGGAAACTTATAAACTACCAAGACTGAAACAGGAAGAGGCAGAAAATCTGAACAGACCCATAACCAGCAAGGAAATTGAAGTAGTAATCAAAACCTCCCCAAAAACAAGAGCCCAGGGCCAGATGGCTTCCCAGGGGAATTCTACCAAACACTTAAAGAAGAAATCATACCTATTCTACTGAAGCTGTTCCAAAAAATAGAAATGGAAGGAAAACTTCCAAACTCGTTCTATGAGGCCAGCCTTACATGGATCCCCAAACCAGACAAAGACCTCATCAAAAAGGAGAGTGACAAACTAATATCCCTGATGGACATGGATGCCAAAATACTCACCAAGATACTAGCCAATAGGATCCAACAGTACATTAAAAGGATTATTTACCATAACCAAGTGGGATTTATTCCTGGGATTCAAGGGTGGTTCAACATTCTCAAATCAATCAGTGTGATAGATCACGTTAATAAGAAACAAGAACCATATGATCCTCTCAATTGATGTAGAAAAAGCATTTGACAAAATACAGCATCCTTTCTAGATTAAAATTCTTCAAAGTATAGGGATAGAAGGAACATGCCACAATATCATAAAAGCCATCTACAAAAAGCCCACAGCATCATTCTCAATGGGGAAAAACTGAGAGCTTTCCCTTAAGGTCAGGAACATGACAGGGATGCCCATTCTCACCACTTTTGTTCAACATAGTACTGGAAGTCCTAGCCTCAGCAATCAGACAACAAAAAGAAATAAAAGGCATTCAAATTGGCAAAGAAGAAGTCAAACTCTCTCTCTCAGCAGATGACATGATACTTTATGTGGAAAACCCAAAAGACTCCACCCCAAAATTGCTAGAACTCATACAGGAATTCAACAATGTGGCAGGATACAAATTCAATGCACAGAAATCAGTTACATTTCTATACACTAACAATGAAGTGACTGAAGAAAGAGAAATTAAGGAATCAATCCCATTTACAATTGCACCAAAAACCGTAAGATACCTAGGAATAAACCTAACCAAAGAGAAAGGATCTGTACTCTAGAAACTAGGGAACACTTATGAAAGAAATTGAGGAAGACACAAAGAAGTGGAAAAACATTCCATGCTTATGGATTGGAAGAATAAACATTGATACAATGCCTGAACTGCCCAGAGCAATCTACACATTCAATGCAATCCCTATCAAAATACCATCGACATTTTTCATAGAGCGGGAACAAACAATCCTAAAATTTGTATGAAACCAGAAAAGACCCCAAATAGCCAAAGGAATGTTGGAAAAGAAAACCAAAGCTGGGGGCATCACAATGCCTGACTTCAAGCTATATTACAAAGCTGTGATCATCAAGACAGCATAGTACTGGCACAAAAACAAACAAATAGATCAATGGAACAGAACAGAGAGACCAAAAATGCACCCTCAATTCTATGGTCAACTAATCTTTGACAAAGCAGGAAAGAATATCCAATGGCAAAAAGACAGTCTCTTCAATAAATGGTGCTGGGAAAATTGGACAGCTACATGCCAAAGAATGAAACTGGACCATTCTCTTACACCATACACAAAGATAAACTCAAAATGGATGAAAGACCTAAATGTGAGACAGGAATCTATCAAAATCCTAGAGGAATAGGCAGTAACCTCTTCAACCTAGGCCACAGCAACTTCTTGCAAGACACATTTCTAAAGGCAAGGGAAACAAAAGCATAAATGAACTATTGGGACTTCATCAAGATAAAAAGCTTCTGCACAGCAAAGAAAACAGTCAACAAAACTAAAAGACAACCTACAGAATAGGAGAAGATATTTGCAAATGACATAACAGATAAAGGCCTGGTATCCAAGATCTATAAAGAACTTAGATTCAGTACCCAAAAAAACACAAATAATCCAGTCACAAAATGGGAAGACATGAATAGTCATTTCTCCAAAGAAGACATACAAATGGCCAACAGACATATGAAAAAATTCTCCATATCACTTGCCATCAAGAAAATACAAATCAAAAGCACAATGAGACACCACCTCACACCAGTCAGAATGGCTAAAATGAACAAGTCAGGAAACAACAAATGTTGTCAAGGATGCAGAGAAAGGGGAAGGTTGCAGAGAAAGGGGAACCCTCTTACACTTCTGGTGGGAATGCCAGCTGGTATAGCCACTCTGGAAAACAGTATGGAGGTTCCTCAAGAAGTTAAAAATAGAACTACCCTATGACCCAGCAATTGCAATAGTGGGTATTTACCCCAAAGATACAGACGCAGTAAAAAGAAGGGGCACCTACACCCCTATGTTCATAGCAGCTATGTCGACGATAGCCAAATTGTGGAAGGAACTGAGATGCCCTTCAACAGATGAATGGATAAAGAAATTGTGGTTCAGATATATAATGGAATATTACTCAGCCATCAGAAAGGATGAATACCTACCATCAACATCAACATGGATGGAACTGGAGGGTATTATGTAAGTGAAATAAGTCAATCAGAGAAAGACAATTATCATATTGATTCATTCATATGTGGGATATAAGGAATAGCACAGAGGATCGTAGGGGGAGGGGGGGAAACTGAAGGGAAGAAATCAGAGAGGGAGACAAACCATGAGAGATTCCTGACTCTGGGAAACGAAGTGAGGGTTGTGGAAAGGGAGGTGGGTGGGGGGATGGGGTAGCTTGGTGATGCGCATTAAGGAGGACATGTGATGTGATGAACACTGGGTGTTATATGCAATTAATGAATCATTGAACACTACATCAAAAACTAATGATGTATTATATGTTGGCTAATTGGATTTAAATTAAAAAAAGACAGATCATGCAAATAGTAACCAAAAGAAAAGTGTAGCAACTACACTAATATCAGACAAAATAAAGCTCAAAACAAAAATTTTCCTAGAGACAAAGAATGGGGCACCTCATCAAGAAGAGATAACAATTATAAGCACATATACACTTAATATCATAACCCCAGAATACATGAAGCAAAAGTTGACAGTAATAGTTGGAACTTTCAATAATGGATAGATCTAGACAGAAGATTCTCAGGGAACTGGAAGACTTGAACAATACTATAAACCAACAGACGTGTAGAACACTACACCAAACAACAGCAGAATACTCATTCTTCTCAAGTGCACATGAAATATTCTCCAGGATAGGCCATGCGTTAAGCCATAAAAAAAGTCTGAAAAAATTTAAGAGAATTGAAACCATATAAAGTATGTCTTCTGACCTCAACAAAATGCAATTAGAATCAGTAACAAAAGAAAATTTCATAAATTCCCAAAAAAGAAAGGATGTTAAATAGAGTTTAAAAAAAGAGATGTTTCTGTTCAAATTAATAAAAAAATGTTAATGGCCTTAATTTCTCTTTCTCCCTAGTGCTGAGGTAGAAGAATTACTTCTATATCTGGGATCCTCTTTGAAAGAAAGTATTCTGTAATCATCACCTATCACTTTTCCCCTCCACTTTAGCCCTGATCTTTACATTAAAACTAATTTTGTAAATAAATTTTTCTAACTGTTGCTCAATTGATACAAGCTGATCATGTCAACTGAAAACTCAAAAAATTCTAAATAGCAACTCCCCAAATTAAACTGCTAGTCAAAAGCTAAGTGGGAAACTGGCTTTGCAAATTTTGGATTTGCCAATCTCCATAATCATGTGAGCTAATTCCCCTATAGTAATATATATAATATAATATAATATAATATAATATAATATAATATAATATAATATAATATAATATAATATAATATATATAATATATAATATATATAATATAATATAATATAAATAATATAATACAAATTCCAAAAAAAGCTAAGTGTTTTCACTACTCTCATAAGAAACACTCCTTCTACTAGAAGATTCTAGTCATTTTAACTTAATAAATATTTATTATTTACATCTTCTCCTAAACACTGTGGGGATTATAACAGTAAATGAGATTCAGATTCTGTTGTCAGCAATGTTGTAAGCTGTTAAGCAATTGGTCCTCTAAGACAAGCACACAAATAACCTCAATTACATTCAAAATGTGATAAATGCAATGATTAGGGCATGAAAGAGTATAGTTATTCAAAAAGGGAATTGTTACATTCAATTAGAATACTCAAGGAAAGCTTCTCATAAAACAATGGTTTGCAACCTTGACTGCTCATTAGTATCACCCTGGTCACTTTAAGATACTTTGGTAACCAGACTTTATTCCAGACTAAATAAATTAAAATATCTCAGGCAATTGGCCCGAGCATCAGGATATTTTAAACCTCCCTAGGTGATTTCCAGTGTGCAGCCAAGTTTGAGAACCATTGCTATAGAGGATGGGGGTAAGGAAGGAGTAAACAGAACTGAAAAATAGGTAAGATTCCAGTTGAAAGGAAGAAGATACTGGAAAACTTGGAAGAATCCTCTTCTCACATAGCTAATTTATTTTCATTCTCCAAATCTGAGCTCAGGTATAACATTCTTTCAAAAGCTTTGAAAAACTTGACTCCACTTGATAATAATGGTATAAAACCTGACACTTTTTATAGTCCTTGCTATACGAAGTACCATTGTGAACACTTTAAACATATTTCAATATTCACTCCTCCCCAAAACACTACAAGATAGATAGTATTATTATTCCCATTTTACATGAGAGGAGAGTAAGTAAATTGGCAAGGTTATACAACTAAGAAGTGGCAGAGTTGGAATTCAAATATATATAATGACTCCAAAATCCATGTTCTGAAACATGACCAACTAGAGTTAGATATTCCTTATCAAGACTCTCATGGAACCCATGCATATCTCTTCTTCTCCTTCTCCTTCTTTTCTTCTTTCCTCCTCCCCCACCCCCTCCTCCTTCTTTTTTTTTTTTTTTTTGGAACCCATGGATATTTCAATTGCACCACAAATCACATCATATTGTAAATGTTTACTAGATTTTTCTCTTCCACTAATCATTTATTCACTCATTTCACTCATTCATCCATTCAGTAAATGACTACTGAAAAAGTGCTTGGAACTAGATATAAAGTCATATATGTCATACTTTATTTGTCAAAAAGTTTTAGTCTAGAGGAGGTCAGCAAACTACAGTTCACAGGCCAAATTCTGCTGGCCACCTATTTTTGTAAATACATTTTTACTGAACCACAGCCATGTCCATTAGTTTATGTATCATCTACAGCTTCCTTCATGTTACAGCATCAGATTGGAATGGTTGTGACAGAGATCATCTGGTAGCAAGATCTAAAATATTTACCATCTGTTTCTTTATAAAAAACATTTGCCAACACCTGGTCTGGAGAATAAGACAAATAAGAAAATCATTAATGACTACCCAATGCTATTGGTGAACAAGATATATGGAAACATAAAAGAGAGATACCCAGAGTAGGTTAGAGCATCAGCAGAAGTATTCCAGAAGATATGATATTTGAGCTAATTTGGGAAGGGTGAGTAGAATTAACTAGAAAAAGAAGAGCAACCAGATGTGTCAGTAGGATCCTACTGGGAAGTTTAGCAATGATCCAGGGAGCAAGATTCTACTTACAATAGGAATAAAGAGAGTAAATATGTTTAAGAGATATTAGTCCTACATAACTTTGTAAAGTATTTTTGATTCCTTCATTCTCACTAGAATAGCAAGTAATGCATACAGTTAGAACTCATTAAGTATTTGTTAACAGAAAATATTAAGTACTAAGTGAAGGATATTTATTAAAAAGGGGAAAAATAATTTGCCTTTTATTAGTCCTTAAAAAGCACTGATGTGAAGAAAAATGAACACTCATGCACTACTGGTGGGAATGCAAATTGGTGCAATCACTGTGGAAAACAGTATGGAGTTTCCTCAAAAAATTAAAAATAGAATTTCCATATAATCCAGTAATTCCACTACTGGATATTTATCGAAAGAATACAAAAATACTAATTAAAAAAGATACATGCACCCCTATGTTTACCGAAGCATTATTCACAATAGCCAAACTATGGAACTATGGAATCAGCCCAAGTGTCCACTGATAGATGAGTGGATAAAGAAGATGTGGTGTATACATATGTGGTGTATATATACTGGAATATTATTCAGCCATAAAAAAGATGAAATCTTACCATTTGCACATGGAAGGATCTAGAAAGTATAATGCTAAGTGAAATAAGTCAGTCAAAGAAAGACAAATATCATATGATTTCACTCATATGTGGAATTTAAAAACAAAACAAATGAAACAAAGAAAAAAGAGACAAACCAAAAACAGACTCTTAACTATAGAGAATAAACTGATAGTTACCAGAGGGGAGGTAGAGGTGGGGGGATGGGTGAAACAGGAGAAGGGGATTAAGAGTATACTTATCAAGATAAGCACTGAGTAATGTATGGAACTGCTGAATCACTATATTGTACACCTGAAACCTAACACTGCATATAAAAAAATAAAAAAGAATTCTAATTTTTTCACCCACTACCCTAGAGTGAAAAAAAGCTACCACTTGTTTTCAATTGTATAGATGTATATTAACAATAGTTTTATAAATGTGAAATGGTTACAAAATACTATACCTGGAAAATTCATAGGCAGCTCAAATGGTTGTAAAGACTCACAACCCTCAGTATGCTCACAAATTTCAGCTATGATCTTCTTAATTTTGAGACCAGTAATTTTAATCACTTCTCCTGTTGACAAACAGCATTCATTTCCAAACATTTCATAAATGGAACCTAAAAAAAAGGAAGAGTTAAAACAGCCTTTAAAAAAAGAATTAGGGGTGCCTGAGTGGCTCAGATGGTTAAGCGTCTGCCTTCGGCTCGGGTCATGATCCCAGGGTCCTGGGATGGGGTCCCACATCGGGCTCCCTGCTCCTTGGGAGCCTGCCTCTCCCTCTACCTCTCTCTCTCTCTCTGTCTCTCATGAATAAATAAATAAAATCTTTAAAAATAAATAAATAAATAAATAAATAAATAAATAAAAATAAATTAAAAAGAATTAAATAAGGAAGAACAAAGTAGGAGTTGAAAGCTTCATATATTGTTTTTATTCAGTTCCTCTCCTAGCTACCTACTAAACAGGAATTTAATCAAGCTTGGTAAAATGTACAGCTTGTACCAAGAAAAATATTAGATTTTCACTTCATCCACTGGGCAAAGTATAAACAACCTTATTTTTGTTATTATTGTAAAGTAGATTCATGGTTTCCTCAGCACCTTTAGCTCATCATTCCAAGGTCAAACCACAAACACGCCTTCCATTGCTGGGATTTATGATCTATTTTTGCTGGGTCACAGAATTAGGCTCATATGAGTCAACAATGATCTAAGTTTGTATTGCAAACAAGGTTGTAATGCAATCCAAGACTCAAAGACAGAGTCTATACACCAGGGCCTTATATTAAGAGCATCTTATCTATTTATTAAACCCGTTTCTCTTCATCATCATGAATATAAGACTTTCTGTCCATTGTATCTCTTGATTTTTGACAAGCTGGAAAGACCTCTTGGTATCTTTATGGCAATAGGGGGCAGACCAGCCCAGATAAACTGAAAAGCTTCATTTTAGTTTAGAATTTCAGTCTCTTTCCTAACAAACCTCTTATCATAGATACTAAAGCTAAGCTTTTCATCCATTTATTTTCTTTTTCTATCTCCTGATGGAAGAAGAGTGTGCACTGAAATAACCAGAAAATGAGCAACAGAAAAGAGAGGCAAAAATTCTGGATAATCTACCCCAAGTAAAAAGGGAACAACCCAAACATTGCATCTCTAAGACATTATTACTTTACAACTGAACAGTAAATGAAAGGTTGACGTAAAAAAAATATTATAGAACTGTGGGGATTTAAACATATCAATTTTTCCCTACCTCCAATATGAGTTATATCCTCTATCCCACATTAAAATGTGAACAATATAAGTATGAGATTTCAGGTTGGTTTGCTTTCCGAATTCTTCTCTACTGAACCCCCTCCTCATAGAATCTTACCTGATATACAGCACCTAAAACATTTTTGTAGCATAAATGGTTATCATAAAAGTTATTAAGCCGGGCATCCAATCTAACATTAAACAACTCCATGATTGTATCAGAGTGTCAACAGGGAACAGGGGGCACACTCAAATTAGAATAATTTAAGGAGATTTTAACAAAGGGGCAATTTACACAGAGGCACAGCCAGTTCTAGGTAACACAGGAAAATAAATATCCTGACCTCACTCTTCTCCTTCCATTTGATCCTCTGCCAGGGTACGTCCCTTCCTTTGGCCAAATTCAGCCAGAAGCCAGAGGACAAGGAAGCTACTGATGCCACCACAGAAGTCAGCCTCCAAGGTAGAGAGTGGAAATGGAAGTCCAGCACACCTTTCTTACTGCCCATTATTGAATAAGGACTATTTTTGCAAATATGCTAGTATATTTGCTCCTCAAGTTCTGAGTATATACTTCCATAACTCCCTCCTCTTCTAATGCTATTCCCTTAACTATGTATGTGTTCATACCTCTCATTAACTCCCATACATAGTGTTGTCAGCTATCTCAAATCTTTTGCGGAACAACTGGGATATTAAAGACACAGTAATAAATCTATAGTGACATTTTCCAATCCAGTGAACTTCGAACAGTTATTTTCTATGATCCTCATTTGGCAATTAATCACATACTAACATTTTATATCTTCAGTATTATCTCATCCTGTACTTAACTTTTTATGACTTTAGTTATTACTCCCAATTCAAACTTCATGAAAGAATATACTGCATTATATTATTGCATAACTACAACACATCAACTGCCGTTCCTCATTCATTCCACAAACTTTAATGGAAACCTACTATGTGTCAGGCATTGTGATTGGCAGTAGGTAACAGAGATAAAATACATAATCTCTTCCTCCCATGAAATGTTGTCTTGAAGCAAGCAGACAAGTCAGCCGACACTACAAATAAATTATGAGAAAGTTATAACATAAGAAATACAGGGCATTGTGAGAGAATACTGGAAGCATTTAATTAAACAATTACAATGTAAAGAGATTAGGGAAGGATTCCTGGAGGAGACCACGACTGAGCTGAGGGTTTTTTTTTTTTTAAGATTTATTTATTTGAGAAAGAGAGAGAACATGGGGGGTGGTGGGAATAGGCAGAGGGAGAGGGAGAGAGAATCTCAAGTAGACTATGTGCCGAGCATGGAATCTGCCACGGGGCTTGATTCCACAACCCTGAGATCACAACCTGAGCTGAAACCAAGAATGAGACACTTAACCGACTATGCCACCCAGATGCCCCTAGCTGAGCTGAGTTTTAAAGGAAGCAACACAAGATGTTGGGACAGGCAGAGGAAACAGCATTTGAAAAGGTACCGAGATGTGAAAGAGCTTGACACATTCTGGAAACTTCAAGTAGTTTGTTATGTCTCAAATGTAAAGTAAGAACGGGGTAAGAAAGGAGACTAGGGAAAAAAAAGAAGTCCAGATCACGCAGCATTTTTATGAGATTACCAATAAACAAAAAGGTCAAAATCTGAAAGTCTAAATTTTCAGTTATTATGGTTCAGGAACTAATACCAATTTAATAACAGGTCATATGTATCTAGGTGCTTGCTATCCAAAGTGTGGTCTACTGTATCACCTGGGAGCTTGTTAGAATCTTGGCCAGACCCCAGACCTGTTGAATCAGAACCTGCATTTTTTTTTTAATTTAATTTTATTATGTTATGTTAGTCACCATACAATACATCATTAGTGTTTTCTTATTATTATATTGTTATGTTAATCACCATACATTATATCATTAGTTTTTGATGTAGTGATCCATGATTCATTGTTTGCATATAACACCCAGTGCTCCATGCAGTACGTGCCCTCCTTAATATCCATCACCGGGCTAACCCATCCCCCCACCCCCTCCCCTCTAAAACCCTGTTTGTTTCTCGGAGTCCATCGTCTCTCATGATTCATCTCACCCTCCGATGTCCCCCCCTCCATTTTTCCCTTCCTTCTCTTATGTCCTCCATGCTATTCCTTATGTTCCACAAGTGAAACCATATGATAATTGACTTCCTCTGCTTGACTTATTTCACTTAGCATAATCTCCTCCAGTCCCATCCATGTTGATGTAAAAGTTGGGTATTCATTCTTTCTGATGGCTGAGTAATATTCCATTGTATATATGGACCACATCTTCTTTATCCACTCATCTGATGAAGGGCATCTCGGCTCTTTCTACAGTTTGGCTATTGTGGACATTGCTGCTATGAACATTGGGGTGCATACGGCCCTTCTTTTCACTACATCTGTGTTTTGGGGTAAATACCCAGTAGTGCAATTGCTGGGTCATAGCGTAGTTCTAGTTTTAATTTTTTGAGGAACCTCCACACTGTTTTCCAAAGTGGCTGTACTGGGGCACCTGGGTGGCATAGTCGGTTGGTTAAGCGACTGCCTTCGGCTCAGGTCATGATCCTGGAGTCCCGGGATCGAGTCCCGCATCGGGCTCCCTGCTCGGCGGGGAGTCTGCTTCTCCCTCTGACCCTCCTCCCTCTCATGCTCTCTCTCATTGTCTCTCTCGCAAATAAATAAATAAAATCTTTAAAAAATTAAAAAAATTAAAAAATAAAAAACAAAGTGGCTGTACCAACTTGCACTCCCACCAACAGTGTAAGAGGGTTCCCCTTTCACCACAACCTCTCCAACATTTGTTGTTTCTTCCCTTGTCAATTTTTTCCATTCTAACTGGTAAGAGGTGGTATCTCAATATGGTTTTGATTTGAATTTCCCTCATGGCTAATGACGATCTGTCTGTTAGCCATTTGTATGTCTTCTTTTGAGAAGTGTCTGTTCACGTCTTCTGCCCATTTTTTGACTTGATTATTTGGTTTTTGGGTGTTGAACCTGCATTTTTAATGAGATCTCCAGATGATACATAAATACGTTAACATTTGGAAAGCAGTGATCTGGGCTACAAATGTGTAACTGGAAAAGTCTCTGTCCTGAGACTGTTGCAAAACTAACCAGAAAAGGAAGGACATGCCATACAAAAGCATTCAGTGTCATTGAGGTGGAAGATGTTTTAAGTGGGGACAGGGAAAAAGAAAGATTTTAAGTAGGGAAGAGACATGGTAAAATTTTTCTTTGTCACATGAAAGAGAGTATTAGCTGAAGTCCATTGGGCTTAATTTCAATGCAATGAGTGTCTAATTGTAGGTGTAATGTATATCAAACTGCCTGACTTGGAATGCCATCTTTCTCTCAAAGGTTCCACTGGAATTCAAAATTAAAAGATGAATTTAGGGGCGCCTGGGTGGCTCAGTTGGTTAGGCGACTGCCTTTGGCTCAGGTCATGATCCTGGAGTCCCTGGATCGAGTCCCGCATCGGGCTCTCTGCTCGGCAGGGAGCCTGCTTCTGCCTCTGACCCTCCCCTCTCTCATGTGCTCTCTCTCTCTCATTCTCTCTGTCTCAAATAAATAAAAATTAAAAAAAAAAAAAGATGAATTTATGTGAGATTACATATCAATTTACAGGAATAGAGGCCAGAGAATTCTATGAAGAGAAAACTCTGTTTTAGTTACCATACAAGCTTTTGACTTTTCAGGTCCCTTTCCAAGAATCTCTCCTTATGGGGGGGGGGGGGGGGAGTCACTTCTTTCAGTCATATAAGGAAAAGAACCTCATGCAAATACTAATCTTTTACATTTATCTTTAATTATTTGTGACTTTCAATTTCCTCTACCCAAGAATGGTGTTAATTCATTTTTAATAAAGAAAGTGGCTGCTGATACACAACACTAGAAAGTTTTGTCCATGAAAGGAGACAAGAACATACAGCAACTTCAAATCCCTGAAACTTGAAGGGTTCCTATCCTTTGTTATCACCAATATAATGTCTCCTACAATATTTTTCTTCAGTGAAAATATAAAATGGTTAATTTTTAAAATAGCCAACTTTCATAATCTCAGAACAAGCAAATGTAACGTATGTAATTGCCTTTTAAAAATTTGCTGAGATATGCCTGAACCACATGTTTATGTATAATACGGATGTAGACATTAAAATAGTTTTCACTTCATTTTAACCATGACATGTATTTGGAATATGCAAATCTCAAATCTATTAAATCTTTATAGACTGATTCTTTCCAAGTCAGAGCATATGTATTCAGGATAATGCCAAACATCAGAGAAATCTGGAACAAAGCAGGCTGTTTTCAGTGATCAAACATTGCCCCTGAAGGCTGTAATGAAAGAGCCATGTGCCTTTGAAATCACCTTTCCTGTAATGCTACTTTGCTCAATAAAAACGACACATTAATATCCTTTTATGAGCTCATCCGTTATTTGACAATCCATACAAGCAAAGCTATGATCACATTGGAACAGCCAAAACAGTTGGTTCAATAGATTTTATTCCACTTCCTATAGAAAGTTAAAAACTTACCTTGTTTAGAGGCTATTTTTCCCTTTACTCAAGATGTACCCATTCCTGGGCGCCTGGGTGGCTCAGTTGGTTGAGCGACTGCCTTCGGCTCAGGCCATGAGCCTGGAGTCCCAGGATCAAGTCCCACATCGGGCTCCCTGCTCAGCAGGGGGTCTGCTTCTCCTTCTGACCCTCTTCCTTCTCGTGCTCTCTGTCTCTCATTCTCTCTCTCTCAAATAAATAAATAAAATCTTTAAAAAAAAAAAAAGATGTACCCATTCCTTCTATTCCCCACTTCCTGACCCTGCCCTACCAGGCCACTCACTCACCCTCACTTTTCAAAGTTCAACCAATCCTGAAGATTCAGCTCATACCCATCATCTTCAAAGTCTTTCTTGATTCCTACATCTAGGTGAGAATTAATTCTCTCCTCTGCGCTCTAAAGCAGTTTGCATATTATCTCCATTATAACCCCTATGTGATTATTATCACAGCCTGCTACTGGGATATAATTTTCTACCCATTGATATTACGTATAACAGAATTTATCATAAGCTCCTAGAGATATCTCTTAACTATATTTATACCCATCCTCACATAACACACTACCAGTAATACAGTTTTTGACACTTAGTAGATCCTTAGTGAATGCTGAATTATATATACTTTAGCTTTACTGTAAAATAACAATAAATTATTGTGAATGTAGTAGAAAGCATGTCAACCAAAGCTATGGCATGGGTTACGTTTTCATTTGGTATGTTTAATAGCAAATGTATAAGCATATATGAGATTAGCTAGACAAGGCATATTAGAATGGATAATTCTATAATACGAATCTCTTACTTATTAAGTTTCACCCCATTTTACCATTAGGTTTACCATTTTTATATTGCTAAACTTGAGGGTGGTGCTCATGAAATAATCTGAGATAGGTTTAGAAGAGTTAAGAAATTACATGTGCAAAGTTTGATTGATATTGTATGATAGTGTATATAGAGCCATGTCAGATTGGGATTGCCAGTGAAGATGTGTCTTTGCTCCTCATAAACAGTCATGATTATTCTTTCTTTGCTTAAGGATTGTGCAAATTACCAAGAAGAAGCATTCCCACAAAGGAAACATGTTAAGTGTGAAATAGTTTTATTAGCAATGCTGTCCCTAGACTTGGTGGTTGATAAGGCATTTAGAGACCATTAGAGTAGTAAGTTCAATTTTCCAAATGAATCTCTGGGTAGTTTACCATAGGCATAAAGCTTGAAGTGGCCTATGGTTGTAACAGACATTTACAAAGCCAGCCAGTCTTCCATAAAAAGACAGTCTCTATCCCCTGTAGAGCAGAGAAAAGTTATTCCCACTATATGAAGACTATGCCTAAAAATAGATGAGCATGATATTGGAATGCAACTGTGGAAATAAGTAGGCATGAAACAACAAGCTTGCAGTTTTACTAGGGCTGGATTATACTAGTTGACACTAGATATACCACAGAGAGGTATATAAATCTGAACATTGACAGGAAATGATCTTGCAAGGTCATACAGACTCTCTTACCCCATTGCCAAAATATCAATATAAAGAGGGCAAAACGTTGGCATCAGGTAGTAAGAAAAATGATGGTCACACTAGGAAAAATTAAGTATAATAATCTCTCTCACCTGTAAGAATATGGGGTTCTTCTTGTGAGGTGGGAATTTAAGTGTTATGCAGGAAGGAAATCAAGCCTAAAGACAGAAATATGCTAGAAACTGCAGTGAATGTTGGTGAGTCTTAAAAAGTGTAAACATGGAGGGATACCTGAGTGGGGCAGTCAGTTAAGCATCCAATTCTTGGTTTCAGCTAAGGTTGTGATCTCAGGGTCATGAGATCAAGCCCCACTTTGGGCTCCGCACTCAGTGGGAAGTCTGCTTGAGATTCTCTCACTCTCCCTCTGCCCCTGCCACCCCCCATGTTCTCTCTCTCCATCTAAAAATAAATTAATTTTTTTTAAACCACAACAGGTTGGAAAGGCTGAGGCCTGAGAGCCAATATAGCAGATTAAAATAGCAGTGAGGCCAGAAACCAGAAAATGTCCACTTTTCAACCAGTCTGTGTGATGTGTGTGGCATTTAAATGACTAAGTTTTAGTGGCTGAGGAACTAAAATGCATAGTTTCATATGCTAGCTAAAAACTTGATGCTTGTTTAATGGCAGAATCAATTTAATAGTTTCAACAAAGCTGAGATGAGAGTTTGCAAGTTGGGTATTAGGACAGAAGTCATCATTGTGTCTCTTTGTGTTAACAATTATCAGAGCAAAGGGATTTGGGATGTGTATATATGAAATGAATATTCCTCCTATACATCGATGAAACATTTCCCTATGATAATAAAACAAATCAGTGGTTCTACATCTCCTGACACTACTACTAACCAAATATTCCCCACATTTTACCCAAGTTTTAATCCTCAAAATGATATCATAAATAGTATTATAATTTTTTTATATGAACAATGTTGTTTTGGGAGCTGACTTATTATTTTAGGAAGAACTTGGTCTCAAGTACATTTTATATACTTTAATATAATTGCCTATGCTTTATATCCTAAATATTAAATATAGCTACTACAGACCTCTATGGTCATTTAAAATAATAAACCTGTTCTCTTCATCTCATTTAATGAATATAAATATACTGACTGAATTGACTATACATGGGCTCCAATGCACTGTAATGTGTTCATCCAATGCATAAAAATTAAGCTCCACTGTATTATAAATTTTCCTTAAGTTCATTGGCATTGAACACCTCATTAAGTATTCTGCTTATGAAATATGGTTTAGACATTGAGAAGTAAAGGTTTAGAAACTTTTATAAGAATTTTGAAGTTATTTTATGCCCCCTGAATTAAATAATAAAAATGCTTGTATTTTTTATGTTTTTCATTTTTTAATTTTATTTTTCTAATAACTCATTTATATTGCATTTTATTAAAGTACCAATCCATAATGGATTGGGAAAACAAAAGAAATTGGACCGTCACCACAATAGTTTGACCCTAAGCCATTAAGTACAAATGTATGACCACAGTCAGTGCAGGGAACCAGGATGTAGTCTTAGGAAGTTAGAGTGAAATTTGAACACACTGGAAAAAGAAAGTTATAAACTAATACACTAAGTCTTAAGCAGTATTATTAACTCATCTATCTCAATGTCACCAGCAGCCTGAGTGCCCTGACTAAAAAACACAGGAATTTTAATCAACTTGACAGTAATAGTTCTAATTGAAAATTATTACATTGGCATTCTAATTTGCACATTATAATCTTCTGATTGTATGAGGCAGTGCTTGAACCTAATTGACCCTGGATGCTTTGAGTTTTTGGACCTACACAGCTAAGGTCTGAAACCCTTAGCAGGTGAAATCTCCTAGGAGATGAATTCCATGAGTTCTATCTAACTAGAATGCCAAATATTCTGCATGAGAGAGATGGCAAATATCTAGACTAAATATTCTACCATTTTCCCTTACAAGCACTAATCACCCATGGCACATTTCCAGCTGAATCCAGATAAGGCCTAATAATCTTCCTCAACATGAAGTTCCAGGTGACTACCCGTCAAATGAAGATGGCATGCCAGGTATGAATTACTTCCAGCCCAGTCCTGCTATGACTTACCTTGTTTTAAGCCTCTTGGCCAATATATATATATCTATATCTATCTATCTATCTATCTATCTATCTATCTATCTATCTATCTATCTATTTATTTATTTATTCATTCATTCTTAAAGATTTTTAATCCTCAGATTGCACTAATTTTTTTAAGGATTCTATTTATTTCTTTGTCAGAGGGAAAGAGAGAGAGAGAGAGAGTACAAGCAGCAGGAGCAGCAGGCAGAGGGAGAAGTAGGCTCCTTGGGGGAGCCTGATGCAGGACTCGATCCCAGGGTCCTGGGATCATGACCTGAGCCCAAGGCAGACACTTAACCGACTGAGCCGCCCAGGCATCCCAGATTGAGCTAACTTACTCCCACAGGCTTAGTTATAAGAAATCTGGCAGAAGAATACAGACTCCTTGAATCCATCTTTTTTTTCCACGGCAGCTGTCTGAATTGAGGCATAAAACACTTAACTTGATAACAATCACAACTTCATATAGCCCGATGGCAGCCATAGGATGAGTTTCAATTTCATTTACATCTCTAAGCACAGTGCTGCTAATTCTAATGATCTCTTGAATCACTGAGTTTCAGTGTCAGACAGGAGCTTAAATACCATCTTATCCTACCAATGTTATTATAATGACTGAATCTCTGTACAGTATCTCTACCAAGTAGTTGTCCAAACTATATTTGAACACTTTCACTGATTGAATTCCAATTATTTCAAGGTAAACTACTCTACTTTTGAGCAATTCTGACTGTAAAAAAACCTCTGCATTTTATTAAGTGCAATATGTGCTCCTATAGGATAGACGTATTAGAACTATTTTTAGCCACTGGAATGATACAGAAAAATTTTTTTTTAAGATTTTATTTATTTATTTGAGAGAGAGACAAAGAGAGAGAGCACGAGCAGGAGGAGGGGTAGAGGAAGAAGCAGACTCCCCTTGGAGCAGGGAGCCGATGCGGGGCTTGATCCCAGGACCTGAGATCATGACCTAAGCCGAAGGCAGACGCTTAACCGACTGAGCTACTCAGGTGCCCCTTAATTCTTTTTTTTTTTAAGTTTTATTTATTTAAGAAATCTCTACACTCAAAATGAGGCTCAAACTCATGACTCTGAGATCAAGAGTCCCATGCTCTTCAGATTGAGCCAGCCAGGCATCCTCCATTTAATTCTTCTACAAAGCAGCCTTAAAATGTTTGAAGATAGTTGTCACAGTTGTCCTTTCTAACAAATCAATCTGTCAAACAACTGAAACATGTTCAGGGCCACTTCTTACAGCATAGGTTGCCCCATTATAAAACTACTTATAGCACAACTTACATGGATGTGAATGGCATTCTCAGAGTTGTGTAACATGTTATCATGCCTCTCAAAAAGCATGCCCTTAAGTGTTCCAGGGGAGGGTCAATAGTGCCTACCAAGGATGAAACTTGCCATGAAACTAAACATCTTTGTATGAGCAATAACACAGCCATTTCACACTAGCAACATTGGGCTTTGCCAACCAATGAGTCAAAGTAATTTCTGTAAGAGAAAAAGTAAAAATGTCCTAAAGCTGAGTAGTAAATTTAAGGAAATAATACCTCATCAGTAATTGGATTCTTCTCTGCATTTCTTTCCCCATTAAAGCCAAGACATGAAGTTATTTCCCCAGTCAAGGAGACAGATTTAGTCATTATTTGGTTCTGAGATGCAAAGAATTTTTCAATACTTGGGGAAATTATAATCCTGAAAAGACAGATTTTACTGGAAGGGGATGATTTTTTTTTTTTCCACAACTGCCAAAACCTTTTTATTGAATATAAGAATCAAATAATAGAAGATTATTATATTGTAGACTGTAGAAAAGGGAGACTCAGTGCATGACATAAAGGAATTGCCTATCTAGCTGCAAAAGAATTAGAATTTTTTTTTAATTGCAAAGATGAAAAAATCCAATACCCTATTTTTTATTTCCAAAATTTGCTCTTTGTGCCATACCAGGAAAAATATTACTTTTGTAAATCAAAGCTTTTGATTTACAAGAGCTGTTTCTTACTGAGAGAAGTAAAAGCCAGGTCCTAAAGAAGAAGGTCATAAGAAATTATACTTTGAAGTTAGTTTATAAAGAGAATAGAGGAATCCTAGGCTATCTTTTGGGAGGCCAGCTGGGAAGGAGAGAGGTGAGTTCAATGCAGAGTCATCTTGGAGAAGATTAGTTGAGGAGAGGTACAAAGATGTCCATAAATAGCCTACCCAATGTCCTCAATGATCAACTCCAGGAATCTGTGACTGCAGTCTCGGACAAATGGCCATTCTAATAAATACTACATAAACATGAAAAAAACAAGCTCAGTTTCTCAGCTTCTCACTTTTAAGGGCCTCCCTCAATGAGGCCTGAATGCCCAGTAAAAATGAAGTCTATCCATATTTATCAGAGGTCCTTATGTCCACCTTCAGGCTTGATGACTTACTAGAAGAACTCATGGAATTCAGAAAAGCTGTTATACTTACACTTATAGTTTATTATAGACAAATATTACAGATTAAAATCAGCAAAGGAAAAAAGCACAGAGGGCAGAGTCTAGGAGACAAGTTTCCAGTTGTCCTCTCCCAATAGAGTCACATGAACAGAATTTAATTGTACCAGCAATGGTGGATGACAGCATATACAAATTATTGCCAGCCAAGGAAGTTCAACTGAGCCTTGGTGTCCAGAAATTTTGCTAGAGGTCAGTTAAATAGGCATGAAGTGTCCATATGACTAACCTTAACTACCCAATGTTCAGCAACCCCCACAGAGGTCAAAATAATAAAGCATGGCCCAGGACCCCAGCCAAACAAGAACTGGCATTTACCATAAGTCACATCATTAATATAAGCCATCAAGGGGCACCTGGGTGGCTCAGTCATTAAGCATTTGCCTTTGGCTCAGGTCATGATCCTGGGGTCCTAGGATCAAGCCCTGCATCGGGCTCCTTGCTCAGCCAGGAGCCTGCTTCTCCCTCTCCCACTCCCCCTGCTTGTGTTCCCTCTCTAGCTGTCTCTCTCTGTCAGATAAATAAAATCTTTAAAAATAAATAAATAAATAAATAAATAAATAAATAAATTATATATATATATGCTATCTAAAATAGCCCAAGTTCCAAAGTATACACACTTACCAGGCAGGATATTCCAAAGGAGCCAGTCAAAGGCCAACCCTTTCTTTAGATTGTGTGGAGTTTGAACATCCAAAGGCTGCTGAGTTAACCCTTTACTATACACCATGTATCAAGATTTTGTTAAAGCTTGTCAGAAAAAAGTTGTCCAAGATTTGAATAGAGTAAAAAAGAATAATAGCTGTCCTTTTTTTTTTTTTTAAAGATTTTATTTACTTATGAGAGAGAAAGAGAATGAGAGAGACAGCACATGAGAGGGGGGAGGGTCAGAGGGAGAAGCAGACTCCCTGCCGAGCAGTGAACCTGATGTGGGACTCGATCCAGGGACTCCAGGATCATGACCTGAGCCGAAGGCAGTCGCTTAACCAACTGAGCCAGGTGCCCAATAGCCGTCTTTTTAGTGGAGAGATGAATATCATCTAGCAGACCTTTTAGAAATTGTCTGATTCTATAGAGATATGCAGCTTTGAATGACATTAAATTGACTTACAGAAAATGGATAGAAATGTAAATATTTAGCCAAGCAATGCAAGTGATTATTTTCCACTGAAATAATAATAAATTTTTCCACTATACATACAATTAACCTATGCCTTGTAGAAAAGATAATCCTAAATATTACATATTCAAGGATGATAATCAGGTTTGAATAGTGGAAAATTCATTTCAGCATTTTTTTTTTTTTTTAAGATTTTATTTATTTATTTGACAGAGAGAGACACAACGAGAGAGGGAACACAAGCAGGGGGAGTGGGAGAGGGAGAAGCAGGCTTCCCGCGGAGCAGGGAACCCAATGCGGGGCTTGATTCCAGGACCCTGGGATCATGACCTAAGCCAAAGGCAGACGCTGAACGACTGAGCCACCTGGGTGCCCCTCATTTCAGCATTTTTTATTGTACTTTTGCATGTGTTTATGTGTGTGTTTGAACTGGTTTTAATATCTCACTGGTTCTCTCATGTAGTGAGTTCAGTAAAATCTTTCATGTGTTCATTTTATGTTTATATGGGAGTGATGTTTTTATCTTTGTGAAAAAATATATTTTATCAATCTCACATTAGTTGCACAGTGTTTACATTCACTTTTCAGTATGTCTAGTCATTTGTAACAGAGAGTGGGATCCTTGATTCCCATAAATGCATTGATAATCTGATAAGGAGAGTATTCAATGTCTATATTTGGGTGGAAATGCAGTGTTGAAACTCACTCCCCTTACATATGTAAAGTGTTGTATATGACTTATACTGCAAATTTCCTTTTCTTTTTTTTTTTTTTGTTTGCCCTGCTTTCCCTTCCCGTTTTCTGATTTACTGAAGAATTTTTAATAAATAATTGATAGGTGAAGAGAGAAGATTAAAGATCTATATTGTCTTCAAAATATATTCAACATACTCTAATCTTTCTATAAAGTACAATATTCATTATAAGGTACCTACCCAAAATGTCTATAGTTTATTCAATGAATAAAAATTTTATTTTTATTTTAATTTCAGTTAGTTAACATACAGTGTTATATTAGTTTCACATGTACAATATAGTAGTTCAACACTTTCATACACCACCCCGGGCTCATCTCGACAAGTGTACTCCTTAATCCCCATCACCTATTTGACCTATCCCCCACCTTCTCCCCTCTGGTAACCATCACTTTGTTCTGTATAATTAAGAGTCTGTTTCTTGATTTGTCTCTCTTATTTTTTTCTCTGTGCTTATTGGTAAAAATTTTAAAATGAACACTGATTAACATCATTATATAGTTATGTGACTTAATATAATTTATTTTTGCAGATCAAATTATTTTTCTTATAAGTCTTTTCTCATTAAAACATGTCTGCAACAGATTTTAAATTTTATGTTCAAAAGAGTCAAATTGAGAAATTTTAAAACACAATAAAATTCTAAAGTGCATTCTAAATATTAAATTGCCCTTTGTTAAAGAGCTCACTGTCCTCATAATTCTCTAAAGTTTTGAAAACAATAAGGAAAGTTTCATACTTAAGATGACAGGTATAATAAGGAATTTCCAGTATTCAATCTTATTAATCAGTAACTATCATCCACTGAGATCCTATACAATTCAGAGCACAATACCAGAAACTAAAAATACAAAAAGCCAACCGACCAACCAAATAAAAACGAGATTCCTTTTCTTTGAGAAGTTTATGTTCTAGGTAACTAGAAATGGAAGGCATACACAAATAGTAAAGAATGAAAACAAGTAAGCGAGTAGACACTAGTGCTAGGCATAAAGAATTGTGGCTAAACTTACTAAAGTATTTTTATATTTAATAGAACTGATAGTGGCCAGGGGCACCTGGGTGGCTCAGTCGTTAAGCATCTGCCTTCAGCTCAGGTCATGATCCCAGGGTCCTGGGATGGAGCCCCGTATCAGGCTCCCTGCTCGGCGGGAAGTCTGCTTCTCCCACTCCGACTCCCACTGCTTGTGTTCCCTCTCTCACTGTGTCTCTCTCTGTCAAGTAAACAAATAAATAAAATCTTTAAAAAAAAATAAAAAAAGAACTGATAGTAGCCAAGAAAAAAAATAAAAGGGTTTCTGTGCTGTAGAAAAGGAAATGTGACTACTCTCTTTCTGAAGACTGTTCCTTTCTTCTGGGTGGAAAAAAACATGAAGAACTCCTTTAGTTACATAAACCATTATTGTTGGAAAAACTCTGAGGCAACCATTGACTTTCATGCAGCTGTGCCGAGCCAAATGATTTCTCTGTAATATTAATTGATATGTTTGAGCCAAAAGTCTTTCTCTACACTGAGAAATAAAATAATGAATGGTTGTGAACCCACCCCAAGAAGCTCAATTCAGCTGCTGAAACAAATTGCAAAACAGCTTCTTAAACAAACAAAAAATATGTCTATTTCTCTCTCAAGTAACAATTCAGGGATAACTTGTCAGGATTTACATGAAGTCTTTATTGTATCCAGCTTTTCTCTATGTTGCAATTCTCACCTCTTCAACATGAGACTTCCCTGTCTGGTTCTAAGATGGCTGCTCCTACTCCTAATATGTCTGAATTTTCAGTTAGTGAGAAATAAAAAATGAGAAAGAGAAATGGAGAAGAGGAGGAAACATTTCCTTTGTTTTACTGGCTTGCAATAGAAATTTCACACATCAAATACTTTCACAACCCATTGGCCAAAACTTAATCAAATGGCCAAAATAAGCTTCAGGAGAGCTATGCAATGTCATCTTTAACTGGGCAGTTGTGTTCAGAGCTGAAACCTTTGTTACTACAAAAGGAGAGAATGGATATAGTTAGGGGGACAGTTAACAGACTCTCATCCAAAAGGTGAGAGAAAGGTATGTATATTTCATGATTTAAATTAAGCTGCACTGTGCCTGTAAATCTTACATTGCAGGGGTGGAGGGAGATATATTTCTCTTTGAAACACAAAGCCAGGAGGTCTGCTGCTGAAGTGAGTGTGCAGGTCGGAATTTCAGGGCTGATCTTTATCTCTGCTGAAGAGATGTAACTATCAAACCCACACATACACACAGACACCAACACATGCATAAAATTCCTCTCTCCATTCATTCCTAGGCATTTAACTAGGTAAAAATCACAAATAAGAATGTCTCTCTAGAGTCAGGTTCAAATCCAGGATCTATATTTAATAGATGTATGACCTCAGGCAATATCTTCATCTGTAAAATGGAGATAGTACCTCAATTTCCTTATCTTTAAAATGAGAATAGTAACATTAATTTAAAAAGTTACTTTGAGGGGTACCTGGGTGGCTCAGTTGGTTAAACGTCTGCCTTCGGCTCAGGTCATGATCCCAGGGTCCTGGGATCGAGCCCCACATTGGGCTCCCTACTAGTACAGTGGGTAGCCTGCTTCTCCCTCTCCCTCTGCCTGCTGCTCTGCCTATTTGTGCTCTCTCTCTATCTCTCTGTCAAATAAATACATAAAATCTTTAAAAAAATTACTTTGTGGATCAAAGAAGATAATTTTTAAATGCACATGGATCAGCACCTGGCGTCTATATAGGGCTTAACAAATATTAGCCATCACTGACATCATTATTATTATTCCCTATGATGTTAAAACCAGACAAATCAGTATAATGTTACATTATTATAAGCTGGTATGATTTTCTTGGCCAAAATCAAAGATAAATGTGCTCTTACAGATGAGGGTAGGGCTTTCCCTGAATAAAAAGTTGGTATTTCCTTTGTCAATCATCCTAAGAAGAAGATTGTGGAAAAGAAAACAGAAACTTGAGAATGGCAATGAACTTTATTCCCAACTTGTACCAATGAAATTTGGTATGCCACAAATGGGTTACAAGGTGCCAACATACTGAACTCATTCCTTGAAGTGACCAACTGAGGTGGTTCTGAGATGACTAGTGGCTTTAGCTGGTAACCTCTGGCTGTAAGGTGCCTTATCTATTTACCCCATGTGCCAAATAAATATTCCTATTAGGTATACATGTCTGATATAATTTAAAGAGTTGGGAGGAATGGTCAAAGAACACTCCTAATGGAAAAGATAAGTGCTTTCTTTCATATGGGGAAGTTGGCTGAGAAGTAACTGTTATGCCAGGGAAGGTTACAGCTCTATAGCCATTCAGAAAGGCACTCTGAAAGACACTTTCTGTATTTACCAAATTATTCATTTTTTTCATTTTTTAATCTATTCAACAAATTGAATAGATGTTTTTTGCCAAACAAAAGAATTATGATAAATTCTACTGATATAATGGTGAGCAAATGACATGTGGACTCAACCTTCATGAAAATTTTAATATATTGGAATGAAAGATATTAATCAAAAAATCATACAAATAAATGACACAAAATGATAATTACTATGAAAGAAAATTGCATAATACTAGGAGAAAGGGCCTGGGCTTCTGGGCTCCAGTGAATAGTACATCTGTATTATATTTATTCATTAAACCATTCAATAAATATGTATTGAGTGTCAGGCATACCAATCTCAAGGTTACAGTAGAGGTTTATTAAAAGATTGCAGCTGGGACTTCTGTTTCTGGGAGGATGAAGTAGACATAAATTTTCCTAACCTCATATATCCCAGTCTTGAAGGTGAAGAAGCTGGCAACCTAGAAATGCCAATGGGTACAGATAAAAACAGAACAAAACAAAACCTCCAACCAATCCTGTTCTCTCTAGCTAAAGAATCAGAAAAGGAACAGCCTGTAAGAAAGAAAATCTTTTGACAATTACCATTACACCACAGAAAATAACTTGGTTCCACACAGGAAAGGATGAGAGAAGATCTTAGAACCCACCCCTGATGAGTGTAATTAGACACGAAAGGCAGAGTTGAGATGGGACTTACATTTTTTGAGCCAGTAATAAGCCCCCAAGCCCTGTCAGGGAAACCAGGTGGAAACCAGGGGAAAATGAAGGGGGGGAAATCGGAGGGGGAGACGAACCATGAGAGACTATGGACTCTGAGGAACAACTGAGAGTTCTACAGGAGAGGGGGGTGCGGGGATAGGTTAGCCTGGTGATAGGTATTAAAGAGGGCACGTACTGCATGGAGCACTGGATGTTATATGCAAACAATGAATCATGGA